>NC_085947.1:18258750-18950000 GCF_963556715.1 Cydia fagiglandana | reverse complement strand
CTAACCTAACCTAACCTAACCTAACCTAACCTAACCTAACCTAACCTAACCTAACCTAACCTAACCTAACCTAACCTAACCTAACCTAACCTAACCTAACCTAACCTAACCTAACCTAACCTAACCTAACCTAACCTAACCTAACCTAACCTAACCTAACCTAACCTAACCTAACCTAACCTAACCTAACCTAACCTAACCTAACCTAACCTAACCTAACCTAACCTAACCTAACCTAACCTAACCTAACCTAACCTAACCTAACCTAACCTAACCTAACCTAACCTAACCTAACCTAACCTAACCTAACCTAACCTAACCTAACCTAACCTAACCTAACCTAACCTAACCTAACCTAACCTAACCTAACCTAACCTAACCTAACCTAACCTAACCTAACCTAACCTAACCTAACCTAACCTAACCTAACCTAACCTAACCTAACCTAACCTAACCTAACCTAACCTAACCTAACCTAACCTAACCTAACCTAACCTAACCTAACCTAACCTAACCTAACCTAACCTAACCTAACCTAACCTAACCTAACCTAACCTAACCTAACCTAACCTAACCTAACCTAACCTAACCTAACCTAACCTAACCTAACCTAACCTAACCTAACCTAACCTAACCTAACCTAACCTAACCTAACCTAACCTAACCTAACCTAACCTAACCTAACCTAACCTAACCTAACCTAACCTAACCTAACCTAACCTAACCTAACCTAACCTAACCTAACCTAACCTAACCTAACCTAACCTAACCTAACCTAACCTAACCTAACCTAACCTAACCTAACCTAACCTAACCTAACCTAACCTAACCTAACCTAACCTAACCTAACCTAACCTAACCTAACCTAACCTAACCTAACCTAACCTAACCTAACCTAACCTAACCTAACCTAACCTAACCTAACCTAACCTAACCTAACCTAACCTAACCTAACCTAACCTAACCTAACCTAACCTAACCTAACCTAACCTAACCTAACCTAACCTAACCTAACCTAACCTAACCTAACCTAACCTAACCTAACCTAACCTAACCTAACCTAACCTAACCTAACCTAACCTAACCTAACCTAACCTAACCTAACCTAACCTAACCTAACCTAACCTAACCTAACCTAACCTAACCTAACCTAACCTAACCTAACCTAACCTAACCTAACCTAACCTAACCTAACCTAACCTAACCTAACCTAACCTAACCTAACCTAACCTAACCTAACCTAACCTAACCTAACCTAACCTAACCTAACCTAACCTAACCTAACCTAACCTAACCTAACCTAACCTAACCTAACCTAACCTAACCTAACCTAACCTAACCTAACCTAACCTAACCTAACCTAACCTAACCTAACCTAACCTAACCTAACCTAACCTAACCTAACCTAACCTAACCTAACCTAACCTAACCTAACCTAACCTAACCTAACCTAACCTAACCTAACCTAACCTAACCTAACCTAACCTAACCTAACCTAACCTAACCTAACCTAACCTAACCTAACCTAACCTAACCTAACCTAACCTAACCTAACCTAACCTAACCTAACCTAACCTAACCTAACCTAACCTAACCTAACCTAACCTAACCTAACCTAACCTAACCTAACCTAACCTAACCTAACCTAACCTAACCTAACCTAACCTAACCTAACCTAACCTAACCTAACCTAACCTAACCTAACCTAACCTAACCTAACCTAACCTAACCTAACCTAACCTAACCTAACCTAACCTAACCTAACCTAACCTAACCTAACCTAACCTAACCTAACCTAACCTAACCTAACCTAACCTAACCTAACCTAACCTAACCTAACCTAACCTAACCTAACCTAACCTAACCTAACCTAACCTAACCTAACCTAACCTAACCTAACCTAACCTAACCTAACCTAACCTAACCTAACCTAACCTAACCTAACCTAACCTAACCTAACCTAACCTAACCTAACCTAACCTAACCTAACCTAACCTAACCTAACCTAACCTAACCTAACCTAACCTAACCTAACCTAACCTAACCTAACCTAACCTAACCTAACCTAACCTAACCTAACCTAACCTAACCTAACCTAACCTAACCTAACCTAACCTAACCTAACCTAACCTAACCTAACCTAACCTAACCTAACCTAACCTAACCTAACCTAACCTAACCTAACCTAACCTAACCTAACCTAACCTAACCTAACCTAACCTAACCTAACCTAACCTAACCTAACCTAACCTAACCTAACCTAACCTAACCTAACCTAACCTAACCTAACCTAACCTAACCTAACCTAACCTAACCTAACCTAACCTAACCTAACCTAACCTAACCTAACCTAACCTAACCTAACCTAACCTAACCTAACCTAACCTAACCTAACCTAACCTAACCTAACCTAACCTAACCTAACCTAACCTAACCTAACCTAACCTAACCTAACCTAACCTAACCTAACCTAACCTAACCTAACCTAACCTAACCTAACCTAACCTAACCTAACCTAACCTAACCTAACCTAACCTAACCTAACCTAACCTAACCTAACCTAACCTAACCTAACCTAACCTAACCTAACCTAACCTAACCTAACCTAACCTAACCTAACCTAACCTAACCTAACCTAACCTAACCTAACCTAACCTAACCTAACCTAACCTAACCTAACCTAACCTAACCTAACCTAACCTAACCTAACCTAACCTAACCTAACCTAACCTAACCTAACCTAACCTAACCTAACCTAACCTAACCTAACCTAACCTAACCTAACCTAACCTAACCTAACCTAACCTAACCTAACCTAACCTAACCTAACCTAACCTAACCTAACCTAACCTAACCTAACCTAACCTAACCTAACCTAACCTAACCTAACCTAACCTAACCTAACCTAACCTAACCTAACCTAACCTAACCTAACCTAACCTAACCTAACCTAACCTAACCTAACCTAACCTAACCTAACCTAACCTAACCTAACCTAACCTAACCTAACCTAACCTAACCTAACCTAACCTAACCTAACCTAACCTAACCTAACCTAACCTAACCTAACCTAACCTAACCTAACCTAACCTAACCTAACCTAACCTAACCTAACCTAACCTAACCTAACCTAACCTAACCTAACCTAACCTAACCTAACCTAACCTAACCTAACCTAACCTAACCTAACCTAACCTAACCTAACCTAACCTAACCTAACCTAACCTAACCTAACCTAACCTAACCTAACCTAACCTAACCTAACCTAACCTAACCTAACCTAACCTAACCTAACCTAACCTAACCTAACCTAACCTAACCTAACCTAACCTAACCTAACCTAACCTAACCTAACCTAACCTAACCTAACCTAACCTAACCTAACCTAACCTAACCTAACCTAACCTAACCTAACCTAACCTAACCTAACCTAACCTAACCTAACCTAACCTAACCTAACCTAACCTAACCTAACCTAACCTAACCTAACCTAACCTAACCTAACCTAACCTAACCTAACCTAACCTAACCTAACCTAACCTAACCTAACCTAACCTAACCTAACCTAACCTAACCTAACCTAACCTAACCTAACCTAACCTAACCTAACCTAACCTAACCTAACCTAACCTAACCTAACCTAACCTAACCTAACCTAACCTAACCTAACCTAACCTAACCTAACCTAACCTAACCTAACCTAACCTAACCTAACCTAACCTAACCTAACCTAACCTAACCTAACCTAACCTAACCTAACCTAACCTAACCTAACCTAACCTAACCTAACCTAACCTAACCTAACCTAACCTAACCTAACCTAACCTAACCTAACCTAACCTAACCTAACCTAACCTAACCTAACCTAACCTAACCTAACCTAACCTAACCTAACCTAACCTAACCTAACCTAACCTAACCTAACCTAACCTAACCTAACCTAACCTAACCTAACCTAACCTAACCTAACCTAACCTAACCTAACCTAACCTAACCTAACCTAACCTAACCTAACCTAACCTAACCTAACCTAACCTAACCTAACCTAACCTAACCTAACCTAACCTAACCTAACCTAACCTAACCTAACCTAACCTAACCTAACCTAACCTAACCTAACCTAACCTAACCTAACCTAACCTAACCTAACCTAACCTAACCTAACCTAACCTAACCTAACCTAACCTAACCTAACCTAACCTAACCTAACCTAACCTAACCTAACCTAACCTAACCTAACCTAACCTAACCTAACCTAACCTAACCTAACCTAACCTAACCTAACCTAACCTAACCTAACCTAACCTAACCTAACCTAACCTAACCTAACCTAACCTAACCTAACCTAACCTAACCTAACCTAACCTAACCTAACCTAACCTAACCTAACCTAACCTAACCTAACCTAACCTAACCTAACCTAACCTAACCTAACCTAACCTAACCTAACCTAACCTAACCTAACCTAACCTAACCTAACCTAACCTAACCTAACCTAACCTAACCTAACCTAACCTAACCTAACCTAACCTAACCTAACCTAACCTAACCTAACCTAACCTAACCTAACCTAACCTAACCTAACCTAACCTAACCTAACCTAACCTAACCTAACCTAACCTAACCTAACCTAACCTAACCTAACCTAACCTAACCTAACCTAACCTAACCTAACCTAACCTAACCTAACCTAACCTAACCTAACCTAACCTAACCTAACCTAACCTAACCTAACCTAACCTAACCTAACCTAACCTAACCTAACCTAACCTAACCTAACCTAACCTAACCTAACCTAACCTAACCTAACCTAACCTAACCTAACCTAACCTAACCTAACCTAACCTAACCTAACCTAACCTAACCTAACCTAACCTAACCTAACCTAACCTAACCTAACCTAACCTAACCTAACCTAACCTAACCTAACCTAACCTAACCTAACCTAACCTAACCTAACCTAACCTAACCTAACCTAACCTAACCTAACCTAACCTAACCTAACCTAACCTAACCTAACCTAACCTAACCTAACCTAACCTAACCTAACCTAACCTAACCTAACCTAACCTAACCTAACCTAACCTAACCTAACCTAACCTAACCTAACCTAACCTAACCTAACCTAACCTAACCTAACCTAACCTAACCTAACCTAACCTAACCTAACCTAACCTAACCTAACCTAACCTAACCTAACCTAACCTAACCTAACCTAACCTAACCTAACCTAACCTAACCTAACCTAACCTAACCTAACCTAACCTAACCTAACCTAACCTAACCTAACCTAACCTAACCTAACCTAACCTAACCTAACCTAACCTAACCTAACCTAACCTAACCTAACCTAACCTAACCTAACCTAACCTAACCTAACCTAACCTAACCTAACCTAACCTAACCTAACCTAACCTAACCTAACCTAACCTAACCTAACCTAACCTAACCTAACCTAACCTAACCTAACCTAACCTAACCTAACCTAACCTAACCTAACCTAACCTAACCTAACCTAACCTAACCTAACCTAACCTAACCTAACCTAACCTAACCTAACCTAACCTAACCTAACCTAACCTAACCTAACCTAACCTAACCTAACCTAACCTAACCTAACCTAACCTAACCTAACCTAACCTAACCTAACCTAACCTAACCTAACCTAACCTAACCTAACCTAACCTAACCTAACCTAACCTAACCTAACCTAACCTAACCTAACCTAACCTAACCTAACCTAACCTAACCTAACCTAACCTAACCTAACCTAACCTAACCTAACCTAACCTAACCTAACCTAACCTAACCTAACCTAACCTAACCTAACCTAACCTAACCTAACCTAACCTAACCTAACCTAACCTAACCTAACCTAACCTAACCTAACCTAACCTAACCTAACCTAACCTAACCTAACCTAACCTAACCTAACCTAACCTAACCTAACCTAACCTAACCTAACCTAACCTAACCTAACCTAACCTAACCTAACCTAACCTAACCTAACCTAACCTAACCTAACCTAACCTAACCTAACCTAACCTAACCTAACCTAACCTAACCTAACCTAACCTAACCTAACCTAACCTAACCTAACCTAACCTAACCTAACCTAACCTAACCTAACCTAACCTAACCTAACCTAACCTAACCTAACCTAACCTAACCTAACCTAACCTAACCTAACCTAACCTAACCTAACCTAACCTAACCTAACCTAACCTAACCTAACCTAACCTAACCTAACCTAACCTAACCTAACCTAACCTAACCTAACCTAACCTAACCTAACCTAACCTAACCTAACCTAACCTAACCTAACCTAACCTAACCTAACCTAACCTAACCTAACCTAACCTAACCTAACCTAACCTAACCTAACCTAACCTAACCTAACCTAACCTAACCTAACCTAACCTAACCTAACCTAACCTAACCTAACCTAACCTAACCTAACCTAACCTAACCTAACCTAACCTAACCTAACCTAACCTAACCTAACCTAACCTAACCTAACCTAACCTAACCTAACCTAACCTAACCTAACCTAACCTAACCTAACCTAACCTAACCTAACCTAACCTAACCTAACCTAACCTAACCTAACCTAACCTAACCTAACCTAACCTAACCTAACCTAACCTAACCTAACCTAACCTAACCTAACCTAACCTAACCTAACCTAACCTAACCTAACCTAACCTAACCTAACCTAACCTAACCTAACCTAACCTAACCTAACCTAACCTAACCTAACCTAACCTAACCTAACCTAACCTAACCTAACCTAACCTAACCTAACCTAACCTAACCTAACCTAACCTAACCTAACCTAACCTAACCTAACCTAACCTAACCTAACCTAACCTAACCTAACCTAACCTAACCTAACCTAACCTAACCTAACCTAACCTAACCTAACCTAACCTAACCTAACCTAACCTAACCTAACCTAACCTAACCTAACCTAACCTAACCTAACCTAACCTAACCTAACCTAACCTAACCTAACCTAACCTAACCTAACCTAACCTAACCTAACCTAACCTAACCTAACCTAACCTAACCTAACCTAACCTAACCTAACCTAACCTAACCTAACCTAACCTAACCTAACCTAACCTAACCTAACCTAACCTAACCTAACCTAACCTAACCTAACCTAACCTAACCTAACCTAACCTAACCTAACCTAACCTAACCTAACCTAACCTAACCTAACCTAACCTAACCTAACCTAACCTAACCTAACCTAACCTAACCTAACCTAACCTAACCTAACCTAACCTAACCTAACCTAACCTAACCTAACCTAACCTAACCTAACCTAACCTAACCTAACCTAACCTAACCTAACCTAACCTAACCTAACCTAACCTAACCTAACCTAACCTAACCTAACCTAACCTAACCTAACCTAACCTAACCTAACCTAACCTAACCTAACCTAACCTAACCTAACCTAACCTAACCTAACCTAACCTAACCTAACCTAACCTAACCTAACCTAACCTAACCTAACCTAACCTAACCTAACCTAACCTAACCTAACCTAACCTAACCTAACCTAACCTAACCTAACCTAACCTAACCTAACCTAACCTAACCTAACCTAACCTAACCTAACCTAACCTAACCTAACCTAACCTAACCTAACCTAACCTAACCTAACCTAACCTAACCTAACCTAACCTAACCTAACCTAACCTAACCTAACCTAACCTAACCTAACCTAACCTAACCTAACCTAACCTAACCTAACCTAACCTAACCTAACCTAACCTAACCTAACCTAACCTAACCTAACCTAACCTAACCTAACCTAACCTAACCTAACCTAACCTAACCTAACCTAACCTAACCTAACCTAACCTAACCTAACCTAACCTAACCTAACCTAACCTAACCTAACCTAACCTAACCTAACCTAACCAAGTCGCGCGCCAGCCGTGGTCCGGGACGGTCGAACTGCGCCACGCTCCGCCACTTTGCGCCATAGTAATGCGCCATTCGTGTGCGCCACGGAAATATAAAAACTTCAGTGAAGTGTGCGCCACGGTTCTAACAAAATTGCGCCATTGGCGTGCACCAGTGGAAAATAGTTTCGCGCCGCGGTTCAAACAAATTTGCGCCAATCGTGTGCGCCAGGGAAACATACACAAAGTGCAGTGCGCCACGGTACGACCTAAATTGCGCCATTCGTGTGCGCCAGCGGGAAACATTCTAAGTGTTTGCGCCACGCCACTGCGCCGCGCGCCGCTGCGCCACTCACCGCTGCGCCACTGCGCCGTGTGCCGCTGCGCCACTGCGCCATCGGGCCGCGCGCCGCTGCGCCAACAGCTTTGCGCCGTGCGCCGCTGCACCACTGCGCCGGCTGACGTGCGCCATCTCGACTCCAATTCTACGCACGAAGAAACAAACCAGGGAACACTCATCCTGGACAAATCGCGCCATCTGAAGAACGCCACTGCGCCACTTTTCTGCGCTGCGCCTTTGCGCCAAATTGGAGTGCGCCATTGCGCCAAATACAGCTGACAGGGTCTGTGACTCCCAACATTACATTTAGATTTAAGAGACTAGAGTCTGCGACTCTAAGTAAATACAAAACCAGACCTTTTTCGACCCTACCGGCGAAAAACTACCTTTACTTGTTTATTGTTATCTTATATTTTATTGACCGTTTTTTGACTAAAATACACTAAACCCCCCCTTTACAGGGGTTCAAGTGATAAGACACTACCTCCAACTAAATGTTCAGGACTCCCCCAAAGAAAATAGAGTCTACGATGTCGCCCACGAAGCCGGAAAAAATAAACCCACGACCATCAGTGAGGAACAGCATCGGGGAATGGGAGCAGGGCAGGACCTTCCACCTGTCACCAAGCCCACAGTTAGTGGAGCCCGCGAGTACGGACGCGACATCAAAACCAGCTCCCGCGACCCTCCCGGCGCCGAGCATGGGTACAAATAGCGCACAAAAACAGTCACAGGCTGGGCCCCCGAAGATCAAACCATCCATGTTCCCAAAAACCGCGGAGGCTAGACGACTGCTGGAAACAGCAAAGAGTCAAATGGATAAGTCCGGGAACATAAAAAGAGAAATAAAAGCCTCAGTAAATGAGATTATAGAGAAACTATACAGGCTGGTGAAGGAAGTGGAACAGGAGAAGAAACGATTGGAGAAACCGCAACCCTGTTCTACTGAACAGACCTCCAAAAACTCGGCTGGAGCGGACACTGACACCTTCCTGTTAAAGCTCGAAGAACAAACCAAGCTCATAGAAGAGAACGGCAGGAAAATGGAAGAGCTGAGAGCCTCGATGGAGACCCAAAAGGAGACCATAGAAAGGATGGCGACGACCGCGACATACGCGAGCGTAGCGGCGGCGTCCCCAAAGACGACGCAGGGTGCGGCCTCGACCTCAAGAAGAGGCACACTGCACTCAGTGGTCGTAACCTCCACGGACGAACTCGAAACGGGAGACGAGGTCCTAAACAAAATAAGAAAAGCAGTAGACGCAAAGGACGGCTGGATAAAGGTGGAGAGGGTCAGGAAGGCGAAGGACAGGAAAGTTATTATGGGGTTGGAGACTATAGAAGAGAGAGAAAAGATAAAAGAAAGGTTAAGGAAAGAGGGAACGAACCTAGTCGTCGAGGACGCGCAAAACAAGGACCCGCTTCTGATCCTGAAGAGCGTCCTTTCTATAAACTCTGATGAGGATATAGAGAGGGCTCTAAGAAACCAGAATAAGGGCATCTTCCGCGACCTCGACATAAAGGACAGCAAGGTAGAGATCAAATACAGGAGAAGGACGCGGAACCCGCACACCTGTCATGTCGTAATATGCGTCTCACCAAAAATCTGGAAAAGGGCAATGGAGGTGGGAACCGTCCACGTGGACCTTCAAAGAGTAAGGGTCGAAGACCAGACACCGCTAGTGCAGTGTACGCGCTGCCTGGGCTATGGCCACGGCAGGCGGTTCTGCACTGCACCGGCGGACTTATGCAGCCACTGCGGTGGTCCCCACCTGCGCAACGAATGTGAAGACTACATCGCGAAGTTGCCGCCGAAGTGTAGGAATTGTGTGAGGGCCGACATAGACGACACCGAACACAATTCCTTCAGTTCGGCCTGCCCGACGCGGAAGAAGTGGGACGACATAGCGAGGTCGAGCGTGTCATACTGTTAAAGGCACCCCAAAGACCCACTGCCAAGAACTTACGAGCTTGGACCACTCTGTCAAAAATATTAGAACATACCTTCAAAAATTGCAGTTAATTAATAGATATTTTACAACAAACAGACAAAGCACAGTTAATGCAAACTGGGATCAGTTTCTTGGAAAACTGAACCAGGTTTTGTTGAACACACAAGTGATACACAAAAAAGAATACAAATGCAAAGCACAAAACATGACATGGTGGTCTATTGAACTCGATCAAATGGGGAAACTCGTAAACCGCATCTGCGACACAGTGGTGGAGAGAACTGCGACTTATTTAGCCATAGAAAAGAAAACGATTACATGTATACTGATAAATAAAAATGAAAATAGGTATTAAAAGTATGCTTGTTAAATATAATGGGTATATTTTAAAATAAGCATACAACATTAAGTAAAGTAATAACATAAATAACAATAGCCGAATTAAGCACAACTTGTACTGTTAGAAAAATGTAATAGATTGATGTCCCTGTTTCCTGCGCCAATGTAATGCGCCATTAATGTGCCTTAGTCCAGTTAAGTGTAGTGCGCCAATTCGTTGCGCCATTTGTGTGATACCCTACGTATAAGAGCGTAGGCCTATAGTTTTAAATACCTATAAGAAACCAGCATTGTAAATTTGGAAATAAAAATCAAAAGTTGTTTTTTATTAAAGTTACAACCCCAAAATAACTAGTAGAGTAGTTGTAGCAAGGAACTCCCACCTTGAAAAGATATGAAAGGCGATGAAAGACAGAAAGACAAAGTATGTGGAATGAAAGTACGAGAGGCATGAAAAGCGAGAACTGGTATGTAAGAGTAAAATAGACGAACACAGGCTCCGATCATGTTGGAGGTAGAAGACAAAAAAAAAAAAAAAAAAAAAAAAAAAAAAAAAAAAAAAAAAAAAAAAAAAAAAAAAAAAAAAAAAAAAAAAAAAAAAAAACCTAACCTAACCTAACCTAACCTAACCTAACCTAACCTAACCTAACCTAACCTAACCTAACCTAACCTAACCTAACCTAACCTAACCTAACCTAACCTAACCTAACCTAACCTAACCTAACCTAACCTAACCTAACCTAACCTAACCGAAGCTCTTTTAAAAGTGACCAAATAGTACCCGAATTAATTCATTTTTAGCACAATTTTAGTACTCGATGAGCCCGATTTTTTGATATATTACTCATTTTCATAGTCCTTCTAGTTCCATAAATATTCCAATTTTAACTTCTTACCAAAATCTTACTTTTTCAAAAATTCATATCTCAGCCATTTTTCAACTTTTCATAATTTTTCCTGATCATAAAAATCACTTTTTGTAATTCCTAAATAACTGCATTCTAAAAATAGACTCTTCTTATACAACTACACTTAGAAATATTCAACTTTCTATACTTTTTAATTGCACCTGCCAAAAACCTACAGGCAATCTACATTTACATTAATATCTCTGTATCCATCCGATAGATTTTTCTAGTTTTTATTTTATCTAGTAGAGTGAATTTTTTCCATCTATTCTTGTCTCATATACAACTTCGTATCTCTTTCAGTTTTTCTAATAACTTCTAAGTTCACTTCCGTCGTCTTCTGACCTAACTTTTACACATTTTTCAATTATTTGTTCAACGAAACTTATCTTAAAATTTTCAAACTCAATATAATTTTAAAGCTAACTAAGCCCTATTTTTTGGTACCACTTTTATTTCCTTAGCCCTTCTGGTTACCGAGATATTAATTTTTTTAGTGTTCTTCAAATTTTTCAAATTTTCAAAAATTCAATTCTCAGTCGACTTTCAACTTTTTAATAATTTTCCTTCTTTATAAAATTGCGCTTTGGTATTCCTTTAAAACAGTTTAATAATAAATAGTAGCTTTTATACAACTTTATAGTTTAATTTCTTAATTTCTTCGCTATTTTACGGTGCCTGCAGGAATTATCGCGGCAATCCACTTTAAATAATTTTTTCTCTATTTCTACCTGGTAGATTTCTCTTTTTATTATTTTATGTGATAGATCATTTAGTTTCTCAATTTCGTTTCTTTAAACTTTTCTCGTAAACTCTTTGTTGTCCTATAAAATCAACCTTTCACCTAATATTAAAAATTTAATCGTAATTTCTTTATTTCTTCGCCATTAATTGCTCTAAAAATCAGAAATTAGCATTGTATGTAGTAGTTAATATGTGTATTTTATATTATAAGTTTTATAGCGATTACTTGTGTACTTTAGAAAATATTAAAAATTGAAAATGGTTCCCCGTTCACCAGTTAAAAACCGCCTGCGCTCTGCTAAACCAGAGCACCAGAATGATGAGCAGGAACAACAGCAGGATGCTCACCAGGGGCAGCCGCTGGCCTCTCAGAACCAGCAGCAGGCCTCTCAAGAGCAATCGGAGACTGAACACATCGATGAGCAAGAACCCGCTGTAGCGAATACAAGCGAAGTAAGTCTCATTGATATGGACCTGCCAAAGCTGAATACTCACGTTATGGACGCGACCTTCACGCTTGGACATGCAGTAGCGACAGCGACAGAAACAAACAAAAAGCTCACCAGCACTCATAGGCCCGCGGTCGCTTTTAACATCGACAGCTCCGGCGATATGGAGCCACTTCAACTCAGCCAAGAAACACCGGTAATTTTAAATAAAGAAACCACGACACCGAAAGATCGGTCTGACCACAGCCAGAACGATGTGTTTGCTTATCTGCGAGACATACAGACCAAACCGCAGCAGCAGCAGCGGCTGCAATCGCAACTACAATCGCAGCCGCAGCCACAGTCGCAGCTTCAGACGCAATCGCAGCTTCAGACGCAATCGCAAAACCCGGCACAGACCACCAAAGCTAAAGTAAAGACCTCTAAAAAACTTAAGCCCGAAGACGTGGTTGAAATCGGTGCATATGCATCCGATATCACCGACATTGACTCGTTTTTCTCCGTAGTTGGTCACTTAGCCAAATTTACTGAAAAGGCGGTTAACGAGGAGAAAAGCGTCAATAGAGCCAACAAGGACGCTATCACCAGAGCATCCTTTGAAATAATAAAGGCCCTAGACAAAGGTCGACACATCCTGAAATATGATGTGCAACCCTCAAAAATTAGAGAAATCAGGCAGGTGCTCGAGGAGGCCAGAAGTCCTCCACCCGCACGGACTCAGTTTAGGATGTCAGATAGTCACACAACAATACCGCCCATAAGTGCAGAAATCAGTGATGCGGAGGGATACAGCAGGACAAACAGGATTGGAGTCACTGACCCCCTGCATGGAATCTCCCAGAAATTGGACGACCTACCAAAGAAGACAGAAATGGTTCAAATAATTAAAGAGGCCGTACAGCACGAACTGATGGAAATAAAAACTCATCTACAAAACCTCCCGGCCCGTGCTGAAATCGACAAGCTCACTTACGAACAGAAAGGGCTAAATGACCTGGTAGTGGCGGCACTGACACGACCAACTGAAGAAGAAGACGAAGAGAATGAACACAATGAAATCGATGGCGGGGATTTTGTCGAGGTCGTCAGTAAAAACGCAAAAAAGAAGACCCGAGCGCTAGCTAAAGCGCAAAATAGAGCTGTGACCTCGGCTGCGACCCCCGTTGTCGTGACACAGAAGGCATATGCCACACCTAAAACAACGACCAGAGAAAGAAACAAGAATAGCACAGTGAACACTAGTTACGCAGTAATACTAGAGTCACTGGACCCTCGCAAAGAAGGAAAGGAGGCATTGCAAGAGGTTCAGAAGAAGGTTGACCTGGTGGAGCTGGGCGTAGGAATCAAGGGCCTGCGCCACACCAGGACCAATAAAGTTGTTATAAATTGCGAGACTGAGGAAGACAGAGTCTTACTCAGCTCTGCCATTAAAGAAAAAACCACAGGGGTTACAGTTGGAGTCCCAAAACTTCGCAATCCCTGTGTTAAACTAATCGGCGTAATCAAAGATAATGCATGTGAACGCATAGTGGACGCATTGATAAAACAAAACCCCAGAATAATGGACGGCATTTGCGAAGAAGACAGGCATGCAAGATACATACGCAGTGTTAAAGGGCGAAATGACCTACTAAGAAATGTCGTGGTAGAAGTTAGTCCACAGCTGTATAACCGGATGATTGAACAGAAAGTTAAAATAGGCTATCAATCGGTCCCCGTGATGGACCAATCACCAGTCATACAATGCTATAACTGCATGGGTTTCGGTCACCGCGCAGCCAACTGCACAGTAAGTACCAAATGCGGGCGCTGTGCAGAGGAACACGCCACACGCAGCTGTCCTAAAACTTCCTCGGAGTTATGCTGCACAAATTGTCGTGGAAACAACAGCGATCATAGCCATCCTGCATTTAGCCAAGATTGCCCGGAGTGGATTAAGTGGGACCGGATAGCGAGAATGTCAATCCGGTACTGCTAAGGGCCTCCCTGCAGGAAACACAAAAGGCAACCAACACATATCAGTAATGCAGTGTAATCTGGGTAAAGGTTACAACGCTATGCAAGAGATGTTGCAAAGTATTAGAGATAACGAGTTCGACGTTATCTGTGTATCTGAACCTTATGTTGGTAACAACAAAACATTAGTTAGCAGTGTTGATGGATATGATATCTATCAACACTCTGGCAATAATGTAAGAACGAAAGCGTGCATTGCAGTAAGGAAAAAGTTTGGCAGCTATATCGGACTTACTCAATATGCTACCACAAATTTTGTAGTCGTTGAATTAACACACGCCGAAAATAATAACAAAAAACTGCTGGTCTCCTCGATATATGTTGAACCTGGGGAGGATCCCTCGAGCACGATGATGCTTCTGGAGCAATTCCTCCAACAAAATGCAAATAGGGAGCACATTGTGTGCGGGGATTTCAATGGATGGCATACATCGTGGGGATCAGCTAGAAATAATGATCGAGGAAAAGCTGTGTACGATTTAGCTGTCCACTTTGACCTAATAAATTGTAACTTAGGTAATGAGCCTACGTATGAGACTATCACGCATGACCAAACGCGATACTCTATAGTTGATCTCACCTTTGCAACCCCTTATACAGCTAACAACATCCTTAGCTGGAAAGTAAATAATGAATTCATACCCTCCTCGGACCATCATGGAATCGAATTTTTAATTAAATTAAAACAAACAAGAAACGGCAAGAAAAAGTCAACATCTACATACAAATATAATACCGATCGAACAAACTGGGACAATTTCAAAACCAAATTAAAAGATAATATAGAAAGAAGTAACTTACATGTAACAAATATCGACGAACTGGACACAGCAGGACTAGATGAATTCATAAAGACTTTGACTAACGTAATCCAAAAGACTTGTGACTCAACTCTGACACTAAAAGCACCTCATCAGACGATTCCTTGGTGGACTCAGGAGCTGTCTGCCATGAAGAAAAATGTTATATTTCTACATCACAGACTAAGTGATCTTAAACGCAGCAATAAAGATCTCACTCATATTCTAAAAGAACTTAGTGAAGCCAGAGGGGAGTATGCTAATAAAATTCGAACCACATCATCTGAGCACTTTAGGGACTTTTGCAATCGTCAAGGCAAGGATGATGTATGGTCCGTTACGAATCGCCTATTGAAAAGTGCGCCACAACCGCAGCCGCCTGCAACCTTGAAAAGAGAAAACGGTACTTACACCACGTCGATCCTGAACACCGCCGAAACCCTCGCTGAGAAGTTTTTCCCCGACGACTCCGAGGCTAATGACAGCCCACACCACCTGCAAATAAGAAATATAATCAATAATAACAATAACATACAACCAGAAATAGAAAATAACGAACAACCATTCACAATACATGAAATAACCGATATCGTCAAGTATATGAGCCCTAAAAAAGCACCCGGCACAGATAACCTAACAGCTGACATCTGTAAACATTTCATAGAATGCTACCCAGAAATCACAACTAAATTATACAATAGATGCCTGTCACTTAATTACTTTCCCACTTGCTGGAAAACGGCGTATATTAAAACAATACCGAAACCAAACAAAGTTTGCTATACAGAAATATCTGCGTACCGGCCTATTGGATTAATAAACGTATTTGGCAAAATCTTAGAAAAACTTATCGCATCACGTCTTACATATTATACGGTGACAAATAATGCTTGTAGCGATAAACAATTTGGATTTAAGCAGCAGCGCTCTACCACAGACGCTCTCAATAGCGCAGTTAACAAACTCAAAGACTTTAAAAACGCCAATAAGTTAGTTGTTGCTATCTCATTAGACATTGCTGGCGCCTTTGATAATGCCTGGTGGCCTGCATTGTTGAAAAGACTGATAGATGTACAATGCCCCCATAATATAATTAGCATCATACGAAGCTACCTAACTGATCGAAGGATAATACTCAACTACTCAGACGCCTCTGTCACGAAAGTGCAAACCAGGGGATGTGTCCAAGGTTCAGTCCTTGGACCCATCTTCTGGAACACTATCGTTGACACGCTATTGGAACATAATCTGACAAACGACAATCATATCCAGGCATATGCAGACGATATCTTACTGATCTGCTCTGGTAATAATATACAGGAATTAGAAGAGAACGCCAATAGTCTATTAGATACTGTATTCAATTGGGGTATTAACAACAAATTAAAATTCGGGCCGGAGAAAACTAAAATGATCACGTATACACCCAAGGCAAAAGCAGCGAAAATATTTATGAATAATACACACATTCCTTTCGACAATCAGTTTAAACTCCTCGGAGTCATTATAGACCAGCACCTAAATTTTATTCAACACGCAGAATACACTATAAAAAAGGCACAAGCCATCTATAAAAGGTTATGTATATTTGTGAAACCTACCTGGGGCGTGCATGCTGCCAACATAAACACTATCTACAGGCAGGTGATCGAGCCCATCATCACCTATGCGGCCGAAATCTGGGGACAAGCTACCAATTACAAAAAGGTTTGCGATTCTCTTCTTAGACTACAACGCGGGTTTGCAATTAAAATACTTCATGGCTTCAGAACTCTTCCCACAATGCCTTCAATTGTGTTGGCGGGACTAACACCCCTACCCGAAAAAGTTAAAGAAGTGGCGTCTACAGAAATGGTTAAACGTACTAAATTAACTAATTACCTGCCTAATGATATTCATTATGACAAACGTGCACCGGTCACTGAGTTGTTGCATCCTGCTCGGCGACCAATTATAGAATTACAAGACATTAATAACCTAAATGACCTCGAACCCTACTACTCCACCGATATGCACAGAATATACACAGACGGTAGCAAGCATGATGGAGTGGTGGGGGCCGCGGTCATTATCCACTACCCAGATGGTCGGTGTAAACGTAAAAAACTTAAGCTGCACAACAGCTGCACTGTGTTCCAGGCCGAGTGTTTGGCTATAGAAGAGGCATGCAACATGTGTCACGTACAGGGACTGGAACAAGCTACCATCTTTTCAGACTCAAAGGCCGCGTTGCATGAATTATCTAACCGAAACAGCACTAACGCAACAATAAATAGCGCACACAAGAGCATTGTAGCCATCAGAGAGCAGGGACGAACCATTCAGTTCTGCTGGATTAAGGCGCATGCTGGCCTCCTCGGTAACGAGGAGGCAGACATGACTGCCAAAGCCGCAGCTTCCCAACATAAAATTCCAGATTATGCAAAATTCCCCTTGTCATATCATAAACGAAACCTTCGAATGGATACAGCCAAAAATACAGACAGAACATATCAAACCAGCACAACCGGAGCACACTTAAAACAATGGCTACCCACCCTAGAACATATAAATAAATTTAGACAATATTTTGATCTTACCTTTGAAATGACCCAAATGCTCACTGGTCATGGGTTTAATAAAACATATTTAAAAAGATTTCATATCATAGACTCCAACGAGTGCCCATGTGACGACGTCACTCCGCAAACCATGAGACATCTCCTGGAACACTGCCCGAGGTACCAGAAATCGCGTATAGAACATGAAATACTCTGCAACATTAACAACATAGAGCCATATAATATAGAACAGATAATAAATAAAGAAACAACAATTGACTCGTTTAAAAATCATATTAATCACATAATAAACACACTAAAAAAGTTTAATAATACGTAAGTTTTAAAAATGTACAACAGTAAAGTAATATGCTTGCTTAATTCATAATAGTATTTATAATAAATGTAATATACTTCTTAATAGTAAAAATAACATTGACTACAATTCTTATTAACAGTTATAAATAGCATTGATTTAAGGTTACCCGTATCAATAGCGGGAACCTAAACATTCAGTAAAAGTCCAACGGTCGCCCGTATCCCTTGCGAGGGCCATTGGAACTATTCACAGCTTTCACTAAAAAAAAAAAAAAAAACCTAACCTAACCTAACCTAACCTAACCTAACCTAACCTAACCAGTCACGTGCCACTGGGCGTCGTAGCAGCATCGTTTTCGAAAAGCTCCGCTCTAAAAAATTCGTGGACGTGGCAATTTTAGCCCGATCGGCCCCAAACAAAAACCGGCGTGTGTGGAACAGTGCGCGCTATCCGACGGATTGCAGTGTGTGAGTGGCGGACGTCCCAAAAAACCGCTAAGTTCAAAAAACAGTGAAAAGTGAGGTTAAGTTGAACTTTAAAGCTATCTGCAGTGCGATAGGAGATCGCAACACACAAGTGCGATACATCAACGGAAGCGCCGAATTAAGGTCTACACGCCGACATCCTCAGCGCCTCGATACCATCATCGGCTGAAGTACAATCACCAAAAAAACAAAAACCACGTGGTGGCGTGGTCAGCGATCCAGAGGCGTGCGTCAAAATCGGACAATACACAAAGAAGCGGCTTAGTACCTGGAGTGTTAAGGCATTTAGAACAAAATTTTTGGACCTTTCATCAGTGAGTAATTGACTTTTTAAAATTCAAAATTCAAATTGAAATAACTTGGAAACTTCAGTCAGACTGTATACTTTTTAAAGCAAAATCTGGTGCGCGCTAGCTGGGACAACACATCTGCGAAGTTTAAAAATTTTCTGGACCTTTTTAGTTAGAAAACTTTTAAGTTTTTCAAAATTTGTGAAAAATACCGATTGTGAATATTTTCTGTATTGGACCATTACAGCTTATTATTGTGTGTGATAGATGTGTATTTTATATTAATTTTAAAATTTTTTGCGCAATTTTACGTCAAGCGGTTCCGTAGATATTCATTTTTAACCCTTTTTTGGCCATAAATTCTAAATTAATAATAATTATAGTTTTTTCCCACTTAGTTTAGATATAGAACAGGTATTTCACCCCGGGAAAGCGGAAACGCGGACCCCGTAGCATTGAAATCGACCGGAAACCGAAAAATCGCCATTTTGTTTTTTCGGGTATCAAATTTCAAATTGTAATTTCTCGGTAACCGCTTGTCGTAGAAAGTTCGGATTTTCACCTCAGGTATTAACTTTAGGACAGAAACCAACTTTTCCTGGTTTCAGGTGAAAATCCTGAAAAAATTTTCTAAGTGTTGGGACCACTTTTATTTGACAGAGGGGATAAGGAAAATAGCAGGGAAGAAAACCCGAAATCTCTCCGGCCACTGGTTCCCGAGATATTGGCCCTCAAACATCAAGTTTGACAGTTCGGCGGCCATCTTGCCGTTTTTCAAGCTGCAATATCTCGGCAACCCGGGGGCCTGGAGACTCGCGGTTTCTTTCCTGGAGGATAGAGCAGGCACATCCACCACCTTCAATTCTTTTCAGGAAGTTTCGGGCGTTTTTGAGTCCGAAAATTCCTGAAAATTTTTGAGGCCTGAAAGTGGTCTCACGCGACAGTTTAGGTTAAGATTAGCGTACCAGCCCAAAATCCGGGTTTTCTGCGACCCCGGGAACGGGAGATATCAGCGGTCAAAGTTGAACTTTGACAGTTCTCGCCGCCATCTTGGGAAAGTTCAAACCACGATATCTCCCAAACGGAAAGTCGTAGAGGACCGGGGTTTTTTGCAGGGATATAAGCACGAGCTCCACTGCGTGGGTACTCACACTTCAGAATTCTTCAGAGCTTTAAGGAATAAAAATTTTTCAAAAAATTTCTAGTCCTGAAAGTTAGCCCAGGGGATAGAGCTCGTCGAGCACAGTAAAACGAGCCCAGGCACGGCAAAATTGGGCCATCGGTTCCCGAGTTACAGTAAGATACCTGATTTGAAACCGGTTCTGGAGACCGATACCAGAAACTTTAAATCGCCACTGCTCGGGAACTCCTGGGACTAGGATAGCCGTGTTTGGTATCGCTGGAAAGGGCTCGGGGAGAGCTACCTCTTGAGCATAGAAATTTGGCTCTAGATAGAGCTCAAAATTTTTTTGTAAAAATTAGTCATATCTTAGATTTAAGTGATTTCTGTGTTTATACATACAGTCCTAGTAGTTTAATCTGATAGTAGAGTCTGCGACTCTACACTTGTAAAACAAAAATTTTGACTCTACATTTTTAATTTTCTTTTTATTTTTACTTATTTTCTCTTTTAATCTACACTGACGGTAAGTAAAATTACCAGAGCGCCGCCTCCCTTTTACAGAGGCGGAAAACAATTAGTTGACAACTATACATTGAGTGTAGAGTGTAGTAAGATTAAGTATATTGGGTTGGTCCCTATTGACTGACACAAATACCTCGACATGATCCTCGGTAGAAGCCCGGTCAAACAGACGGGGGACTCAGCTCCCCCCAAACAAAAAACCCCGGAGAAGAGCGTGAGACGGAGCATAGGGGAGTGGGAAGCAGCGAGCAGCAGTGAAAATGGCCCCACTCAAGCCCCCAATGCCAGTACAACAATGCAGGCCGGCCAGGCAAAGCAAAACGAAGCTCTGGCACAGGAGAACAAGGTTACAACTATAACCACAGCCACCTTAGGCCTGAAAAGGCAAAATACGATAACTATATCACCAGCGAAAAAGCATACCGACGCACCTACAAAAACAAAAAAGGTCTACTCGAGCAGGACGGCAGAGGCCCGGGTCCTCCACGACATGGCGACCAAAAGCATAAAAGATGGGAAAAATGTCAAAACGTCAATCAAAAACGACGTCTTGGTGGCCCTGGACCGGCTGTACCAGCTCGTGAAGGAAGCTGAAACCGGGGCAAAAAAGGAGGCCGATGCCGATACAAGTAAAGGGAAACTAGTAGCAAACAGGGAGATGCCCAAGGACAACAAAGAGGCCACAAATAACTTGGCCGTGGCAGACACCGACACCTTCCTGTTAAAACTGGAAGAGCAAACCAGGCTCATCAAAGAAAACAGTAGTAAAATGGATGAGCTGAAGGCCTCGGTGAAGACTCAACAGGAGACCCTCGAAAGGATGGTGACAACGGCGACATATGCCGGCGTGACAGCGGGACCGCCCAGTGCGGTCCCTAAAGTCAGACCGGAAGTAAGAGGCACCTTACACACCGTTGTCATCACCTCCAAAAACGAAACTGAAACAGGTGAGGAGGTCCTGGACAGAGTAAGAAAAGCGGCTGACGCCAAGGAGGGATGGATAAAGGTGGAAAGGGTAAGAAAGGCGAAGGACAGAAAGGTACTTATGGGATTCGGGACCAAAGGAGAGAGGGACAAATTCCGAGAAAGGATGGAGAGCCAGGGAGTCGACCTCAACGTCGAGGAAGTGAAAAACAAAAACCCGCTTCTGATAATGAGAGACGTGCTACAGATAAATAGCGACGAAGACATAATAAGGGCCCTCCAAAATCAGAATCGGGATGTTTTCCATGGCCTCGACGAAGAGGAAAGACACCTGGAGATCAAATACCGCAGAAAAGCAAGAAATCCACTAACTTGCCACGTCGTTCTAAGGGTATCCCCCACAATTTGGAACAGAGCACTTGAAGGAAAGCGCCTGAGGATAGATCTCCAGAGTATCCGCGTAGAGGACCAGAGCCCCCTAGTGCAATGCACGCGCTGCCTGGGCTATGGCCACAGTCGGCGATTCTGCAAAGAGCCAGCAGACCTGTGCGGCCACTGCGGTGGACCGCACTTAAGAGAAGCATGCCCGGAAAAACTCACAGGAGAAGCAGCAGCGTGCATAAATTGTACTCGGGCCAAAATGGAAAACTGCGCCCACGATGCATTTAGCAATGAGTGCCCAGTCAGGAGAAAGTGGGACACATTAGCCCGGGCATCCGTGGCGTACTGCTAAGGTGGCCCCGGAGAACAAAGGATACCAATGTATGCAGGCAAACCTCCAGCGCAGCAAACTGGCTACTACCGAACTCTTGCTGGAAGCCAAAAAGCGCAAAACGGCCATCGCGATGATTCAGGAGCCCTATGTGGGGAAGGAAGGAGAGGTGCAGGGATATCCAGGGGTTAGGATCTTTCAAGACAAAAAAGTTGAAGAGGGACCTGTGAAAGCGGCGGTCATGATCTTCGATGATGATCTCGACGTCACACAATACCCTGACCTCACCACAAAGAACATCGTAGTGGTGAAAGCCCGAACAATAGCCTGGACAATAGTGATGGTGTCCCTGTACTTCGAGCCTGATAAACCCATGGTGGAATACCTTGAACACCTCAAAAAAGTGCATAAGGAGATGGGTCAGGTAAAGATCATCGCTGGAGGCGATTTCAATGCCAAAAGTACCTGGTGGGGAAGCCAAATCGAAGACGAGAGAGGGAAAGAGCTGAGTGGACTGCTAGAGGAACTAGAACTCCAGATCCTGAATACAGGTACAACTCCAACATTTGATACAATAAGAGGTGGAAAAAGGTACAGCAGCTATGTGGACGTAACATTTTGCTCTGTTGATACGCTCGAATTAGTCGAAAACTGGCAAGTGAACGAAGGCCTTACAAGTTCAGACCACAACGGTATTACTTTTAAAATAAACCTAAAACCATCGAAAGGAACTAACATACACAGAACAACACGCATTTATAACACGAGAAAAGCAAACTGGGAGCAGTTTCATGGGAAACTGACCCAAGCTTTGCAAGACACTCTACTCACTACACAACACCTGGAAAATGTACACAACACAGAACAAATAGACGAAATATTAAACAATTACACACAAGCCATTACGAACACATGTAAAAGTACTATACCAAACAAAAAGAACGCAAACACACTCACCTTGCCATGGTGGTCCCAGGAACTTGCAGAGAAGAAAAGACGCGTAGCCACCAAAAAGCGCAGAATTCGCAATGCCGCGCCCATCCGGAGAGCAATGGTGATCGACCTCTACCTGAAAGAAAAAGAAGAATATGAGAATGCTGTACGAATTGCACAGACGGAGAGTTGGAAGGAGTTTTGCTGTAAGCAGGATCGGGAGGGAGTGTGGGAGGGGATATATAGGGTGATGGGAAGAATTACTAAGCGAGAGGAAGACCAGCTGTTACAGAACGAGGGAAAAACGTTGGATGAACGAGGATCGGTGGAGTTACTAGCCAGAACCTTTTATCCCGATGACAGCGAAAAAGAGGATACGATGAACCATCGTCGCTTCAGAGACTTAGCGCAAAAAGTAAACGTGAGGCATCATGATGAAAAACATGACCCCCCGTTTACGCAGAGCGAGCTTAATGCGACGATGAGGTCATTTAATCCAAAAAAGGCACCAGGATCCGACGGCTTCACCGCCGACATATGCGTCCAAGCCATAAAATGTAGTCCCGACTTCTTCCTGGCACTACTAAATAAGTGCCTTGAACACTATTACTTTCCAAAGATATGGAAAGAGGCCACAGTGGTAGTACTCAAAAAACCCGGTAAGGAGTCCTATACTTTGCCCAAATCTTACAGGCCGATTGGGCTTTTGCCTGTCTTGGGCAAGATATATGAGAAGATGTTGGTGGCCCGCCTCAAGCACCATATACTACCAAAAATCAGTCCTAAGCAGTACGGTTTTATGCCCCAAAGAAGCACCGAAGACTCCCTCTATGACCTGATGCAGCACATACAAGGTAAATTAAAAGCAAGAAAGCTGCTTACCATGATATCACTGGATATAGAAGGAGCCTTCGACAGCGCATGGTGGCCTGCCATAAAAACGAGACTGTCAGAAGAAGACTGCCCGATGAACTTGAGACGGACCATCGACAGCTATCTAGAAAATAGGAAAGTAACAGTGAGATACGCTGGACAAGAATATAACAAAGGCACAAACAAGGGGTGTGTCCAGGGATCCATAGGGGGACCCATTCTGTGGAATCTCCTCCTGGACCCTCTGCTGAGAAAACTGGAGCAGAACGGAGTCTTCTGCCAGGCGTTCGCGGATGATGTGGTGTTGATTTTCGATGGCGACACGGCCCTAGACATAGAAACGCAGGCAAATGCGACCCTCGAACATGTTCGGACGTGGGGCATCGACCACAAACTGAAATTTGCTCCACACAAAACATGCGCAATGGTAATTACTAGAAAACTAAAATTCGATGCACCACGCCTGAGCATGGGCGGGGTGAACATAGCCATGTCAAACGAAATAAAAATACTGGGCCTCACCATCGACCACAAGCTAACATTCAACCAGCATGTGGCGGGCGTCTGTAGGAAGGCTCTTAATATGTATAAAAAGTTGGCCCGGACGGCCCGTGTAAGCTGGGGGTTGCACCCGGAGGTCATCCGCACTATTTACACGGCGGCAGTGGAGCCGGTCGTTCTATATGCCGCAAGCGCGTGGGCACCCGCCGCCAAAAAACTGGGAGTGATAAAACAGCTTAACACCGTACAAAGAGGTTTTGCCCAAAAGATATGCAAGGCATATAGAACAGTCTCATTAAACTCAGCACTGCTGCTCGCTGGGATGCTCCCATTAGACCTCAGAGTTCAAGAGGCGGCTTCTTTGTACGAGGCAAAGAAAGGAGTGCCCCAGTCGGCACTGCTGGATCGGGAGGTAGAACGGATGTCTTCGGCCATGGAAGCACCCCACCCGGCTGAGCACAGCGACCTGGAAGTCATAAGTCTGGTAGACCAACAACAAGTAGACAGCTACAGTAATTACCAAGTTCGCATCTTTACGGATGGGAGCAAGATTGGGG
The DNA here is from genome assembly GCF_963556715.1 of Cydia fagiglandana. Taxonomy (NCBI): domain Eukaryota; kingdom Metazoa; phylum Arthropoda; class Insecta; order Lepidoptera; family Tortricidae; genus Cydia; species Cydia fagiglandana. Next base: position 18,924,754 of record NC_085947.1, on the reverse strand, counting down.
GCAAGGTTGGGGCCGCGTTATCCATATGGAAAGGCGAAACTGAGATCAAAGCCCACAAACTTGCTCTCTCCGAACAATGCACAGTCTACCAGGCTGAGCTCTTGGCGCTGTGCAAAGCTACGAGAGAGATCACAGCGAGCAGGGAAAAGACATTTGGAATTTACAGTGACTCAATGGCGGCCCTCCAAACAATCCAAAATCGAAAATGTTTCCACCCTCTAGCAGTAGAAGCCAGGGATAACCTTCGAACCTCATCCCGGCAGGGCAAAATGGTAACCTTGCACTGGATAAAGGCTCACGCCGGACTGGAAGGGAACGAGAGGGCGGATGTGTTGGCAAAGGAGGCCGCCGTTGGGTCAAAGCGAAAACCAAATTACGACAGGTGTCCGGTTTCATTCGTAAAGCGAGCCATTCGAACGGCAACGATTGAGGAATGGAACCGGAGATATGTCGATAGCGACACCGCCTCTGGAACAAAATTATTTTTCCCGGACGCAGTAAATGCCTACAAAATGGTACGGAAAATACAGCCAACAGGTATAAGAACCCAACTGATGACGGGCCACGGCGGGTTCTCGGAATACCTACATCGATTTAAATGTAAAGAGAGCCCGTCGTGCATATGTGACCCCGCAGTCAGGGAGACGGTGCCGCATATCTTGCTGGAGTGTCCTGTCCATGACCAAATGCGGTTTGACCTGGAAATGAAATTAAACTTAAACTTAAAACTAGCAAATATGAAAGAGTTAATAACATCAGCTAACAGAGAGGAATTCTTAAACTATTGTGAAAAAATTTGTAAACAAGTAGCAAAACGAAACGAGAGCTCATAAATTATGTTTACATAATATAATGATTATATTAATGTTAAGCATAAAACTTTATATAATGCAATAAAAAATAGTACTAAGAACATGTAATAAATATAGTTTAAGGGAAATAGATGTAAAAAATGTGACAAAACTGTAAAACAATAAAAGATATGTGTTGAAATTGATTCACCCACCCATCCCGAATCTCATGAGAAATGAAAATAAATAAATAAATAGAATATATATAGTATAGATAGAGATAGAGATATAGGTGGGAATCCCACCCACAAAAAAATACGAAAGATGATGAATGCAAGAAAGAATTGTATGTAGAATGAAAGTGCGAGAAGCAAATAAGCGAGAACTGGCATGAAAGAGAAACCAGAAAATACAGGCTCCGATCATGTTGGAGGTAGAAGCATAGGAAAAAAAAAAAAAAACCTAACCTAACCTAACCTAACCTAACCTAACCTAACCTAACCTAACCTAACCTAACCTAACCCAACCTAACCAAGCTCTTTTAAAAGTGTCCAAATAGTACTCGAATTAATTCATTTTTAGCACAATTTTAGTACTCGATGAGCCCGATTTTTTGATACATTACTCATTTCCATAGTCCTTCTAGTTCCATAAATATTCTAATTTTAACTTCTTTTCAAAAACTCACTTTTTCAAAAATTCATATCTCAGCCATTTTTCAACTTTTCATATTTTTTTTTGTTCATAAAAATCACTTTTTGTAATTCCTAAATAACTGCATTCTAAAAATAGACTCTTCTTATACAACTACACTTAGAAATATCCTACTTTGTATACTTTTTAATTGCACCTGCCAAAAACCTACAGGCAATCTACATTTACATTAATATTTCTAAATCCAACCGATAGATTTTTCTGGTTTTTATTTTATCTAGTAAAGTAAATTTTTTCCATCTATTCTTGTCTTATATACTACTTTGCATCTCTTATAGTTTTTTGCATAACTTAAAAGTTTCTTTCCGTCGTATTTCAACCTAACTTTTTCACTTCTTTCAATAGTTTGTTTAGCGAATCTTACCCTAAAATTTTGAAACTTGGCATAAATTTAAAGCTCAAGAAGCCCTATTTTTTGGTACTATTTATTAGTCTGTACGGTTTTTGGTTTCGGAGATATTTAATTATTAGTAGTCTTGAAATTTTCTTAGTTTTTAAAAATTCGTAACTCGTTCGTTTTGTCATTTTTTTATAATCTTACTTTACAATAAAATTTCCCTTAATCATTCCTATAATTCTTTATCATAATATTAAATAGTTTTCTTAGAACTTCATAGACTAATTTTAAAATTCCCTCGATTTTTTGCGGTGCCTGTAAGAAATATAACAGCAATTCTTTTAAACCAAATTTTCTCCATTTTTAGCTGGTAGATTTCTCTTGTTTTAAAATTGTCTGATAGATTTTATAGTTTTCAACATTTTATTAAAAAAAATTCATCTCAAAAATCTTTCCTTGAGCTTCAAAATAAAACATTTCTTTTTTAAAATTTAATTTATCTGTAACTTCGCTAATTTTCATCCGAAAAATCTCAAATTTTGTATGTTAGTAGCACTTTAGTATTAAATTTTTTCAGTATTTAATTTGTGTTGATATCTATTCTAGATCATAAATTATAATTTATTTTTAATCTGTATTTTTTTTTGCAACCGAGAAAAATGTTTCACACACCTCCCAACTCGCCTAAAAAAGCGCGATCTGCTCCTGCGGAGCAAACACAAACAGTAGAAAATAAGGAAATGGCAAATAATGCACAGTGCCCCACCCTCCTCATCGATTTTGACTCAGAATCGGAAACGAATAATGGGCAAAACAAAACATTCGTGGTAACGCGTGCGGAGATTCATGAGCAAACGCATACGGCTCATGCCTCAACGCCGATACCTACACCAGGACCGGCGGCTTTGAGGGTGGAACCGGATACCCCGATGGCGGTACCGGATGCCCCAATCACCACCGAGTCCTTTGAAATGGAAAGACTTTTTATGAGTAGCGAGTCCGTTGTCAGCCCAAGCACACGGAACTCTAGTGGCAGGCTCAGGACCATGATCAAACAAAAAGCGGAAAAAATATATAGTATTTTTAAACAAAATAGAAGCGTTACAAAAGGCAATAAAATTGAAATAATCGACTGTGTCAAGGAAATACAAGAAATTGTAGACAGATACAGCCAGGAATGTGAACTATTGAGCGCAAAACGCCTGGCAGTATCTACCTGCACTGGAAAGACTGACTGGCCCCCAAAATCGGCAACGAGAAGCTTCGCCACACAGACGGACGTATACGTTAGCGAGGACATAGCGGCATTTACTGGCAATTCTACGAATACTGACTTTAAAACAGAAATCAAAGGGGTTCAGGCAGAAATTGAAAAGCTCGTTGATGAGCAAAAGAAAATCAATGAGCTAGTAGTATTTTGCCTAACACGCCCGATCGATGAAGAGAATGAGGAGGAAAACATCGATGGCTTTACCGAAGTTCTCAGCAAGAAAGCTAAGAAGAAGAGAGCTCGCGTAGAAACGAGCACAGAAGCTAGAGCCGGGACGTCGAGTACAACATCTTCTGGTGCTACAAGAAAGACCGCTGCAATCCCAAAAAATAGAAATATCATCCAAACCACCCAGGACACCAACTATGCTGTTATCCTGGAAACGTTGGATCCTCGAAAGGAGAGTAAGGACGCCATGATCGAAGTGCAGGATAAGGTAGACTTGGTAGAGCTGGGTGTTGGCATAAAGAGCGTACGTCACACCAAGAATAATAAAGTTGTAATTAACTGCGAGACGGAAAGTGACAGGACCACACTTAGCGCTGCTATCAAGCACAATACTACAGGAGTTACAGTCGGAGTCCCGAAACTACGCAACCCCTGCATAAAACTCCTGGGCGTTATAAATGACAACGCAAACGAGCGAATAGTTGACGCGATTATAAAGCAGAACCACGGAATTATGGACTGTGTTAGCGCAGAAAGTAAGCAAGTCAAATACATACGCAGCATCAAAGGGCGCAATGACTCGATCAAAAATGTAGTGGTTGAAGTTAGTCCACAATTGTACAAGCAAATGCTTTTCCAAAAAATCAAGGTCGGTTATCAGTCGGTCCTCGCGGTTGACCAATCGCCGATAATGCAATGCTTCAAGTGTATGGGTTACGGCCATCGCGCGGCTACTTGTACATCTAGCAGTAAATGCGGTTTCTGCGCAGATGCGCATGATACCCGTAACTGCCCACGAAGCTCAACAATTCCTTGCTGCACCAACTGCCAGGGCCAGGACAAAGAATATAATCACCCTGCGTTCAGCCAAAAATGTCCGGACTGGATCAAGTGGGATCGCATAGCCAGGATCTCTGTCCGTTATTCCTAAGGGCGTCCCAACAGTAAACACTAACAGAAAACAATACATCAATGTCGTTCAATGTAATTTAGGCCGTGGAAATAATGCTTTTCAAGAATTGGCACAATGTGCTAGAGACAATGAATATGACATCATTTGCATATCAGAACCGTTCATTAGTAAGAATAAAACGTCAGTTAAGAGTATTGACGGGTATGACCTGTATCAACATAACGATATTACTTGCAGAAACAAAGCATGCGTTGCTGTAAAGAAAAAGCTCGTAAATTATATCGGGCTAACTCAATACGATACCACGAACTTTATTGCCGTCGAAATTACGATTGACAATAACAGGAAATTACTGATCTCCTCTGTCTATATAGAGCCGGGTGAGGATCCTTCACATACGATGATGCACCTGGGCCAATTCCTCCAACAGTATGCTAATAGAGAGCACATCGTGTGTGGGGATCTTAACGGGTGGCACACCACATGGGGATCTGTAAGAAACAACGATAGAGGGAGGGAAATACATGACTTGGCTATCAACTTTGATTTAATTTGCTGCAATATAGGTAACGAACCAACGTTTGAGACAGAAATAAATAAACACGGCCAAATCAGGCATTCCATAGTCGATCTCACCCTGGCTACTCCGTGCACAGCAAACAATATCTTTGATTGGAAGGTCAATAAAGAAATCATTCCATCATCTGACCATCATGGAATTGAATTTAAAATCAAATCGGATAACATACGTAACAATAAGAAGAAATCTACATCAACATACAAATATCAAACTGACAAAACAAATTGGGACAACTTCAAAACTAAACTTAAAGAAAATGTTGATGCTAGCAATATACTTAGAACTGACATAGACGAACTGGACAAAAATGGACTTGACAACTATATAAATGAAATGACCAATGTGATATTAAAAACTTGTGACGCAACGCTTACTCTTAAAAAACCCCAACAAAAGATTCCATGGTGGACACAAGAATTGACTGAATTAAAGAGAAAGGTTATATCACTGCATCATCGCTTACAAGACCTCAAACGGGGTAAAAAGGACATTACTAACATCATAAAAGAACTCCACGATGCAAGAGCAGAGTACTCCAACAAAATAAGAACAACGTCGTCAGATCACTTTAGAGAATTTTGCAGTCGCCAGGGAAGGGATGACGTGTGGTCTGTTACTAACCGCCTTCTTAAGAGCTCACCGCAACCGCAACCGGCTGCTACACTAAAAACAGATAACGGTACATACACGACGTCTATCCTTGATACTGCAGAAAAGCTCGCCGCAAAGTTCTTCCCAGAAGACACCGCTGCTGACGATACTCTACACCATCTGCAAATAAGAGAAACTGTTGCCAATAATATAGTAAATAACGAACCTGCAATAGGAAATAATGAGCCGCAATTTACCACGCAAGAAGTGTTGGACATAATAAAAAACATGAGCCCTAAAAGGGCACCAGGAATAGACCACCTCACTGCGGACATCTGCAAACAATCTATCGAATGCTACCCTGAAACTATAACCAAATTATACAATAGATGCCTAACGCTCGAGTATTTTCCTGCCTCCTGGAAAACTGCATACATAAGAACAATCCCAAAACCGAATAAAACAAATTACAAAGAAACATCTGCTTACCGGCCCATTGGCCTAATAAATGTCTTTGGAAAGATACTCGAGAAACTCATATCCACAAGACTCACCTACTATATGCAAATTAACCATGCTTGCAGTAATAAACAATATGGTTTCAGAGAACAGCGTTCCACCACGGATGCCCTCAATGATGCCATCAATAAACTAAAGCAATGCAAAAACAATAATCGACTTGTAGTTGCCATATCGCTCGACATTGCAGGAGCTTTTGACAATGCCTGGTGGCCTGCATTGATTAAGAGACTCTCCGATATAAATTGTCCACATAACTTACTAAAAATAATCTGCAGTTACCTTACTGATCGCAAGATAATATTAAATTACTCCGACGTTACAGTGACAAAAGAGCAGACCAGAGGATGTGTCCAAGGCTCGGTACTGGGACCCATCTTCTGGAATGCTATTGTTGACACCCTACTAGAGAAAGACCTGACGGATGGCAATTATGTCCAAGCCTACGCTGACGATATTTTGCTGATCTGCTCAGGCATGAACACTGAAGAAATCGAACGAAATGCTAATAACTTATTAAAAACTGTCTTCGAATGGGGCACAAATGGGTCAAACAGATCACTGTGTTACGTTCTTTCCTGTGGACACACACAAAGTTAAGGGCTATAAAGGTTAATTTTCTTATTTAACCCTAACCCACGTAAAAAGGTCCTCCTTTTATTTACAGAACTATGATAAAATCATTACTTACATGCCCACAAGCTGTTAACTATTGCCCACAGGAGAGAAAACTAGCGTGTTCGCGCGAACTGCACGTTTTTCTCCCCTGTGGGCAATAGTTAACAGCTTGTGGGCATGTAAGTAATGATTTTATCATAGTTCTGTAAATAAAAGGAGGACCTTTTTACGTGGGTTAGGGTTAAATAAGAAAATTAACCTTTATAGCCCTTAACTTTGTGTGTGTCCACAGGAAAGAACGTAACACAGTGATCTGTTTGACCCAAATAATAAATTAAAGTTTGGCCCCCAAAAAACTAAGATGATTGCCTACACACCGAAGGCTAAAGCCGCTAAAATTTATATGGACAATGTACTTATACCCTTTGATACACATTTCAAACTGCTAGGTGTCATTGTCGATGAGCACCTGAAATTTATCCGTCATACGGAGTACATAATTAAAAAGGCGCAAGGTATATATAAGAGACTATGCATATTTGTTAAGCCCACATGTGGGGTTCATGCGGCAAATATTAACACAATTTATAGGCAAGTAATAGAGCCAATTATAACATATGCAGCCGAAATTTGGGGACAGGCAACCAATTATAAGAAAGTATGCACTTCTTTGCTTAGCCTCCAGCGCGGTTTCGCAATTAAAATCCTTCATGGATTTCGTACGTTGCCCACAATTCCTTCAATCGCGCTGGCGGGACTGACACCTCTACCTGATAAGGTACGTGAAGTTGCATCAATTGAGCGTGTTAAGAGATCCTTAGTCACCGAATACCTACCACATGATATACTTTACGACAAGAGAGTGCCAGTTACTGATCTATTACATCCCATCGTACGCCCACAAATTGAACTGAAAGACATAAACAACATGAATGACCTAGAACCTTACTACTCCACTGAAATGCACCGAATCTACACTGATGGTAGTAAGCACGATGGAGTAGTGGGGGCTGCTGTTGTAATACATTTTCCGGATGGCCGTAGCTTAACTAAAAAGCTGAAATTGCATAACTGTTGTACTGTGTTCCAGGCCGAGTGCTTGGCTATTAAAGAGGCATGCAACATGTGTCACGCACTCGGATTGGAACAAGCTACCATCTTTTCAGATTCAAAGGCCGCGTTACATGAATTATCAAACCGTAGCAGCACTAACGCAACAATAAATAGTGCACATAAGAGCATTGTAGCCATCAGAGCGCAGGGACGAACCATTCAGTTCTGCTGGATTAAGGCGCATGCCGGCCTCCTCGGTAACGAGGAGGCAGACATGACTGCCAAAGCCGCTGCCTCCCAACATAAAATCCCAGACTATACAAAGTTCCCTCTGTCATATCACAAACGAAAATTTCGAATAGATGCAGCCAAAAATACAGACATAATATATCAAACCAGCACAACCGGAGCACACTTAAAGCAATGGCTACCCACCCTAGAAAATATAAACAAATTCAGGCAATATTTTGAACTCACCTTTGAAATGACCCAAATGCTCACTGGTCATGGATACAATAAAACTTATTTAAAAAGGTTCCATATAATAGACTCCAATGAGTGCCCATGCGACGATGTCACTCCGCAAACCATGAGACATCTCCTGGAACATTGCCCGAGGTACCAGAAATCGCGTATAGAACACGAAACACTCTGCAATATTAACAACATACAGCCTTACCAAATAGAAGAGATAATAAATAAAGAAACAACAATTGACTCGTTTAAAAATCATATTAATCACATAGTAAATACACTCAAAAAGTTCAATAACACGTAAATTTAAATTTTAAAGTACAACATTAAATCAACAAACCTGCTTAATTTATAATAGTATTTATCACAAATGTAAAATTCGTATTAATAGTAAAAATAACATTGATTAAATCCTTATTAATAGTAATAAATAACATTGATTAAAGGTTACCCGTATCAATAGCGGGAACCTAAACATCCAGTTAAAGTCCAACGGTCGCCCGTATCCCTTGCGAGGGCCATTGGAACTATTCACAGTTTTATATTAAAAAAAAAAAAAAAAAAACCTAACCTAACCTAACCTAACCTAACCTAACTCAAAACCTAACCTAACTCAAAACCTAACCTAACTCAAAACCTAACCTAACTCAAAACCTAACCTAACTCAAAACCTAACCTAACTCAAAACCTAACCTAACTCAAAACCTAACCTAACTCAAAACCTAACCTAACTCAAAACCTAACCTAACTCAAAACCTAACCTAACTCAAAACCTAACCTAACTCAAAACCTAACCTAACTCAAAACCTAACCTAACTCAAAACCTAACCTAGCTCAAAACCTAACCTAACTCAAAACCTAACCTAACTCAAAACCTAACCTAACTCAAAACCTAACCTAACTCAAAACCTAACCTAACTCAAAACCTAACCTAACTCAAAACCTAACCTAACTCAAAACCTAACCTAACTCCGAACCGCGCCTAACCCCTCTACCAGAAAATTTGCTAGGGTTATATTAGAAAAATCTTAACAGCGTGTTTTATCTTTCAAGATTTGTCCAATAAGCGACATCTGCAGGATAATTAAGTCACTGCCCCTTTTAACTTTTTAAGCTTATTTTACCGCCAATCCTACTTAATTTCAACAATATCACAAATATTTGTTATGGGTAAGTAAATGTGGTTAATACGGTCCATTGCTTAATGTCAACAATACCATCTGAACATTAATAGTATAAATATAAACGATTAGAATCAAGAAACTGTTGAGGCGTATATTTTTGTTTACATTATTATTAAGCATGTTAAGTGTAATGGCGAGTGATATTGTGAGGACTTGCAAAAAAAACGTAGGAAGTATAAGCACAGAGAGTTATGATAATTATTATAATATATTTATTGTGTTAACAGGAAGCTTTCACAGATAAACCCATATGATTAGTTACCCTTAGGACAACAAGATGGCTCTAGTAGTCCACGATATCAATCTAAACAACAATCGGGGGCCACGGCAGTGCCCCCGCCAAGTCGAGCGCGAAGCAAGCACTGCCGTACCATCCTTTACTGGAACCATTTCGCCGCATTTTCAGGCCCCTATTTGAGAACCTCTGGATAAGACCAGAACGCAGAAATTTTGGTCATCCAGTAAGCTATAATCACATACTTAAAATCCAAAATTTCAAGTCTGTAGGTCATTTAGTTTCGAAGTTAAGCGAAAGCAAAGTTTCGCATTTATGAAACTCACTCATGATCATCAGAATAGAACTAGTACTTCCCATAAACTCAGAGAGCTGAAATTTGGTACAGAGTTAGGGTTTAATGGCCACATAAAGGGAAAACCTAAAAATATTGCAATATCAGTCACGTTTTAAAGATCTAAGAACTGCATACGTAAGTTTGTAATCCCATATAAATATATGATATTACAAAGTTACTGTTGCAGTTCCTACAAATAGTAGGTAAAGTAAAGGTACACTACGATGTACGATGTGAGTATGAATGAAGATATGTTTAGTTATGATATGTGTATACATAGTATGGGTATGAGTACCCGAAAAGAAGGACTGCCTACAAAAAGAGATGAGATCCCATCAAAAACATTACATGTAAAAAGGTGCAAGTCTGGCAACGCTTTCACTACAAAAAGAAGTGAAATCCCACCAAAAACATTCTGTAAAAACTAGCCAAGTCTCGATGGAGCTGCTTGTTTATCTCTAAAAAGTAATGAAATCTAGACAAAGTCGTGCCAAGTCTAAGGTTCCTTACTGCGATTTCTTTATTATTATAGTTAATGTTGTGTGACTTGGCCGTTGAAGGGTACACAAGGGTACAAAACCAGGTGCTCCATGACACCATTGCACCAATCTGCCATTGCACCAAAAAGAAGGGTTTGTTTCAGGCTCGCCCATACATAAGTATTATTGAAATACGCAGCTTTATCAAGCCTACAATTGAATGGTTATTGAATCAACGTCTTCCAAGTGGCAATTTTCCATCGTCAATGGGTAGCGGTTCTGGCGACAGATTGGTGCAATGGTGTCATGGAGCACCTGGTTTTGTACCCTTGTGTACCCTTCAACGGCCAAGTCACACAACATTAACTATAATAATAAAGAAATCGCAGTAAGGAACCTTAGACTTGGCACGACTTTGTCTAGATTTCATTACTTTTTAGAGATAAACAAGCAGCTCCATCGAGACTTGGCTAGTTTTTTACAGAATGTTTTTGGTGGGATAATATTTTACCTTTCCTTTGGCTTTAAAATTACGAAACCTTTGTTAAGGTTTGCCTAAATTTTTATGAAAACGTAATAAATGTGTTAATAGAGATTTGTGAAACCCAGTCAATTTGTTACTAGTTGTCGCTTGTAGGCCCATTATAAAATTATTCGCTAATAGACCAAATTAATTTTTTTCCAGGAATTAATTCCCAGCAAGCTGGAAATCGTCTTACCTTCATTTGTGTTCTAAATTAGTGTAATTCGAGCATTTTGAGCTTGCTCCATTCCAGGAGTATACAATTTTTTTTCTTCCTTTTCAGTTTTTTTTTGGTTGTAGGTCAAAAACGGTACGTCCGACAGAAAATTTGCTCTAATCGTGATAAAAATTGACATCTGAGGATCAGAAAAATACCTAAATATGAATTCGTAGCCATATAAATGCGTTAAAATTCATTATCTATATTTTGGAGTTAGTTATTTTCTATTCTATATCTGATTATCGAAAAAATACATACGTACCCATTTAGATTTCAATTATTTTATTGAGAAGTCGACAACTTTGCATGGTATACTTTACGACTACTAGAACGAGTAGCTGCAAAGCCAATTTATTAATTTTCACTGACTCTACAAAATGCCTGACCATGATTGATTGAATGGGAATTACATAATATAATGAAACACATATGGCGTGTAAATAACAAATGTTTATTAAAATATAGTCCCACATGTGCCAAACCACGTATCTTCTCAATCACGTGTAAGCTTAATAGTAATCAATCGACAATGCAATCAAAATCACAGCCTTGTCAAATGTCAAGAAAACCGAGACATGCGTTCGCTGTTCACCACGAACGCGAAATACAGTGTTACTGAAACAATGATAAAGATAACGATGAACCTTTATTGATGTCTAAGTACAACTGGAGAGTTATGGCATCTGCAGACAAATTGTGGGAACTGATCCTAACTTGTAGCTTTATTTCGATTCTACAGGGTGATCAATCTAAATGGGTCAGTATGGAGAAGTCAGAAACTATAAGAGATAGCGAAATCTGTTCTTAGGAACCATGGCTCCGATTTTAGATTTAATAATAATGGCATTCAATTTTTTTTTTAATCTATCATTCATAACCGGGATTCGAACATGATCAATATTCTTGTTGTTTGTTTGTATGGAAACTTTTAAACGATGCGTGATAGGTGGGGGGTGCTCGACCAAATATCATAGAGGGCCCCGAGACAAAACAAAGTACGTAAAAAAATCAAAATGGCCGACTTTTTTTTTAATTTTTTCAAGTTGGTCCGAGCGCGCTGAGAATTGGCATGCGGCGAGCCTGAAGGCCCAAGATTACAATGTAAAAAAAATATTTTTGGAAAAATCCAAAATGGCGGCGGACACGGGCAAAGACAAATTTCCAAGTAGGTTAAGCGAGCCTGAAGGGCGAGCTTCAGGCCGGGAGGCCGAAGGCCGACCCCGGTGGAGGGCCGAAGGCCCGAAGCCTCCACCCCGACGCCCAAAAAGCGACTCCCAATAGGAAAAGTGTTGGGTCGTGTCTAAAAGCTCCAACTTCCCCCTCTCGTGTGACGCTTCAGGCCTTCGGCCCTACGCAGAGCTCGGCCTTCGGCCTTCGCAAGCCTCGACGCTTCGCCGTGGGGCATTCGGCCTGCCGGCTTCGGTCATCAATACAGTTGACTTGGTAGAACGCTTGGAAGCACCGAATTCACGCAGTTCGGCCTTCGGCCTCGCGTTTTGGGAGTAGGAGTGGAGGCTCAGGGCATTCGGCCTTCCACCGGGGTCGGCCTTCGGCCTCCCGGCATGAAGCTCGCCCTTCGGGCTCGCTTAACCTACTTGAAAATTTTACTTTGCCCGTGTCCGCCGCCATTTTGAATTTTTCCAAAAATATTTTTTTGACATTATAATCTTGGGCCCCCAGGATCGCCGCATGCCGAATCTCAGCGCGCTCGGACCAACTTGAAAAAATTAAAAAAAAAGTCGGCCATTTTGATTTTTTTTAATGTACTTTGTTTTGTCTCGGGCCCTCTATGATATTTGGTTGAGCACCCCCCACCTACCACGCATCGTTTAAAAGTTGCCATACAAACAAACAAATATTGACCATGTTCGAATCCCGGTTATGTATGATAGATTTAAAAAAAAATTGAATGCCTTTATTATTAAATCTAAAATCGAAGCCATGGTTCCTAAGAACAGATTTTGCTATCTCTCATAGTTTCTGACTTCTTCATACTGACCCATTTGGATTGATCACCCTGTATTTCTACGATTTTCTAAGTTCTATTTCGATCGTACCTACCTGTTGATTTTTTTTCTTATTGGCTAATGTATGAAAGGAGTCCTACGCTTCGTGGTAGAGGTAGGTGTCGTAGTAGTTTTGGATGAACGTGTAATGAAGTTTGCTTACTCCAGTAGAAGACGATGGCCAGCACGGGCGTGCAGAAGGCGGCGAGCGAGGCGTACAGGCGGAGGCAGCAGTGCGCCGCCAGCGCCCCCATGAGCAGGATCATGAGCGGCGCGAACACCAGCGTGAACCACACCCAGCACTCGTACGTCAGCGCCAAGCCCTGCGCGCAGACACCTTTACATTAACTAGCTCTGATGAGAGGATGTCTTAGAGACATCTTGCCTTTAACTAGTTAACACTAATAACCCGATAGCTATTTCGTTTATTTGTATAATATGCAGCGCACACTTGTCATAATGAAATCGTCATCGTCAGAGATGGCGGGACAACTTAGACTCCTTTTTAAGAGACGGCAGTTGAAGCTAGAAACGGGCTGGAACGGCTGGCACAGCACACCGAGCTTACTTGCAGGATCCCCACGAGCAGCGCCACGCTGAAGGCGCACCAGGCGGCGGCGAGCAGCCACGCCGCCGTGAACAGGCAGCCGCGGTGCACGATGCACGAGTAGATGTACGCCGACGGGTGTATCTGCCACGACACAACTCACTTCCTTATTCCGTATAATATCGGACTTTACGCTGGCTAAGCGGCTACATTATCAAATATTGAAGACTGCGCCTGCGCCTTACGAGCTGACTTGTGCCCATCTATTTATGCGGTTATCGGTATATTCGCAAACTTGTTAATAGTTATTATATTATATGAATATGGAAGTGGGAACGTACGATGCCGATGGTGGCGATGATGAGCGTGGCGCTCCGCAGGTCGAACCCCAGCAGCCAGCTCCAGCGTGGCAACTCGTCCAGCGCGGAGCCCGCCATCACGCTGTCGCCAATAATATAATACTTATATGACTGACGTACGTAGTCTCGCTACACGTGAATTATTTCAACACGGGGCTAAAACCACACACGGACACCAGTGAAAAGGTTAAGTAAGTAAATGCCAGTAAATATGATTGATAGTAGGTATTATTATGCACTGTATGACTTAGATTTTATTTAAATGACGGTTTGACAGCACATGACAAGATGTCAGCCTAGTGTTGTAGGTACCTCAAGTTTTATCACGAGGTTGTTTGCAAATTGTACACTTTGTAGACGCGTTAGCGAAGATCTCCGTTTAGTACAGTCATTATATCCAAAAAATCGACCCTACCCGTGAATAATTAGTTCTTGGATTTTTTTTTCGTAGGTCCCTCGGGGGGGTCACTGGGAGTGTAAATTCAAAAAATAGGCTTAATCAGGCTCCTGCGTATATTCGAAAAATGTTTTTTTTTCCAAAAAAACGGTTTTTCTTCAATAATTCGGCCATTTTTGATTTTACAGTAAAACCGTAAGGACAAAAATTGTAGGAAATTTGATTCTCTACAAGTTAGTCCAGTCATTATATCCAAAAAACCGACCCTTCCCGTGAATAATCAGTTCTTGGATTTTTTTTCGTACGTCCCTCGGGGGAATCACTGGGAGTGTAAATTCAAAAAGTAGACTGAATCAAGGTCCTGTGTATATTCGAAAAACGGTTTTTCTTGAATAACTCGGTCATTTTCGATTTTACAGTCAAACCGTGAAGACAAAAATTATTCAGAATTTGATTCTCTACAACTTTGTTTCCCTTCATTTATGCCGTAAAGCGTGGAACATAGGAGATATTGATAATATTTTGAATTTGTCGCGTTTTTCAGGTTTAATTTCTAAAATATCGATTTTGGGGGAAAGAAGGTGGGAACCAAAATTGTTCAGAATTTGATTCTCTACAAGTTTAGTCCTCTTCATTTATGTCGTAAAGTTGAAAATAAACGAGATGTTGAAAATATTTTGAATTTGTCGCTTTTTTCAAATTTTATTTCCAAACTATCGATCCTAGAAGAAAAATTGTGAGGACCAAACTTGTAGAGAATCAAATTTTCTAAAATTTTTGTCCTCACGGTTTTACTGTAAAATCAAAAATGACCGAGTTATTCAAGAAAAACCGTTTTTGGAATATACACAGGACCCTGATTCAGTCTACTTTTTGAATTTACACTCCCAGTGATTCCCCCGAGGGACGTACGAAAAAAAATCCAAGAACTGATTATTCACGGGAAGGGTCGGTTTTTTGGATCTAATGACTGGACTAACTTGTAGAGAATCAAATTTCCTACAATTTTTGTCTTTACGGTTTTACTGTAAAATCAAAAATGGCCGAGTTATTGAAGAAAAACCGTTTTTTTTGGAAAAAAAAACATTTTTTGAATATACGCAGGAGCCTGATTAAGCCTACTTTTTGAATTTACACTCCCAGTGACCCCCCCGAGGGACCTACGAAAAAAAAATCCAAGAACTAATTATTCACGGGTCAAAATCTATAATGACTGTACTAGTTTTGACTCGGGTAAACTGCTTTCGTATGTCCGGAGGGTCCGGGTGTTCTCCTCTACAGTACAGTAGTCTACAGGTCGCAATCTCAACCGATTCTCGTTTTAAGCTTTTTTTAATCTTAACGCGAAGTCTACTAAACTGCTCACGGAGCCACTAGTTTAGTATCATTACTTATATGTTTTTATCGCATTGGAAAATATTAATAATATTCAGCCCGTGTTATTTATAATTAAGTACTAATTACAGTAAGCTAAAGCGTGGGTACCTACACATGTACGTAGACAGGCGAACATTGCTGAAACTGAAGGAACGTGCGATTTAGAGGATCTACTTACCCTCTTAAGACCTTAATAAATGTTTTATGGAATCCTTAGTTATTCGATACAAGTTCGGAATAATATACATAGGAGAGGAAATCGCAGACCTTCGTGCCTACTAGTGCCATCTTGTACATTTAACTGACGCATCTCTTTTTATACTCGCCACGGGAGGGCGCCATGTGCATGGGTTATAATATAACCTAGATACATACATATAATAAATACATACATATAATATAACCGTTATATTATATGTATGTATTAATTTTTCAAAGGTTCAAGACAAGAAACTTTACTGCACTGAGCTTATTATATGAACTAAATATGCATTTAAAAACAATGTACTTCGTAACTTACACAGAAAAAAGTAAATTAAATAAATATGTCACTTTATTGCACATAAACAGGTTATTATTTATTAGATACCACTACTGCCACCTAGTATAGAGTAGAAATACTTTCAAGCAGTAACCAAAACCTATTTGGCTTGCTGACAATATAGACGGGCGTTAATATTAATATTAATTTGATCAAAATTTTTGATAGAACAGAGTGCGTTCCCAGTGCACAGCAGCAGCAGCAGGTCACAACAACGACACACAACATTTGTTTGGGTTCGGAGATCATAGATGGGGCTAGTAGTCCTACCGAGTACTCAAAACATTATACATTACATGAATAAAACACAACTGAGACTTTGTAATAATTTATTGTTGTAAGGTATAAATCTATGGAAGGCGACAGATTTGAGAAATTCTTGTTGTACCTAAGTATAAGTAATACTTGTGGTGATACGTGAAAGCACCACGAGATGCAGCAAGAAGCGAGCACGCTCGCTCACTGCTCGCAATAGGTACCTCATTCTAATGGTACTTGGTGACGTCATTTATTACATTGATATTGCCTAGGTAGTTAAAACAATGTATTGCTTTTCGGGTGATCCGCAATGATCGGCACTGCTCAACATAATAAAAAACGAGTCGAACCGACTGCAATGATACAAATTAAAGTCTTAACATTAATACCTATGTATGTACACGGAGATAGATAACACTTATCTACCAACGAAATAGATTTACCGGAATTACCTATTATAATTATTTACAACTCCGATCGCTTTAATATTTACAGACTAGATAAACTCTTCATGTTTATATAAATACCGGACAAGTGATCGTTGATAACACGATTTAACATAGTTCAATTCAATAGTAATATTGAAGGTGGTGTTGGTGCGCTAGTTTGACGGGCGCCCGCCGAGGGCGAGGGCGAGGGCGGCCAGCAGCGGCAGCAGCGCGGCGCCCGCGGCCGCCCGCAGCCGCGCGCCGCGCGACCGCGACAACGTCGCCGCCATCTTGTCACCTGCAACATGCATCATAGTTGCACACCACGAGATATGACACATTTCAGATCAGAGAGAGAGAGAGAGTTGATCATGGCCCTGTGTGGGCGCGCTGCAGGAGTGTCGCGGCGCGGCGTCGCGGACGGTGAGCGACGACTGCGTGTGCGCACCACGCCACGGCCACGCCGCGTGACGCGTCGTAGTTGAACATGAAAGTGTAGAGTTAAGAAACGCCTTGTTCACTCACTGCCTTCAGAGACGTAGACGTAGATGGCGGCGGGCTCGGTGTTGGGCGCGCGGCAGGAGTAGTTGCCGGAGTGTCGCGGCGCGGCGTCGCGGATGGTGAGCGACGACTGCGTGCGCGCACCCGGCGCCGTCGCCACGGCCACGCCGCGTGACGCGTCGTAGTTGATCATGCGCTCGTTGTGGTACCAGAACACGTACTGTGGCGGTACTGGGCTCTGAAAACAGTAAGTATGGGTAAGCAATAAAAGTGTATGACCAATGCACGGATCAACCACCATATTATGGAATATAATTATGTCGTGGCCGGGTCATTACAATTTGATCATTTCATAAAATGCCATTATACAGTTGATCACTTCATGATGTGGTCAACCAATCATATCATGAAATGATTGTCACATTATGAAATAAAAATCTAAGATGCCATAAGTGCCATGACATATGTAGACAAGGCAATTCGTGGTCACCGTCACCACACATGTGTATGCGGTCCCGTAAATATTAATATTGTATAGGAATGCGATTGTTCAAGTAACTAAGAATTTTTTCTTTAAAAATTGTGTTTCAATCGATTTTACAAGGGCTCGTAAAGTACCTATGAAATGGACGCAAATCAGCTGGCAGCAGACAATTCGAGTCGCTCTCCGTTAGAGGCGTTACAGAGGGAGAGGTTGGTACTGTTAATGTATATAATAGTCAGTTATGCTCAAACACCCAACCCGACCCGTTCAATAAACATTGCCTATGCCCAATTTTAATTAAATGCCCTTGTTTCTCCAAGCCAGCCTAAAGACAAGTACACAAAACAAAGAAGTGCGGCGCACTCATTATTTCTTCCGTGGTGGTGGTAAGTAAGTACCTTTTCTATGATGCAGACGAGGCTGATGGTGGAGCCGGCGTCGACGTGGTGCTCGTCGGCGCCGAGGATGAAGGCCTCGGGCACGAGCACGCGCAGCGCGACCAGCCGCGACAGCGGCCCCTGCGCCGTCGACACCTGGCACTCGTACGTGCCGTTATCGCGCTTCTGCACAAACTTGATCTGCAGCGTCCACTCGTCTGAACCTTCGCTGTGTAAAACCTGCAACACGTTACAAACTCTTTTAGGTCGCCGTTTTTTGCAGAAATATGTGAGGTCATGTAAGGCACATACATGTCGTATCATGTCATGAGTCTAACATGACATGATACATGTACGCGTTTGCACTCCTTTCAATGATCATCGTTTTATTATAGCCAAGGCCCCCAACGTTGTCTGTTCTCTTTGACGGCGAAGCAACTAGTATCATTTCTCTCTCCTCGTTCTTTTAAAAATGAGGAGCTTCGATATCTTCGTTAAACATAAACATAATTGAAATGCTAATGGATAATGAATATAGTATAAATAATATAATAAAATAATTATATTATTGCGGAACACATATTTTAGTAGGTATTTATGTATTTATGTAAATATCTGAATTTTCCCTTGGTTCCCTGCTGTGGCGTGAATATGACTTTATCGACATGGCTACAGCAAGGTGTTTCCCCATTGTTAATCGTACACTAAACAAAAGTGGTCACAGTGACAGCTCGCTTAGACGTAATCTTTAAGTATAATACAGTGTGTTTTCTGTAACAGGAGCAATAAATTAAACTGTAGGCTGTACTCCTCAAACTGACCAACATTTGTTCAGCAACTTTTGAAAATAACTCATGGTTCGATTTTTATTTCACTTTAAAGTTTATTCTAAGACGTGTTAAAAGCGTGACAAAGTAACGTCAAACACACTGATGTCAGCGTACATTGAAGGCAATATTTATTTTGCATGAAAAAGAGGAAGTCTAAAGGATTCATAATTTTTAAAAGTTGCTGAACAAATTTTGGTCATTTTGAGGAGTACAGCCTTTAGTTTAATTTATTGCTCCTGTTACAGGAAGCACCCTGCATATCTATGATTATAGCAGCAACATTTAAATCACAAAAAAAAATCCTGTTCTACATTCAATCAGGCGTGGCTCACTCCGCGATTTCGTCGCTTTGCTACAGGTAGCTAAAAGTACATCCGTTCCACCCCAATTTTGAGGAAAGCCATAAGCCGCATGACGCTGTCGCCACCTAGCGGCCAAATCTGTGCTGATCGTAACAGACGCGTTTTGTTAGAGAGTGAGTCTTCTGTACCTGGTACTATTATTTATTCTGTGATACAATCTACAGATTGTTCATTCCCGAATTCAAAGTTTCCGCCTTTTCTGATCACAAATTAGTTTTCTTAATTACAAAGGATTAGGTAAGCCAATCCTAACTATTTAATTAACCAGTAAATGTTTAAGTCTAATGATCGGTATGTACTTGGTTAGAGGCGAAATACATGTTTTCTGCGGTTTTCTTTATGTGCATCTTTTAAGTGTTGAGGCTACTCTTGCAACTGATTTGGATATGCTGTGGTACCTGGAAGCGCTCGTCATTCGTATACATGAAGAGGCCGGAGCTGATGATGTGCCAGTCTCGTCTCCGCACCCAAGATATCTGGAATAAGCACACTATTAAAACCCTGTTGGTTTTTAGGCTTAAGAAAATTGACGACGACGATTTCATTCATATTTTGAATTAATCTCATGTTTTTTATAAATATTTCGGATACATACAAGTATATTTTATAATTCAAAACAAGTACTAAAAAGTAGCAAATCAAGAGATCATTTTTAGTCATGCGGATCTCGCCGCTCGCGCTTGCGAACTAGAGTATCTCACAAATAACTGGGACTCACGCCACGCTCGCCGAGGTGCCTCACAGGGCAGTGCAGGAAGGCGGTGGAGCCGAGCTGCGCCAGCACGTCCTCGCGCGAGGCGTTGAGCACAGGCTGCCGGCGCCGCGCCTCCAGCGACGCGTACCACAGCTCGCGCCACGCCGGCGCCTCCTCCGCGCCCAGCGCCGCGTCCAGTGCGTCCGGCGTGTCCAGCGCGCCCTCCAGCGCGTCCAACGGCACGCCCACGCTCTCCACACCCGGTGGGCTCGGCGACACCTCCCAGCTGGCGCGGGCGGCACCTGTTGCCATCGAAAAGGTATCATGGGTGCAGCTTATAACAATCATATTATATTGTTTTTACATCCGGGCCCCACGTTGAGCGCCAATGTGAATATTCAATCATTAGGTAATGTCAAATTTCTATGGAAATATGAAGTTTATAATGACATTCCCTCACTTTGTTCAAGTCGTTGTAAAGTTAGCTTAGACAGCCTGTAGGGAGGAGTCCATAGTGTGTGATACTGACGTGTGCGGGGAGATGCGGGCGGGTCGGGCACGGGGCCGGCGGCCGCCAGCAGCGCCGCCAGCAGCAGCGCGAGGCCGCGCGCGCCGCCCATGCTGCCGCTACTGCCGCGCCGCCGCTCCCGCCACCCGCCGCGCGCCCGCACTAACAACCCTGCACACAAACGTACATACAGTTAAACCAATGTACCGAATCGGCAGTCAAACAATGTGGAAGTTCCACCAACGTCAAAATCCTTTCAAAAAGGACTGTTCCTGGCTCGCATAAAACCGTAATTTAACGTTACCAAAAAATTAACATACTACCGTCTACTACGTAACATACCATTCGTATTATGAAATCTAATAATAACGTTTTACAATATCTTGCAATTACGCTTTTGAAAGTGATTGTAAACCATTTCGATAGATACTTAATACCATGAGGGGGCGGGGTGGAATGTGAACAGTCTCAAACTTGGATGGATTTTGATAGGGCGCACTATCTACTTACTGATGTGACACTTCATTTACAACGTTCCTTCTATAAAGTGCAGAGTTGAAATGCGTATGACGTCATGAATAAGGACGTCACATTTTTAGGGTTCCGTACCCAAAGGGTAAAACGGGACCCTATTACTAAGACTTCGCTGTCCGTCCGTCCGTCCGTCCGTCCGTCCGTCCGTCCGTCTGTCACCAGGCTGTATCTCACGAACCGTGATAGCTAGACAGTTGAAATTTTCACAGATGATGTATTTCTGTTGCCGCTATAACAACAAATACTAAAAACAGAATAAAATAAAAATTTAAGTGGGGCTCCCATACAGCAAACGTGATTTTTGACCAAAGTTAAGCAACGTCGGGAGTGGTCAGTACTTGGATGGGTGACCGTTTTTTTTTTGCTTTTTTTTGTTGTTTTTTTTTTGCATTATGGTACGGAACCCTTCGTGCGCGAGTCCGACTCGCACTTGCCCGATTTTTTTTTTAGTTAGCCAAATCGCCTCCCCCATACAATAAATCCGTTTGTAAATATATTCAAATGCACCTAACAAAATTTACTCCAAATAATTTGGTTTTCTATTTAATACCTAGAGTTTGCCTCCTGAAATTTCACACAAATGTTTGGCGGGAAATTCAAAAAATCTCGGGCTGGTCACACTTGGTGTAGTAGGAATTATAGTTTTGATACTAGAAAATATTTTTGATTTTCTGTGCACACGTGAGGTACCTAAGGATATAAGTTAAATATAAGTTGATGTGCACTAAAAGTCAGCTCACATTATTTCTACCACTATGTGAAGTACAGTGAAGTACCATACACCATTGTAATAAGGCGAAAAATGAAATGTAGTGTAAATGAGACCTGGCTCGATAAATAAATAAATAAATACCATACATAATAATTTATTGTAATGTACTAATCTCTTCTAATGTTACTATCTTTGTCTTTTGTATTCTTATTACTATATTTGTTTTTTGTATATATTAATTTTGTTGTTATTCTTTATGTATATTAATAATTTTCTTGTTATTCATGTTACCTGTCGTGATTGTTTCACCGGATGGTCTTATCGGAAGATCAGCGCTGGAAGTCGCCAGCAACATGCTGAGGTGAGACCATTTCGTGGCACTCTCTCTTTTTTATGTTTTCTCTGGTCAGTATAAGTTTTTATTTTGTGTTTGTGCTCACGAATAAAATTATTTCTATTTCTATTCTATTTCTATTTCTAAATAATAAATAAACAAATAAATTTGTTTATTCATTTTAAGCATTCGTTTACATTGTACAAAGTTAAGGTACTTCTTTTTAAGTATCAAATACCTGTAATAAGATGCACCGCTCTTCCTTAGTCAGTAATTGAAGTGAACAACAATAATTTGTTACAATATTAAATAGAATAAAAAGAAATAAAATTAACGTCTCAATGAAATAACAAAAATAGAACAGTTTTTTTAAAACTTAAAATAACAAGAGAATGAACTTAACGGTCCGTGTGTGTGTGTGTGTGTGTGTGTGTGTGTGTGTGTGTGTGTGTGTGTGTGTCTGTCTGTGTGGGTATGTGTGTTTTTAGATTTCACACATTACATTTTAGCCATTCCGTTATTATTTTTTTACATTCATAGTATGATAACTTATATTTATTCAGATGCTTATTTATATGATTGTATATTTTAGCAGATTTACAAACAAATTGCCTACTTGCATATGTTGTATTTACTGAAACGGTTGGAATTATATTGTCTTTTCTCCGTCTATTTTGTGTGGTAGGTGTGAATGGTACAGTTTTGTGCAGTTTTATACTCGTAAATAATATGTATAGCTTCCTTACAGATAATAAAGCTTATATAGGTCTGCGGTAGGAAATCTAAATGGCTTGAAGTGCATAACTTTAAGCAGTGATCTCTGGGCTCTTTCGAGTTCTAAAAATTTGGTTTTTGTAGCACCACCCCAAACCGGTATGCAGTAACTTATGATTGACTGAACCAGGGTTACATATATTTGTTTGAGAAGTTGCGGAGTACAGATGTGCCTAAGGTTTTTAAAAAGCCATATAAGCTTTCTGACACGGATAATACCGCAATATTAATCCATCACAAAAAAAATACATAAGTACTATGCCAAATATGCTAAATGCTAAGTATAAAAATATTTATAGAGCATCACCAACCTCCTAATTTGTTTACATTTGTTTAGGAGTTGTAAACATTGCAGTTTATCGTTATACAACGCTACACGTCGACTTTGCACATTATCGTAATTATTTACGAGCTTAAATATAATAGTTTGCGAACCTCACTCAGTACAGACAATATTAATATTATTTAAAATAAACCCCTTATAAACCGCAAACAATTTGAATGAATGACATAAATTGACAACTGACTTTTAGCTTTTTTAAAATCATAGACAATTGGTGATACAACAACGAAATATCTGTCAACAATTTTTAGCTAGCCAGACTCTAGTCTAGACTTACCTAAACATAATTTGATGCGAATTCGAATTATATTACTTAAGGGAGCCAGTGATTACCAATTCGCCGAACGATATCAGCCTATCTGTTAAACACAAAATTAGACAGATCCGAACAACTGACTGGCTGATATCATCCGGCGAACTGGTAATCTGTGGGCCCCTTTAAAATGAATGTAGGTACATACCTAAACGAATAAGTACCTACAACGTACCTACTAGGATGTTAATGCATATACATACGTGGGAATGGTTTAAGCAAGGATGATAAATATTAACAAAATCCCACGACACGTGTCCGCTGGTTCATTTTCTGGGCTTACCCGACCCCGACCCCTGGGAGCTCATCCAGAATCCATTCGTAATCCGAACATATCTCTGACAATGGCAGTGGCACATTCCTCTTTATCGCTCTCCTGGGTCACGATGACGTGAGGAAATCAAGATACAAGTAAATCATACGCATATTTCATGTTATTTCAATTAATTTCCCTACTACCAACTAAGTCAAGTTCTCCAGTCAAGTTCAAAGTAAAAGTAACTAGCGACGCATCAACGGTATGTAATGTTACACAAACCATTTCGAGCTACTTTTGACCCCTTCACAATTTAAGTTTAATTACAAAAGTACTAAAGAAAAGTAGTGTGACTAGTCAAAAATAAATTTTATTAAATTCGAATTTGATTTTTTCCCAAAGTTGTATTCATAAAGTCTTGAGAAATAGTCATTGACTAACATACATTTTACGACATGCAGATGAGTTACGGCGAGACTGGGTTTTACACGCTACATGGAAACATTGTCACTCCCACCTCCTATCCTCAATAGGTATCAGGTTCAGCACGGATATCATGGTCGCATTTTTATCACTTGTCATGTCATGCATTATTTTTGCAGTTCCATACTTGTTAGAACGTGACAGGCATGGTGACAGTTGATAAAAAAGTGGCCAAGTGCGAGTCCGACTCGCCCATGAAGGGTTCCGTACCATAATGCAAAAAAAAAACAACAAAAAAAAGCAAAAAAAAAAACGGTCACCCATCCAAGTACTGACCACTCCCGACGTTGCTTAACTTTGGTCAAAAATCACGTTTGCTGTATGGGAGCCCCACTTAAATTTTTATTTTATTCTGTTTTTAGTATTTGTTGTTATAGCGGCAACAAAAATACATCATCTGTGAAAATTTCAACTGTCTAGCTATCACGGTTCGTGAGATACAGCCTGGTGACAGACGGACGGACGGACGGACAGCGAAGTCTTAGTAATAGGGTCCCGTTTTACCCTTTGGGTACGGAACCCTAAAAACTACTTACTAGATCTCGTTCAAACAAATTTTCGGTGAAAGTTTGCATGGTAATGCACATCATATTTTTTTTTAGTTTTATCATTCTCTTATTTTAGAAGTTACAGGGGGGGGCACACATTTTACCGCTTTGGAACTGTCTCTCGCGCAAACTATTCAGTTTGGAATTATTTTTAATCAATATCATTTTTAAAGACCTATCCATAGATACCGCACACATATGGGTATGATGAAAAAAAAATTTCGAGTTTCAGTTCTCAGTATGGGGAACCCCAAAAATATGTTGTTTTTTTTGTATTTTTGTGTGAAAATCTTAATGCGGTTCACAGAATACATCTACTTACCAAGTTTCAACAGTATCATTCTTATAGTTTCGGAAAGAAGTGGCTGTGACATACGGACGGACGGACAGACAGACAGACAGTCATGACGAATCCATAAGGGTTTAGTTTTTTGCCAATTGGCTACGGAACCCTAAAAAAGGAGACCATATTGGGCTTGCAGGTGATATTGTGTGACGTCGGCGTGATATCTCCGTCCGTTATGTTTGTAGTGTGGCGGGTGTACGGGTCACGAGGCCGCCGGCGAGAGTGCCCGAGATCGGGTCACGCACGCGAGCGCGAGCGGAGGTCGTGAGCGAGCACCGCTTTGCACGGAGTCCCAAGTATGCAACCACGTCATTCATTATTTAGGACACAAATTGTAAAGTACTGCCTATTTGATTCCAATATGACGATCTGATCCGTCTAGTTTTAATTTTTAACGAAGCTGTCAGAATATTTTTACCAAGTGAATAATCAAGTCCCGTACATACTACATACCACCAAGACTTACGAGCCCCAATAGTGGCCATTGTCTATGTGGGTATTTAAAAGCTCCGGTACGCTGCCGAGCACATAGGTATCCACGTGGTATCCACACACAGCTATTAGTGCCTCTGACCTTTCATGCCGAACGGTGTCAGCGAGATTGCCTTGAGAGAGAGATCGCAAATGAAAATAAAGATAAACTGTGAGCCGAGTTTAAGCCTGCTCAGGAATATCAGCGGAGGGGATCGCGGCGGCGGCGCGGCGGAGGCTCTGCTCGTACAAATGATAAGGATTCACACGTCGTGTGTAAATGCTGCGTGAATATGAACGAGGTTCGGAGGACACGAGTAACTCGAGGCGGGGGAGACATTAGCGAGCGTCTTAAGTGGCGCGACATGAAGGGTTACCGCGGGGCGTGCGGGGCGCGGCGTGGGGTCGGGGGGGGGGGGGGGGGGGGGGAGTGATGGATGGCCCAGAGGGTCCGGCGCCGAGATTGATGCGTTTTTTACGAGCCCGTACCTGCCGCCCGACGCCTAGGATTATATTTCAGCCAATGAAAAACTATTAGCTCGACCCGCTCCGTTATTGAATTATGTTTCTGATCCTCGGGGCGTTCTGTGATTTTTCATAACTCGGTGCTCCAGAACCTGTCGTGTTTCATGAAAATGTATAATTTCATAGCACATTATGTAATTGAAGTACCGTCGTACTACACACACATACACATAGACACACACTTAGGTACATACACAGTACCTATTCGTCTTTCTGTACAGAAAGTGGTGCGTGTGAAAAAATATTTTCATTACCCTTGCTCATAAAAGGCTGTTACACATAGGTAGGCGTTGCGGTCCGTAAATTATAAATTTCGTACGTCCAAAATGAGGCATAAGTTTCATTTTTTCCTCACAAGTGTGTTGAAAAACATTGTGTGTGCCACGAGCGGTACAGGAATTACGAACTCGTGTTAATTAAGACCTCGCCTTCCGATTTCAATTCACATTTGTTCGTAAATTCTTTTTTATCGCCCTTAGTACCATATATGTATAAATATTTTGATTTCTATATGGTATGATGTAAATAGATAACATTAACAAGAAATCCGATTTAACGACCATTCTACTGTGCTGTCTCTGTGAGAGGAACTACTAGGTGATAGTAACTTTTGAATTGCAAATAGATTTTGGTCTGTCTGCCGAGGTGACGGACGAACGTCGATTTATCAATAGTCGATGCACACGTATCAGCTCGGTGGCCGCCACCGCCACCTCACGCCGCGCCGCGTGCCGCTCGGGAACTTCAATATTCTTTAGGGAAAACTTTATACTGAAAAGCTTTTCTTAAGCTGCAACCTTTTTCATTAGTACCGTAATGTAATTAGTAAAGTTTGATATATGTGCTTACGAGTAGTCAAAGCCAATGTTGCCAATAATATTGGGAAATTTTTGCACTGATAAAAGGGAACACATTGGTTAATTTAAAGATTGAACACCAACATGTAATAGAAAATAAGCATTTTGTCCACCGAGTAGCGTGTTGTATGTAGGTATCGGTACACTGTCAAGCAACCTACACGAATCTCCGGTGTGAATGATCAGGCGGACGATACCTATTATATGAAGGGTCAAACAATGACATGTCATATACCGGCGCCGTCCCTTCTCCCGCTACACCAACCACACCCTGCAGCTTTTGTTCCATTCACAAACGTACCTACATTGACCTACAGGTTTTGCAAGCGCCTATAGAATAGAAACGTTATTCTAGTTAAAAAATAAGACGAAAGTATAGTTGAAGACAACCCAACCGTGAAGTCAATAAGATCGTAAAAGCCGCTTAAAACGGAGGGATCAGTTTCAGCGTTGAAGAATAGCGAGAAAAATATTATTACCAGTAAAAAAACCTCACACAGAAGGTACATACATATCTACAATATATATATATATATATACATGAAACACAATCTTTACATTTTAGAGCACTATTGTTACTTTTCTGGAATTCTGAATACTACAAGTTGGTAGAGTCTGGCTAGCCAAAAATTGTTGACATATATTTCGTTGTTGTATCACCAAATGTCTATGATTAAAAATAAAACCGGGCAAGTGCGAGTCGGACTCGCGCACGAAGGGTTCCGTACCATAATGCAAAAAAAAAACAAAAAATGCAAAAAAAACGGTCACCCATCCAAGTACTTACCACGCCCGACGTTGCTTAACTTTGGTCAAAAATCACGTTTGTTGTATGGGAGCCCCATTTAAATCTTTATTTTATTCTGTTTTTAGTATTTGTTGTTATAGCGGCAACAGAAATACATCATCTGTGAAAATTTCAACTGTCTAGCTATCATGGTTCGTGAGATACAGCCTGGTGACAGACAGACGGACGGACGGACGGACGGACGGATGGACAGCGAAGTCTTAGTAATAGGGTCCCGTTTTACCCTTTGGGTACGGAACCCTAAAAAAATAAGTCAGTTGTCAATTTCTGTCATTCATTCAAATTGTTTGCGTTTTATGGGGTTTATTTTAAATAATATTAATAATGTCTGTACTGAGTGAGGTTCGCAAAATATTATTTAAGCTTGTAAATAATTACGACAATGTGCGAAGTCGACGTTTAGCGTTGTATAACGAAAAACTGCAATGTTTACAACTCCTAAACAAATGTTAACAAATTAGGAGGTTGTTGCTCTATAAATATTTTGATATTTATCATTTAGCATACATATTTGGCATAGTACTTATGTATTTTATTTTGGAGATGGATTAATATTAAGGTATTATCGAGCTAGGTCTTATTTACACTACATTTCTCTTTTCGTCTTGTTACGATGGTAAATGATGAGAAAGTTTTAACATATGTGTTTATCGTTGACTATACTTTACATAGTGGTAGAAATTATATGAGCTAACTTTTAGTGCACGTCAACGTATATTTAACTTATATCCTTACCTTACCTTACGTGTGCACAGAAAATCTAAAACATTTTCTAGTATCAAAACTATAATTCCTACTACACAAAGTGTGACCAGCCCAAGATTTTTTGAATTTCCCGCCAAACATTTGCGTAATATTTCAATAGCCAGATTCATGGCACATAAACTACTATAAGTAATACTTTTTTCAACACGAAAATTATTTTACGGTAGGTATATTACTAATACGACATCATCAACTGAATGCGTATGGTTGATCTTCTCACGTTGCCTGAATCAATCTGTATAAATGAATGCGGTAAGTATGTCTAATGATAAGCGGTCACCGTTAGCCGATATAAACAACTGATGTGTTAGTCCTTTCAAGTTTCCTGGAGTGATTTTATACTCTTTCACTCTATTTATATGCATAGGTATACCTACCCTACCTCAATCAGATGCAACACTTTTGAATTGCTATCATTTAAAAATGTCATGAGAAGTTTGTCTCTTGACTTTGTTTGCAATTTAACATTTCGTGATAAGACTGATAAGAAAGTAAAGAAGTTATAGAAGTTTTCTCCACATGATGTTAAAAAAGATATAATCCGGGCTATGATTGCACTAAACTAAATTGAAAGTAATGTATTAAAGAAGCGAACACACGTGGCGTTCATGCGGGTGGAGGCGGCTCGCATGGTCCGCACTGCACTGGTGACGCAACCGCTCGCGAGTGCTTGAGTGGTGGTCCGGGCGACGTGCGCTCCCGCCGACGGCGCGCGGTACACTGCCGGACCCCGCGCCGCGCGCCGCCGCCCGCGCGCCCCGTGCGCCGCACCGCCCGGGCCGCTGGGCCTGACCCATTGTGCGACACTTTGACCGCGTCACAACAATCCATGCGACTGCTTCACGGCTACACTATGCTGTAAACGATGTTAAATAGTAAACCTTAGTTGTAGATGAGAACGAGGTATATGAGCGGCGGGCGGCGCGGGGCCTATATCGCGCTGGGGCGGGCGGCGCGTGACGTCAGCCTGTGCCCGAGAGCGCGGCACGCAAACCGCACGCTGCCATGATGCTCGATCAAACTGAGCTTCGAGTTTACAATAGTTATTTACGATACAAGTGCGGAAAAGAGGTAATCCGGACCGAGTGAAGAGAAGTGTTTTAAATCGACACGAGATGCGTATTACCTATTCGCACGTGTATCGTACAACGTTTTACAGTAAGTACAGTCACCTGCAATCGGGGGGCACGGCAGTGCCCCCGCCAAGTCGAGCGCGAAGCAAACACTGCCGTACCATCCTTTACTGGAACCATTTCGCCGCATTTTCAGGCCCCTATTTGAGAACCTTTGGATAAGACCAGAACGCAGAAATTTTGGTCATCCAGTAAGCTATAATCACATACTTAAAATCCAAAATTTCAAGTCTGTAGGTCATTTAGTTCCGAAGTTAAGCGAAAGCAAAGTTTCGCATTTATGAAACTCACTCATGATCATCAGAATAGAACTAGTACTTCCCATAAACTCAGAGAGCTGAAATTTGGTACAGAGTTAGGGTTTAATGGCCACATAAAGGGAAAACCTAAAAATATTGCAATATCAGTCACGTTTTAAAGATCTAAGAACTGCATAAGTAAGTTTGTAATCCTATATAAATATATGATATTACAAAGTTACTGTTGCAGTTCCTACAAATAGTAGGTAAAGTAAAGGTACACTACGATGTACGATGTGAGTATGAATGAAGATATGTTTAGTTATGATATGTGTATACATAGTATGGGTATGAGTACCCTAAAAGAAGGACTGCCTACAAAAAGAGATGAGATCCCATCAAAAACATTACATGTAAAAAGGTGCAAGTCTCGCAACGCTTTTACTACAAAAAAGTTTTGAGATGTAATGTGAAACCAAGTCGGTTATTTTAATCAGTGCCAGGGGGTGTTAAAACCGTATCAATAAGATATCTTTAATTTGTAATACGTATAATGACATGGCCATCGCACGGCTGCATAATGACAAAAGGATCATCGTCAATGATGATTAGTGACCTCGGAGTAATTAACAACGGAGACGCCATGTCTAAAATTTTCGGTACAAAATAGTCTGCCGTTTTTTGCGGGGGAGGGGCACATCAAATGTATAGGTACGTCATGTCAGATAAACGTCAGTCCATACATATGGTTGACCATTGGCCGCCTATTTTCGACAGAGGGGAATGCCTGTTAATGGCGGCTCCATTGTTAATTACTCCAAGTTAGTGACGGATTACTGATTAATATTTAATTATTAGATTTAATGAATGGGCAATACGAAAAACTGTTACTACTGTACAAGAATCAGAACCGGAAAAAAAGAAAAGAAAGATTTGTAATAATAAAAAAACTACTCCTAAAAAGAAAAAAAATGTGTTAAATAAGAAAATCTAATAAAATAAATCAATATGCCCACGTTTCTACAAAAAGAAGTGAAATCCCACCAAAAACATTCTGTAAAAAACTAGCCAAGTCTCGATGGAGCTGCTTGTTTATCTCTAAAAAGTAATGAAATCTAGACAAAGTCGTGCCAAGTCTAAGGTTCCTTACTGCGATTTCTTTATTATTATAGTTAATGTTGTGTGACTTGGCCGTTGAAGGGTACACAAGGGTACAAAACCAGGTGCTCTATGACACCATTGCACCAATCTGCCATTACACCAAAAAGAAGTGTTTGTTTCAGGTTCGCCCATACATAAGTATTATTGAAATACGCAGCTTTATCAAGCCTACAATTGACTGGTTATTGAATCAACGTTTCCCAAGTGGCAATTTTCCATCGTCAATGGGTAGCGTGGTTCTGGCGACAGATTGGTGCAATGGTGTCATGGAGCACCTGGTTTTGTACCCTTGTGTACCCTTCAACGGCCAAGTCACACAACATTAACTATAATAATAAAGAAATCGCAGTAAGGAACCTTAGACTTGGCACGACTTTGTCTAGATTTCATTACTTTTTAGAGATAAACAAGCAGCTCCATCGAGACTTGGCTAGTTTTTTACAGAATGTTTTTGGTGGGATAATATGTTACTCTTCGAAGGCCGCAAAAATATGTGACACGCTCTTATGGCTCTACAAATAAGATCGTGTCAGATATTTTTGCGGCCTTCATTGTGTAACATATTATTGCAGGTACCTACATACGGCCCTTTAAACTTTTGACATACGCACGGAAAGTGCTCTTTCCCGCACTTCTTACTTCGGGAAACTAGGACCATATGTACTGTAAAATTTCTTTATTTCATCTTTACTTGAGCAGACAATTCTTTGAGGGGCCTACCGCTATAGTGACGTATTATTCGTCACGCTTCTACGAGGAATTTAAAATAATAGCAGGAAATACTTGCCACGGGCTATAGCGTAGCACACCAGAAGAAAAGCGGCCTGGAGATTCTGATAGTAATTTACTTTGTTATGAAACGGTTAATGGATATTATCAGTCAGCTGACTCAGCTGTTAATAGTGTCATTACTCATTACTTAAACCAGAATATCATTGTTGAGAGCTGACAGCAGGGCTCGGAAACCGTTTTCTTAGAACCAAAGAACCTAGAAAGCAGAGCTTCCGTCCTCTTGATGCCGACCGCGAAAGGCCTCACTTCCGTTGCATGGGGGAGTCCCACGCGCCAGCTCGGAGCACTCGGCAACCTCGCTCGGTAGTTCGTCAAACCATGTCCGCTTTACGTAAGATGGTCTCCAACTAGCGGAAGCAGTTATAAAGTTGACCCAAAAAATTTTTATTAAGCTATGAGCTTCATCACATATGTTCCTTGAGTAATTCTAAGCATTTCAAGCCTGGGAGCCAATAAGAAATGTGTGTCTACTCGGATTTGTAATGGATTCAAACTTTCAACCCCTTTTTAACCCTGTTAGGGGATGAATTTTACAAAACGCTGAAATTACTTTTCCTGTCTTTTAATAATATCCCCAAATACAAAGATTCAAGTCCCGCGTTCGAAAATTTTTTTGATATCCATACAAACTTACAACTCCTTTTTCACCACCTTAGGGGATGAATTTTCAAAAACGCTGAAATTAGTTTTCTTGTATTTTAATAATATATCGTTTTACGAAGTTTCAAATTCCTAGCTTAAAATAAAACTTGAACCCCATACAAACTTTCATCCCCTTTTTAACCCCCTTAGGGGTTGAATTTCTCAAAATCGCTTCTTATCTCTTGTACACTTTATAAATGTAATCTAGTGTGCAAATTTCAACTTTCTATCTTTTGTAGTTTCGGCTCCGCGTAGCAAAAATCTCCAACCAAATATTTCACCTTTTTACGTTTTTCTTGTAAAATTACTATGAAATTGAAAAAACAAATATCAGCAATGAATTCTACGTCTTTGGTTTATACGAAAATGATACCAAACTTGCCCTAGTACCCACCAGGATCAGAGTAGATTTTTTTTAAAGATGACGGATGGCGGCCGTCTTTGTACCCCACCCTCCCCCCCACTTCAGGCTAGAAATGCTTAGAATTACTCAAATATCAGATGTGATGAAGCTCATAGCTTAATAAAAAATTTTTGGGTCATGTATGGCAGCGTTACATAACTGACTCCAGTAAACAGCTTCCACGACATGAATTGTGGCAAGCTAAACTCATAGGTACACATGTTACTGTACCTACTGCTTCCATGATGAAGCACATGGCATGGCAAGCTAGAAACATATCAATTAGTAAATCGTACAATAATAAGACATAAATACAAAGCAGTAAACACTTAGCTTTCAGGTCCGTTATTTGCGGTTTTTGACTGCATCCATGCTATGATATGTGTGTAGATAAATTGACAAATGTTTTACTGAAACCCTAGGCCTCTTCCTCATATATGTACCTATGTAGTATGTACCTACACCGATAAAGTGTAATGTCATAATCTAGTGCAGACAAAGACCACGGATACGGTATAGTATCGGTGTAGTACCGAGGTTCCACCAGCCACAAACTTGTTGAATGTTGGTGAACTGTCGACAAATTGGTCAAACATTGACATTGGTCCGCGCGCCCGGCGCCCCCGGCGGCGGCGGCGCCGCGCCGCGCACTCGCTCGCGGCATTCAAACTTCACTTATACAAATTGGAGTACTTTTTAAATGGAAAAAGAGTAACGCGGGCGCGGCGCGGCACGGCACGGGCACGACGCGCATCCGACTCGTAAAACGGAATTATTAATGATCTCCCGGTCGTCCTCGGTCCCCGCCCGGCTTATGGTAATAAGCATTACGGATAAAACTTTTTAAGTACTGCATACGAGTAAATTTTGTTCGCAAGAATTGGTCGATAAAGCAAGTACGTCGTAAAACCATCTATAGCCGGGACCGGTGTTGCGCTGACTAACTGCCGTATTCGAACTTCAAGGTATTCACAAAAGACGACACGTACTAGATCCATTCTAGATACGTTGTAGTTTAGATATCAACTAGTTCTCTTTTGCAGCGCAATTCGGGCAACCAATGTCACTTTTACGTTAGATAGAGTAAGATATCTATTAGATGTGAATTGGATCTCTAAGTCATATCCTGTGGAAATCGTTCAAGAGTATCTCCAGAATCGCGCAAATGTCAAATTTGATCGGGTAAGTTCTTAAACATATCGTTATCGTATTTTGGTGATGTCTAAAAGATATCTATAGATGTCTATTTCAAAATCCGAATCGGGCCCTAAGATTAGTTTGAAGGAGCATTTTATATTTTACCTAAAAGTTTCTTCAAAACTAAACCTATTGTAGAGCATTCTCTTGTCGCTAGCTGGTTGTTTTTCCTTTCCTCGGTGTTTATGAGCCGACTTGGCGTGAACGAGTAACAATTAAATGGCTCATAGTTTGCAGTAAAAGCACAAGAAAGAACGCTCGAGCAGTTCTGTGTGTATTACAGCTGCTTTGAATCCTCCTTTAGCAAACGCGAGTAACAGCAGCGGAGTGCAACATTCCGCGAAGTAATTACTTGTTGTTTCTTATGGGTGAATTTTAATAGCGTTTCCGTACGGAACGAATGGATCTGCGTTTGTTTCAAACCCATTTCCCGGGTACAGTTCCCATTTTACAGGTAACATCACTTTTCTTTACCAGCTTTACGCGAGTGCCGTTTTATTAAATCAGTTTCTCAACAAATTCTTTGTTTACAGTCGTATTTAATATTTGAGGGAAATATTATGGGAAAAAGGTTTGCTCAGATTTGAATATTATGGGAATGGACCAAACGGCATTTCAGGCACAAAATCGTTTTATGCAAACGAGCTTGTTGTAGCGTCGACAGGTATATAAGCAACGTAGCCTTTTTCAAGGTTACGAGTGCGTTTAATATAATATTTATACATATTGTACCTTTCATAAAAACTGTTAAAGCCATAAATTGAGTTACTACCGATTTATTTAACTATACTCAGTGCGTGGCATTTAGTTCGCTACGTCGTGGTGGTAATAGAGCCTAACTTCCCGTGTCCGGTTTGCTCGAATTAATTGTAACAAAATGAAGCGATGAACAAGTTTTATAGGGTTTCCTTGGACCGGCGGCAACTCTCAACTTATTTACGAGTCGTCCCGTCGAGGCCGCTTTATTTGCTGATTGACTATGACATTTGTAACGAAGCGCCTTAGTTTTACTTAATAACTGTCTAGAGTCGGACCAAGATAACTCTACACACACTTTTTAATACCAAAATATATACTTAACTGTTACCATTAACTTCAAATTTCTATGAAACTATGAAATTTATTGTGGCACGTTTGCACTTGCTTTGAGCTTAGGTTACGTCTATCTGTCGCAAATTCGCAATGCACGTAGTTTAATGGACACCTAATTAGATCTGGGTAATTCGTTTAATTAAACCATAATAAGTAGAATATAAAGATAATTGAAAAGCAAATAATAATGGTAATTAGGCTATGTTAGGTTAATTATAGCGAAACAAATAATACAAACCGCTGGAATACAATTAGCAGCCAATTAGCTGAGCCAACTCGCCCGCGGCGTGGCGCGGCGCGGCATGTCGTCCGGGCGTCCAGGGCGCCCTACACCGCGCGGCGCCGCGCCGGCTTCACCGCCCCACTGCTCTGTTCTGATGTCACTAATGCACTGTCACACTAAGTATCAACGCCGAAGGGAAATCAACCCATCCGTCTACTGCACACTCCACACGCCAAACACAACGTTCAACACTTGAACAGTTTCACGAGACGACATTACTCAGTCCAACACACAACAAGTAGCACACAGACACCGTCACATCCACAAATTTGTGTAATGAATAAGTAACCAGAGAGAATCGTATGATAACATATATAACATATATTCAATAACGTACGTACCTATAGTAAATGCCTACATAACATGTCATAGCGATGTATATGGTGTTACTTACCAACGGAGCCGTAACTCGGACTTGGTCAATAGTTTTATTATGAGTATTATGACTATAAGTTACTTACATAAATAGGTATGTATCAATACTCGTATTTTTTTAAATAGCTTCTAACAGCTAACAATCATTCTTATCTGTTTTGGATATTACCAGGACAAATGTTCCAATTGAATTGGTGGTCGCTGCGTGTCCTACTGTCCTACGTTCACGTGTGGCCACTCCCGCCTCCGCCTCCGCCTCCGCGCCCGCCCACCGACGCACGTCTCAATCAGCCGGCGAGTACTTACAAACAAAATGCTTTTTTTATGTTTTTATAATTCGATAATAGGCCAATTACGACTAACGACCCGCCCGGCTCCGCTCGCGCTGGTTTAAGTGCTGCCATTACGGAAACTACTCTCCAGGGCTGAACAAATACCTATAGAATTTACCCGTTTCTATGTCGTCTATGTGTAGTTCGTATTTTTAGGATTAGAAAAAACACCACCGAACTAGTACATATATAATTATGTACTTAAGTCAGCGGCAAATCGGAAAATCCGCCAGATCCTGTGTAATGTTTTGACGTTATTAGTCAATAGTCACATTAAACCAATAGATAGGTAGGATAGGATCGTTAAGTTCCCGAAGTGCCCGAAGGGAACCCTGTCCAGAAATAGACTCAGGGAACGAGATAATAATTTTCACGTTCCACGATATACCTAGGAATTTTATGATCTGGCGGATATTACGATTGGCCGCCGACATATGTACCTATACACAAGTGGATCCAAATCAAACTTCATGTTTCAATTTAAAGTTAGTAAATAAATCAATTTAAATCCTGTTGTTTCGTTCTGCACAGTTCATTGTAAAGGCGGTATTTCAGCAGTGTGCGGCACAAGCACATAGCACATTCAGTAGGTATGTGTACCGCACAGTGCGGCATACAGCCTTAAACGCTCAAATTAATCACGAAGTGTTTATTTAAATATATTCGAACCATCGACATTAAATACCTGACCTATCCATGTCTGCCTGTAAATATTTACCCAGATATTTACTTGTAAGTAAGCATACTACAAATATCTCACCATTATTTGGATAAGTTGTTTGGCAGTGTCGTGTCGGCGGCGAACGGTGGCGTTAAGGCCGTCTATCGTATCGGGCGTCGCTTATCGCCAGTTACAGTCTGCGCCGCGCTGACACTTTAGGAAGCTAGAGCATTCTCAGATATAATGGTGCAGAGACAGGCGAGATATTTATTTGATCATGTACCTGAACAGTATAATTTTGTCATGTAAAAGATAAACGAAATATAAATGTGGCCATTTATGCGACTATTGACCCAATTTGAACAATGCTTATAACATGTCACAGCGATACGACAGCGACGTTTTGGCTGAAGAAATATTAGATAAAATATCTAAATGGGAGCCTATCAAGAGCACCGCTGGGAGGTCGGACATCTAATTAAGCCGTTCGAGAAGCATGTTCACGTTAATAAGCTGCCGAATTTAGGGAAACATAAGTACAGGCCAATTCTAGTTTTAGTTATTAGATCTGTTTCCAATATGGTACTGACAGATCAGTATTATATTAGAAACAGATCTAATGAGTGAAACTAGAAGTGGCCTGTATGTTGAATTGAATCAAAGGAAGTGCAAATACAATTTTCTAGACTAGAGAGATGATCAATTCATATTACGAGTAGGTATTATTATGAGCTCTAATTCATTATTGTAGCTGGAATTTGGCATTCAACAAATTCCTTTAAGGCAATAATGCTGCACTGAAATTGTTATAAACTTTAGATGTCTCGTTTTAAAAGAGTTCTACTACTATTTAACCGTACCTGCCTAATCATACCGCAATTAGGTAAATAAGTAAGAACGATAAATAATTATGATATATTCTTTATTTATCTTTCTTCTTAGGCTAGGTCATTTATAATATGAATATAAAAGTAAAATATAAAACACTTACAAAACAATAAAAAATACATATAAACACATTATAAAAAACCTAACCTAGGGTATGCCGCCCAATATCTTTATTATTATTTTATTACCAAACTTACAATAATAAAAGTAAACTAAATGATATCTTAGTTTTAGCCTTCTTAGTACCTATAATAATTGAACGTGTGGACTGAAATATAGGTGGCACCGCCGCGCCGCTGCCATATGGCGTGGCGTGGCATGTAATTGATGTAATAGCTCGTCCTCAATAAAGAATGCAGTTGGCTCGTGCCCGCCTCCGAGATTCCTCGCTGGCACTCTCCGCGCATAACTCTCCGCTACTGCTCTCTGGTGTCGTGCTCTCATTTCATTTAGGTTTAATTTTTTCTGATACTTACAAACTAGGCCATAAGATTTAGGGTGGGATTGCAGTCCATTTCTTCTCGTCTGTGAAAAATATTTGTACAGTGAATGTCAGAGATCAGTACTTTTTTTACCAATATTCATAGTAAACACGCGAGACATTAAATTATGAAGCTTACAATTACATTTGCGTTGAATCGGGAATTAAAAATGTATGCATGCCTTCCTTTGATACTCTCATTGATTTTGATAAAACATTATGCATTATGAGTGCACTAACTCATTAGACAGGTACAAGTCATTGCTGCAGCTCGTATAGGTATTGTATAACTTGTCGGTCGGTAACAATCCTACGACATAGTTGGTCCTCCGGGCGACGGCACGTGTATCCGCTGTCCCAGCTAATATCTCATCACAACTCACATAAAATCAACTACATTTCCCGAAATCAAAACTATTACGGTGGCTCGGGTGATGCAAAATATCTTAAAAAGTGAGATACAAATACCTTGGTCACAAGAATCTACGCTGCGCTTCCACATTCACAATAAGAATCTATGTGTTCATCAAACTTTTCAAACACTACACTGAAACATATAACACGTACCTACATAGGTAGGTGATAATTACATTTAAATTAAATAAAATAAGTAAGTTAGATTAGGTGCAAGAAGGCGTGGATGAATGACCGTCACGTACTGCTCCACCGCGCTCGCGCAGTCCCTCGGCGCGGCCTTGATGAGCGCTGTAGAGTGTGGATCACGCGAGTGGAATGCCGGCCGGTGCGTATGAGGCGCGTGCCTGAGTTATCTCCGCGACGTGCGCTGAGCGGGCGCGGCGCGGCCGGTGACGCGGCATTTCATCTGTTAGAGAACACCCGCCTGTGAATATCTCACCAATGTTGACGTTATAGTATGTATAGGTACCTATGTGATGAATGACCCTTTAGCCACTTGGTGTATGTAGCAAGTGGCTAAAGGGTCATTCGAAACGAGACACTGGAAAACGGTATATAATGGCATTCTAAGGAGTGCATAATATATATGTATATATAGAAAGAAAATATAGCTCTAGCTGAGTTAAAGTCGTGTCACGCAAATAACAAACAAGTTGAGGATATTATCGGCCTGATTAGAACTTATTATATT
Source organism: Cydia fagiglandana (assembly GCF_963556715.1). Taxonomy (NCBI): domain Eukaryota; kingdom Metazoa; phylum Arthropoda; class Insecta; order Lepidoptera; family Tortricidae; genus Cydia; species Cydia fagiglandana. The sequence goes on along the minus strand of NC_085947.1, from coordinate 18,885,223 downwards.
TGACTAAATGCCCGATTAGAACTTTAAAATACGTCAAATATTACGTCTAGATACGATATGGAAGATATGTCAGTGTCAAAAATGCCTTTTTGTTTGAAGAAACAATTGACCCATATCGCTAGATACGATATATACGTATCTTAAAGTTCGGGAAATGAATTAGAGTGTCACTAGATATGAAATAGTAAAGATATGTGACGTTCCACGGCAAAAGGTACCTTATGGCGGCTGGCGCTTACGCTATTATTAACGCCGCTCCAATAGTCAGCTGGGACAATGGTACCTTTTGTCGTGGAACGTCACATATCGTGACTATTTCATATCTTGTGAATCTTTAAATCATTTCCCGAATCGTGCCGTTAAACTCGAATCGCGTCGTATCTCATATCGGAGACGCAACTCCGCGTGTCGTAGACTCGTAGCGACGCGTAGCGCTGCTACGAGTGTGCTACAACTTCACTGTACAGAGAGAGTGATCTAAAAGTAAAATTTAAAACCAAAATATTACTTTGGTTTGTTATCTAAAAGTATTGTGCGCCGTTCGTTTTTTTAATAAGATTTTGTTTTTCCTGTTTTGACCCCGTCCTTCCCCTTCTATGTAAGAAAAAATAAAATTGGTCGTTCCCTTATAAAGGAAAACATTGTAAAGGAAAACAAATAACACAAATTGTGCTTCATTTCAAAGAAACTATTTTTAGGGCCGTCTGTTATATGTACTCATAATTTTAATTATTTATTTTTTGAAAGAACTATGCGTCAAAATTGCCCCAATACCAACAGATTTGAGAGTTAGGTCATTAGATAGGTATTTCTCTGTACTTCATTTCGTTCTATGGGCACCAAGCGGAATTCCATTGCAGAACTGAGATACTGGTATTTTAGTCAAAACGTCGTCACCCTTATTACCTAGGCAATAGAGTCCACCGCCGGGCGAGCGCGGCAAATACGCCCGGCGGTGCGCGAACATCTACCCTTCAGCAATTAATTTACTTAATTGGACCCTATTGCCTAGGTAATAAGGGTGACGACATTTTGGCTAAAATACCAATATCTCCGTTCTGCAATGGAATTCCGCTTGGTGCCCATAGAACGAAATGAAGTGCAGAGAAATACCTATCTAATGACCTAACTCTCAACTCTGTTGGTTTTGGGGCAAGGCTCCATACAAAGTTGCCCATGGTCCTTTTAACATAAAACCTCTTAATCAGTTAGGTAATTTGACAATGAAATAATGTGTTTTACGAAAAAGATGATTGGGTTTGGTAGGTATAACCCAATATCTACGAATATTTTAGAAGAATGTAAACGATAGTAAGAAAGGTGTTAATTAGGTTGTTATAATGCGAGAACTGTTCTGCAGCTAATTAGCAGTTGAGTAAGTACCTCGCTAAGCGTCGCGCCGGCTCCGGTTGCACCCCGAAGGGCGAAGAGGGCGCGAGGCCGCCGCCGAGCCGAGCCGAGGCGACGACACCTCCGAGACAACGGCGCGCTTTATATATCTAAGAATGACATGTAGCTTGAGTTGGAGTTTCGTTTTGCGGCACCAACATTCATATTAAATAACGTGTAAACACGTACAATTGCCAAACCATTGGTAGCTACTAATAAGAGCAAGCGATCGTATAATATCAGAATGGTCCAGAAATGTAATTATAAGTTTGGAGGTGATAGATTAAATCCGTAACAGTTTCCGAAAGATTGATTAAAATCAGAATCAGGCTCCAGAAAAGTATTTGAAGAATTACACGTTAATATACGGATCCACGTGGAAACTTACATTATGTTTCCAATGTTACTAAAACGTGCCTTTTATCGTGACTTGTTTAATTTATTCTTAAACACTTCATTACCGCCTCCTTCTAAGAGTAATACATATTCACATTCTCCGATCCGATATCGCGATATCGGATGTCGGAAGGAAGTAAAATCGGCCCTATTCGAACTTCGAGAGACGTCAAATATTCCTTCAAACCAAAACGTCACTTTTGACGCTGACATATCTAATCTATATCTGACGTATCTTAAAGTTCGAATCGGGCCGTGAGTATGACGTATGTGTTTCTCTCTATTTATTTATACATTTAATAAATCACTATTACTAAAAAATAATAGACAACACATACATTGGCATATCCACTAATGTTGAAAAACATTTGAAGATCAGTATCTTATTCGGGGTCTCGGCCTATTGTTGTTACCTAGTTTAAATACCTTTTGCCAACAATAAGGGCTTTGAAAGACAAACGGACAACAATAGCAAAAGGATATTTTATCCATTCGGTCTCAAATGCTATCAGAGTTATCAGATGTTTACTAAAGTTGTTCTTAGAGTTCCGTACCCAAAGGTTAAAACGGGACCCTATTACTAAGACTTCGCTGTCCGTCCGTCCGTCCGTCCGTCCGTCCGTCCGTCTGTCACCAGGCTGTATCTCACGATTCTCACGAACCGTGATAGCTAGACAGTTGAAATTTTCACAGATGATGTATTTCTGTTGCCGCTATAACAACAAATACTAAAAACGGAATAAAATAAAGATTTAAATGGGGCTCCCATACAACAAACGTGATTTTTGACCAAAGTTAAGCAACGTCGGGAGTGGTCAGTATTTGGATGGGTGACCGTTTTTGTTTTTGCTTTTTTTTGTTTTTTTTTTTTGCATTATGGCACGGAACCCTTCGTGCGCGAGTCCGACTCGCACTTGTCCGGTTTTTTTTATAACAAGCAAAGTTGTAAGTGGGTAGGTACTTAATACTACGGCCTACCGTACGTAGATACACCTACTTATTAAAACATCACTAATTCGATGAGGTCGCAAATTTTACTGTAGGTACCTAAATGTCATCATAGGTATTTAATCAAAACTGCTTAGGTTTATTGTTTTTTGTAGTCTATTTAAATCAGATATAAATAAAATATGTTATAAGATAAAGTATGGAATATATTAAATTCCTAGTAAAAGTAACTACTAAAATATTTTAATTTAGTTGCAGATGTAGATGTACCTAAAGTGTTATTCTATAGAACTTGCTAACTATGTGAACAAACCGCCATATTGAAACTGTCACTGAATAATGATTTCAGTATGGCGGTTTGTTTAGATAGTTATTCAGCAAGTTCCATAGAATAACACTTTACTAAAATATTTTGTTAGCATTATTCATTAACAAGTTGACAAACTTAGTAGTTTCATACACAAGCTTATACCTATTTATTAGTGCTGAAATAACTAATGTGATCGTTTTTCAAATTAACTTTAGCTTTCTGTCACTAAACATTTTTGTAATGTATTATCAATTTTATATCAGCATATGACTAACTTTTCGAAGTTGACGCACTTCCCTTTATCATATTGCTATCATATTCATGGCCCACCTATTACGTTCGATGATATTGTCTCACGATATATGAACGTGCAATTTCAATATTTTTCGATCAAAAGCTCCAATTTCTGTTGTTATTGAGTTACGCTCGTTGTTTGTGTTCAAGCCGCCGCGTCGTACGGAACATACACGCGGAACCGCGTGTGAGCTCCGTCATTTCATTTAAAAACGTAAATACAGTTTGTTCAACTACGCCTCTCGTTATACCGACTATCGGCGCAATTCGGGAAATGAATCAGAGATTCACTAGATATGAAATAGTAAAGATATGTGTCGTCCCATGGCAAAAGGTACCTTATGGCGGCCGCAATAATATTGGAACCGCGTTTATAATAGTGTAAGCGCCAAACGCCATAAGGTACCTTTGGCTGTGGAACGTCACATATGTTTACTATTTCGTATCTAGTGAATTTCTAATTCATTTCTCGAATCGCGCCGTATGCCTTTTGTTACTCGTATCGTACTGCTATAATAACCGCTGTAAGTGATGAGAATTGGTTGCAATTGTCCAATACTCATTTTAGTTCGTGAAAGTGAGAGTGTGGTCACCAATATAATATAATACTTACTCAATAATTCGTATCTAGTATTCGTACATACTTACTATTTTATCAGTGCGAGCATTGTCTCTACTACAATAAAATTGCAGCTACAATATAATTGCAGTTGAAATATATGCATAGATCCATATTTGCGCTTCGCTTTGCTCATCTTGGCGGAGTACTGACGTGCCCCCAGATTTACAAAGTCGGTCTCTAAGCGAGAGACAATCAGACACGGCTAAAGCGTTACGTACGTAATTGTCTGTTTGCAATGATTAAATCGTAAATCAGATAGAAGTTATTACAATGTGCGCGGGGGTCAAAGGGTACGGCCAGGAAGATTAATCGAGCGGTTGTAAATCCGCTTTATCGACGGGAGGGCCATAGTTCATGAAATATGCCGCGCGCCGACACTCGCCAGGAATTGGGGCCAATTGTGAGCCGGCGGGGATGGCGAGCTGATGACGAATCGAACCTTCCAGTTCCAGGTGCGTCATCTAGATAGGTATAAAATAATGCTAAGCAAACGATTTGTATATAGAATAATGTAAATACTCAAGTAAAGGTTCGCCTCGTGCGCACGCGACGATTACATTTGTTTGTCTCATTAATCCCGTTCGTTTGTTAAGCCTCACTGCGGATCCCTGACCTATACCTATATATTTTTAAAAAGAAACCAAACTTCATTTAAAGATTATCCTTTTTTTCTTAAATTTGGCTTATATAAAAAAATCTTTAGTACTAAATATTAGATTTTATTGATATTTTATACGACAGACGAGTGTAAGACCTAATGTTTCGTGGAGAAATCTTGTCATAAACATTAACTGTATCGACTAATAGAATAAAATTGCGAGTGTTTATTTTTCGGAATTTTTAGTCGGTTCGAGTCCCGGGCAAGGCAAGCGAGTTTTAGAAAATCTTTGAATGCAGTTTTATTTCTTTTTAAAAATAAAGGAATGTCTCCTTTAAATAAAATGAGCCAGCTTAAGGATTTAAGGTAGTTTCCCTCCAGGGCCCGACTTATCTTTCCACACTGTATACAATATATACCTAATACAAATAAAAACTTATCACTTTTTCATTATTTTCGCCGGCGCAAAATCACATTCGTAATTGAAAAAATAAACGCGCAGGAATAAATAAAGCCACATTTTTAAGCTAAGCTTGTTGATTGTGTGTGTTTCATTAGCGGTGTTTACACGCGGCAGTTATCGGGCGTTTACAAGCGTGCCCGTTATCGCGCGATCGCAGAGGGGGTGAGGGTCGGGGGGAAGGGGGGAGGTTATTTATGCAGCCGTGGATAGCGGTCAGGACCTGTATTCCCATTTGTTCCACGAGTGTCCGTTATATGACTTTTAGCTCAGTAACAAAAACGCGTAATCAGACAGCAGCTTTACCCTGGTTTGTTTGACTGAGCGAAGAATTGTCCAAGCGATTGGACGAACCCCCGCAGCGGACGCACTGTTGAAGCGTGCGAATCCATAAATAAGATCGAGGCGAGTTTTACGGCCGCCGCTTTACAAACGGCCTCGACGGATGATTGGAAATTAACGGCTCTTAAAAACGGTCGGCGCTCGCCGTCAGCAAGTAAAAGATATTGCGTATCATGAAGAATTTGCTGACTGTAGTAAGAATGGTGTTAAGAATAATGAAAACACTCGTAGTGATGTACTGAAGGCAATATTTATTATTCATAATGATAATCATAATCATAATTCTTTATTTGTCAGAATACAGTAACATTGTCTTAAATTATTATAAAGACACCTTGTATTCAGCATGCAAGCAAACATAATACAAATTTTAATTAAATTTAACCTAAAACAATAAATAACCGAATTACTATATACAAATATGTTACAATTGTTATACTTATATGTCAAAAGAATCACATGAAATCATCAGGCCATCGGTTTCTTTATATAATTTAAATAATCCTTTATGCTATAAAAAGATTTCTCCAGTAGCCATCTCGTTAACTCCTAGCCTTCTATCAAAGACATTACATGTAAAAAGATGCAAGTCTCACAACGCAATTCTTCTACTACAAAAAAGTTTTGAGAACATCAAACATCATCAAACATCAACATTTATTCAGCAAATAGGCCACAAGGGCACTTTTACACGTCAACATTGCATTTACATAAAAGCAAAAATAATAACATCAACAATTTTACAAAATATTACTAACAATTCAATCTAACGTATTACAATTACTAAGAGATGTATATGGTCTCTTAATGTTGAATTACATACAAAATACAGATACAAAACACACAAAAAAAATCTATAATATTTAGAGGTGTAAAAGTCTCTAGGTGTCAGAACTATAAGATTATAGTTTATCAAGTTATCCTTAGAGATGTATAAGGTCTCCAAGAGTAAATATCCTGTATAATTATACATTCATTAAGAGAAAAGAAACATACGAGAGCAGAATGAGGCGTCTCACTGAAATTAATTAATAAAAATAAAGTTACTAAGTATAATAGCTCGTGTTAGCTTAAACAGACCAGTCTCCACAAACAGCACCCGTTCACGAGTATGACGCGTATCTCAGCCATCGCCTCCCTCAACCTTCATTCGGGAAAGTGGCGATGTAATGTGAAACCAAGTCGGTTATTTTTGTCAGTGCTGTGGTGTTAAAACCGTATGAATAAGATATCTTTAATTTTTAATACTTACATATAATGACTTGGCCATCGCACATAATGGTTTAATTGTACCGTAATCGTAAATATGTATAACGCTCAAACTGCATGTGCAAAATTACAGGACGTCGAAATGGCCTGAATCGATTCGAGAAAAAGGATGGTACGGCCGTGCCTCTTTGTTTTGCTCGACTTGGCGAGGGCACTACTCCACAGGCCCCAGGTGGCTATCACGTGTTATGGTGCCCAGAAGACAGGTATCGTTACCTCGTTGGATGGCCAGACTTAGTCCCTGGCCAAAGTAGCTGCCAGCCCTCTGGTCACCTGATGCATCTACAAGGCGCAATGTCTTTGAATAGGGGTTTCGGACTGGGCCCGGCCCCCATTGCACAGTCCCAGAGTAGATTATAATAACATCACTCTGTCTCATTGTCACGACAAAACTGCTAAGCCTATATTTTGATGGCACGTAGAAAGCTTAAATCTAAGGGGGTGTCATGCTTCTTAATTTTTGAAAATCATACCTTAGGGTTAACTGGTAATGATGCAGATAAGTCTATATAGGCGGATCCGTGTTCAAGCAGAGTCTGGCAACACCGGGTGACCCTCGTCATGCGAGCTCCTAATTACGCGAAGGAAGGAATCTCCCGGAATCTTAATGTACTTGCCGCTGATCCCACGGCGGACGTCACTAGCGACTAGTAGGGACCACGCTGACTAGGCCGAAATGGAAATAACACTATACCTAAATATTTTGGGGTTGATATTACAGTTTTTTTTATCTAGACTTCACTTAGGTACTTACTTTAGGTAGAAATAGAGTATTTACACACACGCATAAGTACCAATACACACACACACACACACAATGTAGCCAACAGTGCAGTGTAGGCAGTGTAGATACAGTTCAGTTACAATGGTAAAAATTAAACAACGTCTTTAATTCATTGAAAAGAGGAGAGGGAAGGATTGTTCTCTGAATGGTAATGTGGGTCACTCCGCCGGGATCGCGCGATCACGGGTCAATATCCCGGTCGATTTAAGTGTAGTGAAACTAACCGGAATCATTCAAAACTGTTAAGGAAACAATTCCATTCCGAGCTTCATGTGACTCCAATGCTGTCAAAACTTGGTGCATAATCTAAATAAACTATTTTAGTATAGTATGAAGAATACCGTTAACGCTTTTAGTCCGAATGTTAATAATTAGAAAGCATAATGCCCTCTTCTTACAGTTGTTAGCATAAAGTGCTTAAACCGCACGCACAGTCGACTTTCCCGAAACGCTCTAATAACTTTAACGTAATTTTAAGCTACTAACAAAACAATGTCACATGTTAAAATATGATTATACGCCCAAAACGGAATTGTTATTAATAAAGCGGCGAGAAGAGCGAAAGTTGGTAAATAAAAAAATGGGGAAGTTGTTACGACGAAACAGGAGCTGAGTTTTAAATATTTTAGGTAAATATACCCGTCTCGCTAACGGAAGCGGCTCCTAAAACTAGTGCGATAAAGACAAGGCGAAAAATCCCGCGTAAAAATCTCAAAAATCGAGGTTTCGTACTCAACTGTTTCCTCCTCCAAAACTTAACCAATCCTAACCAAACTTGGCAATCTAAATGATTATGAAATTATCTGTGTCGCACCGTTTTGATTTTTTGACTGATTGATATCAGTTTTGAATACTACGCCTCTCATTGGGGTATAGTCAATGAGGCCATTTTGGCCATTTTTGAAGGGCTTTAACTAGCGCCAAACAAAAATATCAAAAAAAGCAAAACGGTCCGACACAGATATTGTCAATATTAATCTGTGTTGAAAAAATCATTGCTCTAGCATCAAAACCAACGGAGGAAACAGTCGAGTACCTTTGTATGGAGCAATGACCACCCCTGTTGGCTCTTAATTAGCAAGTAGAGGAGGTTATTCACGGCGCACGCGCGTGCTGAGTCCCGCGCGACTACAGCCGAGCGCTATGAGAGTTATCACTTCCTCTTCTGCATTATTTATGGCGTAAAGTTTCTGCCGGATTAGCGCTGACGTACCTAGCCTCAATGCGGGGCGATTGGAGCTGTCCCTTACAAAGCCAATTGCCACATGATTAATGTTAACGCTTACGTTCCCTCGCGTTGTGCGCCAGATCCGCTATATCTCCCGGATAACTGAGAGACAAACTATTTGCCTCAGCCGTGTATAGAGCAGTCAGCGTGCGGGGCTCGACCTACACTAACTACTGATTATGATTAAATGATAAGGCGAAATTCTATAGCGGCATTCGAATTCGAGCAATAGTTTCAGATTTTAATACAGAAAGCCAACTTAAAGAAATATTCGGAAATGCTGTGTGCTGCGACTGGCTACCGGATTCATTTTGTACTGAATGAAATCTGTGATTGATTAAAAACTGGGCGTAATTTTCCCGCATATATTGTACTGGTAGGTAGGCTAATTTTATAAAAATTAAACTTGATATACTTAAGCTGGGCAGGGGACGTATGCCGAATGCACCCGGAGTGCACTAGCACTAGCTACAGACTGCGTCCCACAGGACGGATCTCGGGGCAGAAGAAGACCAAAACGGATATGGCGGGACGACCTTGACACATTTCATAAAGAGAGGTGGGACTCGGGAGTGTGGATTGGATGGGACCAAGGGTCTTTCCCACCAGTGGGACACTCCTGTAGGCTAGTAAAAAAACACCTATCGCGGAAACATGGAGACGGTTAAATAATACAAATAAAAATGACATTTACTTTAAGAGGGCGTAGAGGACGGTAAATTTTCAGATTCTGTCAACTTACCCCAATTCACACACAAACGCAGCTCACGCACACTACCTCAATTTTATCAAGATATGTGAACGCTACCGACTAAACGGTGACTGCCTTTTTCGCTGATTTTGCTCGAAGCAGTCTTAAACAGCTATTCTAAAACCTTTTTAAAATACTGAATGACATTTGAAATTCAAAGCAAATCTCCGTTTTACCGATTTTTTTAAATGTATTTTAGAAGAACCATGTCCTTACCTTTGCTGGATGAGACTTTAATGACATTGCTAATAGATTAGGTAGTTACTCACCTACTACACTTGGTGCAGAGAGAGAAATATATTGAGTGAATTAAAAAAAGGCAAACTATACTTATAAACTACATACTTAAATAAATAAAATATATATAAACTACCACATATTTATAAAATATATACTATAAATATAATAATGATGAATATTATTCGAACTCTTATTAAGGGGCTACCCGAAGTTTTCATCAATTTTTGACAAGTTTTCAATCATATCTCATTTTTTTGCACTACAGATAAAATTATAAGACAAATGGTTATCGGTTCTTCAATCTTTTATCTCCGGTTTTGTCCACCGGATTTTGAAAAAAATGAATACTTATTTTTTTAAACATTGTCTAAAAAACACTTTTTTCTTATCTAGTTTGCAGTGAAGGATCTTACATGTACGAAATCTACATATTTGGGTTCGTCTTTGAAGTCTCGAAAATCGTGTCCAAGGTTTTAATTTTAAACTAATTAGCACAAAAGTTATGGCCAGAAAACCAGGTTTTTAGCCTAAAATTGTTCAATTTTGATGCCAAATATCTCCAAGAGAATGAACTTTAAAGTAAATATGAGATACTATATTACTTAAAGCCGTTGCTGTTAATATGATAAGCTACAAAAAACATTAGAAAACTAAGAGATTCAGATCGAAGGTCATTGGCGTGGGGGAGCCCCTTAAATACTTACGTAACGTCCGCTTGAGGACGTTTGAGGGATTAGGATCTCTGTTCGCAAATTAAAGCACTTTTAAATTCTCTTATCGGATCCCGCTGACCCATCTCCTCTCACTCCTGGGCACTTTCTAATTGGACGGCCTCTCACTTCCCGAACCGTCACTACTAAGTAGGTACCCCAACAGATACGAGCGCATAGAGCAACTGAGACAGCACTTCTGGGACCGGTGGCGGCGAGAGTACATAACAGAGCTCCAGTAACGCACAAAATGGAAGACCAGGCAGCAAGAGCTTCGAGTTGGGGACCTCGTCATACTAAAAGGAGATCAGCTACCTCCTCTTCAAGGTCGAGTAATTAATTGAGTTTGTTGAGTGAGTTGTTGTTTTTGTCATTAAAAGTAATATCGTTGAAAAAATTCAATAGTTGACAGAGTGATCTCTGACCCAAACACGTTCTCCCTCAAGTGACTTTAATTTGACAGGTCATGTTACGCTTTATATCCGATTGGATATCCAGAACTTGGCCGTCCGCAACCAATAAGAGCAGTTATCGCGCCTGGGCCGCGGCCGGGCCGAACCGGGCGCTCGCTGTCCGTAATAATGTTACGCCGAGGCAACATCAAATTGCGTTTATTGGCCGCGGGACTACAACGCAATAACCTCAATAGCGAGCAAGAAAACCTAAAAGAATCGTCAAATTTGTAAGTTGCCGGCGGGTCACGTCGAGGGTAAACACGACCCGCGCACAAAGACCTCGAACTTTGTATAAACTGCTCCGAACACCAGAATCGAATTAATATTTTAATGCTCGAACCTCTCAGTGGCCGGCGGGAGGGAGGGAAGCTAATGGTAACTAAATCCAGCTGGAAGTTTGGATCACAATTGATTTGATTACATTAGAGCTGCCTGGAGCGGCTGCTTTAACAACTTCACTGTTTATCCTGCGCCTTTAAAATGAGTGTAATATCCATAGGACCTATTGCTAATCTCATTACGGTTACAATTTCTCGACGACGGAAATTACAAACGGTTTGGGTATCGCTAATTTAAACCCAAGGGTTTGTTGACCTACTCAATGGCATGTTTTAATTATGATTCTACAAACAATAGGATGCGTGGTTTTCAATATCCCAAATACATGCCATAAAGTACGTCGGTAGGTAATTAACTTTCAGAGAAACATCCATGCGGTAAGCTCATAAACAACGACAAATCCAATTTTAGTATGACCCTCACCTCACTAAGAGAAATTCAATGTTATATAGGAATTTTATTATACGATATCTACATGCAGTCAGCAGCAGAATAGTTTTATGGGGCACTTATAGACTTGTGCCCCAACAACACATATTATTATTATTAATTCTTTATTTCAGATAAATCAAATTGATTTCGTATTATAGAAAATCATTCTGATATTAAACTGGCATCACATTTTATATGTGCTGCCAGAGTTTTAACCACACCCACATGTGTTATAGCGATTAATTATTAAAGCAATCGATTTAATATCCTATTATTTGTTATAATTTGATATTATTTGTTATCTAATAAACCTCTAAATTAAATATTCTACTGCTGCGGAGTTGTATTCTCGTCCTGCGGCAGAGACCTCGGATCGGCGTCGGCCGCCGAAGTGCACTCGTTCCACTACAAGTAACGTGCTTACTTCGCGCTTAATCGTTTCCTAATTCCGCCTCATTAAGGCGAAGGAGACGCGAAATAAGCCTCTTCAAATGTAAATGTTGAGTTACTTCGCTACTGACTTTCCCCAAAAACGCTTCTTGTTCCGAGTTGTGGGTGGAGGGAGCAGGAGGGGGGCGGGGAGGTAGAGTTTGCTCCACAGATGCGAAACAATCACAAAAAGAGCTCAGAGCCATATAGATAATATAATATGTATCGCACATGTCTATTTAAAGGATTGTGACAAACGACGCGACGCTTCGGTTGAATAACGGTTTTATTTATCGTGAAGACAATAAATCACGAGCATCCATTATTGCGTTTTCGTGCAGTAAAGTGACATGACTTTGCTATGACAAGTGGAGCTACATTCCCTTGCAATTAGGTTAATATAATAAGTGACATTCAGATATCATCTGCAGCTGCAAGCCGTCTTGTCCTTTTTGAGTCCGGGTGTGATATATGTAGATATCATATCTAAAATGTTGACGTACGCCAGCCACCATCTCGTTGCGATAGCGACGTTTGGAATAAACTTTATCGTTAGAAGGAAATTAACGTAATACTTAATGTATGTGTTAACATCGGGCAGTGAGGAGTGGGCGGAGGCGGGCCTTCTAGTTGAAACGTAACAATAATACCAGGTCAACTGAACTCAAAGATAAGCAAGCCTTGTTCAATGTTCGTTTAATGAAAAAGGGAAATCGGCGCTTCGCTGTTCGCAGCTCATTAAATTCGTAAAGCGCTAAAGTTTCCGTCGTTAATATTCAGCGGGCCGTCGGTTTGAATTAACAAGCGGATTGTTATCCACCAGCACCGAATGTTGGCTAGCTTCGCGAAGCGGGCGAGGGGCCTTCTACAAGGAGCCAGTCGGCTCGATTCGGGTAATGAATTAGAGATTCACTAGATATGAAATAGTAAAGATATGTGACCTTCCACAGCAAAAGACACCATTGCCCCGGCTGAATATTGTAGCGGCGTTTATAATAGCGTAAGCGCCAGCCACCTTAAGGTACTTTTTGCCGTGGAACGTCACATATCTTTACTATTTCATATCTAGTGAATCTCTAATTCATTTCCCGAATCGCGCCGCGTGTCGATACGGTGAAATTAGGCAAGTATGTATGAATTAAAGCTATAATAACTGCGTTACTAAATAGGTACATACTTTATGGCGTACAATAAATTAAAATACAGCCCTTTACAGCATCAATGTTTATGTTTCTTAGCGTTTACGTTTCTAACAAGTGTTTTGCAAATGTCTTAAAAAACTAAAACAAAACGTATTATTTTTAAAATATTCTCCTTTAGTTTATGATACACAAAGGCAATAGGGACCTACCTTTGTTAAAATTATCAACATGATGCCGCAGTAAAATGAATTGTCAACATTTTTTGCGGCTAGGCTATACCTGCATAGTACATTTATGTCCGAATCTCCATTATTTCCAACTCATCTGTCCTCGGTAAGCATGGGTAATGGCGCCCAGAAGCAGGAAGTTTGCTAAAACAACTCGCCGCTCGCCACCAACCACTGGGGATTGTTATATTACTGTTGAATTGCTCTCATTTACACAATCATACGCAGGCTAATTTTATAATGTTAAATCGAATTTGTGGAAGCTAATATTTAAGTTATTGTAATGCTAACTAGGAATAATACTTGTACATTTTATGTCGGTTGGATTAGATAATAACAGGAATCGCACTCGAATTTCCAAAATATTATAATTATTGTTAAATAAAATTATGTATACCTATTTCCGAGGTTAACCAGTACTGGCAATCTCTGTTCTATCATGTTCTATACAACGTTGGTCAGTGTATACTGTTTCTTTGTAACTCTCCGGTTTCGGCATTCCCGATGCCACACGTCATACATTTAATACACAATAATAATATTTTTAAATCTCAAGACAGTCATTGCTTCATTTTAAATTTATAAAAAAAAAAATCAATAAATTTTTTACAATAAAAACTTACCAAACTTTTACGTTGGATGAAATTAATTACAAGGTCATTTCAGATTGAAAACCAAAAAAATGCTTCAGGCCGTTTATTGAGTCATCTATATGTCGCAGTCGGATCGTATAATCCGCCGTATTACATTACGGCTAGCCGTTTTCAAAAACAGGGGCGTTTTGAAATGCGGCGGTTTAACGATTAGCCGTATTGAATGCGGCTGAATGAGAATCCGCCGGAATGTATTCGGCGCCATACGTTCTTCAAGACGGCTAGCCGTGATGTAATACAGCGAGTCATTAGCCGCCGCTTTGACAGTTTTTAGTTCCCATTTTTAACACTCGTGGCGCTGCCTGACGAACGCTGGGGTGTCCATCAAATCTGGAGTTTGTCGGACTGTTTCTTTTCAAAAAAAAATTTCCTTCGCAACTTAACTAGACGGAGCCCCGCTTCGCGGGGCTCCTATTTCTGAGCGGTTTGCCCTTCGGGCATCTGAAGCTACCTAACGAACCTAACCTACCTACCTATTGATTAAGTGAGACGTCCGTGAAAACATTACACTTTGGGGAAAAAAGCGTAGGTAGGTAATTAGGTTAGGTTCGTTAGGTAACTTCAGATGCCCGAAGGGCAAACCGCCCAGAAATAGGAGCCCCGCTTGCGGGGCTCCGTCTATTTAAGTTGTGAAGGAAATGTTTTGGAAAAGAAACACATGTAGTGCGGTGGGACCATGGTAGAAATAAATTAAATTGCAAACATTGTCAAACTCCGGTTACGTAGGCGACCGAAAGAACTGGTCACTCTACAATGTACGATGCGGCTAAACGTGGGCCGCCTTATTGAAGAACGTATCGCAGTGACAATCCGGCTAATCGTCGAACCGCCGCATTTCAAAACGCCCCTGTTTTTGAAAACGGCTAGCCGTAATGTAATACGGCGGATTATACGATCTGACTACGACATATATACGGCTGCTCCCAGCCTAAATATCCGTCACCAGTATTTCGATCGCTTTGATAGTTATTAAAATAAAGTATCCAAATCAATTTTTACCTTATTATTGAATACTAAGTTAATGTAAAACAAAGACAACTTGGCAACGCTAGAACGCTACGGTACACAGCGTAGGTAATATCATCGCTTACAACGAATGTGTATCCGGGAGTTGGCACGGTCGGTAGGTTTTCATACGCAGAGGCGATTACAAATATCTAACTTGAGAGTCCTGTACATATTGCATACAGAATAATAGTGGTATTCGGATTTTATGTTTTGTTATGGTTTTGATATTTTTGTGATACAATACATGTTATACGGTCTCTAATGCATAATGTGGAGAGATATAGGCCGAATGAATGGCAAAAAAATCAAATTAAATTATGATTACACTTTACCTTGTGTTATTTCAGTGGAAACACAATTATAAATATAAATAGATACACACACACACGAAACAACACCATACACGAAAGAATAAGTGAGCAAAATCTCCAGTGCCCAGAGCTAGAATCGAAACATCTTCCTCTACATTCGCGGCAGATGCCTAGAAGAAGTACTTATATAAAATTTCTTACGCACGTATTTATGTGTCTCCTAGGTAAGCAAACATTCTTGTTTTCAATTTTCAAACAAGCGGTGCTTACTGGTACCATTTTTATTGAAAGAGTTTCATATTAATGTCATACATACCTAATGATAATAGTTTATCTGAGAGGTCGAATTGGAAATGAGGAGATCCGCAAAAGTAATGTCGTGTAACCGATGTCGTCTAGGGCAGAAATGATTTTAAGTAACGACCATACGCACCGATAGACTTAGCGCTACACGGCTTCCAACAGGGTTGACCTCTACGACGTAGTCGGGCTCCCAGGAAACCGTTCGATGCGGGCTTGAACGGTTTTAAGGAATTTCCAGTAATAGAGCTCAGATAGGTACTACTGCCTGGAAATTTCCATTTAAAGTGATCCGTTGCCATGGCTCATGACTGCACATGTACGTGCACAAACCTGATGACGCAAATACATCGACGGGCATTGTCCGCCGCGGGCTATTTCTGAGAAACCGCATTCACCAGTCACTCAATTCTCATCTCTACCGTACCTACCTACCCTTACTATGTAGCTGATCCTGTTTTAATAGGTGGCTACCATTTTAATCATGGGCAAATACCATGAAATTTTTTTAATATAAATTACAATATATGTATTATAAGGGCAGACTCCAACCAAAATCTTAAAACGATAAAGTTCGCTCGATGGTCATTTCTTCTGTCGCAAGTTTCGCGCACCGCACCATATCATTTGCCCCTCTTCTTCATCTCATTTTAATACGAGCTTGAGGCGTGTTATCTCACTCGCACCGATGAGTGCGAGGGAAATGTCTTCTGAGACGACGACTCGTTATTGCATTTCTTCAGCAGTTGGTGCTCATGCTAAGGTCGTGTCAAAATAAAATCAAAACCATATGACATTGTTAAACAGAATCGGCCTGTAGTGTGTGTATGTGTTTATGCCTCACCCACATGCGAGCATAGCCTTAACATATATATATATAGTTACAGTCTGTAAATTCAATATGGGCGAGTATTTGAAGTATTTAAACGGTGGATAGCATAGGATCTAAGAAGTATTTTCACATAATTTTATTCTAATTTAAGTAACTTATTATTTGTAACTGAACAGTTCTAAATAGTACATACATTATTAGTTCTCGGCAAGTTTTCGACTTTCATGTGGGTTCTTACGTAAAGTGAGATCCTTTCTCCGTGTCTGTACCTAATGTATTCGAATATATTCGTCCCGCATCGGAGATATTAATCTTGTACGTGTAGGTACATACCTTAAAGCAAATTATACGTTCTCCAGCCATAGACAACAATACTCGTACAGTGTGGAAAACCAATATGATCGGATATGTATACTGGGGATAGCATAATTATCAAAGACCTAATCAATTAAAAGGGGGCGTAAACAGGAAATTAAAAGTGGACATAAGATAATTATGGCGCGCCGCGCAAAACTTGCGACGGAAGATATTAATGCCATCGCATATTCTCATTTAGAATACTGTGAAAATATATATAATAATTAAAATAATTAACGTTTTAATTTTGCCAGTGACATGTGACAGTGATGGTATGCATGCAGGCCATGATGCAGGGTAACGCTATACCTACTACTGAAAATAAATAAAATTTGATCTATTTTCAAGATTTTTTCCTATCCTGTCAACTTTAATGTACAAGCCGATTCGGGTTTTATACTTAGTTATTTGATCTGTTTCCAATATGATACTGATATGGTTAAAGAAATTTCACTTTGGATACTGACAGATCTGTATAATATTTGTGTCATATTGGAAACAGAACTAATAACTAAATAACACTCGAATTGGCTCGAATTGGTGGTCGTTTTGGCCAGAGTCTGTCCTTGAAAATTAAATTTAGTGTCAGTTTTAATTATTTAGTGGTGTTTGTTATACCGCTGGGTTGTGATGTGTAAAAATACATAAATACAAAATACATTTTAAATTTTAACAAATTACGTGACCCTAAATATTCAATAGCATTGAATTTCTGAACTTTATCAGATGAAACTATTTTGCAGTTTTGCTGTAGGTACGCTACAGCATTTCTGAGACAGAACGCAAGCTCCGCCACAAGTATTAATACAACCGCGACAGGGCAATGAGTAGTTTGCACTCCCTGCCAGCTCCAGCCAGTGTTGGTTAAGACTGGACTCCATCAATTCACTCCTCTTCTATAAGACTCCTCTTAATCTTTCAGACTTTCATAACTATGCTGAAACTCGAGTTCTTTTTCAATTGTTGTAAGCCAGAGATCCAATCTCAAGAGACTTGAGGCCATTTCAGAAAACTCTCACTTTTTACAAAAGAATAAATGCTTTGTCTTATATACTTATGTGAAACTCATCAATTGGATTTGGTACACAAATAAAACAATTATCTTTACTGTCAGTTAGATATAAAATAAAACTTATAAAATTGTTGACGAAGTCCTTATTCGGAGGCTAAAATGGTTTTGTAGTTACTTCATTAGTGAGTGCGCCGTTACGACTCGACTTTCGCTCGTAGCAGCTTCGGCCGAAGGTATGCTTAAATACACAGAACAGCTATTCAGCGAGTCCACTGGAGCTACCGGGACGATGAAAACTGTAAGCTCTCCGAACGGAAGTAGTCTAAGTATCTCTAACCCCAATTTAGATACATTAGATGCAGCGCCAGAACAGAGTGAAAACGCAAATAGCGTGCCGCGCTGCTTCAAGCGAAAATACACAAATGGCGATGAAGAAATTATGAATGAGCTATCAGAAATACGCAAACAGATGACTGAGATGATGGAGCTCATGCGAAGTGCTAAGATAACCAGTGACAGACAGACTGAAGCCATAGATAAAGTGTCTCGGGATATTACAACAATTAAAGACGAACTAAAAAGTAACCAAACAGCAATAGAAAATTTAGCAGCGGAACAAAAAAACATTAAAGAAGAAGTTTCCAACCTCAGAATACAGAATAACAGTACACAAGATAAACTAAATGTTGTAGAAAAAAATGTCTCTCAGCTTCAGCAAGCCCAGACAACTGCACCAAGTGTATCCAACGAATCGCGAGAAGACGTGATTGCTGAAGCCCAAGAGCGTTTTATAAGACAGAGGAATATTATAATTGAAGGCATTTCTGAGCCATCCGCTACCACCCATACCGAAAGGTCATCGCAAGATCTAGAGGAAGTGCTTAAGATTGTCAACAAGATTTTACCAGACTTTGATCAACAGATAGAAACAAAGAGACTAGGTAAGTACAAAGCAGATAAAACTCGACCCCTGAAAGTATGTTTTCCAACAAAAGATTATGCTTTAAGCATCCTACGAAATAGAGGTAATGTAGATGATGATTCCATAAAAATATACTGCGACCAGACCAGGGAGCAGCAGCTCTACTTTAAAAAACTCAAAAAAGAAATATCAGACAGGATTGCAATGGGTGAAGCTAACTTGGTTATTAAATACATTAAAGGAGTGCCTAAAATCATCGTAAATGTATCAAAAAACTAAAAACTAATCGAAACAGCTCTACTCCAAGTGCTTTATCCTCTGATAATAAACCTAAAGAAAATATTTCACATCAAAAAGCAGATAATTACGAATCTATATCCACTAATAAGAAGTCTTTAAAGTGCTTGTATGCGAATGTTCGGAGCATCGTGAAGCCCGGAAAGCTAGACGAGCTAAAATGTGTCATTAAATCATTCAAATGCATCATACATCTCATCATTCTAACGGAAACATGGCTAAAATCTGAGGACGAAATCAAAGTTATACAAATACCAGAGTATACTCACTATTATAACTACAGGACGGGTACTAAAGGTGGGGGTGTTTCTATTTTCGCACATAATAATCTCAAACACAGCCATATAAAAGACCGAGAAACACATGGAAACCATTTTCTTCAGATTAATCTTGCAAAAACCGCATTAAATATTGGAGCAGTATATAGAAAACCGGAACGCGTGAATACCACATTATTCTTCGACAATCTCACCGATCAGCTACTAACATCAAATAGGAGTATTATTTTTGGCGATTTCAATTTGAACTTATTGGATTCCGATCGGACTACTAATGAATATAGACAACTACTAGAAGAAAATGGCTACAGAATATTAAACAAAATTGATAAGAATTATGCAACACGTGAAACTACCTCAAATAAATCCATAATAGATCACATCTGTACAAACTTACTCCAGAATGATTTTCATATGGCAATAATTGAATCACCGATGTCAGACCATAAGCAAATATACCTAGAAATTACGAACTGTAAACCAAGTCTAACAGAGAGAATAAGCTATGATGCCATTGACTACAAAAAACTATGCGAAACAATTAACAAGGACAATAAGACAAATGACAGCTACGAATACACCATCCTGGAAAAAAGAATACTTACCTGCGTACAAGCCTGCAAAATAAAAAAAACTAAAATACTAAATCCACCCAGACAAGACTGGATAAACAAAGACATACTCAATGGAATAAATCAGCGAAACATATTGTGGCGTGAACATAAAAATAACTTGAGTGACAAACAAAAGGAAGAAAAATTTATTAAAAAAAGGAATGAAGTTACTAGAAAAATACAAAAGGCAAAAAGTGAATACTACCACAACACATTTAGTGATTGCAAAGGGAATTCCTCTAAAATGTGGACATTGATAAATAGTTTATCCAAAAATAAACTGAAGAACGAACAGGTACCAAAAATGCTTCAGACAGAAGTGGGGAGTGTGACTGATCTAAGTGAAATATGTGATTCCTTTAACGAGTACTTCTCTACTATAGGAACAGTATTAGCTAACAAAATAACGAATAAGCAAGATAATGGGCATACTTTTAAACTCCATACGCTGAATCATGAACTTTGTGAATTTACACCATCTACGACCAATGAAATTAACAAAATCATAAATAAATTAAAAAATAACACTAGCTCAGGACTGGATGGCGTTACTACTAAAGCTGTAAAATGTATACAAAACCTCATTGTTAACGAATTAGTAAATTGCTTCAACAAATGCCTGGAACTTGGCACCTTTCCTGATAGTCTCAAGGTCGCTAAAGTAACACCCATATATAAATCTGGCACTAAAGTAGACCCTGGAAACTATAGACCAATCTCGGTGCTGCCCATTCTATCTAAAGTTATAGAAACTGTAATTCGATGCCGTTTTGAAAGTTACCTAAAATCAATAAATTTTCTATACGAGAAACAGTACGGGTTTCGGCCGCAATCAAATACTCTTACAGCAACGGTAGATCTCGTTACAAAAATTAAAGTTGCAATAGATCAGAAGAAAGTAGCACTGGGGGTTTTTATCGATTTAAAAAAAGCCTTTGACACCGTTAGCCACAAAATACTTCTCCAAAAATTAAGCGATATCGGCGTCAAAGGCACCGCCTATAAAATGTTCGAGTCATATCTCTCAAACCGGAAACAAATAGTAAAGATTGGCCAGTGTGAGAGTAAACCTTTTCCAGTAACATGTGGCGTCCCCCAAGGGTCAATTTTAGGACCTTTGCTGTTCCTTGTTTACATTAACAATATACACGAAATTGGCCTGAGGGGTGATGTAACCTTATATGCTGACGATACCAGTCTTTTCTATTTTGGCAACTCTATGCAGGATCTGATAAACGAGGCACAGGCTGATTTGAATTTACTAAATAGCTGGTTCCGAAGAAACCTACTAACTATCAACGTTAACAAAACAAATTATATAATATTTGCTCCTAAAAACAAGAAACTTCAATTTAGCGAAACCTTAAAAATAAATAACCAAAGTATAAATAGAGTCGACCATGAAAAATACCTGGGCCTTATACTTGATAAACAACTTACTTGGAAAACCCACATAGGAAAAATTCGAGCTAAAATAACTTCACTCACTGGAGCTTTACGTGGTATAGCCCGATGTCTTCCAAAACAAATTTGCTATACAATCTACAACTCATTGGTAAAACCGCATTTAGACTATCTTATTGAAATATGGGGTTCAGCTGCCGCTACCCATATGAACAGCTTACAGAGGTCACAAAATAAGTTAATAAAGGTTCTATTCAAATACAACCATTTAACACCTACATCGAAAATCTATAAAGAGACTAAAATAATGAATATCACCCAGACCTACATATATTACACCTGTCTACTAATCCGTAAAATCATGCAAAAAGACCTGCATATTCAGATAACTTTCACTGAAAAGCACAATGTACAAAAAATGAAATTGAGAAACGCTAACAACCTAATACTCCGGACCCCACGCACTAATTACGGGAAAAAGAGCTTACTCTACGAAGGTGGTAATCTATACAACAAATTACCAAATACTATAAAAGATGCTAAATCGAATACTACTTTTAAAAAATTACTTAAGCAACATGTTTTAAATAACCTTAGTACAAATAATTAATATAATATAACTACTAGAATTGTATTAAAAAATAGATTACATAAAAACCATAAAATACTTAAACAATTTTACAAATAATACAATACAAAATTATTATTTTTATTAATAAAACATGCCTTAATAATATGATTATGAATTAGCTCTCAATATTAAAATAAATAAATAGAAACAAGCTATTAACTAAAATAGCTTCTTTTCATATAATAAATTATGTACAGTAAATATATTTCAAGTATTAAATGTTTAACACTGAAATATGAAATTATATATATTTTTTATAAACGCACATACAAAATGTTTGTTTAGTTATAAGTACATCCTCTGTTTTATAAGCTGTGTTACTGACTAGTTGTTATCGCCATGTACTATTCTGATCGCCTGCCGAGCGCGGGCTAGTTAAAAGGCGCGCCCGAGCTAGCTTACTAACCATGATCTCCAATTACACATAGTCGCTACGCATCCCGCGATCTGCAGTTCTGGTTAGCCTGAGACCTCGCGCCTGCGCTCGCGCATAGCAACTAGTATAATGTTCTCGCGTACTTACTTGTGTAAGTCGATGCGGGCAAAATAAATAAATAAAAAATGTATACCTACCTACATATTTATTTTTGTGTCAATTTTGCAGTAATTCAATAAATTTGCACTTAATATTATATAAATATGTACTCGTCAAGATAATAAATTCTTAGTATAAGTATGTTTAACTCATGTAAGTGAATTGTAATATTCTTATGAGTAATAAATTTCTTTAAACCTAAAATGATTTTGAATTGAGCTTCAAAGTACTGAATATTTTTAATAACTCGGCACTTAAAGGACTTAAAGCGAGTCGAATTTTTAGACTCAAAGGACTTGATTGGAGTTCTACCAAGAGTAATATCTCTGCTCATCTGGTAAGTCGCATAATTACACGTGTCGGGCCACACATCGACCGACACGTCGCCTGCAAGCGACACTCAGTCGCGCAACTCCATAACATTGGGAAACGCACGAAAACGAAACGATTTACAAAAGCGAATTTACAATTACCCTCACACACCACGTGAAGCCAAACCAACTTATGCGACGGAATATGCTAGTGAAAATACGTCCTTATTTCTCTGTAATAAAGTAGTATTTATATATAAATATCGTGGTTGAGATCCGTGTGTGAGTTGGGAAAGCTTTCGTGGGAATTTTATGAATACGTTCCCTTTTAACGCGCGCCCCTCGGCAATCGGTAAAATTGCGAAGAAAACCTTGGCCGTGAGGTTTAGGTAACGAATTTACAGCTTTAGAGTGAAGGGGGGCTGTGAAAACAAAACTCGTTAATAATTCTGGAGTTTCTTTTGGCGGTAAATGAAAAGGCCTTAAAAGTTGGAAGTAAAAGTTAATTTTATTACAAATCATTGTCGGCAGCGACGGGGCTCCGGGGTGACAGGCGGCGGCGGGGCGCTGCGCATTAACTACCAGTATTTATTTAATTGAGTCAGCGAAGTGTACGAGCAAGGTCAAGGCTATATCAACCCAATAAAACTGTCAAGCCGAATTCAAATGAAATTACTACTTGTAGGCAAATTGTATTTACTTACACGCACTTCATTAACATTTCTTTTTTTAAGAGTAGGTATGTAATATATATTACAATATTTTTCTAAATCAGTGTGACAGCGCACTCTGGGTATAATGAGCTCAAGTCTGAAAAAGTAGTTTTGAAATGGTATTGATACGAGTTTGAAGATCTTTCACGCTGGTTGTTGTATGTGAATCGAAGTGAAAGTCGTGCATTAGATGCGCGCCAAGAAGCCAATCACCCAGATCAAAACCGTAACAAGGTGTAAAATCTGAATCGGGCTAAATATTAAAGTTTAAGAGTACTTATAGGTAACCTATGGTAACAAAATATGAGTCTTTAATGTTATGGATATCATCTAATTCATGGCTTGTTCTTTAAATCAGAATACGCCTGAAAGAATAGTCTCTTAGAAAAAATAACAAACTATAAAAAAACCTTTGCTTTGAATTAGAAAAGAGCTTCAGTAATTAACGAGCGCAGCGCATGACGGCGGCTACGGATTTAAGTCCCGCACAAAAGTGTTCAAACAAAACTAGAAGTTAGTCGAGGAAATGGAACGGGCGCGTTGAGCCTCGCGTCACGCTTGCTTTGGGCGAGTTGCACCGAACTGTCTGGAAACGTCATCGCAGTTTGTTCTGCTTGTGTGAAAAGTAAGACGGTTGTCTATTGAAAGACTAAACTTGGGAACTGTAATAAATAAACGTAGAGTACTGATGTAGTTTCTTTTAAAACTAGTATAAGTAGTTCTTTGTATCACATGTGGGACGCTCGGGTGGTGTGATCCAAATTTAATAGTATGTTACTAAATGATGATGATGATGTTTCTGATATTACTAATTAGGGGCATAGTGCTCGTAGAAATTTCTAAATACGTAAAAGAGAGTTAGGTATTTCCTGGTAGGTATCTAGTTTGTCCCAGAATGCATTTCCCAGCTCTACAGCTGCACGGAACAGCTACGAAATTATTTACCACGAGCTTCTTCATTTAGGAGAGAAACAAATTAAATATTTACTTTGAGGTGCCGCTTTGTTAGGTACTTGAGCAAATAATGAATGAGTGAATCGTATGTTACTGCGATGCGGTATCCAGAAGCTTTTTGAATCGCCCTAGTTTCCATCCAGTTTTTAAAGAATCTTAATGACTGTTATGCGATTGTTGCAAAAGAGACTAAACGGAGCTCTGAAAATGGACAAAAGCCCCCTGAATTCCACCGATACGCCGGTCGTACGTCACTCGCTATCGGCCAACGTATCGAGGCTCGGAACTATCCGACAAATGCAAATACTAGTTATTTATTTGTTTTTTATCCGCAGGATTAAACCGATATGTATTCCAATCGAACGAACGATGTGCCTAGATTGAAACACAAATAATTAAAACGTATTTAAAACCGGGTCTACTGCGAATTTATTCTTACCTTTATTTCCGACGTTTATACGCAGTGCAGGTTTCACTGGTCGTGGTCGCGAATAACTGATACACAACAACACACAAATAATTATTAAAATCACGCTTGTCTCGCCGACGAGGTATGGTCGTGCACTGTAGGTACATAGGGTATACAAAAAGAAGAAAATAGGTTTTCAAGGCGTCGGCTACGTGCACCCTTTTTTACTTTCTAGCGTCTATACGCTAGAAAGTAAAAAAAGCTTTGTTATGCTTGTTTGACTGCTGCTCAAGTAAGTAAGTGTCGTAAGTAGTATAAATATGTCTATTAACACTATCCTCCCAGATAAACTCTTTTCATCGCAATACACAACCATGTTCATCTATTGAAATAAATAGATGTAAGCTTTAAAGCGGTATCGGTAGTGTTATTCATGGTTATCCTTCATTCTCTATTTTCAGAACTGAAACCCTTCTCAAGAGATTAAAATAATTGTATACAAAATACGAGACAGCGTGATACAGAGCTCACAGCCGTCTGAGGAACATGTATCCGCAGCAGAGTTAATTACCAACGCTCGTTGTCGCGGAACGCATCGCGAGTAGCAACGCTTTGTAGCCAACTACGGGTTCGTGTGAACACGGCTACAAGCAGTTCATTACCGCGCCAACTTCAAGCCACTTCAACTGAGAGTATTCGTGCGTGCGACCTTTAGCCAACCTTTGTACTTGCGTATTTTAGTATAATAGGTATTGTAAGCCATATGTCGGCTTGCTTGAATTTAGAAAAATTGTCGCATTGCATAAAAAATATGACATACTGTATCTAACGTAGCCAGGCATATATCGATACCTACCTAAATAGGATAACATAATAATGACTTGTTAATATGTAGTCCTCTTCCTTAATAATAATAATATTTTGTATAGCAAGATATTTAATTTCTGTCATAATATGGAGACGTTAGTTTACACAACATTAAGTAATGTTTCTTGGGTTTATTACTCTTGCAATTTATACATTAATCAAAACATGACACAAAACATCTCTCAGCTTCTTTCAGGCTCCGGGACCAGGAATAAACGTTTACTCTTGCTTGTATGACAACATACCCATCTAAGTGCCCGGTCCCGTGC
Organism: Cydia fagiglandana; assembly: GCF_963556715.1. Lineage (NCBI taxonomy): Eukaryota > Metazoa > Arthropoda > Insecta > Lepidoptera > Tortricidae > Cydia > Cydia fagiglandana. The sequence goes on along the minus strand of NC_085947.1, from coordinate 18,859,181 downwards.
CGCTTATGAAGTGCCGATAAAACTCACTATATTTGGGCCAACGCGGTGCGCATAATACGCTGATGACAATAGTGTAAAGAAATGCGATGACTTGCGGAACTTACGCACTTTCGTGTCCTACAATAGCGAGGCCCGGCAATGGAAAGCCTAATACAGCAGAATTTGGAGTCTAATGCGTGTTACAAGATGTAGTATCCGTACGTCTGGGAAATCTCGGCGTATGTTCATCCCGAGTGTTAGTCGACAGACACTATTACGGCCGCTCGACGCCTTCTGGGACCTACAATCTCCTTGAATTTTAAAAGACGCCCGGGGCGTACGAATTCAGGCCCTAACCACGCCCGGCCTAGCTCGCTTTCGCGCGCTGGCAGAAAGGACCTTTGATGTTAAATACATTATTTCTGGGAGAGATATTCCTGAATTATTGATATCGGAGCATTTCGTGGCTTTGCATTTTTAGCATGCAGCGTATCGACCGGCGTCGCAGCGGGTTCGACATTTATTCACGCGTCTGTCCTTCGAAGGACGACGAACGTCGTCATTGTCCCGTCGTCTTCAATTAAACCGTGCAAGTCCCCGCGCCCCGCGCCCCGCGCGCGTTGTTGGTAATGTGAGCCCGTAATCCTCCGCGACGCTCCTATTCAATTAAGATGATAAGATGTAGGTACGTATGGAAGTTTTGTGAAGCGGAATAGAGGCTCGAGGCTCGACCCGCTGCTCTCGCCGTCACGGCTGGCATTGTGTTTGCATTTCATCAATTCCTCGCACCCATTTCATTCATAATGGGGTAGGTAACGTGATTGCGGCGTAGCGTGTGGCGTGTGTGAGGCCGAGTCGTCGATAGATTGAGTCGTCGCAGTCGAGACGCAGCGAGCGTGGAAACTGTGCCAGCGTGGCTTTTGGCGACGATATAATGGCGCGATATTTACACAGTTTTTGCTCGATAAGCATCACTAGAACCATACGACTATGAGAGACGTCCGTTCCGGGGAGAGTAATGTGTGTCGCGAGTTTCCGCCTACATAACGAGCTGACATAAATCATTGTTCGTGCTAACGCAAACAGCAAGTAGCCGCGAACAACATACACCATTAAAACGTCCGCATTTTTGCATGCCGAGTCTGCTCGCCTAGCGCGCGAAATAATGTGAAATATGGCGAAGTTTGGAACAATATCCAACGCGGCAACAATGGCAGGCGGGGTGGGGTGAGGTGACGCGGGAGAGGCAGGGATGGTGTAGAATAGATGTTGTTTTTAATTCTCGCCAACATTGGCCATTATCCCGGCGGCCGGACCCGGGGGACCCGCCGCCGCCGAGCCCGACCCGTGAGACTTCGCTCTGAACATTTATAATTGTACCTATTCCTCTTCAATTTCGTTTCAAAACTATTTTCCGGGAACAATTAACCATATGTTGCCATGCCGAGCAGTAGCTATATCAATTAATTACTCCACCAAGGTAGACCATTTTTTATGTAGGCAAGGCAGATCATCCATGTTTCAATTTTTTTAAGGGATACCAAGTAGCGTATTATATGTTTTATGTGTATCAGATTTAAATCTGTGTGCCAAATTAAATTCAACTGATTTAAAAGTTAATACCTAGTTCACGTTCATTTTCAGATACGCTGGTACCCAATCAGCTGATATCATATCAAGATGATATTTTAAAAACAGAATATAAAATTACTTCTGTTATGTAGTTACACTAGATTGTAGGTGACGTGTGGGTCCCGGACGCGGTAACTCTGGTGTCGCAGCCACTATTTCCTTTAGGGTGAAAATAAGCACCCAGAGATAGGGCGCCTCTTCGCCAATATGCATTTAACTAAAATTATATTGAAAAAAATTGGAAATCTGATCTCAATCTAGAACGCAGGTTTATATATAATATATAAACCAACAAATAGATATTTTAATTTACTGGATTGATGGGAATTTCATGAGTCTTTTAAATAATGACGAAGATTCATAGTGTCGCGTTAAAGTAAGTACTTAGGCACATTCATTTGTTTTTTTTTACTTTTAATTTGACTTTTGATATAATATATGTCATTTAACTTAATTTTTAAACTACATGTCATTTGTCAAAATAGCTGTTAACATTATTTATGTTCCTTGTTTCGTTTGGTGATCCTTGGCCAAGATAACGATCGTATCTCGACAAACGACATAGAAAATTAAAATAGTATTGGAGTGATAGATGCAACGAATAGTAACGTGGCCATTTTATATTATGCATTATTTAAGTTTTCATACACAATATATACACATTACATCTAAGTATTATGTCTAGTTTGTCATATTTCAATTTTGTTGTTAGCATAGAATAAATATCCCTTTATTTAGCGCGCCAACGTGTATTTATCCTAATAATGTCTCAACTTTATAAAGTATAATGTTCTCAACTTTATAATGTATAAAATGTAAAGTACTATAACTATTCGATAATTTATTATACTTAAATACATCATAGTATATCATTGGGTAAAATGTTTATGTAGAACGGGCTCGCTTTGGTTTGGGACACGTAGGAGAACATTTCGTGCAACTTTTACCACGTTGGTATTCTAAGATAATGAATTGTTGTTATTGTAAAAAAAGGCATCGACTGGCGTTTTCTATTTAAACGATTGTTATTTTGTGTAGGCGTCGAGTACCTACGTCGGTTTGAGAATCGGCCCTTGTGCTGACGACGCGACGCCGGTCGGAAGCACGGCATGATTCACTCGCTAGGTCTGCACTACGGGCCCGATTCGGATTTTGAAATAGACATCTATTAGATATCTTTTAGACATCACCAAGATACGATAACGATATGTTTAAGATCTAACAATTCAAATTTGACATTTGCGCGATTCTGGAGATACTCTTGAATGATTTCCACAGGATATGACTTAGAGATCCAATTCACATCTAATAGATATCTTACTCTAACTATCTAACGTAACAGTGACATTGGTTGCCCGAATTGCGCTGCAAAAGAGAACTAGTTGATATCTAAACTATAACGTATCTAGAATGAATCTAGTACGTGTCGTCTCTTGTGAATATCTTGAAGTTCGAATACGGCAGTAGATCTTGCGACACGACCGCCGCAACATGCATCTTATGAGCCGTGAGCAATTCTACAGCGCAGATATATAGTTTAGTCCAGCTCGAGAAATGGCTGGTTTATGCAGTGATCAAATCTAAGATCCAAAATCCTTTTAGTTTAGATTTCTGATAAAGTACTCTCTAGCTGAGCAAAGTACTGAGCTGGGCTAGCATATCGAGATAGAGTACCCGTCTTTTTCTAACTGTATAAATATGTGCGTGGTGTTTTCACGGTAAGTATAGATGAAGTTCTAGGATAGACTTTAGGCATCAAGTCCGCCATTTGTACTTTATATTTGTTATATTGTGCAATAAAGTATAGGTAAATAAATAAACAGCGATACTCAACCTGAGACCGGGCTTTTTACGGTGGCTCGCTAGGTGGCCGTGGTATACTATAGATCCCACCAAAAACATAAATGTAAAAAAGGAGAGCCAAGTTCAATACAAAAATTATGCTTGGCTGTGGGGCTCGCCGCAAAAAGAATGGAGATCTAAATGAGTGCCACTGCCAAGTTCTATGCAAAATCCAAATATGTATTTATAGGAACAAAATAACATTATAAACAAGTATTAAACTCTATTTCCTTGCTTTATTGGATACCTATAACAATTGCTGTTATTTAAAAAAATGTGAGATCTTAAAGTAGGTTAGATTTGACTTGGCCAGTTTTCATTATATCAATCATTTTATATATATTGTAATTCTGATAAAACCTGGCCAAGCCAAATCTAACCTACTTTAAGATCTCACATTTTTTTAAATAACAGCAATTGTTATAGGTATCCAATAAAGCAAGGAAATAGAGTTTAATACTTGTTTATAATGTTATTTTGTTCCTATAAATACATATTTGGATTTTGCATAGAACTTGGCAGTGGCACTCATTTAGATCTCCATTCTTTTTGCGGCGAGCCCCACAGCCAAGCATAATTTTTGTATTGAACTTGGCTCTCCTTTTTTACATTTATGTTTTTGGTGGGATATCAATACTTTTTGTAAAGAAAACTAGGCAGGTATTGAGATTTAATGTTTTTTCTTGTGTTTCCGCTGTATGGTTTTTACTTCTGTTCTTTGTATAATTATGTGGTACCGCGCGCCGCCGACGACACACCGTTGGCCGGTTGTTTAGAGCGTATTAAAAGTTTTTTTGTATGGGGACACCACTTATTTTTTGACTAAACTTTATTTTAATATAGCAAATATAATAATACATATATTGGGGTAGTTTCAAATATCTGCTTGTAACGGTTCCAACGCTACAATAAAAAATATTTTTTTGTATGGGGACCCCCCCCCTATTTTTTAACTTTTTTTTATTTTTAGATTTTTTCCTACGCTTACACACAATAACCGAGCTGTATTCCAAATTTCATCCTTCTAGGTCATCTGGAAGTAGGTTAGGTTTAGGTACTTATATCAGTCCCAATAAAAAATGTTTTTTTTTGTATGGGGACCCCCCCTATTTTTAAACTTTATTTTATTTTTAGATTTTTTCCTACGGTTACACGCAATAACCGAGCTGGATTCCAAATTTCATCCTTCTAGGTCATCTGGAAGTAGGTTAGGTTTAGGTACTTATATGTCAGTCCCAATAAAAAGTGGTTTTTTTGTATGGGGACCCCCCCTATTTTTTAACTTTATTTTATTTTTAGATTTTTTCCTACGGTTACACACAATAACCAAGCTGGATTCCAAATTTCATCCTTCTAGGTCATCTGGAAGTAGGTTAGGTTTAGGTACTATAAGTCATAAGTCAGTCTTAAAATTTACGACTTTTTGACCTTCATACCTTTATAACCGTTTGAGCTAGCTTCATGAAATTTGGGCTTCTAGATATCCTTATGGATATAATTAAACACACGTAGTTTTATGTGTTTACGTCAAAGATGTTTTGAGTTATAGAAGGGTCAAAAGTGGCACCAAGTGGTTCGTGTAATATTACACTCGGCGCTGGCTAGCCAGTTCCTTTGCTTGAACTTGGCTTGACACGCTGCCGCGTGTCTAGATTCATAACCTGGCCATCCGAATGGCACCTTTACACAAATTCATCTTGCGGCCCGTGTCTATCTACTTAGTTAGGCATAACCATCTTTGTGGCCCTCATAAAAAAATCGGTAGGTACCTACGTTTGTTTTAGAACAATCTATCGCTTCATCCTCATTACAGGCAGAGGCAATAATAGATAGATGCTACGCAAGTATTTCATATTTCATCTAGAATCAGCCTCCTGTTAACCTTGAGTCTGGTTGCTTGAGTTGTGTACTTAATCTTAATGAATAGGTTTTCACCGTTGGGTATGCCCTAGGACGTATATTTATCGAAGGCCCAATGATTAACGGCACCTTCTCCCCTCCCCACAACCCCCGCCCTCCATACATCATCCCCGACATGCGAGATATACTCGCCAAAACTCACGTCTCAATTACAACTGAATTATATTTAGAAAGAAATTGGCCTCGATATAAAAATCTTGGTGTATGAAAGAAAACTATAGGTTTTGTTTCGTTCTGTGTTTTGTTTCGTGTGCATGTTGTATTTAGTGAGCTCCATTGATAAATTTCAACGAGATATTTCGTTCGCCTTCTATCTCGTACATACACTAGACAAAAGAAAAAACGGAACCCTTATAACATCACTTTCTAACCGTCCGTCCGTCTGTCTGTCCATCTGTAAAATAAAAATAAATAAATAAGCCTTTTGTTATTTCTCATTTTTTGCATGCAGTACCTATAACTAAATGCAACAAAAAAATATTATACATTTCCATTTTTCAAAAAGAAATCATTTATATTTTTATATTAAAATTTAATATCCGTCGAAAGTTCAATATTTATATTACTTTATTTATTAGTATATATTTATTTGTAATAAGAACACCTCTGTAGGGTAAAGGCCTCCTCCTATCCTTTGCCATTTCTATTGCCATTTGTCTCCTGCTACGTCTTTAATATCGTCGACCCACCTTCTTACTGGTTTTCCCCGTTTTCTTTTCCCTTTGAGTCCTTTCCATGCTACGGTACGGCTCGTCCATCGGTTGTCTTCTGTTCTGGCGAAGTGTCCAACCCATTTCCATTTTAGCCCAAGAGAGTGGAGTAAGAAGTCAGTTTTCACCTCACTAGCTCGGAAAGCCCGTTTTTATTATTTATAAACAGATAGCAAAACTGCATTTTATCCACAAGAGTGCAAAGAATATTTGAAAATCGAACGTTAGATACTTTTTTAAACAAAATAACATGAATAGGCCAGTCCAGACAGGACAATTTTCCCCTATCTGATTAAATTGTTTGATCAAATCAAATCAGATGAGAACGCAAAATAATTTTATACTGAATTGTATTCAATTAAAAACATAGTGCAAATAATTATATTACATGATTTTACCTAAAAACGCTTAAAATCTTACAAGAAATTTTATATTTATTTTCAGTTATTCTGGACGCACCACAAGTAACAGTGCAAACCATAGATATAATATACTTAAAGATGACGTCTAAGCGAGCTGTCACTGTAACCACTTTTGTTTAGTGAACGATTAACAATGTGACTCCACCTTGCTGTAGCCATATCGATAAACTATCGACATTTCTTGCAATTTTAATTTTAAGTACTTCAAAGGTTTAACGATACCTGAACTAGTTAATAAATCCTGAATTTACATATTTCTGTAGTTTTTCTTTTTTTTCCTCGCATTAGTGAGGTGAAAAGATTTGTGTTACACACGGCTGCAAAGTAATTTTACGTCTCGTGTGTTGCAACATTCGCTACGCTCAGAATTCTATTTTTGAACCACTCGCTTCGCTCAGGATTCTAATTATGAACCACTCGCTTCGCTCGTGGTTCAACCATAGAATCCATTCGCTAGCTCGTAGTTCAACCCTAGAATCCATTCGCTAGCTCGTGTTTCAATTCCACACTCGGTTAAAATACAACTTTGCACCCTTGCATAACAAATAACTATTGTTTACTTAATTCTCTTATCTTTATGTGTGGAGTAACTTTATACTAATCTTTTCTTCGAATGTTTAGTCCGACTGTAAAGACCCTTTATCTCGAAAATGCATGAATCTATCGAATTTAAATTGAAATCATTTAAATCCTTATCAAACTTTTAAATCAGAATTAGTTCCTGGTATATTTGAATAGGTACATCTAGCACTAGCCAATGCCGCCAGAGGCGCAGGCGTGCTGTTAATAGCTTACTAATCTTACTATGTTACACGTTCGGCAAAAAAACATTCTGCTTCAAATTACAAATACATTCAATACATGCACGCTCATTCAATATCGAAATAAATTCACAGCCGTGGGTGATAAACATACGTTCAGAATATCGTCTAATTCATAATATGCCAATGGAAAGAAATTCCATTTCCACGCTAACGGCAGTTTATTTACTCTGGCGTTAATAATTTGGCACGCGCCGCCTTGAACCTTGAATCAAGAACGGAAAGAAATTATGAAAAATGTAACAAGGAGGAAACAGGTGGGGGTGGGGGGAGCAATTAGAGGCCGGTTCGACACAGGAGGAGAGCGGGCTGGACGGGCTTGAGAAAACTTAGCAATTAAGAGCACAATATGGTTCGCGACTTGGAGCTGCATTCGAAATTTCCGTTTTGATTTAAATAATATCGGTTTGATATTACTTGCCGGGCATCTTGGTTCCACTAAGAGTCATGTTGTTATGGCCTTCCATAATCTGAGAGTTAAATAGGTAATATATATTTTTTTACTATAGACATCTCCGAAATCACAAAATAACTATAGTTAACGATTTACGAACATTTTATGCAAAATTTTCATTTCATACAATGTTTAAATTTTATAATAAGTTAATTTAAAAAGAACATTGTCTATGGAAACATAGTATCAATTATTTGTGATAGGCCACCTCTTTGTTTAATATTTTGTCTATTTCAAAACTTATGTAGTGACCTATGTCTATGTATTAAATTAAGATGTAGGTAATTTGAAATTTGGAATGTGTTTCTTGGCCGTGTATTGTAGGTATTTAGGTGGTCGGTGTTATACTCGTATCCGTGGCAAAAGCGCCGCTGTCTCGACGGAGTGTTGTGAGATAAAATATAAAATTGGTTCTATTTATTATTAAACATATTTCTTTATTACTAGTTTTCTTTAGAGGATTTCGTAAGTACGAGTACATTTAGCAGCAGTAGCTGAGCAGGTAAGATGTTTAATAGTTGTTCATGGTGCGTGCGGAAATGCTGTATGCTTATTTACCACCGACGTGGTATTACATAAAATCCCGTGTCATTATAAATAGAACAACGCATGTTCCTAATCCCGAACGGCTTTATCTAAAATCTAGCATGTAAGAGGCGAGGAATCCAGCGGAGCGGGTGAATGACGGACGTTTTTAATTACTGGCCGGCCCTTTGATCCTCCCCCGCCCTCGGAGTGGATTAGCGCGGGTTAAGGTTGCATTCTAGTTGCGATGGCATTGCTGCCGACTATACTTTTGGAGGTAATGGGGTATCCCACGAGAAGGCCTACTTTGTCAGGGACGCGGATGTCAGGGATGGCAGCTGCCTTAATAACTTGCAGAAATCTGTATTATATGTGACGTCCCACGGGTAAAGGTACCTTATGGCGGTTGGCGCTCAGGCTAACATTAACGCCGCTCCAATATTATTGCGGCGCTATGCGACGTAAGCGCCAGCCGCCATAAGGTACCTTTTGCCGTGGAATGCCACATATGCATGTATAACGTTGAAATTAAAGCCAAGTTATGAAACGTTATCATGCCTAAAATACGCTTAAATAAACATCCAGGATACAAACATAGATTTAGTAATCTCTTGCAGCATGTCAATTTAATGTCCTGCAATGCTGCAGCCTTCATTGCTACAAGAAAAAGAGATTATTACAGACATTAATTGATATTAATATTTGTCGTTTTCTGTAGCAATGCAGCGTTGCAGTGGATAATCCAATATCAGAATCTTGATAGATATGACGTTTCTAGAATCAACGCATTGCGCAGCATAGCTGCACTGCAGTGCTGTTGCAACCGGAGTGTAAGCTTTAGACGGCCAGTTTCTGATGTAAATAACTACGGGACGGGACGTGTGCGGTGATTTATTACTGGTGCCTTCATAAGAAGCCGTGATTATAATTGCCTACAGGACATATCGCCGCCGGCGCCGGTGTCCAGTATACTTGTCTCCAAACGTTGAGACCAAAGATCATGGCCAGAACCCCGAACCAGATTAACAACTTGTTACGGTTTTGAACTGGTTTTGATTGGCCGCATCTTTCGCACGGCACACTTCATTTCGCATATACACAATACATATGAATACACCAATCAGCGGAGCGGTCTTCAAGGTCGTATTAAAGTAAGATCAAAAACGTAATAGGTACATAAGTTATCAAGTCTCTTGTTGCGGTCCAAATATACGTGTTCTCAGTGCTGGTCTTTTTAATTGGCCATTATCGCGGGCTACGTACGTCATTTTTGCTCGTATGAAAATAATGTTTTTGAAAGTATACCTATTGTTGTTTTCTAATCGTAACACGTTACCCTCTCACATTGCTTCCAGTGCGACGAAGAGCTTTTCACATTGTCCGATCCGATATCGGATAGAAGTAAAATGTATAAAATAAATGTACCTACCCATTTATTTCTTAAAGAAATTTTTATTAAAAATACCCTCCATCCGATAACCCTTTGCGTCCGGTCTGATACGATCAGGTCTTATTACAGTTATATATTAATTTTAGCACATGTCACGGATCGGACAGTGTGTAGATGCTCCAACGCTTTAGCCCATTTGTGCACTATAACAGCAGTAATAGCACCAAGTTACAGTGTAACCACTTTGCTGCGATGTTTAATTCATAGCGCATAATCTAGTTTCTGCTCGAGCGCAGACGAGAGGGAATAAGTTACCGTGGCCGCAAAAACCCAACGTTAATGCGTTCGGGATTCATGGCCACTACACTATCCAAATTCGTGCAAGAACTGACTGCAGGAGTCTTAGTTCTTCGTCGGTTGGTTTACGTTCAAGCGAGTGGCTTCCCGATATCTTCCCGCTTCCCGCAAAACTGTTCGGCGCGTTTGACTCCAACTTGGTGTTTAAATAACGAAAGTTCTTTCATTTGCCGCGTCTCCGCGTCGTTCATTAGGGCCATTCTACTTTTTAGTTCCGAGATTTATGTAGCTCGGATTAGTGTTATTTGAAAATTTCGACTGCATTTTTAGATTTTTATTGGCACAATCCAGTTCAAGTTATTTTATGACAGATAACATTCAATCATCATCATTGTGATAACATTCAATCATCTTGTAGAGTTAATAATAGTTAGTGCAGTAAAGCCGGAACGACATCGTGCCCTTGACGCATAACAGCCGTAGATAAAACTCATTTAACTTTTTACTATACGTCAGTACCTACCGAGAAACAACGCGAGAACAACAAGAAATATCAAATTAATTCTGGTTTTTTAACTGTTACGGCAGATTGCTCTGGCACACCTAGTCCTTCGATTTGAAACCTCTACATACCGCGGAAACAATTACCTACAAATAAATAAGCAGCCAATTGAATTACCTACGTATTGAAATGGAAATAGCCCCAAAGTCGGCTTCGCCGGGCCCCGGGGCTTCAAGTTTCTCTCCCGGAGCCCCTAGCCCCCCATCAACAACTAATTACCTGCGTGGAACAATTCCGGGAACTTGCGATAACAAAGCAAGTACAAGCAAGTTTATAATTATTGTGAAGCGGCGCGTGCTGACGACAGCTCCAAGAAAACGCCATTTTATATTTAATATTATCAAACCGAAATTTCAATCTCTCCTTTGGCAACAAATACATTATGATACAAGTGCGAAAGGCAGGAAATTCCCAATGAGTTGCGATAGATTGAAACACGACAGAAGGGAGTTGCGAATTACCTTTTCGCACGTGTATTGTACAGCGTTTTACAGTACATAATATATGTTACTGTAAAAGCCCGAAGTACGGCAAAACCTAGGTTTTACAGGTAAATCCTAGTTTTTACCGATGCCGATCGGTAAAAACCCGAAATGTTAAATCTTATTAGTTTACTTCGGGCTTTTACCAACACCGATATGGTAAATCCTAGGTCTTACCACGGCGACCGGTAAAGTTTGAATCATGCACTGATTCTTGAGATTATTAGATGATAATTTTTCAGAAAAAAGAAAGTACTTCTATGGGGCCCGACGAAAGAATAAGATAGATGGTGCACTATGTAGAAAAGGAGGTAAAACCACCCACTTTTCTAGTAGCATTTCGTTACTGTAAGGCTCGCAGTTCTAACCTAACCTAACCCACTTTTGTTCGGTTCTGTGAGGATCGCAGTTCAAACCTAACCTGACCCACTTAACGGCGCATGCGGTGCGGTGTACAGGGGTTTGAGCGGGAGGGGTTGAGAATCAGTGCATGATTCAAACTTTACCGGTCGCCGTGGTAAGACCTAGGATTTACCATATCGGTGTTGGTAAAAGCCCGAAGTAATCTAGTAAGATTTAACATTTAAAAGACCGAAATGGTAAATCCTAGGTTTTGCCGTACTTCGGGCTTTTACAGTAACACATATACAGGATGATCAATCCAAATGGGTCAGTATGGAGAAGTCAGAAATTATGAGAGATAGCGAGATCTGTTCTTAGGAACCATGGCTTCGATTTAAGATTTAATAATAATGGCTTTCAATTTTTTTTATCTCTCATACATAACCGGGAATCGAACCGAAATGGTCGTAGTCTCTGTCAAGAATGTTAGGTATAAATTCTGCATGCATTTTCGTTGCTATTGTCGACGGTGCGTATCATAAGTCACAAGGAACACATTTTTAATGTTGTTCTACATTCGTTAAACGCATTTTACAAACATTAGTACATAGCACATAACACAATAATAATGTGATAGTTAATTATCTAAACGCCCGCTGAACGAACGCGTTCTTATTTTAAATAAACGCAATGCATTGTCATGCATAATATCGATCCAGATAAGATATGCTAAGTGGTCTATTCAGATAAATGATTCATAATGATGACCTATATTCATTCATATTCATATTAATCACAAAACAAAGAAGTAATAGAAGTGAAGCGTATGTCTATAGCGTGTGGCAAGATTATGGTTAGCTGCATACACTTTCAGCACAGACTATTGTCAGTCGTGTGACAGTTCAGCATGGCGCTTTTGACATGTCAGATGTGAAAACGATTCCAGTAAAAATTTGAAATAATTACGAATATGCCGTGCTGCTCCATTTTGGAGTGTAAAAACACTAGCGGGACAAAAAATATTAGATATGGAGGCATTTCATATCATCGGTAAGTATTATTTTATGTAATATTTCAATATTTTTTACATTTTCGGTTTCCGCAAGGATTTTTGGATTGTTTAGTACAAAAATCAGATTTATGTAAATGAGATAAGGTTGATATCTACTTAGCGTAAAAGTCATGTACGGGTGCGCTATTCGCCCACAGTGCGAGGACCATATCAAAAAAGTTATCGATGTCGATGTTCGTATATATATACACAGTTCGGTTTGTTTATGTTCATACATGTTCTTAATAATTTATTTTTGTCTTGTCTCTGGATGATCATATCAAAAAAGTAGTCGCTTATGCACATTTTATATTATGTAGGTACAAAATATTGTTCTTACTTATTTCACTGATTTAAACTTTCGCGATTATTAAACATTATCAAACTGCACAACGGGACTTAATCGCGTATTTAAGTTTTAAGATTTACCTCCGACGTTTCGAGGACGGCGTTGTCCCCGTGGTCTCGGAGAAGACTGGCTCAAGTTGACATCAACATCTTCTAGCCGCGCGAGTCAACCTCATAGTCGAATATTTTATCCTATCGCATTCACTCTTGGAAAAACCATGCAAGTGTAAAAGGGATAGAGCATAAATGACAATTTGTCAATGATTTGTGTATTTTTACAAAAAATAAAAATCGTAGTGCAATTTTGACATAATTTTCTTGACTGTAAAGTTCAAATTACTGTGATGGGCAAGGGCTCATAATTCCTTTCGAAATAAGAAAATATGGCCAATTTTTGTGACAGCGTTTTGGCGACATAGGTTCTCATACTAATCCAGGCACATGCCGTTTCCCGTCAGAGCGCGGCGCGCTCATTCTTTCTTCCGTGATATTAATTAACACATTTTTCAAATTATTTAAATTGTGGGCATTTCAGTCTAATGTTTACACAAGATTTCATTGCAAAATTTGGTCCTTATACTTTCAGGATCCTTATACAAACAAATACTACCCGCAATTACATAAAGAATATTGACCAGGTTCGATTCCCGCTTTTGTATGAGAGTAAAAAAAAAGTTTGAATGTCATTATTATTACATTTAAAATCGAAGCCATGGTTCCTAAGAATAGATTTCGTAATCTCTCATAGTTTCTGACTTCTCCATACTGGTCCCTGTATAATGGCTCTTTAAATTTTCGACACTTTCTTCTTCTTTTTAACCGACTTCCAAATCCCAAAGGAGGAGGTTATCAATTCGGTTGTATGTTTTTTATTTTTATTTTTTTTTATTGTTTTTATTTTTTTATTTTTTATGTTTGTTACTCCATATCTCCGTCATTACTGGACCGATTTTGAAAATTATTTTTTTGATTGTATGTATATGCATACAGATTGGTCCCGTTTTTGTCAAAATCCAGTTCTGATGATGGGATCCATGAGGAATCGACGGAACTCCTCAAATCTTAAAGGCATACATATGGTGATTTTTGTGTTTTTATCAACAAATCAAGCATATACATTCAAAAACGTGACATTTGATGAAGTGGAACTGCTGATGATGATCAGAACGGAACTCTTCAACGACACATAGTTCTCTTCGTTATGTTTGTTAAGCAAGTTAAGTTTTTAAGCCACAATTTTATCAAGCTTGAGTTCTGATGATGGGATCCATGAGAAATCGAGGGAACTCCTCAAATTTTAAAGGCATGCGTATAGAGATTTTTGTATTTTCATCAGAAAATCAAGCATTTTCATTAAAAACTGTCGCATTTGATGAAGTGGAACTGCTGATGATGATCAGAACGGAACTCTTCAACGACGCATAGTTCACGTTTGGCGATTTGTCCTCTTCGTTATATTTGTTAAGCAAGTTTAGTTTTTAAGCCACATTTCTGTCAAGCTCGAGTTCTGATGATGGGATCCATAAGGAATCGAGGGAACTCCTCAAATCTTAAAGGCATACGTATAGAATTTTTTGTATTTTCATCATAAAATCAAGCATTTACATTAAAAACTGTCGCATTTGATGATGTGGAACTGCTGATGATGATCAGAACAGAACTCTTCAACGACGCATAGTACATGTTTGGTGATTTCGAATTTCGATTTTGACTTGGACTGGGACCCGGACTCATACCCGGATCCGGTTCGGACCCGGACTCGGACTCGGACTCGGACCCGGACTCGGACCCGGACTCGGACCCGGACTCGGACCCGTACTCGGACCCGGACTCGGACCCGGACTCGGACCCGGACTCGGACCCGGACTCGGACCCGGACTCGGACCCGGACTCGGACCCAGACTCGGACCCGGACTCGGACCCGGACTCGGACCCGGACTCGGACCCGGACCCGGACTTGGACCGGGACTCGGACCCGGACTCTGACTCAGAGACCCGGACCTTGACCCGGAAAACCCCTATGATACCTAAACTAAATAAACCGCTATGATTACCTACCATAAAATAACTAGGTATAAAGTATGATGATGCCAAACCCCTCCCGCTCAAACCCCCGTACACCGCACCCCATGCGCCGTTAAGTGGGTTAGGTTAGGTTTGAACTGCGATCCTCACAGAACCGAACAAAAGTGGGTTAGGTTTGGTTAGAACTGCGAGCCTTACAGAAACGAAATGCTACTAGAAAAATGGGTTTGATTAGGCTCGAACTGCGATCCTCACAGAACCGAACTGCTATCAGAGAAGTGGGTTAGGTTAGACTAGAACTACGACCCTTACGGACACGAAATGCTACTAGAAAGTACTGTTTTTACCTCCTTTTCTACATAGTGCACCATCTACCATAATCTTTCACCGGGCCCCATAGAAGTCGGTTTTTTTTTCTTAAAAATTATTCCCTATCGGGATGGAAATATATTTGCTCGCGCATACTTACAGAATATACTCTGCAATGAAGTTGTACTGTTATAAAACAAATCTATATCCAGGCAAATGCTGCCTTCCAATTAGTAGCAAATTGGGTCGCGGCGAAGATTGGTGGTTTTTATGCAACGTCGGGTTTGGGCCGTTCCGATACCGCACGCTGGCGAGGAGGACGCGCGGGCGGACCGGTGGCTGCACCCGTTTCAATTAGCAGCAAGTTGGCTCATGACGAACATTGGCGGTTTTTATGGACCACCGGGTTTGGACCGTTCTGATACCGAGCGCAGGCGAAGTGGACGCTCAGGCGGACCGATCGTTACACCAGTTTCAGTTAGCAGCAAGTTTGGTTGTAACGAATATTGGTGGTTTTTATGCCACGCCGGGTTTGCGTCATTCCAATATCGCACGCAGGCGAGGCGGACGCGCGGGCGGACCGGTGGTGTTTTTCTAAAACAATTTATTAAAGTTCAGATCATGTTATAAATTCACGTGACTATTCCATGCATTATTTAACTTCCGATTGCCGTTTTTCAACAGCGATTGTCAGCTTGCCTATTAAGAGGCCCGTCGAGCTTCCAACTTGCCTCTTCGGGTCAGCAGTTGTAACAACTCTTCTGATCAGAACCGTGATTGCAAATTAATAGGCGGGAGCGACCATTACATCACTACCATTCACAATCAGCCATATCACCAACTTTACCACAAGCGGGCAAGTAAATGTGACCTCTGGTACCAATTATATGTAGCAAAGCTTGGAGCCTATTTATACTGGGCATGGACATAAAGACGATTGAAGGAATGGTTCGCGAAGATCGACTGTCCTTTTGAGCTGCAGCGGCAATGTAATATTTATTTTCTCCATAGAAGTATTTTTTCGAGTGGTAAGTTGTATACGAAATGGATTGGGAGTTAATGTTACAATTGTCAACAATATATATGCACTTATAATATTTTGCGGAAAGCGATTTTTAGTAGAGATGCCACGAATATTCGGCAACTATTCGGTATTCGGCCTATTCGACCACTTTGCCGAATATTCGGTATTCAGCCGAATGTTGCCTACTATTCGGCCGAATACCGAATACCTGCTGCACCTACCTAAAAAGAAAAATTACACAAAAGAATAACCAAAAACTACGTATATTTATTTAATATTTAAAATGTATTCTTGGAAAGCAGCTAAATACGAACATTACGAACATACGTAGGCACGTTTTTGAGCATTTGTCGATTAGGTACAAAATATTTTATTTTTATCATGGGTCTGATTTGATTGGCTTACCTACATTCATTGATGTGCAGGATGAAGGCGCAGGGCTTTGCGTAGGACTGCGGCGAAGGATGTCGTCGAAAATAAAATGCTTCTTTTACTCAACAAAATCGTAGTTTTAATTTGCAATAAATCACACTACATTTCGTCCATGTCAAAGGGTCGATTAAATCGGATTATTAAATATCACATCTTAACTTGTTATAAAATAAAATTGACTTATGCGGAGCCATTACATTTCGAGCGGAGGGGAAAACGAAAGAGAGCCCGAATAGGTGTAGAGTGGCAACATTGATCAAGATCATAGATTAGGTGTTGCCTGTGTAATAATAGAATGAGATGTAAAGGGTATACTACACGATTCTAACACTCCTCCTTGCACTTTACATGCCTAGAAAAGCTCTAAGTATGGCTCTACATAAAGCATACTTAGAATAAATTACATGCTGCAGGCTTAAGTCTAGTAAAAACACATAGACGTAAAATATAGACATGCAGCTATAACTAGGTAAGACAGGAATGAATATCACATTTAAAAATCATAAGTAGAGAAGTGGCTCTTAATTAACATTTTAAAGGTTTAACATTAAGTCCCTGCATACATTTACAATATTTTTCAGCACATAAAGGTTTTGTTAATACATCTGCTACCATTTTGTCAGTCTGCAAGTACCTTACATTTAAGTTCCCTTTTTGAATCAGATCTTTAATGAAGTGATACCTTAGGTCTATATGCTTTGTTCTTTTGTGGGAGTGCTCTTTAACTAACAGTAATTTTTGAGCACTTTGGCTATCATTATAAATGACAGTGTCAAAAGTTTTATCGATAATTTCTGACAAGAAATTTCGTACAAAACATATGTCTTTACAACAATCTCCAATAGCTACGTATTCTGACTCGCAACTTGAAAGAGAAGTACATTGTTGCTTTCTTGCCTCCCAGTTAATTACATTAGATCCTAACTTAATCACAAAGCCAGTATAGGACTTGCGGTCTGAAAGGTCATTGGCCCAGTCTGCGTCAGCGTATGCAGTAAGGTTAAAAGTATTGCTCTTTGTAAAACAAAGGCCATAATTAATAGTACCTTTTAGGTAACGTAGCACACGCTTCGCCATGCGCCAATGATTTTCATCAAAACATGTGTTAAACATACTAAGTTGGCTACATGCATAAGAAATGTCCGGTCTAGTACAGACTGATAAATACATTAGACTTCCTAATAACTGTCTGTACTGATAGACTTCATCATCTAAACATGTCTTATTTGATTTCTGTAATTTACAATTAACCGGTAAAGGTGTAGAAACAGATTTACAATCTGACATATTATACTTGAATAATAAACGCTTTATGTACTCAGTTTGATCCAAGGTTGTGATACCATTTTCTCTATAAACATTCATTCCTAGACAATTATTCAATTTGCCCAAATGACGGACTTCAAAATTATTTTGTAAAAGTTGTAAAATATTATTAATACAATTATTGTGAAATACATAAAAATCATCAACATACAATGCAATAATAATATATTCAGTCTTTGTCTTCTTAGTATAAATACATGGCTCACATTTGCTCTGAGTAAAATTATTTTGTGCTAAGAAATCATGTATTTTGATATTCCACATTCGGCTGGCTTGCTTAAGGCCGTATAAGCTCTTCTTAAGCAAACAAACCTTATCACAGTTTTTAAAGCCTAAAGGCTGCTCCATATAAATCTTTTCGTTTCGTTCCCCATTTAAAAATGCAGTTGTAACATCGATATGGTCTATTTGTAAGTTTAATTCAGTAGCAATAGAAAACAATATTCTCAGTGTGCTATGCCTCACTACAGGTGCAAAGGTGTCCGTATAGTCAATGCCCTCTACTTGACTAAACCCACGGGCAACCAACCTAGCTTTAAATTTGGCAGGCTTACCTGAGGTGTCGAGTTTCTTTTTGTAAACCCACTTACACTTGACGATGTTTTCATCTGCAGGTCTGTCTACTAAGATCCATACCTTGTTTTTAATTAAAGAGTCATACTCACACTGCATTACCTGCTGCCAGTCTTCCTTTTCAGAAGATTGCATGGCTTCGCGGTATGATGCAGGCTCATCTGGCGAATATCCTTCCGCTATCATAGATAAATCATAGTCTCTGAGATGCTGTGGCACATTACCTCGTGTTATACGTACGGGACGTGAACGAGACGTGTCGGAAACAGCCGGCAGCGTCGGCTCACTTGGTGCAGACTCCGGCAGAGAAGACACGGGACCCCTTGGAGCACCCACTTCATCACCGTCGTCATGATCATCAAATGATGACTCCGGCAGAGAAGACAAAGCGCCCCTTGGGACGCAATCTTCATCACCGGTACTGTCACTTGCACCTTCATCGCCCGTACAGTAGTGCTCAGAGAGCGGTGACCACGCCGGTTGCGTCAGGGTCTCTGCATCTGAAACTGTTTTTGAAGAGGATGAGCACTCAGCTGATTTATCTTTTTCATTATTTTGAATGACATCATTAACATTAAAATTAGAGTCATTATTAAAATTATTCAATGCATTAAAAGAATTATTTTCATTATTAGTCATTGAATTATTAAAATTGTCTTTATCGATATAGTAATTATAAAAATTGGCTCCACAAGTCTTTTTACTACTGTCATGTTTTCCTATAAATTTATCCTCATTAAAAATAACAGATCTGGACTGTATAACTCTATGAGGTTTAGTGGGATCAATCAAACGGTATCCTTTAAAAGTTTCACCATAACCAACAAAAATTAACGCTTTTGCTCTTGCATCAAGTTTTCGACGCTTTTGACTAGGCACATGTGCATAAGCAGTACACCCGAAGACACGTAAATGACTGATGTCTATAGGAGACCCAGTCCATTAGCTCTCGGGAATTCCGCCTGAAAGCACTCTGGTAGGAGACCTATTTTTCAGGTAAATGGCTGTCATAACTGCCTCTCCCCAGTAGCGGTTACACAGGCCGGATTCCTGCAGCATAGCCCTAGTTTTATCAAAAATCGTTTTAAAAGCCCTTTCTGCTGTTCCATTTTGAGCAGGATTGAAAGGGACAGTGGTTTGATGTATAATACCATGTTCTTTAAGATAATTGGCCAGTTTATTGTTTGTAAACTCAAGGCCATTGTCACTGCGCAAACATTTTATTAAAAATCCGGATTGTTTTTAATCATAGTTTTAAAATTAATAAAATGTGAACTCACCTCTGATTTATGCTTCATAAGGTAGCCCCACGTTTTCCGGGTATGGTCATCTGTGAAGGTCAAAAGGTAACGAGCTCCACCCCAAGTTTCGACTTGCATCGGTCCGGCCACATCGGAATGGATGAGTTCAAGTGGTTGGGTAGTGCGCTTCGTGCTGACAGCAGGATACGGTGCTCGCACCATCTTGCCTGTCAAGCACGGCTCGCAACTACCACTGATGGTGTCTTCTTTCTGAAAAAGTAAGTTCATGCATTTCTCCCCATCACCAAGAATCCTCATACCTGGTTCAGACAAATGACCTAGACGTCTATGGATTAGATCCATTGGCACTGTTGAAACAGCGTGAGCATTCACTGTCTCTTGCCTGGTTTGCAAGAGCTTGGAAGACTCCTCCTCAAGGATGTGTCGCACTTGAGCCTTATATTTATACAAACCATTTTCCTTAGAAGCAACTAACAGTTGATCGCCAGTGACTTTAACATTATCAAAGACTTTACAATGATCCCTACTAAAAACGACAGTATAACCCTTGTCAGTGATTTGACTAACGGACAGTAAATTGCTGGAGAGGTCAGGCACATGGAGAACATTTACAAGGCTAATATTGGAGCACAAAGGGACCCTACCACTACAATTGCTATGTAATTTATTACCATTAGCTATATAAATTGTAGAATTTTTACCTCTAGGTTCTTCTAGTAGCTCCTTATTAGCAACCATATGTTGGGACGCTCCGGAATCCACGACAAAATCATGGCAGCTGCTGCCGCTGCATACCATGGCTGATGCAAGCATAGTGTGATTCTCCTCAATGTTCTTCAGCTCCTTCTTGCGCTTAAAGCAACGCTTGATAGTGTGTCCGCTCTTCTTGCAGAACTGGCAAAACATAGGCGATGACTTCTTCTTCTTGCTTCCTAGGTAGGCCTTCACACCCTCCTGGTCACTCGCACTTCACCGGTGTTCTTCTTGTAGCAATCTGGCACGCACAAGCTCCACCGTGAGTTTGCTTGTAAGACAGGCGGTTTCCAGACCCGACACCAGGTTGTCAAATTCCTGCGGTAAACCACTCAACAGGATCTCCGCTACCTCATCATCGTCTATCTTCTTGCCTATATCATCGAGCTGTTGAACGAGCCGCATCACCGCCTCGACATATTCCGACATGCTGCTGTACTGGTTGTATTCTATTTTATGCAGTTGACGTAGCAAGAGCACTTTTCGGTATGGGCCCTTGGACTCGAAGGCATCGGCGAGTTTCTTCCAGGCATCCTTTGCCGACGTGGCATCTCGCACGTACTGGTACAGTGCAGGCTTGATCGTTAAACATATCTTAGCTAAAGCGCGGCTTTCGTGGGTCGCATTGGTGTCCGTACCTTCCACACAGCCCCATAGACCATCCAGCGTTAGTAGCATCTTCATGGCAAATTTCCAATTTGAATAGTTTGCCAAGCCATCCAGTTTCTCAACTGGAATGTGCCCGTTATTTTCACTGTTTGACGACATTTTGGACTAATTTGTAGTGACTTTAGTTGAGCAATCGAAGAAAAGTGAGGTTATATGCAACGAGAGAAGTGCAATTCTAACCTCAAAAAAATGACACTATTTCCGACGTACCTTTCTGCGGTTTTGTTTTCAGTATCCTCGCAGCACTCTCTTCTGGGTACATAAACTGATGTGCAGGATGAAGGCGCAGGGCTTTGCGTAGGACTGCGGCGAAGGATGTCGTCGAAAATAAAATGCTTCTTTTACTCAACAAAATCGTAGTTTTAATTTGCAATAAATCACACTACATTTCGTCCATGTCAAAGGGTCGATTAAATCGGATTATTAAATATCACATCTTAACTTGTTATAAAATAAAATTGACTTATGCGGAGCCATTACATTTCGAGCGGAGGGGAAAACGAAAGAGAGCCCGAATAGGTGTAGAGTGGCAACATTGATCATAGATTAGGTGTTGCCTGTGTAATAATAGAATGAGATGTAAAGGGTATACTACACGATTCTAACATTCATTAATTCTGTTGAACATAAAAAATAAATCTTAGCAAACGTTGTGCTTTGTTGCCGAACAGTTTTCATAATAATTCTGATTTAAAATATTCGCATGTCATGCCGAATATTCGGTATTCGGCCGAGAGAGGGGTCGAATATTCGGTATTCGGTATTGGGCCAAATTTACTATTCGGGGCATCTCTAATTTTTAGGCCACTCTTTAATAACGTAAACCCGAGAGCTAGGTTGGTATGGCTGAACACGTGAGTGGTTCATATGTATGTCGCGTTTTAACTTCTTTACTTTTTTTACAATTGCACATGCATTTTTTCAATGGTAAATATTCCATGTTTTAAGTTTTACGCGAAAACGTTTAGCATGTAACGTAGATTTTGCTCCGAGTCGCTTCTGCGAATTCGTGCGATATTAACTCACGTGAAGCTCTATATTTCGTTTTATAGTTTGCATGGTTACTCACGTAGAAACTAGAAAGCTACCAAGTAAATAACTGTATTTATTTTATGAACGGTTGTATAACGAGTGTGGCCTGTAATACGAGCAAAAAATTAAACTGTAGGCTGTACTCCTCATACTGACCAACATTTGTTCAGCATCTTTTAAAAATAACTTGTGGTTTGATTTTTAATACACATTAAAGTTTATTCTAAGACGCAATCTATTGCGAATTTTGTTATGTTTAAGGTTTGACAAGCAACGTAAATCACAATGATATGGTGTTGCGATGGCGTCCATTGAAGATAATATTTATATTGTATGAAAAATAGGGAGTCTAAATACTTCATAATTTTTAAAACTTGTTGAACAAAAGTGTCACCGTTTGAGGAGTACCTACAATCTATGTTTTAATTATTTGCTCGTGTTACAGTCCACACCCGGTATAAAGTATGAACAGCTAATAATGAGTACGTACTGTTAGAGTTGGTTAAAATTATTTCATGATTGTATCGCATACAATACTCATTAAATAAATAAACAGCTCATGCTTACTTCTGAAAAGTTCATGAAATGCTAAAAAACGAAAATCCATAGAGTCCGTCTAAACTAACTTTACACACATTTGAATGGAAAAAAATTACTTACTTACTCCTCTGGCGCAGCGACCCAAAGTGTGTCTTGGCCTCCAGCACGACTGCTCGCCACTGATCCCGATCCTGTGCCTTGTCTCTCCAATTCGGAGCTCGCGCAGATCAGCGTCCACCACATCCGCCCATCGATACCTAGGTCGACCGACCGGGCGGTGTCCTATCGGTTTTCCCTCAAACGCTCTTTAAGAAAAAAATTAGGGAGTGTAATTATACACGTCATATTTTCATATATTTTGACATTAAGAGCGTTTTCCGATCCGATATCGGATGTCGGAAGGAAGTATAATGTAAGAAATATGTGTTTCGCTGTATTTATTTATACATTTAACAAATCGTTATTACTAAAAAACGATAGACAACACAAAAAAGGTAGACTTAATGCCAATGGCACTCTCCTGTAGCTGTTTTTGCCATAGACGCTTTTCGACATCATCAGGTGTCGGACGGATATTTGTTTGTGTGCGTATATATAGGCATAATGTTTATTGTAGTGTGCATGGGCGCTGCTGGTCGCGCTTGTTTCCGAGGCTTTGTCGGAACTAATCGGAGAGGTCGGTGTTTGCGTAACATTTATAACCGTGTTGGGGACGATACGATTGTTCTGCAGATAGGGCTGTCCGTGCCCTAGCCAGGGCTGCGCTAAACTTACTATCACGAGAAACATCGTTATTTTACTGTTTGAATATATAAGTAGCATCTTAAAATTCTTATAATATCAATATCACGCGAAAAATAATCGAATCTAAAAGAAATTAAGGAATTCGCAGGAGAACATAATATTTGTGAAATGAGTGAGCCACTTTAGATCGATAACCGCTGTATAGAAATGTATCGACTAGGTACTTAAGGAAACCCGGGATAGTATGGGCACCCGAGGCAATATGATGAGGTATCCTCGGCGACAACATCTAGAACGTGGTTAAAGGGTTCAGTCATTGCCAACAAAATATCGCATGCAGCACACACTTCGAATAGTTTATTTTCCTAAGTATTGTCTTGTTGTTGTTGTTGTTGGGATGTGGAGTGTTTGTGTTACCTGTTCATTATATTCATGTTCCAGTTCAAATTTCATTATCTGACTTACAAGGAGTTTACTGAAATCAATTCCTTTTAACTGGTTTGCTTAAGTTGAAGAAAATGAAATTATTTTAGTTTCATACAACGAACAGCGATAAAATCATATCAGCCGTAATATAGGTACACTCGAAAAACTTTAGCGATCCTAAATTGTCCACTTGACAGTTTCACGCAGAAACGTCTGAGATTGTGAAAGTAGCACCCCTATTGGACCCGAGAGGAATAATAATAAAAACAAATTGCTAAAAGTTTTTATCGAGCCAAGTTAGTGAACCTGCGGCACGTACGGTACGGAGCACGGCACGATTGCTTCCTAATATACGCAGTTTGAATAAACAACTGCCTAACGAGCGGGGAACGGCTATGTTTGCGCTCTTTTTGTGCCATCTCGCCATATGGCCACTTTTGTATCTTTTACATACTCTGACGGAACAGAGATGATATTATCATGTGTTTACATTTAAGATTCTTTGAGCGTGTGCCTGTGCAAGTGTGCACATATGTATTAACAATTATATTATATTATTTCCAACTCACGAGATTTGATATGTCGCATTATTCATTATTAGAGAACACTGAGGTGAACTGAATCATGCGGTAATTGAACCGTCGTCCCTTTTTGTTAATTTTGAAAAAAAGTAATTAATGAGAGCCACGAATTTATAAAACTGTACTGTCTGAACTGAACCCACTGAACCGCAGCGGTGGCAGACGGGACGGTTGTGTGCAACCGACCCTTATTTGAATAGAACAATAAAAACAAACGAAGTCAGTAATACTACCAATTTCTTGTTGCAAGCAAAGTGTGCATTGTTCCCTCGAGAACGACGTTAACCCGTAAATGAGTTTGCTACGAAAGTTTGGGTCGTAGCAGCTGCTACGGCGTAGAGGTTCTACGCCGTAGACCGATGGATACACGAAGCGAGAAGGCTAAATACAGCCTCTGTAATTGTTTTAGGAAATGAAAATGTTTACTTCTTGAAACAAATTTTACTGGCTTTTTTTTTGTAAATAACATGACTTTCTTTTTTATGTTAAAATTCTACCCTTTCTTAATGTAATCATACATACACATATCTATTGGCCGGGTTCGAACAAGGCTTATAAGAAGTCATAGTGGTACCGTACCGATTTGTTATTTAGTGTCAATAATGACAACTGATGTCCCTAATAGTAGGTATATTACAAGATATTCTTCAAAATCCGTCGATAAGTCTTAAAGCCCGATTTACACTAGAACTCCAGCAATGCGAATACATAAAGCCAGGTTTACGAGTGCCGCAGCGCGCGGCGGCCGCAAGTGCTAAATTGACAATAACAGCGACGCGTTCAGTACTAGTAGTGCAGAAATGGAATGTTACCATTACATTACAACACGACAATAAACTGCGTTAACATTTGTTTTTCCTAAACACGACCCGGTCACAAAACATTCCAAATACGGCGTGGAGCAACATCACTATGGATATTCTTAACATTATTCGAGTCGCATTTAGCGCGAACAAAGCCAGCCCAGAAACAGGTAGCCGGTGGTAGGTACATGATACTGATCATTTTAACAAACGTATGTGTTTGTGTATCAAAGCCAAAAGAGATTCTCTAACAACTTAACAAAAGGAGATATCTCTCTAGTCTCTAGTCGTTACTATATAGACTATTACAGATACTTTTAACTGCGGACTGTTAAAATTTATCTCGACGTAAAAATATTCCAGATATACACTTTGTTTGCAGGCAGCAACAGGGTGGCAGATACTTCCGGCGTGTTGTTTCATCCGCTACTGCACGTTGATGCTGACTGTACATTCATGTGAGCATTATTCAGAGATCAAGATAAGTCCTATTGTTGCGGTCAGCGTCGCGTCGCGTAATCTGGAACAATAACGCGTTGGGACAATACCGCTTATTAAATATCGCGTATCGCGGTCTTTGTGAATGAGCGGCTGGATGTTATTAAATATCCTTTGAGAATGAACGACTGTATGTTATCTCGGGCCCGAATAACGCAATTCATTCACTTCATAGGTAGGTACGTAGTACGTACGTAGATATTACATCATTAGCCACACTCAAAGTACCTACTGAAAGTTCGGAAAGTTGAATACAAATTTCAACCTGAAGTATTCAGATTTTTTAGTTACTCTTAGAATGTCTTCCGGTTGCTTTTATCTACTTACAGGACACTTTTCTCAACTGGTTCTCGTGAAATGTGGAGAGTAGGTAGGTTATGTTAGGTTCGACAAAAATGGCGGAACATTGTGGGTTCACTATTGAAAAACGCTCTCAGAGGCCCTTTTTGAATGTGTGTAGGAAATTTTAGTAAATATTTTAAAGTGCGGTTTTGAGCAGGCCCGTGTCAGGCGCGGCCGGCGGCGACAGCGGCGCGGCGCGCGATACGCCTGACAACTTGAAGCTCTCCATTTATCATAACATGTAAACTGGCCGTATTTCTTCCTTCCTTAATAATTTACATGTTACACTAGGTATTTCTAAAACAAGCTGCATGTGTGGCACAACTTACGAGGACTGATTGCGCACTACGGGTCGAGAGCGGCCGACAGTCGACAGCTCATAGTATTTCGTTTTGTACCCATGTTTTTTCGTCATAGAGGGTTTATAGCTAATAGGCGTTTTAAGGTTCGCTATAGGGACAAATTGTAAAGTAAAGAGAATTAAAAAAATGACTTCGAGTGATATTCTAATTGAACAATAAAATGAAAAGTTATTAATAACGTTTTGATACAACTTTGAAGACCGATCTCGCTTTACTCGCTTATTGGTGCAAATTGGTGAAATTGTGAAGTAAAAATAGTACCTGAAATGCGCGACAATCACCAAGACCAAAGACATATGTAACTTCGTATAAGATGAATAAAGTCTAAGGAAAAAACGTGCCTCGGAAATCGAGAAAAAGTCATTCTCGGATAGATGACGCACACACCTTTGGCCTATGCTCGGCTAGATGGCGTGACGACACCGTTTCATATTTAACAATTTTAACACATAGATATCAGTGAATGAACATGGGTCAAAATGATATAAAAATAATAAAATCATTTATCCATAATTTTTTTTTGATAATTTTATACATGTTTATTTTGAGTTTTAGTCGTGTGTCGATAGATGGCAGTAAATTTACAGTGACTACAAAATTTACTATGACAGGACCCCTCTATACAATCTATTCTTTTTGCCAAGACGCTAGTCAAGTTTATATCAAAAACAGTCCGAAACCATAACAAATTGTTAAATTTTCTGATTAAAATTGGGTACCATTTTTAAGGTAGTCCTTAATTTTAAAGATAAAATTAATTAGGAATGTTTGATAAAGCATTCCTAAAATTATATTGGATCGTTCTGAGAGGTTTAGGTATGTATCCTACCTACATTGTATTAAGTCCCGTATCGTAAATACATTTTGTGTCTACAACAAGGGTCGAGCTCGCCCTAAGCGTTAAAATAATGTTAGGCAACTACGAGTAAGTAAGTCAGAGGCGCGTTTATCGAATACGATGATCCTGTTGCTTCCATCGCCGCGAGCCATCTCCCGCCTCGCGGTTCACGACAAACATGAACCCGGTTCTAATGTAGGTATGACGGAGATAGGGATATGACGTTGAAGAACCATTACGTTGATTAGTGTGTGTGAAATGAAGTAACAGTCGTGCGTATGATGCGATCTCAAGAGGAACGTTATGTTGCTCTTGTCGGCGCGCCAATACCGCGTGGTTCGCCACGCACTTGGCAAAATTTTCTTGATGTAGGTATATCCAGCCGAGATAGTAGTTCCAATCTTACCACAAGTTCCGACAGGGCTCTGCGTAAATCACCGGCGGAGTTCAGCGCAACTATTAATCTCTACAAAAACGTTTAGATGAAATGTTTTCAATTTGCCGGAAACTTCGCTCGTTCCAAAGACAAATCTCCTTTCTAATTAGGATGATCTCGGGCGGCATTCTGAACTAGAATGTCTGGTATTGATTTTTACTATTTTCAGTGCATTTCGATCGCGATTATTTATTAGTGTATCCTGGATAGTAATCAGTACATCAAGATACGATACGATTATGATTGGAACAGAGCTGAATTTCTTTTGCTTCGTTTGATATATTCGTTTCTTCGTTTGATTTGAATATACTTACCTAATTTAAAAATAGTTAAATTCAATCATACGTTTACCACTATTCATTCAAATGCACTGTAATTTTTTCTTGAATGTGCCGCTAAAGAATATCAAATATAATGAATCCGAACACAGCTCTAGGGCGATTACATTACAGAGGCGCGATTAGCGGCCGATGGAGTTTGCAAGTTCGACACGGCCTTAACAATAACGTTTTATTTTAATTTAATGCAACTTGTTAAGTAGGGTTCAGTCGAATCGACGATCGTTCAAGTTTGCTAGTGAAAGTTGGGTCGGAACTTTAAGTAAGTACCTATTCTCCAAGTATTTGCTGTGCTTAAACATAGTAGCAGTGTCAGCAGCCGCACCTGCCTTTGTGCTTGTGTGACTGGCATGAGTGGGAGCAAAAGTACACACACACGCGTGTGGCATCCCACAACTCACAGAGGAGGCTCCGCCCTTTTGGCCAAGAGATCAGATTTTTTTTTGTTTTGTTTTTTTAGTTAAATAATGGTTATTAAAAAAAAATGACATTCTGTAATAGACGTTTAATTAAGAAAAATATTCCTAACAATTTTTGTTTTGGGCAGGCTAAAAAATATAAGTGTACGGTTTAATTCCAGTAATTTGTGAAACGTGACATAAACTGGACGTGCCGGTCTCTGCAAATATAAATAATAGGTTCAAATAAATTAATACCACTGAGAATCCGCAACATGGCGAGGGCCAAATAGAATCTTGTCAGGTTTCAATTACATTACATGCCAGATTAGTATGCCCATCAGACGACAGGTCACAATATTTTTACAAGTATATAACGGTATGTACCTACTTGCTCGGGAAATATAACGTTGATAAGTACATCAACCTCAATAAAAATTCACAAATGAGTACAGTTATATATTTATACTGGTGATTGTACTTTAACATTTCAAGTAAAAACTGAGTATAAGCTCTGTTTTATCTCTTTTATATCTTGGATACTAAAATTACAGTTTTACTGCCGAATCTACTGCACGATCTGCCTGATAAAATGGCCGTTTTACTGTCTACTGAACCTAATAGGTTTAGATTGGAATTAACCAGAATAGGATAACAGGCTCTGGGATTTAATGTCGGAATTTTATAACCCTTGTTCCGGGTATCTCTGCCCCTGCTGCGCAGGTCTCACGTAAGTTTTAAATTTGGGATCGCTTGCTGTTATTTGTTTCCGTTAAGTTGTTGTTGTCTGTCCTAGGGCACCCCGGAGGTGTATAGGGCCTCCACAAGATCCTTCCACGGCCTCCTGTCTTGAGCCCTGAGCTTTGAGTCTTGGCCTCGTTCCAGCTCAGTCCTACGGCTGACAGCTCGTTCTCTACGCTGCGCCTCCAGGTGTGCACAGGGCGTTTGCGGGCTCACTTCCCGCCCTGAGGCCGCCACTCGAACGCGATACTCGCGTTGTTCGTATCTCCTCTTCGTTAAGTACTTATCTATATTTTTTAAAGCAAAGAGATTCGTCTATTTAAACTCTCCAGTCGCTGATCGCTGCCGGCTGGGCATTCGCCGTACACTGCGATTATAGCGATTATAATCGCTCGTCAACCGAGAGGTGTCAATCAGACACCGCATAGTGCTTAAATATTGGCACTCCACATACTGCCAGAAACTATTTGCTTCATTGATCACTTGCGCTTCTTTAACTGGCTCGATTAACGATCGACTCGCTCGCGCTAAGCTAGGGAGTGTAATACACATCAGCCGAGAGATCGGACACTGCGGGGAGCTTAGTGGCACTCCACCTGCCAGAACTACTTATTTGCTTTATTGTTCAATTGCGCTACTTTTAGTACTAGCCTGAGCGATCGACTCTCAGAATTAAGCCAGTGATTGTAATCACACGTCATATCAGCCGACAGATCACACACCACCGGGGGTTAGTGGCACTCCATTTACTATAAGAAACTATTTGCTTCTTTAAAATTAAGCTATTTGATTTAATGGTCACTTGCGTTTTTACACTAGCTTACTTGAACTATTAACTTTAGCCATCAGAAAGCAAATTTAATCTACAATTTAATTAAAACCAGATAAAATAATATTTGCCCTCAAAGATATTTAATTAAGATAGCCTAGTAATTGAAATTATAAAATTGCTTGGAGTAAATGAAATGTATAAGGAAAACAACTAATTTGAGTATTTCTTAAATAAACGCATTACCTACGCAATAATTCTTTAGATTCCCTTTTGAAATAAGGACTTATATTTCAAGGATTTGTGCAACATGGCCTTCATGATTCCGTTCAATCGGTGAAAAGGGAAACCCTTATAAAGTTACTAGCTTGTTGTTACATTCGTGACCTACTTATGTTCATACAAACATAATACCTTCGGCGCCACTTTCCTTGTACCTACATACCTACCCTACCACTGTAACCGTTACCTTTTATACCATTGTATACCTTATTGCAAAGGCATGAATGTTCGCAAACGGTTAGTTATGAGTGTACTATGTTCTTGGAGTAAGTAGTTCAATCGCGGTAGAATGCACACGCTCAGATCGTTGAACGTCAGAGTGACAGTTCTTGACTGTTCTTAAGCTACTTTAAATAGGTACTGGAATCTATGCTGGAATGTAGGTATTTATAAACATAACTCTTGCCACGTGCCAAACCAGCAGCGATGTCTATTTTCGATTTTAAATTCTGTTGTAGCATGGCTCTAAATTCTGTTATGGGTTTCCGTCAAAAGCTAGACAGCCAATAAACAAGCCCAAACAACAGCTCCATACAAAGACTTGCCTTGGATAAGCATTGGGATATGGTCGGACAGGACCAATGGAAATAGAAATAGAAAGGCGAGCTAATAATATGACAAAACAGTCTGGTATTTGTGCGATTTTAGCCAAGTTTAATTTAATTCAAATCTTAAGAGGAAAGTGGACAACCACGCGAAATCGTTTCTCCATACAAAAGCTTCTCCATTTTCCTCTCTGTAAATTAACATTTCACTGTCACAAATAAATCGACCTTACCGAATATTATTTTCAACTTTGGAGTATTTCTTTGAAGAGCTTTTACTTGGAACTTTCTAGTTAATGCTTCATTGACTTTACTTTAAGATCCTGTAAAGAACACGGCAAATTAAAATCTTGGAAATATTTTTTGCAATAAATTTAGTAATACTTATTTGACATTAATAGTACTTCCAGATTAATTTGCTTGATTGATATAAAGAAAATATTTATGATATGGCTACGAGTAGGTACCTACCGTACCAACTTAATTTTTCATTGAAATAATAAATACGAAAGTACAACATAATACGGAGTAGGTATGAATATTGAAAGTAAAAAATAATATTTTCAATAATAATTACACTCAATATATTTTTAAAGTAAGAAGCTACTGCAACATAAAAACTTTTTACAAAAAAAAGAAAACCGACTTCAAAAAGGATGAAATAAAATATTATCCTTTTTAAGTCTATGCGTTACTAACTGATATGTTTGAAGTCGGTGCCAAGCCAACTTTTAAAGCATACCATGATTTTGGTGCGATTCGATAAGGATGTACATTAGATTGCCTTACACGATGACAATGAACGTACTTTCTGTAGGTACAGTCGACGTTAAAAATATGTTTACACTTTTCGTCTTATTACAAAGGAGTAAGGTGCAAAAGTGTTAATACATATCTTTGACGTCGACTGTACCTTATAAGAACACGCCTCAGAACACACGATCAAACCTTCTTGGCACAGTCCGTACCATGTTTGTCGGCACGCAAGCGTGGGATTGGGACTGAAGTTATTTCCCGTCCCTTATTCAGAGGACTACATTTCAAAATATAAAACAATTCAAGGAATTTACTTTCTTGCCAAATTTCACCTAAAGCGGTTCAGTTGTTTAGCCATGAAAAGGCGACAAAGAGGCAGACAGAATTACTTACACATTTATAATAGTTATTAGTACAGTTCTAATGGGATTTATAGTCATAAAGCTGATTATTTTTGACGGGTATTGTTACTACTTGGCTTGGCACCGACTTCAAACATATCAGTTAGTAACGCATAGACTTAAAAAGGATAATATTTTATTTCATCCTTTTTGAAGTCGGTTTTCTTTTTTTTGTAAAAAGTTTTTATTTTTCCATTTTTAGTTGTAACGCATTGTTAAGAGCGCGACGCATGAATGAAAAACAACATCATGATTAACACTAAATTCGTGTACCTACTTTAATAAATATGTAATCAGGGCCACTGACCCAATCCCTCAAACACCCCCCCCCCCCCGATCGTCGGTTCTGAACCAGCAGCCCATCAACCACCATTACCCGACCCCTTAACTCCTAACCCTAACCCCCGATCAGAAGCCTTACCAGCTTACCAAGAGTTTGACATTGATTTATTCGCTAGCGTGTGTGTACTTACTTTCTTTGCATCTCGCTCGTACTGGCATATTAGTGCGAGCGAGATGCATAAAAAGTAAGTTACGCAGACGTTAGCGTTACTATAAGTCAATGTCAAACTCGTGGTAAGGCTACACTTGCACTACATCAAATTGGCGGTGTTCGGAAGCAAATGCTCGAGTTACTTTAGAAAACACCGAAATCACTTTACACGTGCCTTTAAAAACTGAGGAGTTCCCTCAATTCCTCATGGATTCCATCATCAGACCAGAACCAAAAATAATACGGAAACACCGCGGAGGCAACTCCTTCCAAACAAAAAAAGAATTACTCAAATCGGATCACAGGTGCCGGAGTAATCGCTGAACATACTACATTTAAAAAATTATCATTATCATCAAAACAACCAT
Source organism: Cydia fagiglandana (assembly GCF_963556715.1). Lineage (NCBI taxonomy): Eukaryota > Metazoa > Arthropoda > Insecta > Lepidoptera > Tortricidae > Cydia > Cydia fagiglandana. Next base: position 18,826,338 of record NC_085947.1, on the reverse strand, counting down.
CATCATCAGGTCTACTTCATCAAAATGGTGGTTTTCGGAAGAAAATGCTCGAGTTGCTTAAGAGTTAAACACCGGCTGCACTTCCTCCCATTGAAAGTGCACCTCACCAACATCAGGGGGTTGCACTCAAATATCGATCCGGTCCACCACCATCTTGAAACCGAAAAACCGCACCTATTCTTTTTGACGGAGACGCAAATCAAAACCCCAGCGGACGCGTCGTACCTCAACTACCCAGGCTACTCACTGGAACATAAGTTCAGAGCACGTGCTGGGGTCTGTGTGTACGTCCGCGATGACATTTGCTGCAAGCGTCTCCGTTGCTTTGAGGCTGCCGGGTTTTCTACTTTGTGGATTATGGTTGACTCGGGCTCAGAGAAAACTCTGTATGCCTGTGTCTACCGATCGCACAGCGGAAACCAGGAGACAACTAGGCTCTTTGACCACCTTACTGAGATGGCAGATAAAGCCCAACAGCGGTACCCTGCGGCTCAACTCGTATTCCTTGGGGACTTTAACGCCCACCACGAGGAGTGGCTGTTCCCGTTCAAGAATACCTGCCACGCTGGGAGGGAAGCGCGCAAATTTGCTGTATCCCTAAACCTTACCCAGCTGGTAAATGTTGCGACGCGGATACCGGATGTTACTGACCATACACCCAATTGCCTTGACCTTCTGCTGACAACTGATCCAGACAGGCACTCGGTTTCGGTCTCAGCTCCGCTAGGATCGTCCGATCACTGTCTAGTGAAATCCGTGTCGATCCATTCTCCTCCTGATCTCTGCCCTAGGGGCACGAGGAGAGTATGGCGATACGAGTCAGCGGACTGGGATGAGATGCGGCATTTCTTTGCGTCTTTCCCCTGGCAGCAGGTCTGTTTTTCTTCGGGTGACCCCTCGTGTTCTGCTGAGGCTGTTGCGGATGTGATTCGGCAGGGAATGGAATATTTCATTCCGTTCTCCGACCTATCGCTCGATCACAAGACCCGAGCATGGTACAATTCGGACTGTGCTCGAGCCGAGGCCCTTAAGCAGTCTGCATACCAGGCTTGGGTATTAGCCCGCGATACCAAAGCTGGAGCACAGAGGGTTCGCGAGAGGAAAAAAGCCTTTAACTCAGCTGCCAAGTCCTGCAAACGGGTGCTTCAAAAGGCTCGATTCGACCACGTCAGTCGAATAGGGGCCAAACTCGCCTCCTACCCTCCTGGTAGCAAGCGGTTCTGGTCCCTGTCGAAAGCGGTCGAATCCAACTTCTGCCGACCCACATTGCCACCTCTGCAGAAACCTGATGGGACACTGGCCCACTCCGCGACAGAGAAAGCTAACTTGTTTGCTTCTCTGTTTGCGAGCAATTCACGTCTAGATGCAGGCTCAAAACTTCCACCTACGCTACCTCAATGCAGTTCCTCTATGCAGAGAATTGCTATACATCAAAAAGAGGTACGCCGAGCTCTGCAGAATCTTGACGTGAATAAGGCCAATGGACCAGACGGTATACCTGCACGTGTACTAAAGCAGTGTGCGCCTGAGTTGTCTCCTGTACTGACACGCCTGTACCGCCTCTCTCTCCAAACAAGAACGGTGCCGAAATCCTGGAAGCTTGCAAACGTGCAGCCAGTACCCAAGAAGGGTAGTCGTGCTGATCCCTGCAATTACCGACCAATCGCCATTACCTCCATGCTCTGTAAAGTCATGGAAAGGGTACTTAACGGCAAGCTGCTGGCATACCTCGAAGCAAATGATCTGCTCAGTGACCGTCAATATGGCTTTCGCCGAGGTCGGTCTACTGGGGATCTTTTAGCGTATGTCACGCACTGCTGCGGCGAGGCCATCGAGAGGAACGGTGAAGCGCTTGCTGTTTCACTGGACATCTCGAAGGCCTTTGACAGGGTTTGGCACGCAAGTCTCCTTAGCAAGCTTCCTGCATACGGCATCCCTGCTGACTTTTGTATCTGGCTATCTGATTTCTTGAGTGAACGGTCGATCAGAGTAGTTATTGATGGCTGCTCTTCGGACCTCATGGCCATTGACGCCGGTGTTCCTCAGGGGTCTGTTCTCTCCGCAACCCTTTTCCTGCTCCACATTAACGACATGCTGCAACCCAGCATTGTAGGTTATGCAGATGACAGTACGGTTGTTGAGAGATATTTGGCTAGTGCAGGGGACAGCAGGGAGGATATACGTTCACAGAGAGAGGCCATGTCGGAATTTTATAACCCTTGTTCCGGGTATCTCTGCCCCTGCTGCGCAGGTCTCACGTAAGTTTTAAATTTGGGATCGCTTGCTGTTATTTGTTTCCGTTAAGTTGTTGTTGTCTGTCCTAGGGCACCCCGGAGGTGTATAGGGCCTCCACAAGATCCTTCCACGGCCTCCTGTCTTGAGCCCTGAGCTTTGAGTCTTGGCCTCGTTCCAGCTCAGTCCTACGGCTGACAGCTCGTTCTCTACGCTGCGCCTCCAGGTGTGCACAGGGCGTTTGCGGGCTCACTTCCCGCCCTGAGGCCGCCACTCGAACGCGATACTCGCGTTGTTCGTATCTCCTCTTCGTTAAGTACTTATCTATATTTTTTAAAGCAAAGAGATTCGTCTATTTAAACTCTCCAGTCGCTGATTGCTGCCGGCTGGGCATTCGCCGTACACTGCGATTATAGCGATTATAATCGCTCGTCAACCGAGAGGTGTCAATCAGACACCGCATAGTGCTTAAATATTGGCACTCCACATACTGCCAGAAACTATTTGCTTCATTGATCACTTGCGCTTCTTTAACTGGCTCGATTAACGATCGACTCGCTCGCGCTAAGCAAGGGAGTGTAATACACATCAGCCGAGAGATCGGACACTGCGGGGAGCTTAGTGGCACTCCACCTGCCAGAACTACTTATTTGCTTTATTGTTCAATTGCGCTACTTTTAGTACTCGGTCGCCTGAGCGATCGACTCTCAGAATTAAGCCAGTGATTGTAATCACACGTCATATCAGCCGACAGATCACACACCACCGGGGGTTAGTGGCACTCCATTTACTATAAGAAACTATTTGCTTCTTTAAAATTAAGCTATTTGATTTAATGGTCACTTGCGTTTTTACACTAGCTTACTTGAACTATTAACTTTAGCCATCAGAAAGCAAATTTAATCTACAATTTAATTAAAACCAGATAAAATAATATTTGCCCTCAAAGATATTTAATTAAGATAGCCTAGTAATTGAAATTATAAAATTGCTTGGAGTAAATGAAATGTATAAGGAAAACAACTAATTTGAGTATTTCTTAAATAAACGCATTACCTACGCAATAATTCTTTAGATTCCCTTTTGAAATAAGGACTTATATTTCAAGGATTTGTGCAACATGGCCTTCATGATTCCGTTCAATCGGTGAAAAGGGAAACCCTTATAAAGTTACTAGCTTGTTGTTACATTCGTGACCTACTTATGTTCATACAAACATAATACCTTCGGCGCCACTTTCCTTGTACCTACATACCTACCCTACCACTGTAACCGTTACCTTTTATACCATTGTATACCTTATTGCAAAGGCATGAATGTTCGCAAACGGTTAGTTATGAGTGTACTATGTTCTTGGAGTAAGTAGTTCAATCGCGGTAGAATGCACACGCTCAGATCGTTGAACAGTGACAGTTCTTGACTGTTCTTAACCTACTTTAAATAGGTACCTACTGGAATGTATGCTGGAATGTGTTTATAAACATAACTCTTGCCACGTGCCAAACCAGCAGCGATGTCTATTTTCGATTTTAAATTCTGTTGTAGTATGACTCTAAACTCTGTTATGGCTTTCTGTCAAAAGCCAGACAGCCAATAAACAAGCCCAAACGACAGCTCCATACAAAGACTTGCCTTTGATGAGCATTAGGGTATAGTCCGGACACAACCAATAGAAATAGAAAGGCGAGCTAATACTGGCATTTATGCGATTTTAGCTAAGTTAATCCAAATCTAATTAAAAAAACAAAATCAAATCTAATAATAATCAAAAAAAAATCAAATCAAATCATCTTTAATTCAAATCGTAGGCCACGTCTACGCCTCGGCTAGTCTGTGGCCATGAGTAAGCCCATTCATAATAAAAAAAAAAAAAAAAACTTAAGAGGAAAGTGGACAACCACGCGAAATCGTTTCTCCATACAAAAGGTTCTCCATTTTCCTCTCTGTAAATTAACATTTCACTGTCACAAATAAATCGACCTTACCGAATATTATTTTCAACTTTGGAGTATTTCTTTGAAGAGCTTTTACTTAGAACTTTCTAGTTAATGCTTCATTGACTTTACTTTAAGACCCTGTAAAGAACACGGCGAATTAAAATCTTGGAAATATTTTTTGCAATAAATTTAGTAATACTTAGGACTTATTTGACATTAATAGTACTTTCAGATTAATTTGCTTGATTGATATCTAAAGATTAATATAAAGAAAATATTTATGATATGGCTACGAGTAGGTACCTTACATACCAACTTAATTTTTCATTGAAATATAATAAATTCGAAAGTACAACATAATACGGAGTATCTATATTGAAAGTAATAAATAATATTTTCAATAATAATTACACTCAATATATTTTTAAAGTAAGAAGCTGCTGCAACAAAATTATAAAAATCGCCATAAAGTGCTTAGGTTGGTGGTTAAAAATAAAATTAAGGCTGCGTTTGAGCTACGTAACGATGCCGGTAAGCGTAAAAAACCAATTCTGCGAAGAAAATACGTACGCGCTCGCATTTCAGGGTGGTATAGTGCGCCGCTTGCTCCGGCACAGTAGTTTCCACGCTTACAGCCTTGCAGCCCCGCACACTCGCTGCTGCGGGACTAAAGTACTTCAATATTTGCGCTGCGCTATTTTCAGCGCATGTGAGTACTAATGTAATGTACACACGCTTTGGGACAGAGTTTTTTACGTAATGTAATTTTTTTGAGGAAAATAATTATAATTATGTATAGGTAGTTACGTAAAACGTAGCTTAAATTAAGTACCTAATATAATACAGCCTGCGTAAGTTTCGGAAGTAATTTAAACTAAAATGGGACTTATGGGACTTTATCGTGTGTTATTACTTTTATCATTGTCATTGATAAAGTCTCATTTTAATCAGTTTCAATGCTAACATTAACATATAATGCAGGGATGCCGACTAAGAAATACTATTTCTATTCCATGCTAAATGTCATGGGCCTGTTAAAATACAGGTTATAAAATGGCTGCCCCGCGTTTTTTCAAAACTAAAATGAAAGGAAATCCTCTTCTAAGAGTTTTATTCTGACCTTTAACTCACAATACAATCATTTTTTCAGCATAATGGTATCTAAAGTCTGTAAAACGGTTGCGCTGTTATGCACAGCCTTTATAGTCTATGAAGGCGATTCAGTTTTAAACAATTTGGCACGGATTTGATACGACACTGAGTCGCAGCGCTGCGACAAATCAGCATGAGCCGCTAACTGGTCGTTCATCACAAAATGCAATAAGAAGTCGTCCCATAAGGCATTTCGCACGCACGTATTGGCGCGGGTGACATGACTCGGGGTCATATCAAAATGAAATAAAAACCGTATCAAATAGGTAAAACGGAATCGGCCTTTGTACAATATTGTAGCGATATCGTAATTGAATCGCGCCCGTATTTCCCCACGGGGCTCCCGCGTCCCTCCCTTCTGCGAAAATATGTTTGTACTAGAGAAAAGTTAAAAATACAGACAGTACATTTGCCCCGCCACTCGCCAGGCGGCGCAACGTTGAGGCCGCGCCGCGCCGCGGGTACATTGCGCTCGACTAAATGTATAAAAGCCCTTTATTTTCCGCTCACCACGCCGCGCGCCGTTTGCGTCTGGTCCACGGCTTTAGAGGCATTAAAGAAATATTTTCTACTTAACTATATCTCAATATGCATACATGCATATTGTATATCTATAATGTCTTGTATAAACACTTTTTATAAACTTTCTCGCGTTTTATGAGGTTTTAATCCGTTTTGGAGGATCTTCGACAGGAGCACCGACTGCACCGTCTCTACTGTAGAGTGTAGGTAAAATAAATTAGAAAGGTAGTCTCACTGGACTTTTATAATTCGAAATCAAAACTCATAGGTATATGTAATAAGCTTAAAAGTCACACCATATTGTGCCGCTACTTACTTTATTTAAATTGGAAGACAAAGTAATACCTTTCTTTACCAATCTTTATTTGTTTTATATCCCTGCTACTAATAATATTTATTCGACAAATAAATCACAGCATCCTTTTCAAATATGAAAATAGTTTAACACTTTCTACTTTAGGTCGGGATAGCAAAGCTGCGAGTAAACTAAGCTGTATTTCAAGTGGAAACCAAATATGGAGTCCGACGCCCAAAGCTGCTGGGCAAAGATTTTTCCGTGTCGATTAAAAATCAAGGTTTTTTGTCTTTAAAACTTCGACCATTCATTTTAGGGGCATATTCTGATTGTGCTATTTGTTTTCCTTTTAGTATTGGTGATTTCACTTCACATACACCAACCAGCAGCGAGCGTCAGTGATTATTCAAGGTCGTATCAAAATAAAATGAAAACCATAATAAGTTGTCATATTAACTATTATCTAAATCGGTCTCAATTAGTATTGAATTGGTTTATTAAATCGGTTTTTTGAGACATTTGAAATCACTCGTCCGTCACCGAATCAATCGTCCTCGGTGGAGAAACGAAGTTTTGCGTTCTGGACCGTTCGCGATGTAGACTAGGCAAAATTTTACACTAGTCATTTTGAGTTGTAAGCGATATAGGCAAAATATTACACTAGTCATTTTGAGTTCTAAACCGTCCGCGAATAACCCGTCGTGCCACAAACATTAAGTAGAATTTAAAATGTTATTTTTGTGTCCAAATAGATTTATAAAGGGTGGCAACCCGAATTTTACAATCGGCCGTTGCGTAACAGGTTACGCTTTTTTTTAGGTATCAATTATTTTATTATTTATTTATTATTACTTACCATCAGATCTCTCTTCTTCCTCGCGTTATCCCGGCATTTCGCCACGGCTCATGAGAGCCCGGGGCCCGCTTACCATCAGATGGGTTGTATAATACTAGTTTCCCACCATCGTACTAAAAACAATGTAAACTACGAATGTATATCGCCAACGAAATGATATACCTACGAAATGTGCGCAGCAAAAAGTTGCTTAGGTTCGTTTGCTCTACCCAAATCAGCAAACTGGTTAGCGTTAAATATGGCGGGTTGGCGGCGGACGCTCGCCGGTGCTCGGCATCCTGTACATCATTGCTATCGAATTGTTATTTTTGACAAAAAGTACTTAAATAATCGACGAAATCGATGAAAAATAACATTTCAATTTTAACTATAGAACCTATTTTCATGTAAATCTACCGATGAAAAAAAATACCGATGAATGAATAGGTATTTATCAAGCGAGAGTTGCAAAAATAGGTAAAATATTTTAATAATATCTTTTATAAATTTGTTCGTGATTTTTTTTAGCGAAAGTTGTTTAATCGAATCGATGAAGTTGAAAAGCCTCAAAATTAATAAAACAGCGAAACGAATTTTCAAAAATTCTGTTGGCTAAACCCACGTCGCCTTAAAAGACTAAGTACCACACCGTGGAGGAAAATAATTTACGCAAAAACAATTGCGAGTAAAACAATTCGGCTTTTGTTTTTTGGTGAACAAATATCTCTGCGGCGTATATCACGGGAATGGTCAGATAACAAGTTAATTGCGTGCGCGGAAAGGGAGCCTCGCTGCGCTGCGGCCGAGCGAGACCCGGCGCTCCAGGGTTAGGAGGAAAACTGGACCTGCCTCTCACCTCCTCGCCCCTTAGTCGTGATATAAAATTAATAATTGAGCTGTGATATAAGAAGTTATTCCAAGTTTTTAGTTTTACTTGCCCTGTTAGTTTAAGTATGTTCATTTGAATGTATGTTAGTGTGGGTCAAATCTAGGAAGCTAAATTTGACCTTCTTCCCGATTTCCGATTTTTTGTCATGTTTTGTCTTGTGTCTTAGCTCACTGTTTTTTTAAGTGCAGTATGAATGAGAAAGTACGGCCCTGTGACCAGTGCTGATTTTACCATTTGTTATGATTTTGAAATGGTTAAATATCTGAATCGGGCTGCAGCACTGTCATTCGTATTTTTCTCTGACCTGAGTAGTTAATGCCGCGTTGCATGTAACTCACTTTAAAGTGTACTTAATTGACATTAGTGATTGCCTGATTGGCCGTTAGTCCTGTGCTCGCATCGGATCATGTGCTATATTTTGATGTTAAAGAATAATGCACTTTATTTATTTGTGATAAAGTTAACAATTGTAGGTACAGACACTGTAACTATAACTGAACTTTTTGCAGTAATAAATGAAATCAATATAGCACCGGTTAAATATCAATTTACCTACCTACTCCTATAGGTAGGTACTTACTTTATTTAACTTTAATTTTCACTAAAACTTATTTAATTCTCTATACCCAATTATAGAAAATGATGGCTTCGTTTTACTTTTAAAATGTCCGAATGTATTGAAATAAATGTCAAAAAATTGTTCAAAAATGGAAATTGTGACATAAATTATCATAATTTCCACACACAGCATACGATAACCCGTCTAAATTTTCCCGACGCGTAATTTGCGAACATTAGGCCGGATTATTCCGTCAAATGAAGCCGTTATGGCGTAATTGTGGGTTAAATCAGACTTAATGTCGGCGCGGTGCATCGCAGCTAGCCGCCGCGGTAATATAATTCAATATTCTGTAGTTACCTGGCACCAAGTAGTTACCGGAGCTCGGAAACCGTTTTTTGTTTATTCAGCCGGAAACTAAAAGGATTTCGTTTTGCGCTTGCCGGCACTCCCTCATAGAAAACGAAGTGACGTACGTCGTGGCCCGGGCCCGGACCGTTCTAATGTGAGTCATCCTTTTTAGAAACACCCATTGGCAGTAAGAGTAAATCGTCATAATGCCACTGAAGTCTCCAATTGTATTGAAGGTCATCAAGTGATCAATCGATTTGGAGATTTTGTAATTACATAAGCACCTACTTCATAAATTCTAATTTCGTCGTAAAAATGGGTACAATAAGTTTTAAAAGATTTAAAATCGAATTGTTTGGCCTTCCGTTTTTCATTTCAAGTTGATTTGCAGAATTACTTTTCAAATTCAAAGGCTTGATTGGAGCCAGAAGCAGATATTTATGAAGATTGAGCCTGGACAGAACGAAATGATAATTGTTTCAGCGACGACGCTGAAGCGGCATTCCAACTTAGGTAAACATTTCGATGACTATTTGATATTGATTTGACATTATTCGTAGTAATCGTAGTGATACACGCTCGTTACGCGGGAGGTATATTTAGCGAGGATTATTTTTAGAGAACGATGGGAAGTGTACCTAAATATAAATTACTATTTTATAAATATACATATACAGTCATTTCTCCCCTGCTTAAGTTTGTCACATTAAAAAATACATTGTTTTTTCTGTGAACAGGAACACAAATGAAAACGTTCGGGAACAGAACGGCAAATAAAACCCGTATATAGTAGTGGACCCTATAATGGACGTGGAACCAGTAATGGGACAAAAAAACATAATTCCTCTTAAATAAGTATCTAAAAGTAGTTTATAAACACTGGCTGTATAATATCATAAATAAGAGTCCTAGAGCTGTTTCAGTTTGAAGTTTTATTAAATTAGGTTGTTTTTTAAGAAATTGGCGTCAATTTAAAAGTTGTCGTGTCACTGAAAAAAAATACCACTACGAATTCTTAACAACTTCGCTAAGAGAGGTGAGTTAATTTATAAAATTTTAATTAATTAATACTTGATGAAAACTAGAATGTGTTTTGTTGATTGCATTTACCATGAGATAAGGTATAACAACACACTATGTTGTGACTCCACAGATGTAAAAAAATAGTGGTATTTGGCCCAATCCCATTATAGGAGCTGTAAAACTGCGTACCTCCTATGATGGGACAAATGACAGAATGATGCTTGCTATGCCATAATTTCATGTTTAAACAATACAGAAATAAAATGTAGTTAAGAAATATGTCAATCAGGAGGTATTCTCGGACTTTGGATAAATTAATATCGTTTTCCCAAACTTTTATTTAACTTGCCCTGTTAGTTAGTGTGGGTCCAATCTTGGTAGCTGAATTTGAGCCACTTTTCGATTTCCGATTCAGTTGAAATTTTGTGTAAGTACGTAATTAAGTATGCAAATCGGATGATAATGCACTTTTCGTCGCCTCACTGCGAAAATAGCCTGCCGTGCCATTCTCGAAAAATTAGGCCGAGAATTTAGCCCTTTTCAACTCGGTTTTGGATCCAAAAGCGGTTGTGAAGCCGCCGTCCACGCCGTGCGTACTTACGTGGAGCGTCGGGCCGGCGAGGTGCTGCTGAAGGTGGATGTAACTAACGCTTTCAACTCCGTGGACCGAGGCGCCCTGCTGACCCAAATCAAAGAAAAAATCCCGGAAACCTACAATTTCCTATGGCAATGTTACAGCTCACCTACGAAACTTTTATATAAATCAAACCTTTTGGCCTCCTCCGTTGGTTGTCAGCAGGGTGATCCTTTAGGCCCAGCCATTTTCAGTCTCGCCATCCATTCTATCATAAAAAATCTAAATTCTAAATTAAATATCTGGTACCTGGACGACGGAACCCTTGGAGGTGAAGCCGATACTGTTTTAGACGATTTAAAAAAACTAACATCAGAGTTAAAATCTATCGGCCTTACTCTGAACTTTTCGAAATGCGAACTCTTTATTTTGAACCCTTCCTCCGATTGCAAAATTAAAGAGGACAGCTTTGCTATGATAGCCCCCGGTATCAAAATTATCAGTGACAATCAGCTTCACCTTCTTGGCTGCCCTATTTTAGATCAATCTTTCGACGAATATGTCAATGCCAAAATCCAAAATTTCAATTCTGTTTCGGAACGCCTACTAAAAATTAATATGCATACCGCCTTTTCCATCATTCGATATTGCCTTTTCGTACCCAAATTTACATATGTTCTCCGCTGTAGTCACCTTTGGAAGCATCCCACCCTACTTTTAACACTTGACTCCTTAATTCAGGATACTCTCTCATCTGTTCTCAACATACGTTTTGAAGAAAGGTCCTGGACCCAGGCCTCTCTGCCTATTCGGCACGGTGGCCTGGGTATCCGCAAAATTTCCAGTGTGTCGCTGCCTGCCTTCTTGTCCTCGGTGCATAGTGCTCAAAACCTAATTGGAGGCATTTTATCTCGCTCTCTCGGGGCCATAGAGGCAGCACATTGCACCGAGGCCAAGAATGTTTGGTCACTAACCTGCAGCAACACGGACCCGCCTGCCAATCCTTGCTCGCAGAGGCAATGGGACGAGCCGCTCTGCCGTCTAGTACGGAATAATCTCGTTGATACGTCAACTAGTACGGCGGAGCGAGCTCGTCTCCTTGCCACTGCGGAGTGGGAGTCGGGTCTGTGGCTACAAGCCCTACCCTCTCCATCCATAGGGACCCTATTGGACAACACCACCTTCAGACTGGCGACTTGTTTGCGCATAGGGACTGTAACAAACGTCCCCCATCACTGCCGTTGTGGTGCCATGGTGGACAAATTTGGACATCATGGACTTTCCTGCGGCAGAAGCGCCGGACGCATACCCAGACACGCCAGCATCAACGACGTCATCCGAAGGGCCTTTGTCAGCGTCAAAGTCCCGGCCATACTCGAGCCCGTCGGTTTGGCTAGGGACGATGGCAAGAGGCCCGACGGTATGACGTTGGTGCCTTGGAAGATGGGACGGCCTCTAGTCTGGGATGCCACATGTGTTGACACCCTCGCGCCGTCCCACCTTCCGGGCACCAGCAGAGATGCTGGTCATGCCGCGTCCATGGCAGAAGACCTCAAACGCCGCGAATATGCCACCCTTGGCAGTAGTTATATTTTTGAGGCGTTTGGGGTCGAAACGCTGGGGCCGTGGGGGCCAAGCGCGCGCCGTATATACAGGGCCTTAGCGGAGCGCCTTATGGATGCCGCAGGAGACCAGAGGGCTGGCCAGTATTTTGCTCAACGCATAAGTATTGCCATACAACGTGGCAATGCGGCCAGCCTTCTGGGCACACTGCCCAATATCGGCAGTGACTTGGGGGACGTTTTTTATTTATAGGCTTTTTATTTTAAGTTTATTTAGTTTAGAGATAGTTTGTATTATTATTTGTAAGCTAATTTAATGTTTTATATTTACTTAATTATTTGTGAATTAAAATTCTTTTTCATGCAATATTATGATAACATGGACCTGATCTGATGATGGAGACAGGAGGTGGCCATGGGAACTTTATCGCATTAAACCCTAACTAATTGTGTTAGGGTATATTAGAATTGTCTCGATGGATTTAATACAATAATAATTGGCTGTGGAAAGAAAAATACATTCAGCGATAAAAGCTTATACCAAAAATTGTTTTATTTTGCCGTAATTTATTCCCCATTTCAATATTTTATACTGATAGAGCAATGTCCATTATAGGGCGCCCATTACTGGATCCACGTCCATTACCGGGGGCCCATTACTGGAACTTTAGTGTCCATGACTGGAGAAAAAAAGCATAGTTTTAATTTGTTAAATATGTGGAAACTAATTGCAGTATCTTTGATACAACACGCCTAAAACATGAAAGACGGATAGGACTTTCATCTTTTAACGCGCTAAGCGGTAGACCATTTACATGTATAAGGGAAATATCATAAATACTCCAAATTTCCTCTTAAATGTCCCATGACTGGTGCTGTTACAAAGGTGCTTTACTTCTGTTTATGATACATAATTATTATTAGTATGTTCATTGTTGTATACCTTGCTTTTGAAAGTGCCCTGTTAATATAGTAATCAGAAAATGCCGAGTAAATTATGCTGAAGCGTAGCAAGCATACCTTCTTGTTTGCTAGTTTTACACGTAATTGTTGGATCCTATTAAAAGTTTGAATAATAAGGTATTGTGACTCCTACTGTAGTTGAAGGAACAGACGATTATGCAATTTGTGTAACATAACTTTTATTGCAGAACTATGAAAGCAAAACTTTCTTAATTGGAAAGAAAAGTATTCGAGCAGCCGAACTCTGGCAATTCTGTCAAAGCGTTGTATTTTTTATATGATCACATCACCATATGTAACACCTATATATATACGCTTATTTGAAGCAAATAAACATTCATTCATTCATTTATTCATTCATTCATTCATTTATTCATTCATTCATTCATTCATTCATTCATACGGCGCGATTCGGGAAATTAATAAGAGATTCACTAGATTTGAAATAGTTAAGATATGTGACGTTCCACGGCAAAAGGTACTATTGCCCCGGCTGAATATTGGAGTGGCGTTAAAAATAGTGTAATCGCCAGCCGCCATAAGGTACTTTTTGCCGTGGAACGTCACATATCTTTACTATTTCATATCTAGTGAATCTCTAATTAATTTCCCGAATCGCGCCGATAGTCCCTAACAAAATAATTCAGTACGCGATGTATACGTCATCACTTCTTTGTTTTTATAAACATCGCACTAACTGCCGCGACGTCACAACTGTCACGTGTAATAATGTAATGACTACGCATAACTTTTTTTTTTTTCAAAAAATACCTACGAATCATTTGATTAAGATTAAGTAAATTGAACATTTCTTATAAAGTCATTTCACAACACTAAAACCTTCGTCTAATTCCATATTGCGGTTGTATTAACCCTCGGCATACAGGGTGGGGTATTCTAGACCCGACTCTATTTTGAGTAAACATGATTATTATTTTATTATCAAAAAGACTTTTTTATTCAAACAAAGATATCCTCAAAAATAAGGAAAAAATATAAAAATGCAAAATTATTACACATTGCTCTACAATAATAGATTCATTCACATTTTATTTACCAAATTGCATTGAATTGGTATGCCGAGACTTAAAAATACACGCTGTATATTATGCTGCGGTGTTTGTTTTATAAAAATATTTAACTAAAACTAAACGAATTATCGTTAAATTATTATCTTTTAGCTTTGATACATAAACGTAAATATTTCTTAAGATTATTAACTTTATGCCGCAATAAAAAAATGTCAACGTATTTTTGGGCCATCCTGTATTATTAAATATCTCATTTTCTAACCAGTTAACTCAATTTAGTTATAAAATACAACATACTTAAACAATCCCAAAATGAGTCAGCTGAGTCAGCTGCTGCAGCAACCAACGAGACAACCAACGGAAATGTAATATTAATAAGAATTCAAAGTGTTTCCTGCACTTCGCACTAAATAGAATAAATAGAAAAAGAACTGACAATACGCGGTAGGGTAAACCGTATAGCTATTGCCCAGTTAAGGGTCGCAAACAGAATGACATTAAAAAAAACATAGAAATAACGTAGTAACTTCGTTTTTATTGCTATTTTCTTATTACCTAATAAACCCTTCTATAGATAATTAACAGTTTTAAGTTAAGTCTTACGTGACATAGAAAACAAAGCAACAAAATAAAAATATTGTAAAAAGTACAGTTATTGCCCAGAGCCCACAGTTATTGCCAGTACCACAGCACAGTGATTGCCCAGTAACTTAAAATCATAAATCACAGTCTAACTTGACTTTCAACATAAAATTGAACATTATAAACATTTTATTGAAAAAAATATGGTTAGCTGAAATAAAATTAGTCAGAATCGTCACTGTTGCCAGAATCTTCCACTATGTAACAATTATGGCACATGAATAAATTTAATTCAGTCCTGTCGGGTATATGTTCCTTATGCTTCCGTGGAATGCATCGCACGTGAAAACTTGCCGAACAGGAACTGCAAGTCAATCTGCTCGTATTCTTTTTCATATTAGTACAACAAACTGCACAAATACTATTTTTACCGGGCTTTATAACTATTTCTCTTAAAACGGTTATCCGTTTAGACTCTGGTAATTGCTTAGTGGTTCTCTTTTTGCCCTTACTTTTAACACCCATTTCTTTTTTTATCTTTTTTAGTATAGGTTCAGATTGTTGCTCAAAATTTTGAACTTCTTGGTGGTCATTGTTTCCCGTGTTTGTTGTTTTCCGTTTCAGATTTTTTTTTCCTTCTTTAGTATATTGAGTTTCACCCGGATCATTCATAATAAATTGTGCGTTATCTATGATTGGTTTTTTATTTAATTGTACAGTTTTTTTATTTGTAATTTCAGTCTTTTTATTCGTTTTTTCTTTTTTTTTCATATTTCTAACTAACTTCTTCTCTTCTTTTACTTTTATCAAATTTTCTTTTTCTACTTGTTTAGAATGTAGAGCAGCTTTATAATTTTGGGAGCTAATGGCATATGGTTGTCTTTCAGTTTTCCTTTTCCATTTTCTTACTGGCGTCTCTGGGTATGCTAAATATTCTCCTAAAGAACATTTTCTTTTTACAATTTTAGGACTTGGCAACAGACCAGACGACTGTACCATGACAGGTTTGGACGTTCCGGGTATAGGAGAAGTAAGGTCTAGTGAATCTAGTGATAAAGCATCTTCTGTTTCATTAAATGTGTCTGGTATTTGAAAAACTAGCTCACTATCTTCTTCAACGCATCCTTGTTCATTTCTTTGTGGACTTGACAGCTCAAGAGTTGACTTCACCGTGACCACAGAAGGCGTAGACTCAAATTTTGACTTCTCGGGTACGGTGGAAGTAATATCAAGAGATAAAGCACCTTCTATTTCTTTAAAGTCTCGTGTCTTTAAAGCTAGCTCACTGAAGTCATTTATCTCTGCAACACACTCTTCTTCATTTCTTTGCGGTGATACATTAGGAAAATCTACTACTTGTACTGCTTTGTCGCCTTTTTGCGATGTAACAACTGAAGAGTCTATTCCTTCTTTAGTGGTACTCATAACTTCTACGTCGTGATATGCTTGCCATATTTGGAACAACTTATTCAAGTGTTCATTACTCTTTTGACAAGGCAAATTCTGACTACGGTTTTCAAAGTCGTTGGAAAGAGTTGTTCCGATGATCTCTTTGAATTTTGCGTAACTTAGCATTGCAGAGTCAGGTATCATTTTATTTTTTTGCGATGTGACATTCTCGTTCTTGTCTCCGAGGCATTTATTATAATCAATCGCGTCCGGGTTAAATGGATACAGGCCACAGGCTTTAAAACCGTTCACTAATATTTCAGGCCTTAAACTGGTTATGAGTTATGACAGTTTCATTAAGCACAGTAGCAAAATTCAATTTAGTCACGCCTTGATTATTATTCTCATTTTGCCATTTTCTGACAGTTTTTTTCCATCCCATCTTTAGAGGTCTAAAAGCAGCTACATCGGCGGGCTGAAGGATTCTTGTAGCATTCGGATACAATGCAATTAACTCAATTTGAAGGTGAGTGCAAAGTTGGCTCAAATGGAAATTTAAATGCGTTTTATGGCCGTCCACAAAGAGTATAACTGGAAGCTTGACATTATTGCTGACCAGATAGGGATGAAACACATTTGCTATAAATTCATAAAAAGTTTCCGTAGTCATCCATCCTGAGTCAGACTTTCCGATTCCCCATCCGTCCGGTACAGAATCGCTAATTTTTTTGATAGGCATTCTTTGATAAGGATAAATAACGAACGGACAACAGACTTGTCCTGCGGCAGAAAAGGTGAACAAAACTGTTATAGATTCTTTGGCTTGAGATTGTTCAATATTATATACATTTTTAGCACCTTTTTCCGCTAACACTTGGCCAGTTTTAACACAAATTTGGAAATTTGTTTCATCTGCATTAAAAATACGATTTGGATCATTTAAAATGGGAGTCAAGTCTTTTTCTTTAGCATAATCGCTGATTTCAGCAAACCACCCTCTTATATCTTTTTCCGAGACATAGGAACTTGCTTTTGATACTCCTTCTGATGTTCTTATTGTCAACCTCGGATGTCTTTTCAAAAATGCCTTCCACCAACCATCACCGGGTCTATTATTTGTAAATAAATTAGGACGAGGATTTTCCACTAGAAACTTTTGCACTGTATCTAAAATATCTTCTTTATTTCGAGGAAACCCTTTTCTGGCCGAGATTATTATCCATTCCTCTAGTTGACTTTCTTCGGAAACAGTTAATACCGGTGATGGCCCTAGACTAGTTTTATGCCCGGGATTTTCAATGTAATACCAAAGACTGGTCCTTGGAACACCGTAATTTTCAGCAATTTGTCTTGTAGACAACTTGTTGTCAGCATCTTGAACAGCTTTGATCGCATTCTGCAAATTTTCTTTTCTATATTGTACTTTTGGTGTTTTTGGCATACTGAAATTAAAACAATAATAACAATTTAGATATTGAATACTCGTACTCCATGGGCACTGCAAGAATGGAATTTTTTCATCACACTTGTTTTCTAAATGTGCTATTTATTGCACGCATGCGAAGCGGGAGAAAAGTTTCATTTTTCTCCAACGGCAGGAAAAGTACTTTTTTAATACAGTTGCTCAAAAAGTGCTACTTTACGTAGCTGTTTAGCGTGCGGAAAGTTGGTTATCTCGAACTAGTGCTTTTTACTTTTCCAATTTTTTTAAATTTATACTTGTTCCAATTCACGACTACTTATTGATGAGTGTTAATATTACTTTCCTTTAAACGTCGTAATCAGCATAAAAACCTACCGTTAATGTAAGAATACGAAAAATATTACATATTTCATATTTAATTACTTACCTCTTCATGATTATAACACGTTTATTTTTTAATATTCAATATTGAAAATTCCGTTCTTAATAAGTTGACTGGAATGGAACGGAATAGCTGCCAAACGCCCATAGATATAATATACTTAAAGACGACGTCTAACCGAGCTGTCACTGTTACCACTTGTTTAGTGTACGATTAACAATGTTTTTCTTATTTTTTCGCAACTGTATTAAAAAACGTCGTTCGATACACGTGCGGAAATGTCATTCTTCACTCGTCCCGAGTCTTGCCACTCGCCTGCGGCTCGTGGCAAGATATCTCGGTACTCGTGAAGTAATGACATACCTTCCGCACTAGCATCGAAATGTACTATTTTAATACAATTGATCAAAAAGTGTACTTTATATAAATGTTGTTCGACACACGTGCGGAAGTGTCATTTTCACTCGTCCCGAGTTTTGACCCTCGCCTAAAGGCTCGGGCTAAGAAACCTCGGGACTCGTGCGAAATGACACACTTCTCGCACTTGTATCGAAAACTACTATTTTAAAGTGCTAAATAACACACACGGACCACGAAGGTTTAGAGACAAAAAGACAAAAATTCGTTTAAAATGTAGATTTTAAAAGATTGATGTTTATTATTCCATTTGTGTAAGATTGTCCTATAATATTTATTTATTTATTTATTTATTTTAATAAACATAATTTTAACAACCGTTTTGAAATATTTTGTACGATTATCGATCGTGGCTGTTTGCCATAGGGTCGGTGCCTTTCATACTAAACGTCAATTAAAAGAACAAAATGGCGGACGAATGTTTGAAATGCCACCGTATTTAACCGAATTTACGTTAAAAAATGTGTTTTTCCTTAGAAAGTGTGATGAAAAACATTGTGTATATCACGGGCGGTAAGGAAATTACAATTTCGAGTCAATAAAAGTCCTCCATCTGCGGTGTTGGACTTTTAACAGCTTCTCGAAGACCTATTGACCACACTTAATAAGCAATGTAATTATTATAAATACAAAACACGAAAAATAATCTACCGTGACGGCTATTGCCCGGGCAATAACTATAGTTATTGACCTATGGCAATTACTAAAACTACGGTGGGCAATAATTAAAAATGTTCAAACTTTGTTACAGCGATTGCCCACCGGTAAAATAACCGTTTAAATACTAAACTCAACTCCGACGTATATTTAAAACTACGAAATTACTATTAATTTAATCACAAAATATGTAATTACATGGGAATATCAAATAAAAAAATCTCAGAATAAACTTTGAAGCAAGTAAGTCCTTAAGAAAATCATTTAAAAATTTACCTGTTTGAGTAACACGTTCACATGTATCGACAAAATCCGCCATTACTGTTGTTTTTTTTTAAGTGTTGCCAGTTTTTATTTTTAAAACTCGTCTATATTATAAACAGCGTCATCTAGCAAATTCTACTATTACAAAAATGGTACAAAACAAACAACAGAGAATGTCGTTTTAAAAAGCGGGCAATCACTGGCGGTGGGCAATAACTCCCTGGTTTACCCTACTTATCATTAACAAAAGAATGTTAAGAAAAGAAAGGTGCATTCGGATTTTAAAAACACAGATAATTTTCTTTCCTTAATTGGCAAATATCACGGAAGGTCGTGAGTTCCAACCTCCTAGGTGCTCAACAGTGTCAATGATTCTGGTTAAGAAATAAATAAAACCGGGCAAGTGCGAGTCGGACTCGCGCACGAAGGGTTCCGTACCATAATGCAAAAAAACAAAAAACAAAAAAAAGCAAAAAAAAAACGGTCACCCATCCAAGTACTGACCCCTCCCGACGTTGCTTAACTTTGGTCAAAAATCACGTTTGTTGTATGGGAGCCCCATTTAAATCTTTATTTTATTCTGTTTTTAGTATTTGCTGTTATAGCGGCAACAGAAATACATCATCTGTGAAAAATTATCTCACAGTTCGTGAGACACAGCCTGGTGACAGACGGACGGACGGACGGACGGACGGACGGACGGACGGACGGACGGACAGCGAAGTCTTAGTAATAGGGTCCCGTTTTACCCTTTGGGTACGGAACCCTAATAAAAAGGGGGTATAAGATTGTGTACAGTCTTTTGATTGATACATAAGATTGCGCCAAAATTAAATAAAAAACAACATCTTTTTCTGTAAGAGAGGGTTCCTTGAAAAAAAAAAATGGTGACTCACCCCATACACACACACACACACACATCATGACACGAACAGAGAGTCTCTGCCAGCTTGCCTTGCAAAACTTTACTTAAATATCACTTGTTCCAGCTGTTAACAAGTTTTAGTAGCAGCAGCTAGAGGCACAATGCTTATCTACAACTTATTTAAGATGTACCGTTTAACTGAGGCGGATAGTAAAATGTTATTATGGTCAGGTACAAACTGGTCAAAAGCTTGGCTACATAACGCTGATTTGTACTATGTAAGATGTAAGTAATACGATATCCTAGATTTTATCACCAAACTCAGCTAGAAAATCACTGAGCAATTTTTTTACCAAACGCCAAAGATAAGTTGTTTGTTACCATAGTCTAATAAAACGTAGTCTTCTCTTCCCAGAGTGACACAGGCCTACGTCACAATAACATGGCCGCTATATATAGCGCTATCGCATATTATCATATAGCGCTGTCGCATGATGACGTAGGCCTGTGTCAGTCAGGTGACCTAGAAAAGACGGAGGAGAGAGTACCAGGCGGAGTATATTATTATACCATGTTTGTTACCTACTCTTGTAGTGAAAAGGTATACCTTCAAAGTCAGTTAATAATGAAGGTACTTAATAAAAAGTCCAAAGAAAAACACTGCATAGCGCAGCAAAAAAAGATCTTAATGAGAAAATATTACCTCTTTTATATTATGTTAGCTGCAGCTCGTTAATATTTGCTTAAAAGCGGGTTGTGGCTTAATTCCGACTATAATTTGACGAGTTTCCAGGTTTATCCAGAAACATAAACCCACAGAAAGACCGAAGGTGGCAAACAAGATAACTGTTCTCGTGATGATAAGCGGACACCGTCGCCCAATAGACGCTTGGACATCAGAGGTATCGTGAAATTCGTGAATCGTGAGGAAGTTGCCGACCTCCTTGGGATCAGAGGTACATAGAGGGGCGTCATATATTACCTACGCGAGGCGTTTTTTGGCTTCCTTCTTATTCCCCCTGGCTATAGTCTGCTTCGAGCAACACCGGCTTCCGACACGTCGGAAGGGAGGGGCCCAAGCGATATCTCACCGTACAAATCTTTCTGCCATTTTTCGCGGGGGGAAGGTGCACACAGTCGCACTTCTCACACACTTACATACAAAATCCAATCAGAGGCCCTACTGCGAACCACGTTCGACGTGTTGCCTCTCTATGGCACTTGTAAATTCATACGTAAGTGTGACAGGGAGGCAACACGTCGAACGTGGTTCGCGGTAGGCCCTCTGTAATGACGACACAAATACATAGAAAATGACACACGTCAAAGACAAATCTTGCAAACCTCGATCTCTTTTTGTGTACGGACGAGTGACTAGTGTCACAACAGCACGCACACTAACACATTTTCGTTGAAGTATGTCATTGTATTCTGAGAGATGAGAAGTCGGATTTGTCGCTCGACCGATCCGCAATTTGTACTGAGCGAGCAAAATCGATAAATCCAACAATTACTTGAGACTAAAATATAATAATTGTATTTAAATGTAATTAAACGTATGATATGTAAAAAAAATATTACATGTGAAATGTAACACTTTCTTTTTGTAAATTTGATGTCCCCGACCTCTTTTTATAACAAAAAACCGAGCAAACAGGCATTTTTGTGCAGCAGTGTTCACGCGCGCGTCTGGACTCGGTCTAGTGAAAAATCCAAGTGCAACTAGTTTTATTACCCGCGCTAGATTATATTGACGCGCTAATCTTGTACCTCGGCAGAGGGGAAATAGTGCGAATGCCGCCTCCCTTCCGTGTTGCTCGAAGATAGTCTGTATCTTTAGGTATTTAAATAAAGGTAAACAAACTCTAACCTCAAATGGCTCCTTAAGCCAATTGAGGGTAGATAATAAAAATTACACGATCAAATAATGTAGGTTAAAGTCAGGTCGGTCTGTGACTGATCCAGGCGGTTTGGTATTAATTAACCAATAAATGCTATAAATGCACAAATTGTTTGTTTATTTTTATTTAAAGATACAAAGTATAGGTGCCATGAAATTTGTCTCGACGTGTTAATTTAATTACTTTTGTTGCAATCGCCATCGGAATGTCATTTTATCGCTAGTTTTTTGTGGAATTCCCAATGTAAAGTTCCTGAATAGGCCTTCTTTTATTTATTTTGTGCGGAAACGCCGCAGCCGCATCTTACTGCGACGAAAGCAGATAATAGCGAGAAAAATAATGCAATAAACCCGCATACGGGCGCTGTGCCAAGCGAAGCCAAGCCTATGTACAAGAAGTAGTCTAAGTATCTTATTTTGTAGAAAAATTAGTCGAAAATGTTGTGACTAGCTTCTGCAGCAGGTAATCATTGTAACTAGACCACTGCTTTACAGACAGTCGATAAGTAAGCATCAATGTAGTTTCTGATGGGTTACCTTCTAAAGATTTGGAGATAGAAAATATTATAGTGATTATTCTTTAATAATAATATATATCTAAGACATGTTATTTTGTTGACCTAGCAAATGTAATCACGTCAATAAAGAATAACAGAAGAAATACCCTACCCTTGTTCTTTAACTATGTTAGTAGCCATATTACATTGTTCCAAAGTTCCAAGTAATTTGGCCAGGCATTTGTGTCTCGTTATAAATTCGGACATGTAAAAAGAGCCTACTTCCTTTCTGTAACTATGTAAGAGGCCAAACTATAATATATCTATTGTCAGCAGCCGAGATTCATCCCGATAGGAATACTACGAGGCACGTAGTAATTGTGTACGTACAGATATGATGGCTGTACTTTTATCATCTATATAACGTCACTCTCTAATAAACATGATATCCGCGCTCCCGAGCACACACTTCCATCTCGCTCACACTCTTAGTGAGTGACAGAAGAACGCGAACTCACTGGGCCTCACCTTCACTAACCCAAAATGAGTCTTTGCCTCCGACACGAGTATACACGCCAATTGTCTCGATCCTGTGCCATCTCCCGCCAGTTATCGGCATGGAGATCGCGCAAGTCCGCTTAAACCGCATCGCCCCAGCGATACCTGGGACGTCCGATCGGCCGGCCTCCGCCCTACCGGTCGTCCCAGGTATGCCCTTTTAGCGCCGCGATCCTCCTCCATTCCACCATGTGTTAAGTACGAGCATAACAACTAAATGATGAGTGACACTATTACCCACACGTGTTACGTTTCACTGTTTGTTATAAAGTTGCACAAAATCCCCAGCTTTGTTACGTAACCTCAGTTCGTAAGTACCTACCCAGTCTGAAACGGAGTCATAAACTGCAGATGCTGACTACGAAGTCTACTAGTTATTGGACTGAAATATGTGTAGGTGCTGTAACTGATAGACGGGTCATTTAGTGTTCACCGATGAGTCATTGATAGTACAAGTTTAGTGGCACGTGTATTTAATGCTGTACTGCGGCAATGTTAAGTAGTGATTGCTTGGTTAAATGCCAGACTTGACAAAGTTACCGCCACACATACAGGTAGAATTAAGCCATATATAGGTACAATGCCTTCTATATCGACACAAAGTCAAAGACTTTTCAAATTTTATATTTCGTGTTTACATTATGGCTTTATCCCAAAAAACAAAATAGTTAAATGCCTAAGAAATTGATTCGCTCAATAATACGTGGGGACCTGTTATAACCTAAGTAAGTTACAGCCATGTTGCAGTGTCCTAATTTTCGGGTACGTAGGATTGACATTTTTTGTTTTCTTGCCTGTGTAGACCCTGAGTAACTTTCTTTGTATCTAGACACGCGGCAGCGTGTCAAGCCAAGTTCAAAAGTAGAGAACGGACGACGCAGTGGCCATGTGTGCTACACGAACCATTTGAAGCCATTTTTGATTCTACCGTATGGTAACTCAAAAAATATTTAACATAAAGATCTGAAAAGCTTCTAGAACTTACTTAACTCCTTAAGGCTAACTAGAACCCCAAATTTCATGAATATAGCTCAACCGGTTATTAAGATACATACGTCCAAAAATTGGGATTTTTTTCTCACTGACTCACGCAACGTACTGACTCACCTAACATCAAAACCTAACCCACTTCCAGATCACCTAGCAAGTTGAAATATGTCACCCAGATGGGTGATTGTGTGGGTTACGAAACTGAGATAAAGAAATAGTATTTCTTTCACATTTATGTTTTTGATGGGATGGAATATAACAAAAGTAATTCAAAGGATTCCAATTGAAACGAAATGAAATGAATATAGAAAAAATATATATAAAAGCAGGATTCAAGAAAATCATATTCATAAAATGTGTAGGCACCGTAATAAACACTATAAGTTACACATATCAAAGTCACAGATGACTGAACCAGCACTCCTTTACGTCACCCCAAATAAAATAGACATAAAAGTGAGTTGTAAACAAATGACTGCGCGTCTCGGAACGGAAGTAACGGAACTACTTAAGACTTCTTTTACGTCACCGCGAATAAAAAAGACATAAAAATAAGTGGCCTGAATGAAGCCGTTCCGCTCCCGTCTCCGATGCTGCGCACTGCTTGCAATAAATCAGGCGATGAACATGTTCAGTTTCAATCACTCAAAGCTCTATACTTAGGCCAAGAAATAAGAAGTTATAGAGGGAAATGCTAGGAACACAATTTTTGACTCCGTAACTTTATTTGGACTAGTTAGGAGGTGAACATATCAAAAGTCCCCGGCCGTAGCCCCGGTGCTGGGGGGGAGAGGGGGAAAGAAGGTCTCATTTTTCGGTTTTTCACTAATATCTTGGAAACTTTGCGTCTTAGCGACATGACTACTGAGACAAACCAAAAGCTGATAAAATTTGTTACAAGTTTTATTCAGTCAAGTTTTTCGATATCTTGAATAGTTTTTGAGATATCCGCTCTTGAAAGTTTATTTAGGGCTTTCAATTTTATCTTGATATCTATATTAGTGAAGCTGCTAGGCCGTGTTTGGTATCATTTTCGTATAAATCGGGGGTGCTGAATTCATTTTTGGTATCACATTGACACCATTCCTTAGAAAAAACATATCTAGACACGCGGCAGCGTGTCAAGCCAAGTTCAAGCAAAGGAACTGGCTAGCCAGCGCCAAGTGTAATATTACACGAACCACTTGGTGCCACTTTTGACCCTTCTATAACTCAAAACATCTTTAACGTAAACACATAAAACTACGTGTGTTTAATTATATCCATAAGGACATCTAGAAGCCCAAATTTCATGAAGCTAGCTCAAACGGTTATAAAGATATGAAGGTCAAAAAGTCGTAAATTTTAAGACTGACTGACAGACTTATAGTACCTAAACCTAACCTACTTCCAGATGACCTAGAAGGATGAAATTTGGAATCCAGCTCAGTTATTGTGTGAAAGCGTAGGAAAAAATCTAAAAATAAAAAAAGTTATAAAATAGGGGGGGTCCCCATACAAAAAAAACATTTTTTATTGTGACTGACATATAAGTACCTAAACCTAACCTACTTTCAGATGACCTAGAAGGATGAAATTTTGGAATCCAGCTCAGTTATTGTGTGTAAGCGTAGGAAAAAATCTAAAAACAAAATAAAGTTAATATATAGGGGGGGTCCCCATACAAATTTCTTTTTTATTGTGACTGACATATAGTACCTAAACCTAACCTATTTCCAGATGACCTAGAAGGATGAAATTTGGAATCCAGCTCGGTAATTGTGTGTAAGCGTAGGAAAAAATCTAAAAATAAAAAAAGTTAAAAAATAGGGGGGGTCCCCATACAAAAAACCTGTAATACGCGCGAAACAACCGGCCAACGGTGTGTCGTTGGCGGCGCGCGGCACCACATAATTAATACAAAGAACAGAAGTAAAAAAACATGCAGCGGAAACACAAGAAAAAACATTAAATCTCAATACCTGCCTAGTTTTCTTTACAAAAAGTATTGATATCCCATCAAAAACATAAATGTAAAAAAGGAGAGCCAAGTTCAATACAAAAATTATGCTTGGCTGTGAGGTTCGCCGCAAAAAGAATGGAGATCTAAATGAGTGCCAAGTTCTATGCAAAATCCAAATATGTATTTATAGGAACAAAATAACATTATAAACAAGTATTAAACTCTATTTCTTTGCTTTATTGGATACCTATAACAATTGCTGTTATTTTAAAAAAATGTGAGATCTTAAAGTAGGTTAGATTTGGCTTGGCCAGTTTTTATCAGAATTACAAAATATATATGTTGAATAACTTTATAAAATTACTGATGTAATGAAAACTGGCCAAGTCAAATCTAACCTGCTTTAAGGTCTCGCATTTTTTTAAAATAACAGCAATTGTTATAGGTATCCAATAAAGCAAAGAAATAGAGTTTAATACTTGTTTATAATGTTATTTTGTTCCTATAAATACATATTTGGATTTTGCATAGAACTTGGCACTCATTTAGATCTCCATTCTTTTTGCGGCGAACCCCACGGCCAAGCATAATTTTTGTATTGAACTTGGCTCTCCTTTTTTACATTTATGTTTTTGATGGGTAAACTTTAAACAAATACCCTTTTTTTAAAATTCCTCTTCACGCTTAAACCGCTCAACCAATTTAATTGTAATTTGGTATACAGATATTTCGAATCCCAAGACAGGACATAAGATACTTTTTATCTCAATAATCATCCTTTAAAGTTGTGAAATGGAGTATGGGGGGAATTCAACTTCGTCGACGAAACTGAATTCCTGAGGTAAATACTGCTTAAGGTAAAGTTTAAAGTCATGTTAGGTATCATTTTCATCTAAATCACAGATGTATACCATCCTAAATTTCACCTAAACCGGTTCAGCGGTTATTGACTCCTCATACAAACTTCCACCCCACTTTTCACATCCTCAAAAGATGCTTTTGGTTATAAAAACCATCCTATGTCCTGTGTCGAGACTGAAACTATTTCTATACAAAATTTCAACGAAATTGGTTCAGCGGTTTAAGCGTGAAGAGGGATTTTTAAAAATATATTTTTTTTTAATTTTGGTTTTACTTCGGAATAGTGTCAATGTGATACCATAAATGAATTCAGCACCCCCGATTTATACGAAAATGATACCAAACATGGCCTAACAGCATCACTGATGTAGATATCAAGATAAAATTAAAATCCCTAAATAAACTTTCAAGAGCGGGTATCTCAAAAACTATTCAAGATATCGAAAAACTTGACTAGATAAAACTTGTAACTAATTTTTTGAGCTTTCGGTTTGTCTTAGTAGTCATGTCGCTAAGATGCAAAGTTTCCAAGATATCAATGAAAAACCGAAAAATTCGACCTTCTTACCCCCCTCTACCCCGCAGCACCGGGGCTACAGCCGGGGACTTTTGATATGTTCACCTCCTAACTAGTCTAAACAAAGTTACGGAGTCAAAAATTGTGTTCCTAGCATTTCCCTCTACAACGTTTTTTGAGCATTCATTTACTGACCTAACTACCTTTAAAGCTTACTGTTAAAAGGGATTTTTGTCCACTCCTAACTGTACATCGGTGGACCTTATTACAAGTGACATAAGGTGCACCGACGTACAGTTAACAGTGTGGGCGAAGACACAGTTATACGAGGTCACTTCATTGGCATGTCATATAGCCCAGAGCTGACATTTGCAATCCACATCAAATCAACAGTTGATTGTATCACATGTTCAATGGAATTGCGTTCTATCGCAAACTTGTGATCGAAAAAATAAGTAAGAAAAAATCAACTTTGTTTTATCACTACTATACGGTTTATAATGACTTTGAACTCGGGGTAGGTCGGTTAAGTCGGTTTGGTTTGGTTGTCACCTAACTGTGGATTGCTAATGTCAAATTTTGACAGGCGTGGATACTATCGCTAGACTTTTTTGTCCATGGGCTTGGGCACCATCTTGGAGTTTTTGACGTGCGAAAGGGTATTTTATAGCATAGAGTAAAGCTTTTTTTTTTCAATATATACGTTTACAGGAATTAATGACATCTTGTGAGCGATAGATGAACTAACGCGCTATTCACGGTGCGGCGGCGAGTAGTGGAACTATACGTGACAATTTCCCTCAATCAAAAGGGGACTACACTGTTGATGGTCGATAAAGGCTATTAAGGTAAAAGTACGCTCCACCGAACGCTCTGAATCCGTCCGTATCACCGAATTTCTTCTATTTTAGGCTATAAGTCGATTACTTACAGCTGATATTTACTTGCGTATTTTTTTTTCACGAGTTAAATACCTGTCCCTTCCATTAGGCCTCAGAGTCGGCCAATTTGTGCCGCAGTTGGGACGTGGCAATTGATCGAAACAGGTCGTCGCTGCCGATTGCCACTTTGTATGGGCAACCTTAAAGAAATTGTTAAGAAGTTGCGTATATTTCTTAAGGCCATAAAACCTTTTAAATTTATTTCTGTGTTTCAAAGTATGGTTTTACAGTGTGATTACCTAATTAGTTTGTGTATTTTAGTAAATTTAATTAATTTAGTGCAGTCATATTATCAGAAATTAAGCTTAATGTGAGTTCGGTGATGAGTACACCGACAATTTAATTGGAAGGTATTATCGAACAGCGTCCGGAATCAGGAAAAGCGTATGTTTTTGAAATTATTTTTCTACTGGTTGATTACGAACTATTTAGATTAACTACCTAAT
The DNA here is from genome assembly GCF_963556715.1 of Cydia fagiglandana. Classification (NCBI taxonomy): domain Eukaryota; kingdom Metazoa; phylum Arthropoda; class Insecta; order Lepidoptera; family Tortricidae; genus Cydia; species Cydia fagiglandana. The sequence continues at coordinate 18,797,782 of NC_085947.1, read as the reverse complement.
CTCACAAATAAATTAATGTATTTGTAATTTTATGAGCAATTGCCGAACAACAATAACCTATATAGATTATTATAAAACTGCGTTTGAAATGTTCATGTTTTACGACTTTTTGGCATCAAAATAAGATTTTTGGCAAGACTATTATCAAACAATAATTTTAGATATTTTACGCCAGTATTAGCGAGAATTTTATACATGTACGGTTTAGTAATGGATTCAAGTATTAAATTAATTGATAGATTTGTAGTTATACCATATTGATTACGATTTAAATACTATTTTCAAAATCTGTTCGCGAAATAGGTTCCTCATATTTTCCATGTTTCGTTCAGCGAACGGCTGTTCGGTGAATGGTACCCATGGTCTCTGCTACCGAACTCACGTTTGCGTTGACCATGTTTCTATTCGACGTTTATAAGAATATCATCCTTATTATTATAACGACTAGGTCTATATTTATATGTTTATTTTTTGTGACCATTATTTCAATGCCAGCCCTTCTCAAACTTTAGACATACTTATTGGACGCCTGATAATAGTCTCGGAATGTGGACAAAAAAACTCAATCTGATAATAAAAATAATAAAGCAATAATATTTTATACAGGATGGTCCAAACCTTGACGTCCAACATTTTTTTTAGATTCGGCTCGTCGTCGTCGTCATCTCGTCGTCGTGGGGCGATTTAAACTTGACTTTTGAAACTTCAAACTTTTGTTATTTAACCTTCCCTAGAAAATGGACGAGACAAAATGCATAAAACAGCCAAATTGTTTTATACATATACGTACATGTTTGATAATTGTTGCATACCTACCTATTTGGGATGACTTATTTTTCAAAAGTATTTTTCAATAAAAAAGACACGTCAAGATCGCTTACCACTTTTCTAATGCTAAAAAACAAAGTATAGTAGGGATTTAATACTGAACTACTAAAGTTTGGGCACCACTCAACACCATATTTTCATACAATTATTTCCTAGTTCGGTAATGCGGCCTCCCTATTCGGTATAATGTGCAAATCACCTTTCTTAGTTCGGTAAATGGTACAATCAAGGAAACTGGAAGAAATTATTTTAAAAATATTTTTAATATACGTCCAATCATTTCAGTAATTTATAGTTATGTTTAAATGAGGACAAATTTATCTAAATTTCAATTTTAGTATTGAACATATTCGTATGCAAATACCAGAACTAATTAAAAAAAGAAACGTAAGTCTAGGTCTTAAGCATTCGGTGAAGCGTACGTTTACCTTATTAATTGAATTTTAACAGCACGAACGCCTTATCGACAAGCGTTCTTTTTGTTGAACCCACACCTACACGTCAAATAATGCTCACTCCACACATTCACCTATGAACGCTCAAAAATGCCTATTCACGCAAGTTTTTTTTATGTAATACTCTGCAAAGTCAGTTGTACATAAACCATATATAGAAAAGTGAGTTTTTTTATTACTGGGTGGAATCAGGGATGAAAATCCCGGAAAAAATTAAATGCTTATCGCACACACAAAAAACAACACAAAATTTCGTTTTTTCCGGTTTTTTTCAGTTTAGGATAACTCAGGTTAGACCGGGCTGTGGCCGGGCCGCCGGAGCTACCGGAGCTACCGGAGCTTCGTTTTCTATGCAAAGCGTTATGTCATCACCAGGGCTCGGGAGTGGCACGGTGGGGGCCCGGCCCGGTCTTGCTATGTGCAAAGCCCTGACCCCCCCCCCCCCAGTATCTTTCAATTTTCATTATGACATTGATGCATCAAGGTGATTTGCTTACAGTACCTATGTTTACAGATGGGCTACCGCAAAATGCGATAATCGAAATTTCGTTATCTGCTTCTCTGTCGATCGAATGGCCAAGAGTAGTAGAGGCAGAAAACAATATTTCGATTTATGTGTTTCGCGGTAGGCCCTGGGATGTGCTATTAACGTCCTCTACGCAGGGTTTTGCGTAATGTTGCCTATTTCCTGCCTCAAATAACAGTTTGACAAAAACTAGTAGAAAATAAATGAGGGCGCCACTTTCTACGTTACTGTCCCTTTTTTGACGTAAAATGCTTAAAAATGGCATCAATTTAGTATGGCATATTTTTAGTTCCAGTTTATTTAATTTCTACTTTTTATGTCGCACTTTGGGTATAGGCACTAACTACTGAAATAATACAATAGAACTCTTTGTATATATATTTTTTTATAATAAACTAAACGGGGATTGGCTCTAGTCACACCTGATTGAAAGTGAGAGCCTGAAGATGATGGAGCTCAGTAAGTAATAATAGCCTATTCACTCTTGCTTTAAAGACACCGAGGTCAAATTTCCCAGGAAACACAGATGACGGGAGCGCATTCCATTCCTTAATCGTCCTTAAAAAAAAATGAGGCAAATCGTTTTGTGCGGATAAATAGTATATTAACAACGAACGGGTGCATTCGCTTTGCTCCTCCCGCCTGAACGTCCGACATAGACCTAGTATTACATAGATGAGCATACGCGTGTCTTCGTGAGGGACAAAACATTCGCAAAGCGACAATATTAAAAACACGTTTTAACATTCCTGACAACATACCAAAAATAATCTACGTAATTTGGTCGGGTTATTTGTTGATAAACCATACTAAATTTTTTGTGGGGAACAAACAAAAAGTGAGACTGTGACAAGGACAAGCAATAATACTTTATCTGCTACTCCTACTGAAATTTCCATAAGTGCATCTGGTTCGGTCGTGTACCTACTAACATTCGTTGTAAGATTTAAATTAAAATGACGAAATTGATCCTTTGTTGGTCTTAAATAAATTAAATTATTTTTTTAATCATAGGGTAATTAAATAACAACAATCTTAACAAATATGGCGTAATTGATCATGATTGTAGGATTGCTTTCAAATAGGATCCATATTATATTAATATGATCATTTATATGACAGTTTAATTAATTGCCTTGTATTTTTTAGAAATCATAATTCCCTCAGTGAGGGTGCTATTGGACGGTCGACGCAGTCTTAATATCATCTTACTGACGTACATTTTTACATATCAAACGACAAAGAATAAATATTCTTTGAATAGGTAGGTATATCTTCCTTTGACATGGCTGCTATTATACCTATATTCTTCAGGATTTGATTTGCCGTGTGATCATCGCTTTCTGGTTGCAACTTGGTGCCATCTAGGAACGTCCATACTATATACTTATATGAAAATAAAAAATATTTATCACAATACCTTCTACTACTACAGGGCGGCACCTTTAACCTTATTTTGGCAGTGATATTAATATATCCCTACAAAAATAGGTTAGGTGTCTAATTGTGCATCAATTATATTTTCAGTGGCTCATCTTTGTTATATATACTAGCTTTTCGCCGCAACTTCTTCAGCGTGGAATTATTAATTTAGGTAGGTAGCTATTATTTTATTCAATCAGTTAATGGGTGATTTCTTGAATGAAAACTACCCTTTGTCGTTCCCCGGGACTCAAACTATCTGTATGTACCCAACTAAATCGTGCACCAGCGCCGGTGCTACACCGTGCGGGCGGGACAGTTCCTATTGACAAAGTCTGTTGTGCAGTTTGTGTTAAGTGCCCATACAAAGTTCCACCGCTTTAAAGGATGATTTCTGGAATAAAAACTATCCTATGTCCTTCCTCGGGACTCAAACAATCTCTGTACCATATTTCAAATAAATCGGTTCAGTGGCTTAAGCGTGAAGAGGTAACAGACAGACAAACAGACAGCCGCACTTTCGCCTTTGTAATATTAAGTAGCTATGGATATACACTAGTCCAAGCACCAAGGGCGTGTAAGCGATAAGATAGAGATTCCGTGCCGGTAAAAGACAATAGATAGGTATATTAATAGTTGATCGCTGGCTGTTCATATTGCCGGCGAGGACTCTCTTTACACTCTTTACTCGCAGCGATCTAAGCTGTCAACGGTAAAATCGCTTAGCGGTAGGTACTCGCTAAGCGATGTTCGCTTGGCGGTCGGGAGACCATGAAACTAGAAAAAATAGTCGTATTGTTTTAGAACATCTATATCGATATTACTAACGAACCTCTGTAACTCAAAAAAAATGTATTTTTACGTTTCTATGTATTACCTGCCTAACACGAATTTTAATGTGTTTTTAAGACTAACAAAAACCTACAAGAACCTCTCTAAGTCGATACCCTCTACAAGACAAAACCTCGTTAACACGAAGTTTTGGCGTTTCCCTTGAGATCCGTGCTATCGAGGTTCCACTGTACTTCTATTCTGTGACTAAGGTTACAATACTTAATTCACGTAGGCTGATATTTGCTTGTAGACCTTATTAACCTTAAATACGGTGTTTAAAACGTCAAACTCGCATTCAAACACTCGCTTCGGTCGCAGCCGGACGACAAAACTATCAGAAGTATCAGAGGGCCTACCGCGAACCACGTTCGACGTGTTGCCTCCCTGTCACACTTACGTACGAATTTACAAGTGTGACAAAGAGGGAACACGTAGAACGTGGTTCGCGGTAGGCCTTCAGAACTAATATACTCGCTTCTCATCGGCGTGAAGTTAGCAGCCTAAAGTTATCTGCCTATGATAACCCGACCAAATAAAGAAGTCTCGTTTTATAAATTAAACAAAACAGTAAAATATACGGTTTCAAGGTCAGGGACAAACTTAAAAAGCAAATAATGATTTTTCTGATGTCCTGGCTAAATGTGTGAAATAAAATAGGAAAAATATTGCAACAATTACATAGGCAGCTAACTTCACAAAATGCAGCCTTACAAATACGATCAATTTTCTACATGAAGCTGTCTAGATTACACTTTGTGTTTGGTACCATTAGAACCGCCTTGTAACCAGTTGTAAACGAGGTAAGTTTCGTAAATTTTGAAAGAAAATGACTAGCCCAAACTGACTGAAAAAACATATCTGCCTAAGTAAAGATGACAATTTTCTGGAATTTCCACATGAAGCTGTCTAGATTACACTTTGTAGTTAGTACCATTACAACCGCCTTGTTACCAGTTATAAACGAAGTAAGTTTCATAAACTTTCAAAGAAAACTACTAGCCCAAACTGACTGAAAATACATATCTGCCTAAGTAAAAATGACAATTTTCTGGAATTTCCACATGAAGGTGTCTAGATTACACTTTGTGTTTAGTACAATTAGAACCGCCTTCTTACCAGTTATAAACGAGGTAAGTTTCATAAACTTTCAAAGAAAAGTACTAGCCCAAACTGACTGAAAATACATATCTGCCTAAGTAAACATGACAATTTTCTGGAATTTCCACATGAAGGTGTCTAGATTACACTTTGTAGTTATTACCATTAGAACCGCCTTGTTACCAGTTATAAACGAAGTAAGTTTCATAAACTTTCAAAGAAAACTACTAGCCCAAACTGACTGAAAATACATATCTGCCTAAGTAAAAATGACAATTTTCTGGAATTTCCACATGAAGGTGTCTAGATTACACTTTGTGTTTAGTAAAATTAGAACCGCCTTCTTACCAGTTATAAACGAGGTAAGTTTCATAAACTTTCAAAGAAAACTACTAGCCCAAACTGACTGAAAATACATATCTGCCTAAGTAAACATGAAAATTTTCTGGAATTTCCACATGAAGCTGTCTAGATTAATTACACTTTGTAGTTATTACCATTAGAACCGCCTTGTTACCAGTTATAAACGTAGTAAGTTTCATAAACTTTCAAAGAAAACTACTAGCCCAAACTGACTGAAAATACATATCTGCCTAAGTAAAGATGACAATTTTCTGGAATTTCCACATGAAGCTGTCTAGATTACACTTTGCAGTTACTACCATTAGAACCACCTTGTTACCAGTTATAAACGAAGTAAGTTTCATAAACTTTCAAAGAAAACTACTAGCTCAAACTGACTGAAAATACATATCTGCCTAAGTAAAGATGACAATTTTCTGGAATTTCCACATGAAGCTGTCTAGATTACACTTTGTAGTTATTACCATTAGAACCGCCTTGTTACCAGTTATAAACGAAGTAAGTTTCATAAACTTTCAAAGAAAACTACTAGCCCAAACTGACTGAAAAACATATCTGCCTAAGTAAAAATGACAATTTTCTGGAATTTCCACATGAATGTGTCTAGATTACACTTTGTGTTTAGTACAATTAGAAACGCCTTCTTACCAGTTATAAACGAGGTAAGTTTCATAAACTTTCAAAGAAAACTACTAGCCCAAACTGACTGAAAATACATACCTGCCTGAGTAAAAATGACAATTTTCTGGAATTTCCACATGAAGGTGTCTAGATTACACTTTGTGTTTAGAACAATTAGAACCGCCTTCTTACCAGTTATAAACGAGGTAAGTTTCATAAACTTTCAAAGAAAACTACTAGCCCAAACTGACTGAAAATACATATCTGCCTAAGTAAAGATGTCAATTTTCTGGAATTTCCACATGAAGCTGTCTAGATTACACTTTGTAGTTATTACCATTAGAACCGCCTTGTTACCAGTTATAAACGAAGTAAGTTTCATAAACTTTCAAAGAAAACTACTAGCCCAAACTGACTGAAAATACATATCTGCCTAAGTAAAAATGACAATTTTCTGGAATTTCCACATGAAGGTGTCTAGATTACACTTTGTGTTTAGTACAATTAGAACCAACTTCTTATCAGTTATAAACGAGGTAAGTTTCAGAAACTTCCAATGAAAACTACTAGCCCAAACTGACTGAAAAACATATCTGCCTAAGTAAAAATTACAATTTTCTGGAATTTCCACATGAAGGTGTCTAGATTACACTTTGTGTTTAGTACAATTAGAACCGCCTTCTTACCAGTTATAAACGAGGTAAGTTTCAGAAACTTTCAATGAAAACTACTAGCCCAAACTGACTGAAAAACATATCTGCCTAAGTAAAAATGATAATTTTCTGGAATTTCCACATGAAGGTGTCTAGATTACACTTTGTGTTTAATACAATTAGAACCGCCTTGTTACCAGTTATAAACGAGGTAAGTTTCATAAACTTTCAAAGAAAACTACTAGCCCAAACTGACTGAAAATACATATCTACCTAAGTAAAAATAACAATTTTCTGGAATTTCCACATGAAGCTGTCTAGATAACACTTTGTGTTTAGTACAATTAGAACCGACTTCTTATCAGTTATAAACGAGGTAAGTTTCAGAAACTTTCAATGAAAACTACTAGCCCAAACTGACTGAAAAACATATCTGCCTAAGTAAAAATGATAATTTTCTGGAATTTCCACATGAAGGTGTCTAGATTACACTTTGTGTTTAGTACAATTAGAACCGCCTTATTACCAGTTATAAACGAGGTAAGTTTCATAAACTTTCATATAAAACTACTAGTCCAAACTGACTGAAAATACATATCTGCCTAAGTAAAGATGACAATTTTCTGGAATTTCCACATCAATCTGTCTAGATTACACTTTGTAGTTATTACCATTAGAACCGCCTTATAACTGGTAACAAGGCGGTTCTAATGGTAATAACTACAAAGTGTAATCTAGGCAGCTTCATGTGTAGGCAGATATGTATTTTCAGTCAGTTTGGGCTAGTAGTTTTCTTTGAAAGTTTATGAAACTTACCTCGTTTATAACTAGTAACAAGGCGGTTCCAATGGTACTAACTACAAAGTGTAATCTAGACACCTTCATGTGGAAATTCCCGAAAATTGACATTTTTACTTAGGCAGATATGTATTTTCAGTCAGTTTGGGCTAGTAGTTTTCTTTCAAAGTTTATGAAACTTACCTCGTTACTAACAGTTAAGAAGGCGGTTCTAATTGTACTAAACACAAAGTGTAATCTAGACACCTTCATGTGGAAATTCCAGAAAATTGTCATTTTTACTTAGGCAGATATGTATTTTCAGTCAGTTTGGGCTAGTAGTTTTCTTTGAAAGTTTATGAAACTTACCTCGTTTATAACTGCTAAGAAGGCGGTTCTAATTGTACTAAACACAAAGTGTAATCTAGACACCTTCATGTGGAAATTCCAGAAAATTGTCATTTTTACATAGGCAGATATGTATTTTCAGTCAGTTTGGGCTAGTAGTTTTCTTTGAAAGTTTATGAAACTTACTTCGTTTATAACTGGTAATAAGGCGGTTTCAATGGTACTAACTACAAAGTGTAATCTAGACAGCTTCATATGGACATTCCAGAAAATTTTCCTTTTTACTTAGGCAGATATGTTTTTTCAGTCAGTTTGGGCTAGTAGTTTTCTTTCAAAGTTTATGAAACTTACCTCGTTTATAACTGGTAACAAGGCGGTTCTAAAGGTACTAACTACAAAGTGTAATCTAGACAGCTTCATGTGGAAATTCCAGAAAATTGTCATTTTTACTTAGGCAGATATGTTTTTTAGTCAGTTTGGGCTAGTAGTTTTCTTTCAAAGTTTATGAAATTTACCTCGTTTATAAGTGGTAATATGGCGGTTCTAATTATACTAAACACAAAGTGTAATCTAGACACCTTCATGTGGAAATTCCAGAAAATTGTCATTTTTACATAGGCAGATATGTATTTTCAGTCAGTTTGGGCTAGTAGTTTTCTTTGAAAGTTTATGAAACTTACTTCGTTTATAACTGGTAATAAGGCGGTTTCAATGGTACTAACTACAAAGTGTAATCTAGACAGCTTCATATGGACATTCCAGAAAATTTTCCTTTTTACTTAGGCAGATATGTTTTTTCAGTCAGTTTGGGCTAGTAGTTTTCTTTCAAAGTTTATGAAACTTACCTCGTTTATAACTGGTAACAAGGCGGTTCTAAAGGTACTAACTACAAAGTGTAATCTAGACAGCTTCATGTGGAAATTCCAGAAAATTGACATTTTTACTTAGGCAGATATGTTTTTCAGTCAGTTTGGGCTAGTAGTTTTCTTTCAAAGTTTATGAAATTTACCTCGTTTATAAGTGGTAATATGGCGGTTCTAATTATACTAAACACAAAGTGTAATCTAGACACCTTCATGTGGAAATTCCAGAAAATTGTCATTTTTACTTAGGCAGATATGTATTTTCAGTCAGTTTGGGCTAGTAGTTTTCTTTGAAAGTTTATGAAACTTACTTCGTTTGTAACTAGTAACAAGGTGGTTCTAATTGTACTAACTACAAAGTGTAATCTAGACAGCTTCATGTGGAAATTCCAGAAAATTGTCATCTTTACTTAGGCAGATATGTATTTTCAGCCAGTTTGGGCTAGTAGTTTTCTTTGAAAGTTTATGAAACTTACTTCGTTTATAACTGGTAACAAGGCGGTTCTAATGGTACTAACCACAAAGTGTAATCTAGACACCTTCATGTGGAAATTCCAGAAAATTGTCATTTTTACTCAGGCAGATATGTTTTTCAGTCAGTTTGGGCTAGTAGTTTTCTTTCAAAGTTTATGAAATTTACCTCGTTTATAAGTGGTAATATGGCGGTTCTAATTATACTAAACACAAAGTGTAATCTAGACACCTTCATGTGGAAATTCCAGAAAATTTTCATTTTTACTTAGGCAGATATGTATTTTCAGTCAGTTTGGGCTAGTAGTTTTCTTTGAAAGTTTATGAAACTTACTTCGTTTGTAACTAGTAACAAGGTGGTTCTAATGGTACTAACTACAAAGTGTAATCTAGACAGCTTCATGTGGAAATTCCAGAAAATTGTCATCTTTACTTAGGCAGATATGTATTTTCAGCCAGTTTGGGCTAGTAGTTTTCTTTGAAAGTTTATGAAACTTACTTCGTTTATAACTGGTAACAAGGCGGTTCTAATGGTACTAACCACAAAGTGTAATCTAGACACCTTCATGTGGAAATTCCAGAAAATTGTCATTTTTACTTAGGCAGATATGTAATTTCAGTCAGTTTGGGCTAGTAGTTTTCTTTGAAAGTTTATGAAACTTACCTCGTTTATAACTGGTAACAAGGCGGTTCTAATGGTACTAACTACAAAGTGTAATCTAGACAGCTTCATGTGGAAATTCCAGAAAATTGACATTTTTACTTAGGCAGATATGTATTTTCAGTCAGTTTAGACTAGTAGTTTTCTTTGAAATTTTATGAAACTTACTTCGTTTTTAACTGGTAACAAGGCGGTTCTAATTGTACTAAACACAAAGTGTAATCTAGACACCTTCATGTGGAAATTCCAGAAAATTGACATTTTTACTTAGGCAGATATGTATTTTCAGTCAGTTTGGGCTAGTAGTTTTCTTTGAAAGTTTATGAAACTTACTTCGTTTATAACTGGTAATAAGGCGGTTTCAATGGTACTAACTACAAAGTGTAATCTAGACAGCTTCATATGGACATTCCAGAAAATTTTCCTTTTTACTTAGGCAGATATGTTTTTTCAGTCAGTTTGGGCTAGTAGTTTTCTTTCAAAGTTTATGAAACTTACCTCGTTTATAACTGGTAACAAGGCGGTTCTAAAGGTACTAACTACAAAGTGTAATCTAGACAGCTTCATGTGGAAATTCCAGAAAATTGACATTTTTACTTAGGCAGATATGTTTTTCAGTCAGTTTGGGCTAGTAGTTTTCTTTCAAAGTTTATGAAATTTACCTCGTTTGTAACTAGTAACAAGGTGGTTTTAATGGTACTAACTACAAAGTGTAATCTAGACAGCTTCATGTGGAAATTCCAGAAAATTGTCATCTTTACTTAGGCAGATATGTATTTTCAGCCAGTTTGGGCTAGTAGTTTTCTTTGAAAGTTTATGAAACTTACTTCGTTTATAACTGGTAACAAGGCGGTTCTAATGGTACTAACTACAAAGTGTAATCTAGACAGCTTCATGTGGAAATTCCAGAAAATTGACATCTTTACTTAGGCAGATATGTATTTTCTGTCAGTTTGGGCTAGTAGTTTTCTGTGAAAGTTTATGAAACTTACCTCGTTTATAACTGGTAACAAGGCGGTTCTAATGGTTCTAACTACAAAGTGTAATCTAGACAGCTTCATGTGGAAATTCCAGAAAATTGTCATCTTTACTTAGGCAGATATGTATTTTCAGTCAGTTTGGGCTAGTAGTTTTCTTTGAAAGTTTATGAAACTTACTTCGTTTATAACTGGTAACAAGGCGGTTCTAATGGTAATAACTACAAAGTGTAATCTAGGCAGCTTCATGTGGAAATTCCCGAAAATTTTCATTTTTACTTAGGCAGATATGTATTTTCAGTCAGTTTGGGCTAGTAATTTTCTTTCAAAGTTTATGAAACTTACCTCGTTTATAACTGGTAAGAAGGCGGTTCTAATGGTACTAACTACAAAGTGTAATCTAGACAGCTTCATGTGGAAATTCCAGAAAATTGACATCTTTACTTAGGCAGATATGTATTTTCAGTCAGTTTGGGCTAGTAGTTTTCTTTGAAAGTTTATGAAACTTACTTCGTTTATAACTGGTAACAAGGCGGTTCTAATGGTAATAACTACAAAGTGTAATCTAGGCAGCTTCATGTGGAAATTCCCGAAAATTTTCATTTTTACTTAGGCAGATATGTATTTTCAGTCAGTTTGGGCTAGTAATTTTCTTTCAAAGTTTATGAAACTTACCTCGTTTATAACTGGTAAGAAGGCGGTTCTAATGGTACTAACTACAAAGTGTAATCTAGACAGCTTCATGTGGAAATTCCAGAAAATTGACATCTTTACTTAGGCAGATATGTATTTTCAGTCAGTTTGGGCTAGTAGTTTTCTTTGAAAGTTTATGAAACTTACTTCGTTTATAACTGGTAACAAGGCGGTTCTAATGGTAATAACTACAAAGTGTAATCTAGGCAGCTTCATGTGGAAATTCCCGAAAATTTTCATTTTTACTTAGGCAGATATGTATTTTCAGTCAGTTTGGGCTAGTAATTTTCTTTCAAAGTTTATGAAACTTACCTCGTTTATAACTGGTAAGAAGGCGGTTCTAATGGTACTAACTACAAAGTGTAATCTAGACAGCTTCATGTGGAAATTCCAGAAAATTGACATTTTTACTTAGGCAGATATGTATTTTCAGTCAGTTTGGACTAGTAGTTTTCTTTGAAATTTTATGAAACTTACTTCGTTTTTAACTGGTAACAAGGCGGTTCTAATGGTAATAACTACAACGTGTAATCTAGACAGCTTCATGTGGAAATTCCAGAAAATTGACATCTTTACTTAGGCAGATATGTATTTTCAGTCAGTTTGGGCTAGTAGTTTTCTTTGAAAGTTTATGAAACTTACCTCGTTTATAACTGGTAACAAGGCGGTTCTAATGGTAATAACTACAAAGTGTAATCTAGACAGCTTCATGTGTAGGCAGATATGTATTTTCAGTCAGTTTGGGCTAGTAGTTTTCTTTGAAAGTTTATGAAACTTACCTCGTTTATAACTAGTATCAAGGCGGTTCTAATGGTACTAACTACAAAGTGTAATCTAGACACCTTCATGTGGAAATTCCAGTAAATTGTCATTTTTACTTAGGCAGATATGTATTTTCAGTCAGTTTGGGCTAGTAGTTTTCTTTCAAAGTTTATGAAACTTACCTCGTTTATAACTGGTAACAAGGCGGTTCTAATGGTTCCAAACACAATGTGTAATCTAGACAGTTTCATGTGGAAATTGGTTCGTATTTGTAAGGATGTAATTTTGTGAAGTTAGCTGCCTATGTTATTGTTGCAATATTTTCACATTTTATCTCACACATTTGGCTAGGACATCAGAAAAGTCATTATTTGCTTATTGAAGTTTATCCTTGACCTTGAAATGGTATATTTTACTGTTTTGTATAATTCATAAATCTCGACTTCTTTATTTGGCCGGGTTATCTTAGGCAGCTTACTTTAGGCTGCTAACTTCACACTCGTTCGCTTCTCGCTGTTTGCGCCCCAACTCGTTTCCAGTTTTATAGCTCTAATCGCTTCTCGCTCATCGTTCTTAGTAAAACCAATCCCAGTATATTGAACCTAAAAAAATAATATATTATATTTACATTATAACACGAGGTACGAAAAATATACCAATTATTTTACACTACTGGAAACTGCAACTAAAACGTTCGATATGTTTCGGAAATGTTTGGGCACAGTCATTTGTAAGGTCAAACATGCCTCCCATCACCCATCAAATTAAATAAAATGTTCCGTAGGTTGTATGTCAAACTGTACACAGGATACAGGTGTATAAAGACGGGCCAATAACACCTGCTTTATAGGTATCTATGGTTTTATTTTTGAAGATTATCTACCTATACCTACGTAAAATGAACACCAACAACGCCGTTGTGGTTGTTCGTTTTTCGTCAAGTTCTTAAAATAGTCCTATTCTGCTTTTGTTACCCATTCTACATTCGTCACAATCGTCGGTGGCTTTCAATGTAGAATGCGTGACGAAAGCAGAATAGGGCTGATTTAAGAACTTAGCGAAAAACGAATAGGACGACCCAAGACGATACCACTACGCCATATTGGTTAGTACCAACCCCGCGACCCGCCCCGGCTTCACACGGGTTACACAAAACCTTAACAAATCATACACCTAAATCTTCCTCAAGAATCACTCTGTTGATAGATGAAAACCGCATGAAAATCCGATCTGTAGTTTTTGGGTCTATCGCGAACATACATACACACACAAACAGACGCGGCGGGGGACTTGGTTTTGTAAGGTGGAGTGATTATATACTCGCTGTGGCCAGCAAGGCTTTGCCCGCGTGGAATTTGGTCAGTTTCTCTTCCTCCCTCTCTCCCCGCCCGGGAGGGCATAAATAAAAAATAATTAAAAGCCTAAGCCGAAACACCTATTAAATACTTGTCATGGAGAAGTTACTTTCTGGTCTTCATGAAAAAGTTCCATTTACCAAATTGCACTGTTTAAATGCAAATGTAAAAATATACTATAAGTACCTATATATATATATATATATAAAAGATTTGAAAAGTTTCGTCTATTCTTTCTGCAACCCATCACCAGAAATAGGTCTCGACTAAAATGATGCTTAAAAATAACTTGCAGATTAAACATAACAAAGAAGAAGGAATAAATTCTTGCGGAATGATCATTCACAGAGATAGGTAGAAAATGGGTAGAAAGATGGACAGACGGACGGATGCACAGACGGATAGACGGACAGGCGGACGGACGGACAGACGGACAATAAAGTGATCCTAAAAGTGTCCTGTTTTTTCCTTATGAAGTACGGAAACCTAAAGAATTACTTTCTGCTTATCATAGCGCTCTTTCTTTCGACACACAAGTACTTTATAGTAAATGATAATAGTATTTACTTTATCCTCTTCAACTCGATACCTACACCCTAGGATAGACAGACAGACGGACGGACTCACAGACGGACCGACGGATAACGAATTGATCCTTAAAGGGTCCCGTTTTTTTCCTTTTGAGGTACGGGACCTTAAAAAATAACTTGTACTTATCATAGCGCTCTTTTTTTGGACATATCGTATAGTAATACTCGTATTTACTTTACTCCTCTTATTACATATTTTGGTCCCTTTTACATACTACTTCGTGGGTTAAAGAAAAACTATTAAGGTAAGTATATAAAAATTCTACTTACAAACATACCTACACGTAATATAAAACAACCGGGCTAGTGCGAATCAGACTCGCGTTTCTATGGTTCCGTACATAAGTCCGACTCACGCTTGACTGCACATTTCTAATAGGTTTTCCTGTCATCTACAGGTGAAGATTTTTTCAAAATTTTAGACTATTGTTTCGGAGATAAGTAACTTTTTGGCTCTATCTATGTATTTTAATTTTTTTTAATATACCTATGTCCATCTTTGGGTCACTAATTTACATATGTGTACCAAAATTCAACTTAATTGGTCCAGTAGTTTTGGAGTAAATAGGCTGAGACAGACGGACAGACAGACGCACGAGTGACCCTATAAGGGCTCCGTTTTTTTTCCTTTTGAGGTACGGAACCCTAAAAACAAACCTCCTATGAGCAGATCCATTTCACTAAATGTCACTTTTTTTGAACGTAAATACTTGCTTTATTGATGAAAACACAAAAATCGCTATATGTATGCCTACTTATAAGATTCGAGGAGTTCGGATGGACCCATCATCAGAACTGGGATTAGATAAAAACGGGACCAACTTGGAACTACATATACCTATAATTTCAAAAAAATCCAAATCGGTTCACCACCGCCAACCGGTTGAAATTCTAACTTACGAGTATGTAGTGGTTTACAAAATTAAAAATACCTAATTTCGAAATTTCATTATAATATAGTTTTTGAGTAAAATTGCTGTGGCATATGGACAGATAGACGGACAAGCATGACGAAACTTTAAGGGTTCCGTTTTTGCAATTATAGCTAGGGCACCCTAAACTTACAGTGTTTGGTAAATTTCAACTACCTATTATCGATCAAAAATTATTATTCCCAAGAAGAAAGTAAGTATGTCTTATATAGTTTATTTTTTAACTGTTAGACAATTTTACCTTAGTGTACTTATGAGCTTAATAGTTAATTTACTTACTTCTTTTTTTTACTTTGAGACATTCTTAGTGGTAAACGTATTCGCTATAGCCGAAAACAGTTTATAGATGATTATCTTCTATCGATACTTTAAAATGTTGTTACTTTCCCACAGCCATCGGAAATTTATTATCTTTTAAACTTTCGTTTTTCACGCGTTCCTGAAACCATAAAGTAACTATAATCTGTGCTGAAACTGAACAAATCTGTACACATGAACACTGAAGAACGTGAGATTGATCTGAAACCAAAACCTGAAAGCTGAAATCTAAATTTGTAGAATGTAGTAGAACGCATTGAGCACTGTCAGTTTGTTGATATTCCATATTCCATAATATCAATATCCAGAGAGGAAAATTGCGACTACGTTTGTATGGAGAACTGGACATCCCCTTCCCTCTTAATAATATGCTTCGGCACATGATTATACATATTTATATGTAGGTACGTGCATTGTATTTCCATATCTTACAAGCACCAGGCAAGAGCCAGACGGTGCCAAAGAGCATATAATCACTACGTTTTAAGAGTCGGCACTCTCGAACAATCCTCAAACCGAATTATGAACGTACATATCCCAACACACCAAATACAGGCTTAAAGATCTCGCATCCAGGCCATAATTGTTAAAAAAAAAACCACACACAATACTACCAACACAAAAAAAACAACGCTAGGGCTCGACACTTCCAGTACCTACTGTTTATCGATATCGATAAATGTGCGATACGTGCTGCTGTATTTACATACTGTACTACTGTAACAGTACATTTTGAGAATCACGTGGATTAATAAAATAAAAGAACATTATATATATAAACAATTTTATTTTACATGATAAAAATAACATAGTTTATTATTCAAGTAGGCATATTACAATATGCTGAATTCGCGCGCATTCTTTTTTAATCTGGTCCCTTTTTATTGAAGGCACTGGATGGAGAATGATTTCCACAAATGAACTTGTTTCCATTCAGCTTTTGAATAGGTAAATAAATACGCCAAATCCTCATTTCCTTTTCCTCAGCTTTGCCCATAATCGACATCTGAAATAAAGAGATTATCGATAGAATTGGTCGTACACTATTCGTGTCATAGGTTACTTAGACTTTTTTACTTAAAAATACTTTATTCACTAAATATTTTCGTTTTAATCATGGATTGTACACGACTAAAACTAATTAAATTAGTAACTGTTAACGACTCAAAGTAAAAAATGAAAATATTGCATACAAACATCAGTTTACCGACCTGTTCGGATCAAGTTGGAAATTTGTCCAAAAATGCGTCAGTAGTTAGTCTTCTTACACACCCACTACAAACTTCACATTTCCTTAAAGATTTGGCCCCCATTTAAATAACAGCTAAAGTTATTTTACCAATTACAATAAAAAATAACCACGTATTTCCACGTTCACGACAATTCAAATGACGTTTGACGTTTTACTACCAATCATACCAACCTAAAGAAAAGTAAGTATAATACGTCTATGTTAAAAGCAAGTATGGTATGTGCCACCAAAATGCAACAGCAGTCATTTTAATTCGATAAGATTATTTCTATGCCTCAATGTTGGTAACAAGTGCTTTCTTAATTTATCAAAGTATGGGGTGTCGATGGGCTGGACGGTGCTTGCTGGATACTTATTGGTTTCTGAAATCTTCGACTAAGTCTTGGGTCATACTTATGAAAATAAAGCTCTTTACATAACGTATAATATTTTCCTTTTTCCTAATTTTTTTATATATTTTGCATTTTTTTCTTGGATATTTTCTTGACTTCGATTGACGTGTTTATTATTTTCGTTACGATGACAGCGTGAATATTGAAAAAAAAAATATAACGTGAAGGTTGAGTCCGCAGGTGAAGGTATAGTGATATTTATAGTTGGTCAAGCAGATTTTGTCAGTAGAAAAAGGCGGCAAATTTGAAAAATGTAGGCGCGAAGGGATATCGACTCATAGAAAATTTGAATTTCGCGCCTTTTATAACTGACAAGATTTGCTTGACCACACAAGCAAGAACCACCATTTACATTAATATGATAAACATTTAAATACCAACTTTTTGGCGTTTATCGTGCGTACTTCTATTCGTCTTTTGGGAAAAAATACCACAAACAAAGGGCCTACCGTGAAACACGAAATTCCAAATTTCGTTAACTGCCACTCTATCACTCTTGCATATCCGAGCCATAGAGCGGCAGATAAAGAAAATTCGCTTTTCGGCTTTCGCGGCAGGCTGTAAACAAACCGCCTTGATCCATCAATGTTATACACCGTGTTCTTATTGAATTCCGTTAACTTCGTGGTATCGTTAAGTACGTTTAAGAGAACTAAATAGCATAGTTAAAAAAAAAATTGGATCATGAAAATAATAACAAGGTTTAGGTTATGCTCAGAATAAAATTGGGTAATAAATGTGACGGTTATTCTATTATTTCGAAATTCTTACCTAAAAAGTTTTCAGATGCAATGAAATCTTCGGATTTAAAATGTGCTGAACATATCTTTGAGGTTTCTTTGCTTTACGACGTACCGCCGCTTCCCACAGTTTCATACACTTTGGTCTTTCGGAAATGAATGATTTCCTGGATTTCTGCAGCCAAATACGCAGCACTGATGCATTATTGTATTAACATATCTTGTAAGTACCTTATCTTAAAGTCGAATTATATTAATATCTTTAGCAATTTTATTTTAATCCCGATTTGAAAGACTTGTCAAAATTGTCAAAAAACTGTTTACTATATGGATCGGTCATGCACTCTGGCGGAAGAACAATGCAGTAATATTCCCTATTAGAATATCGGTGTCTTTGAGAAAGTTACTTAATTTAAGCCCAGGAATGCACCCTTGAAATTAACGGAAATTAAAAAAGAACACGGTGTATAGTTGGTCAAACCAATTTGTCAGTCAGTAAGAACCGGGAAATCTTTAGTCGTCCTTTTCTTTTGGGTGCTAGTACTAGTGTAAAGTGTAAACCAAAGAATGTATGATTGTCTCTGTCTATGATTGAAAGGAGACCTTTGAAAAAACTACCTATATTTATTCGAAACATCTGTGAAAACTTGATTATTGACTTGTTTACTTACTTGAAACTTGATTATGTATGCAAATTTTGAGCTTAATTGAACACCCGGGAAGTGGGTCTTTAGATTTGATTGTTACAAACAGACAACGGGGCAGGTGAAAGTGAAACTAAATAAAAGCTTGTAAAAATGTGGCTTCTGGAATTTCCAATTTCTATTGGAATTTCAGATGAAAACGTCCTTGTTGCATTTGAAGCATAAAGCCGTACCCTTATTTTATGGAAAGCCTCAAAATAACAACGACGACCGGTCTGGCCTAGTGGGTAGTGACCCTGCCTGCGAAGCCGATGGTCCTGGGTCCGAATCCCAGTAAGGGCATTTATTTGTGTTGGAATCCGACACAAGAGCAGCCGATGCAACGGAGCCACGCCGTTTTGTCGACTAAATAGTGTTTAGTTTTAAGTTTATAAAATACATTATGTATGTTAGTCTGTCAGGTATTTGTAATATGGGCCTTGTTGCCTGAATTAAATTTCTAAATAAATAAATAAATAAAATTTGTATGATGATACAGATATTTGTTCCTGAGTCATGGGTGTTTTCTATGTATTTAAGTATTTGTATATTATATATATCGTTGTCTGAGTACCCACAACACAAGCCTTCTTGAGCTTACCGTGGGACTTTGTCAATCTGTGTAAGAATGTCCTATAATATTTATTTATTTATTTATTTTTATAATTCGAGGCTACTAAGGTGGCAAAATATGAGTAGGTCCAATGTAGAGAATGGCACAGGCACTAGTTCTTACGAATTTTACCTGAATTAATTAATTAATGGAGCTGATGTAAAAGTGACTTGGGAAAGTTGGCAACTAGTCGCCGAATCTCCGGTTTTCCAGAGATTAGCCCCTAATCATGCACCTAACATATAATTAATACCCTGGCTCATGGCTTAGGGCTTTTAACAACACAATAAATGCTTATTTTGCCGCATTCTTCACTATCTCTCCCTGCCATCTAACCCAGAGGGGAGAAATATACCTTATTGTGGCTACTCCATCTTCCTCATGATATTATACTTCACAGAAAAGCAATTGGTTAAGATAGTTACAACAAGTTCATTGTTAATAGCCGGGGTTACGACCCACGACCATTGGTTTAAAAATTATACTTTTTACCTATATGATTTGTAAGTATGTTTATAATATCTGTTTTCTTTTTGCCATTTTGAAGTATATGTATTGCTTTATGTTATTTGTCAATATTTTTTAATCATAGACAATTGTCACATGTTCGTTTCATGATAGATCTACACCCACGCAACTGCATGTCATGTTCTTGCGGTTTATTTTTATAACGCCAAGATCGAAATTTGACTGCTAACTCCATCTTGCGTCCAGTAGAAGAATCAAAGTATTGTAGAAAAATAAGAATGCAGTTTACTCTATGCCGTAGGATCCCCTTTTGAATGTCATAAATCCAAACATGGCAGCCATACCCATCGACAAAAAAGTCTAGTATCATTGACAGTTGCGATCGCAAGTTGTCAAATGTAACAACTTGCGATACATTGTGATCCTAACTAGAGCTGGGACACGTTGGCAAAATGCGTACCAAAAGTACGTTTCTATGAAAGTACCAGTTTTACGTGTACCACCCCAAAAAGGCAATTTACGTGTTTACCGTACTTAAGCGTTTTACAAATAAAGGTTATTTATGCAAATATCGACTTTTCATTAGTAGGGATCTGACGTATCGTGACTTTTTGAGTCAAGGCCATTAATCAAATGAGATATTAACAATGTAAAAATTATTTCCATAATTTTTTGATCCAACAGACACCCAGACGACTGCCAGTTAACAAAAAAAAAATATTTAAAGTAAAGGTAAGAATGGAGGTACGAGGTGTTGGCAACTTCATATCTGTTATATTTCGAAAATTAAAGTAGTACTTGCTTTTAAATACTCGACAAACGAAAAGTCGTCCATTAAGAAAAACCTGTCCCAATAACTATTTCAGTACAACGCCCCACCTCTAGTGTGGATAGAGTTCACTGACAGGTGGTGATTGTACGCAATTCGACAAGTCATGATTTATCAGTATCAACTGGATATCCTCATGATACGTCAAATGTGCCTTCTCGAATACACCCCCAGAACTATGTAACAGCTTATATGGACGTTACACTCGCACAAGTCGTACATATATTTATCAGCGAGAGTTCGATTCCAATTCAATAGAATTCAATAGTATGTTATGGTTTTAACCTGCATGGGTTTGATACGGCCTTGACGATCATCTTGGTGATCGGCACAACCTCGTCACGCACGACTTTCACTTCATTTCGGTTGGACAGAGATCAAAACCGTAACATATTGTCAAATCTGAATCGGGCCCCTATTTACATCCGAAATCGCGTCATACCGGTCAGTTTTAATACTTTATATAGACATTCATGCAAATAATAATTAAATGTGATCCGATTTATTGTTTTTTCGTTACAATATTGATTTGTATTTTACACAAAAATGCGCGTACAATGAACACCTGCTACAATTTGATTTGTTAGGTATATATTTGTTAGGTATAAATATGTTAGGTATAACTTTGTTAGGTATATATTTGTTAGGTATATATTTTTCGTAAAAGCATATACATATAAGTACCTATACGTAATCTATTATCATAAATATTTTTACACTCTTTGTTGGGCAAGATTAAACCCTAAGCGTGTAAACCGATTCTTCAAGATAAAAGGTTGAAGATTGAATGCAGAGCTTATATGTATGAGCTAATTTAAATGTTAATGTAATGTGAAAAGTGCGCGCATAGTAAACGGGTGCCATCCGTTTCAGCTTGCGGCGTTGTCGCTTAAAGCGGGGAAATATGAGCGTAATATCTGGGTCACTACATAACGGCTTGTGGTTTAAACTTATTACTCCTAATTACTGTTGGAGTTGAAACTCTAGGTCCATGGGGTCCCAGCGCGCATAAGTTGTTCGCAGAAATCGCGAAGCGTCTGGTTGACGTAACTGGTGACCGAAAAGCTGGCGGCTACCTCGCACAACGTATCAGCATTGCGATACAGCGAGGAAATGCCGCCAGCATCCTTGGTACAGTGCCTCAGGGGCCTATTTTAGATTTATGCTAGTTATTAATTTCATTTAGTAGCACCGCTGTATATATGTTGTATGTAAATAATGATTATAAAATTATTTTACTGGGTGTAAAATACTTAACTAAAAAAAAACCATATCCCTATATCAATGAACACGACATCACCATCCCATCCCGTCCCATGTTCATTTTCTGCGTCAAGCCACTTCGGAAATTTAGATTAAAGTTCTCTAAACTGTGTATTGGGTAAGAGCCCGATCTTTGATCGACACTCGTGATTGGCACGTATTGTTCAAAGTCTCAGAGCCGGTAATTAACGCACGTCAAGCCTCACAACCACATCATTCAGCTATTTTCAATGTTGGCGTAATGTGAATACGTCGACGCGCTGAAAGCTATTGTGGGTTGGATATTGTGATTGACTTTCCTGATACAGAATTTGCTTATTTACCTCTTTGTTCTTAAGACTATATATGTGGATTTTACTAAAAGTTTGTTTGACTGTAGAATATCACTTAGTGCGCATTAAACTGTCATGATGCTTTATGCAGACCGGCTAAGAAATTTTAATATGTTTGTTTTTACGATTGAATTTTAGAAGATTTTAATGTTCACTAAACATGTATGGACCTCTTAGTCTCAATTAAATGATTTTTATTTATTTATTTTTCGTCTTAGGTTAGGTATTTTTATAATATGAATATAAAAGTAAAATATAAAAACACTTACAAAACAATAAAAATACATATAAACACATTATAAAAAACCTAACCTAGGGTGCCGCCAGCAGCGGGGCAAGGCCCAAGCTACCGGTGGTCAGGGCTGCAGAGAGAGGAACCGACGTACTATCCGCGCCGTGTCCAAGATCTTCCCCATCCTTCCTTCCCCATCTGCCTTCTGCATCTGTCTCTTGATCCAACCACCTAGCGAGAGTCTCTCGAGATGTTGGTCGAGACTCTTCGCTATTAAACCGTTCTATTCTCTCTGTCTTTATTTATTTTATTACTAGCTGTGCCCGCGGCTTCGCCCGCGTGGAATTCGGTTTGTGTCAGTAAGCTGCTAAATATATAAAAAATTGTAAATTACATTACGCTGTAGTTATTTATTTAAAAAATTATAACAATTATAATTTCCTGCATGCAAATTTCTGATAAGAATTTATCTAATAAGATAAGAAAGAGTCGGGCAATAGCCCGACTCTTTTAGTATGAGAAAGTCGAAGTCGCCTAGCTTTGGACCGCGTGCAGTGCGCCACATACGTCGGGCTACGCTCGACTCTTTTAGTATGAGGGTGCCTTCGGCGCCCAACTTTGGCAAGCGTACAGCGTGTCACGTACGTCGGTCTACGTCCGACTCTTTTAGTATAAGAATTTCGTAACGTGTAGTGGCTTTGGTAACCATACAGCGTGTCACGTATACGTCTCTTTTAGTATGAGAAAGTCTAAGTCGCCTGGCTTTGGACCGCGTGCAGCGCGCCACGTAAGTCGGGCTACGCCAGATTCTTTTAGTATGAGAAAGTCGAAGTCGCCTAGCTTTGGACCGCGTGCAGTGCGCCACATACGTCGGGCTACGCTCGACTCTTTTAGTATGAGGGTGCCGAAGGCACCCAACTTTGGCAAGTGTACAGCGTGTCACGTACATCGGTCTACGTCCGACTCTTTTAGTATGAGGGCGCCGAAGGCGCCCGGCTTTGGAACGCGTACAGCGCGCCACGTGCGTCGGGTTACGTCCGAAGGTTTGACTATGAGGGCGCCTGCGTACAGCGTGTCACGTACATCCGGCTACGCCCAACACTTTCAAGTACTTATGAGAAAGTCGAATTCACCCGGCTTTGGAACGCGAACAGTGCGTCACGTACATCGGGCTACGCCCGACACTTTAATATGAGAAAGTCGAGGGCGCCTGGCTTTGAACCGCGTGCAGCGCGCCACGTACATCAGGTCTTCTTTGTATTTTAATAAGTATCCCATTCAATAATAATATTTGGTTTAATGAGATTAGCTTCTCTTAACATTTTTTGTCAATTCGTACTTTCTTAAACTCAAATTTGAACCCACATGTTGGATATATATTATTAATTGGCTTTCACAACCCTTCATTTTGATACCCTACTCGATGCTTTGCACGATATTTTTTCTAAAGGTTGCGTAATATGGCGTATTAAGTCCGCAATATTGGTTTGATAATGTCGTCACATGTTCTCTCATCATCTCACCCGGGATGACGTGAGGATTCTAATGATGTATCGTACGTCTAAATCGGTTAAGGCATTCAGAAGTTAAGGTGGAATAAAGAAACTCACATAAATAAACATATATCTACATACAAACACAAACGCTGAAAACACAATACACACTCTCTCTCTCTCTCTTTTTTTGGGCAGTCGTGAAAAAGATGGCACTGTGCAATGAGGGGTAATTGATTTACTGTCGTTTAATTTTGTTGTATTATTAAATCAACATAATTATTCAATTAAATTTGTTGATATCCGTACCCCTCATCTAAACTTAGAGCTGCTTAGAGTTAATTTGGCAAAATCCTTCCTCGGTGGCTATGCATGTCACGACGTATTAAATTCAGCGCCATCTGTTAGTTTACCAGGGTACTCAATAGTGGTAGCAAATATTTGAAAAAAGTTTGCCCCTCCTTCCTAAGTAGCGCCATAAGATTCAGGGGCAAACTTAAATCAAGCGAGTGTTGTGGCTACCCCCCCTTTTAGGGGTTAAATTTTTATAGCCTATAACCTGGCCGGAGATTTTCTCGACAGATTAGTAAAGTTTGTATCAAAATCCGTTTAGCCGTTTTCACGCGATGCGCGTTCAAATAAACAGACAAACAGATAAACAGATAAACAGACAAACGGACAAAAATTCTAAAAACTGTTGGAACGTGTTCTGTTATCGATTCTAAGTATCCCCAGCCAACTTTTTTTCAAATATCTTCCATGTACAGACTTTCGACCCTCTACAGCTTTATTATATGTATATAGATGTGCCCGCGGCTTCGCCCGCGTGGAATTCGGTTTGTGTCAGTAAGCTGCTAAATATATAAAAAATTGTACATTACATTACGCTGTATTTATTTATTTAAAAAATTATAACAATTATAATTTCCTGCATGCTAATTTCTGATAAGAATTCTATCTAATAAGATAAGAAAGAGTCGGGCAATAGCCCGACTCTTTTAGTATGAGAAAGTCGAAGTCGCCTAGCTTTGGACCGCGTGCAGTGCGCCACATACGTCGGGCTACGCTCGACTCTTTTAGTATGAGGGTGCCTTCGGCGCCCAACTTTGACAAGACAAGACAAGACAAATTATTTATTTGTAAACATAGGTAACAATGTTGGATAGGTACAAATAGTACATTGTGTATTAAGGGCGGGAAATAAGAAATTACGAACGAGTGTCAATTTTAAGCCCGACGCGAAGCGAGGGCTTAAAATGTTCACGAGTTCGGAATTTCTTTACCGCCCGTGGCACACACAATGTTTTTCATCACACTTGTAAGGAAAAAAAGGAGAATTAATAAAAACAAACTTCTGTATAAAACACTTTTCCGCCCTAGGGCGAAAATTTCAATTTCCCGCCCGCAAGCCCTACGTGTAAATAAGTGTTTTTCATCACACTTGCTCGGAAAAGATTTTTTCCGCCCTAGGGCGAAAATTTCAATTTCCCGCCCGCAAGCCCTACGTGTAAATACATCTTTTCCGAGCAAGTGTGATGAAAAAGTATTTGAGAACGCTATGTTTCGCCGACAGGCATACAAATTCGAAATTAGGTATACACATACCAATTAAATTACATTATTACAAGGAAATATACTTAACTAAAGAAATTAATCAATTATACAATAACTTAATCATAATTGCGCGTATTACAAACTCATAATTATTTATTAAAATCTATTCATATTTTTATGTCAATAAGTCATGCATATATACAATACTTATATTCACTAATTACTTACAAGCTAATTTAAAGTGTCACCAAGAAACTCTGGCAACGAATAATAGCACTTAGAAATTAATAAATTATTCAAG
This sequence comes from Cydia fagiglandana, assembly GCF_963556715.1. NCBI lineage: Eukaryota > Metazoa > Arthropoda > Insecta > Lepidoptera > Tortricidae > Cydia > Cydia fagiglandana. The sequence goes on along the minus strand of NC_085947.1, from coordinate 18,772,083 downwards.
TCATTTTTAAACAAGTGCAATGGTTTCATTCTTAGAGCTATAGGAATTTTGTTAAAGATCTTGCTCGCCAGACAAAACACACTTTTCCGCATTAATGCAGTACGAGAAAATACTGTACAAAGGTTGTCAGCACGGTAGGTATCTCTGTTAAATATCTGTGACACTTGTTTAAATAAATGCAGATTTGTTTTTACAAAAACAGCAGTTTCAAATATGAAGAGGCACGGTAGAGTCAACAGATTAAGTTTTTTAAAATACGGAACACAGCTATCCAATTGATGCAGACCACACATTGACCTTATACATCGTTTTTGTGCTTTGAATACGATCTCCCTGTTGGTTGAATTCCCCCAATATATAAGACCATAGCGGAGGGTTGACCCAACGTAACCATGATATGCGGCAATTACTGCTTCAATGTTTACTATCTTCGATAATCTGTAAAGAGCGTATGCATATTTACTTAGCTTTGTACAAATTTCCTCCGTATGTGGTTTCCAAGACAACTTGCTATCAATAGTTAGTCCCAAAAATTTAGTTTCTTCAACCGGTTCTATAGTAAGTCCTTGATAATTACAATTTATAGGCAACATGGGTGTGTTTTGTCGAAAGTGCATTATTTTAGTTTTATTAATATTTATTGTCAGATTATTTACATTAAGCCATCTTATTATATCATTTATAGTATCATTAATTTCTATTTCATAACTATTAATATTTTTACATTCAATTATAACTGTACTGTCGTCCGCAAATAAGACCATAGGGTGCTTGACATGTTTAGGGAGATCGTTGATGTAGAGTAGAAATAACAGTGGCCCTAATACGCTACCTTGAGGCACACCATACCTCAACATACGCACATCCGATTTGTATGACCTTTCCTCTTTCGTATTCAAACATATTTGAGTCAGTTCCGTGGTCTGCTCTCTGTTACTTAAATATGATTGTAAAAGATCCCAAACATTTCCGCGGATACCATATGTGTCTAGCTTTTTTAGAAGTATCGAATGGTTCACATAGTCAAACGCTTTACTTAAATCCATAAAAATGGCGCATATATGTTGTCGTTTGTCGATTTTCGAGATTACAGGGTATACCAAATCGTATATTGCCATATTAATAGTTTTCTTTTTACGAAAACCCTTTTGTTCAGTAGCTAGCAGATTATACTTTTCCAGATAGTTATATAAAGCTTCATATATAACTTTCTCAAATATCTTTGAAAATACCGAGGCTAAGGCAATTGGTCTGTAATTAGATATATTGTATTTGTCTCCCTTCTTAAACAGAGGTTTAACAATCACAGGTTTCAGTTGATCAGGATAAATACCACTTGAAATGGATAAGTTCATTATATGACTAATTGGGAATGCTATGATATGGGATACCTGTTTAATAGCTTTAGTACAGATATCATCATGTCCGACACTGTGCTTGTTTTTAAGATTTTTTATGATCGACACGATGTCACAAGGAACAGTCGGCCTCATATATAAAGACCCCGGGACGTTCGTCGTAATATTGAGCGGTTCAGCCATTGCCATATCGTTACCTTTAATTTCGTCAATGAAAAAATTATTAAATGCATTCGCCATGTCTGATGGATTAGTTATAGTTATTCCATCCCGAACAACTTTTGAAATCGGTTCTTTAGGCATATTTTCACTAGTATTTTTAATGACTTGCCACGTCGCTTTGGACTTGTTAGTAGCATTTTTTATAAAATGAGTATTCTGAGAACGTTGAGTAAGGTTGATGATTTTTTTAAATTTAGCACTGTATGTTTTAAAATGATTTTTATTTAGTAAGCTTGGTTGGGTTCTGTATTTCCAGAGCAGTGTCCTTCTTTTTTTACTACATAATTTAATTCCTTTGGAAATCCATTTAGGTTTCTTGATTACTTTTACTTTAATAGTTTTATATGGGAAACACAAAGAATAGAATAGTTGAAACATTTCTAAAAAGTTATTGTATGCTAAATTCGGGTCGGAACAACTGAAAACATCCGTAAACGACAGGCAATTCATACATTCTTCGAATCGTATTAAATTTTCTGGACTCAAGTCACGCCGCTTGATTCGCCAGTATTTCAGTATGCAGGTCTTTTTTACCGGACATTTCAAAATTTGAGCAGTGTGATCAGATAGACCCAGTTCTACGACTTCGCCCTTACATCCTTTTATATTATGAGCAAAGTTGTCAAGGCAGGTATTAGTACTCTTTCGGGTTGATTCTTTAATTTCTAGGTGTAAGTCGTGATTAAGGAGTAGGTATTCAAATTGAAGGGTCTTATTGTTTCTATTTAGGATATTAATATTGAAATCACCGCACAAAATAATTCGTTTTCTAGTATTATCACATACACTAGAAAGTAAAGCCTCAATTTTATCAAAAAACAAATTAATATTAGAGTTGGGTGTTCTATACAAACAAATAATAATTATACCGTGACATACTAGTTCAACGGCACAGCACTCAATGGCACATTTCACAGAAAAACTTTTGACATTACTTAGTTCTATGTACTCTAAATTCGATTTAATCAATATACACGCTCCTCCTCTTCGACTATCCCTTGAAAAACAGGCAGCGAGTTTGAAATTGGGAATGGTTAGCGAATCTTCAAGGCCATCCAACATGAAATGCTCAGTGATGCATATTACATCGATGGACTTCCCATTCGCTGCTAGGTCTTCCAGGTAGACGGCTAAGGCATCGGCTTTGTTCAGTAACCCTGCTATGTTTTGATGTAGCACGTAGATATATCTGTGCGAAAAAAAACGCCATTGTAATCATTCTGAGTATTTACGGTGGCGTTTTCATAGTTACTTAAGTCGTGGTCGTGGTCGTTTTCAGCATCTGTACTCGTAGCCATAGCGGAGCAAGAGTCTTCGGGTCTTTGTAGATTGGAAATTAGATCGGCAAGGCCGCGAAGCACAGTTCGGACTCCAGGGGGTGTATTCGAGAACGGACATTTGACGTATCAGGGGGATATCCAGTTGATGCGGATAAATCATGACTTGTGGAATCGCGTACAATCACCACCTGTCAGTGAACTCTATCCACACTAGAGGTGGGGGTGTTGTACTGAAATAGTTTTTGGGACAGGTTTTTCCTAATGGACGACGTTTTGTTTGTCGAGTATTTAAAAGCACGGACTCTATTTTTCGAAATATAACAAATATGAAGTTGCCAACACCTCGTACCTCCATTCTTATTTTTACTTTAAGTAAAATATTTTTTTGTTAACAGACAGTCGTCTGGGTGTCTGTTGGATCAAAAAATAATGGAAATAATTTTTACATTGTTAATATGTCATTTGATTAATGGCCTTGACTCAAAACGTCACGATACGTCAGATCAGACTAATGAAAAGTCGATATTTGCATAAATAACCCTTATTTGTAAGTCGCTTAAGTACGGTAAACACGTAAATTGCCTATTTGGGGTGGTACACGTAAAACTGGTATTTTCATAGAAACGTACTTTTGGTACGCATTTTGCCAACGTGTCCCAGCTCTAGTTAGGATCACAATGTATCGCAAGTTGTTACATTTGACAACTTGTGATCGTAACTGTCAATGAAACTAGACTTTTTTGTCGATGGGTATGGCTGCCATATTTGGATTTATGACATTCAAAAGGGGATCCTACGGCATAGAGTAAACTGCATGCTCATTTTTCTACAATACTTTGATTCTTCTACTGGACGCAAGATGGAGTTAGCAGTCAAATTTCGATCTTGGCGTTATAAAAGTAAACCGCAAGAACATGACATGCAGTTGCGTGGGTGTAGATCTATCATGAAACGAACATGTGACAATTGTCTATGATTAAAAAAATAATTGACAAATAATAATATAAAGCGATACAATACTACTTCAAAATGGCAAAAAGAAAACAGATTTATTATAAACATACTTACAAATCATATAGGTAAAAAGTATAATTTTTAAACCAATGGTCGTGGGTCCTAACCCCGGCTATTAACAATGACTTTGTTGTAACTATCTTAACCAATTGCTTTTCTGTGAAGTAAAATAATTACCATGAGGAAGATGGAGTAGCCACAATAAGGTATATATTTTTCCCCTCTGGGTTAGATGGCAGGGAGAGATAGTGGAGAAAGCGGCAAAATAAGCATTTATTGTGTTGTTAAAAGCCCTAAGCCATGAGCCAGGGTATGTGAGGTGCATGATTACTTGATTAGGGGCTAAACTCTGGAAAACCGGACCTTCGGCGACTAGCTGCCAACTTTCCCAACTCACTTTTACATCAGCTCCTTTGATTAATAAATTCAGGTAAAATTCGTAAGAACTAAGTGCCTGTGCCATTCTCTACATTGGACGCTATGCCTAATTAGTTGTTATTGATGTTGAATTTTCAGTGGCATATAAGACACCGGTCGTATAACGACTTAGAAATTTGGATGTTTTCAGTTTGAATGAATAGCAAACTGGAGAGTTTTTGATTAATTTAAAACTTATTATTTTAGGTATTTTGTGACGAAAGGTCTTCACAGACATCGACAGAAAATCGGGAAAGCCCGGCCAGATGCGTCAGACCACGCAAAATGGAGGATTCCATGCCTACTTCTACCATGTATAGGTATCCATAATAAAATTATGTCATTATAATACCGTTTCTTCGCAGCACTACACTTCAGTCCTTTTATTAGAATATGTAAATTATTTTGTTCTGTGAAACTTATTTTGTGTTACGAGGCTTACGAGTTACTTTGACCTACTCGTATTTTGCCACCTTAATAATAGTAGCCTCGAATTGGTTGTTATTTGTGGCTTTCCATAAAATAAGGGTACGTCTTTATGCTTCAAATGCAATAAGGACGTTTTCATCTGAAATTCCAATAGAACTTGGAAATTCCAGAAGCCACATTTTTACAAGCTTTTATGTAGTTTCACTTTCACCTGCCCCGTTGTTTGTTTGTATCAATCAAATCTAAATACCCACTTCCCGGGTGTTCAATTAAGCTGAAAATTTGCATGCATAAGTAATCAAGTTTTCACAGATGTTTCGAATAAATATAGTTTTTTCAAAGGTTGTCTCCTTTCAATCATAGACAGAGACAATCATACAATCTTTGTCTTACACTTTACACTAGTACTAGCACCCAAAAGAAAAGGACGACTATAGATTTCCCGGTTCTTACTGACTGACAAATTGGTTTGACCAACTACTTATATAACATTGATGGATCAAGGCGGTTTGTTTACAGCCTGCCGCGAAACCCGAAAAGCGATATTTCTTTATCTGCCACTCTATCGCTCGGATATGCAAGAGTGATAGAGTGGCAGTTAACGAATTTGGAATTTCGTGTTTCACCGTAGGCCCTTTGTTTGTGGTAATTTTTCCCAAAAGACGAATAGAAGTACGCACGATAAACGCCAAAAAGTTGCTATTTAAATGCTTATCATATTAATTTAAATCGTCGTTGGTGGTTCTTGCTTGTGTGAGTTATATAGATGGTCAAGCAAATCTTTTCAGTTATAAAAGGCGCGAAATTCAAATTTTCTATGAGTCGATATCCCTTCGCGCGTACATTTTTCAAATTTGCCGCCTTTTTCTACTGACAAAATCTGCTTGACCAACTATAAATGTCACTGTACCTTCACCTGCGGACTCAACCTTCACGTTATATTTTTTTTTTCAATGTTCACGCTGTCATAGTAACGAAAATAATAAACACGTCAATCGAAGTCAAGAAATTTATATCCAAGAAAAAAATGCATATTATATAAAAAAACTATGAAAAAGGAAAATATTATACAATGTTATGTAAAGAGCTTTATTTTCATATGACCCAAGACTTAGTCGAAGATTTCAGAAACCAATATCCAGCAAGCACCGTCTGGCTCTCTGCTTGTAAGATATGGAAATACAATGCACGTACCTACATATAAATATGTGTAATCATGTGCCGAAGCATATTATTAAGAGGCAAGGGGATGTCCGGTTCTCCATACAAACGTAGTCGCAATTTTCCTCTCTGGATATTGATATTATGGAATATGGAATATCAAAAAACTGACAGTGCTCAATGCATTCTGCTACATTCTTCAAATTTAGATTTCAGCTTTCAGGTTTTGGCATTATTTTCTTCCATCAATCTCACGTTCTTCAGTGTTCATGTGTACAGATTTGTTCAGTTTCAGCACAGATTATAGTTACTTTATGGTTTCAGGAACGCGTGAAAAACGAAAGTTTAAAAGATAATAAATTTACGATGGCTGTGGGAAAGCAACAATAATTTAAAGCATCGATATAAGATAATCATCTATAAACTGTTTTCGGCCATAGCGAATACGTTTACCGCTAAGAATGTCTCAAAGTAAAAAAAAGAAGTAAGTAAATATTAACTGGCGTGTCTCACTCCGCGATTTCGTTGCTTTGCTACAGGTAGCTAAAAGTACGTCCGTTCGGCTCCAATTTTGGGGTTTGCCATAAGCCGCGCGTGGCGCTGTCGCCACCTAGCGGCCATATCTGTGCTGATCGTAACAGACGCGTTTTGTTAGAGAGTGAGTCTTCTGTACTTAGTACTATTATTTATTCTGTGATTAAGCTCATAAGTACACTAAGGTAGAATTGTCCGTCTATCCGTCCATATGCCACAGCAATTTTACTCAAAAACTATATTATAATGAAATTTGGAAAGTAGGTATTTTTAATTTTGTAAGCCACTACTTACTCGTAGGTTAGAATTTCAACCGGTTGGCGGTGGTGAACCGATTTGGATTTTTTTTTAAAGTATAGGTATCCCGTTTTTATCAAATCCCAGTTCTGATGATGGGTCCATCCGAACTCCTCGAATCTTATAAGTAGGCATACATATAGCGATTTTTGTGTTTTCATCAATAAAGCAAGTATTTACGTTCAAAAAAAGTGACATTTAGTGAAGTGGATCTACTCATAGGAGGTTTGTTTTTAGGGTTCCGTACGTCAAAAAGAAAAAAAACGGAGCCCTTATAGGATCACTCGTGCGTCTGTCTGTCCGTCTGTCACAGCCTATTTGCTCCAAAACTACTGGACCAATTAAGTTGAAATTTGGTACACATATGTAAATTAGTAGTAGTTTTTTTTTTATAATTTTAAAATACATTTATTCGAAGTTATTTAAGAAAATAGCCTAAAAGTTACTTATCTCCGAAACTACTAAGTCTAAAATTTTGAAATACAAAAAATACACAAAATATAAATACATAAAATCTTCACTTGTAGATGACAGGAAAACCTATTAGAAATGTGCAGTCAAGCGTGAGTCGGACTTATGTACGGAACCCTAGAAACGCGAGTCCGACTCGCACTTGGCCGGTTTTTTTAAATTACGTGTAGGTATGTTAGTAAGTAGATTTTTTGGTACTAGAAATAATATTAGTATATATATAGGTATACATACTTAACTTAATAGTTTTTCTTTCACCTATGTAAGTAATATGTTAAAGGGACCGAAATATGTAATAAGAGGTGTAAAGTAAATACGAGTATTACTATACGATATGTCCAAACAAAGATCGCTATGATCAGTACAAGTTATTTTTTCAGGTCCCGTACCTCAAAAGGAAAAAACGGGACCCTTTAAGGATCAATTCGTTATCCGTCCGTCTATCCGTCTGTCCGTCTGTCTGTCTATCCGTCCGTCTGTCTGTCTGTCAAGTCAAGGCCCTTTATCTCGGGAACGGGTGTAGGTATCGAGTTGAAGAGGAATAAAGTTAATACGATTATTACTTACTATAAAGTACTCGTATGTCTAAAGAAAGAACGCTATGATAAGCAGAAAGTAATTCTTTAGGTTTCCGTACTTCATAAGGAAAAAACAGGACACTTTTAGGATCACTTTATTGTCTGTCTGTCCGTCCGTCCGTCCGTCTGTCCGTCTATCCGTCTGTGCATCCGTCCGTCTGTCCATCTTTCTACCTATCTCTGTGAATGATCATTCCGTAAGAATTTATTCCTAACTCGTCTAATCTTACAGACATAATACATTTAAATTTGTTGTTGAATCATATGATGATCAAGCATTCAGATTAAATAAAATGAGTGATATTTAATGAAGTGGAACTGCTGATGAAGACCAGCTGGAACACCCTAACGACGCGTATTTCACGTTTGGCAATATGTCTTCTTCGTTATGTTTAATCTGCAAGTTATTTTTAAGCATCATTTTAGTCGAGACCTATTTCTGGTGATGGGTTCCAGAAAGAATAGACGAAACTTTTCAAATATTTTATATATAGGTACTTATAGTATATTTTTACATTTGCATTTAAAGAGTGCTATTTGGTGAATGGAACTTTTTCATGAAGACCAGAAAGTAACTTCTCCATGACAAGTATTTAATAGGTGTTTCGGCTTAGGCTTTTAATTATTTATTATTTATACCCTCCCGGGCGGAAGAGAGGGAGGAAGAGAACTGACCACAGCGAGTATAGAATCACTCCACCTTATAAAACCAAGTCCCCCGCCGCGCTGTTTGTGTGTATGTATGTTCGCGATAGACCCAAAAACTACAGATCGGATTATCATGCGGTTTTCATCTATCAACAGAGTGATTCTTGAGGAAGATTTAGGTGTATAATCTGTTAAGGTTTTGTGTAACCCGTGCGAAGCCGGGGCGGGTCGCGGGGTTGCATGGTACTAACCAATATGGCGTAGTGGTATCGTCTTGGGTCGTCCTATTCGTTTTTCGCCAAGTTCTTAAATTAGTCCTATTTTGCTTTCGTCACGCATTCTACATTGAAAGCCACCCACGATTGTGACGAATGTAGAATGGGTGACGAAAGCAGAATAGGACTAATTTAAGAACTTGACGAAAAACGAATGGGACAACCCAAGACGATACCGGCGTAGTTGGTGTTCATTATACGTAGGTTTAGGAACTTGTCGCTTTTTTAAAATTTAATTTCCAAAATATCGATCCTAGAAGAAAAATTGTGAGGACCAAACTTGTAGAGAATCAAATTTCCTACAATTTTTGTCCTCACGGTTTTACTGTAAAATCAAAAATGCCCGAGTTATTCAAGAAAAACCGTTTTTTGAATATACACAGAAGCCTGATTCAGTCTACTTTTTGAATTTATACTCCCTTGACCCCCCCGAGGGACCTACGAAAAAAAATCCAAGAACTGATTATTCACAGGTCAAAATCTATAATGACTGAACTAAGATACCTACAAAGCAGGTGTTATTGGCCCGTCTTTATACACCTGTATCCTGTATATAGTTATACATACAACCTACGGAACATTTTATTTAATTAGATGGGTGATGGGAGGATATTTGACCTTACAAATGACTGTGCCCAAACATTTCCGAAACATATCGAACGTTTTAGTTGCAGTTTTCAGTAGTGTAAAATAATTGGTATATTTATCGTACCTCGTGTTATAAATGTAAATATAATATATTATTTTTTAGGTTCAATATACTGGCATTGGTTTCACCAAGAACGATGAGCGAGAAGCGATTAGAGCTAGAAAACTGGAAACGAGTTGGGGCGTCCGGCTGCGACCGAAGCGAGTTTTTGAATGCGAGTTTGACGTTTTAAACACCGTATTTAAGGTTAATAAGGTCTACAAGCTTCGAGAAGGAGGTCAACCGCCGAATCCAACTCGGTTGGGCAGCGTTCGGGAAACTACGTAATGTCTTTTCGTCTGACATACCTCAGTGCCTCAAGACGAAAGTCTTTAATCAATGTGTGTTACCAAGTGATGACTTACGGCTCCGAAACGTGGTCTTTCACTATCGGCCTCATCTCAAAATTCAAAGTCGCTCAACGAGCTATGGAGAGGGCTATGCTCGGAGTTTCTCTGCGTGATCGAATCAGAAATGAGGAGATCCGTAGACGAACTAAAGTCACCGACATAGCCCACCGGATTAGCAGGCTGAAGTGGCAATGGGCAGGCCACATTGCGCGCAGAGAAGATGGCCGATGGAGTCGAAAAGTGCTCGAGTGGAGACCACGGACTAGCAAACGCAGCGTAGGACGTCCACCCACAAGATGGACGGACGACCTTGTTAAGGCCGCCGGAAGACGCTGGATGCGGATCGCTTCCAACCGGTACGAGTGGAGGTCCAAGGGGGAGGCCTATGTTCAGCAGTGGACGTCTTATGGCTGAGATGATGATAATGATGATGAAGGTCTACAAGCAAATATCAGCCTTCGTGAATTAAGTATTGTAACCTTAGTCACAGAATAGTAGTACAGTGGAACCTCGATAGCACGGATCTCAAGGGAAACGCCAAAACTTCGTGTTAACGAGGTTTTATCTTATAGAGTGCATCGACTTAGAGAGGTTCTTGTAGGTTTTTGTTAGTCTTAAAAACACATTAAAATTCGTGTTAGGCAGGTGATTATACATAGACACGTAAAAATACAGTTTCTTTTTTTTTGAGTTACAGAGGTTCGTTAGTAATATCGATATACATGTGGTAAAACAATACGACTATTTTTTCTAGTTGCATGGTCTCTCCGACCGCCAAGCGAACATCGCTTAGCGAGTACCTACCGCTAAGCGACTTTATCGTTGACAGCTTTTATCGCTGCGAGTAAAGAGTGCAAAGAGAGTCCTCGCCGGCAATGTGAACAGCCAGCGATCAACTATTAATATAGGTACCTATCTATTGTCTTTTACCGACACGGAATCTCTATCTTATCGCTTACACGCCCTTGGTGCTTGGACTAGTGCATATCCATACTTAATATTATAAAATTTATAAAGGCGAAAGTGTGGCTGTCTGTTTGTCTGTCTTGTCTGTTACCTCTTCACGCTTAAGCCACTGAACCGATTTATTTGAAATATGTATGGTATAGAGATTGTCTGAGTCCCGAAGAAGGACATAGGATAGTTTTTATTCCAGAAATCATCCCTTAAGGTGGATGTCTAGGGATGGGATGCCGATTATCAGCCAAAAGATGGCGTCACTGTGCACGAATTGTGGATTTTCACTATTTCTCCCAAAATACAAAGTTTCATAAGATGTGTTGATATGTGCGAAAACTATAAAAAATACTACATCCAAATCGAGACATGTTCAACTCAACATTGTCTCATTTCGTTATTACCGGAATCCAACTGCAAAATATTGCAATTTCTTGCATTCACGCACACTTACGTACTTAAAGTCACCTTAAAGTCAGTGTCAAATGTCAGCAGATTCGTAATGTTACAGTAAAGTAACCTAGAGGGCGCAGCGGATGAAATGTTTATTGTTGAAAAAAGATTGGAAATTAAATAATAAATTCTTGTTTGAGCAACGATTAAGAATTACAAGGCATTCAGAAGCAACTAATGTTTTCAACCATCAACTGTCATGTGCTCGTGGCACCCGTAGCCTCTATTTTGAAAAAAAATCAGATTGTAGCTAAGATACATGGTTCAAACCCCGACAATGCCAATTTTTTTTTATTTTATAATTTTAACATTCTCTTTTGAATTATTTTAAGCGTATGTTATTCTTCGAAACTAAACTTACGTGAGTAAAACATTTTCAGTAATTTGATTATTTTTTAATAATATTATGGGAAGATATATAAAAGTATTTTTATTTTCCGGTTTTCAAAGGATATAAATAATGATTAAAATAATTTAAAAAAAGTCATGCATGAGGCTAATTAGGATCGCAGAATAGGTACATAAGAAGTCAACTATCGACGAAGTATAGCTGGTCAAGCAGATCTTGTCAGTAGAAAAAGGCGGCAAATTTGAAAAATGTAGGCGCGAAGGGATATCGTTCATAGAATAGAATAGAATAGAATAGAATATCGTTTATTGCACCATGGTAAAAAACAAGTTGTTACAAAATAATAGTATCTCATGGACCCTAATAGGGTATGGCAAACATTTCCTTAATATAAGTAGGTACATATTAAGAAAAAATACTACAAACTAGCTTTATAAGTTTAGGAGATCAAAACTTATTTACTATAAACTAACTTATTTAACAAAACTGTCAGTGAGAAAATCGGTTACTGAATAATATGCTTTTTCAGCAAGGAACGATTTCAACTTCTTTGTATACGAAGTGTCACTTTCCACTGATTTTAAATAATTTGGGAGGTGATTATAATATTTTACTGCCGCATAATGAGGGCTTTTGCGGTATATTTCTAAGTTTGGCTGGGGTAATTCAAGTTTGTATTTTTGTCTTTTATTCTGTATCTCTTTGAACAAATGTATGTTTTTTCTTACATATATACATAACTCTAAGATGTAAAGGCATGGAAGAGTGAGTATGCCGTGTTTGATGAAATAAGGTTTGCAGCTATCCCAATTTCGGATTCCGACTAGCACACGAACGCATTTTTTTTGCATGACAAACAAGTCATGCACATCTGTGCTGTTTCCCCATGTTAAAATTCCATATCTGAACCATGAATTAGCGAAGGCATAGTAAGCGGCTAGTGCAGTACTGAAGTTAGTGGTTTTGCGAAGCGTAAAGAGTCCATACAAAAACTGTGATATCTTGGTTTTAGTGTTTAATATATGTGTTTTCCAGTTCATATGGTTATCGAGAGTAATACCTAAGAGTTTGAAATTATCTACTTCTTCAATTTCTGTGTTATTAAGCGATAATTTTAATTGTAATGGAGTTCTTTGGTAAGGATAAAATTGAATCAATTTGGTTTTGTTTGAATTTATTGCTAGATTATGGTCGCGCATCCACAGATTGATATGATTTAAGGTTTGTGTCAGTTTTAAATTAAAATTTTCATTATTTTTAAAATCAAAAAGGAGAGAGACGTCATCTGCAAAAAAATAGAACATTTGGATTTCGCGCCTTTTTTTACTGACAAGATTTGCTTGACCAGGTATAAAATAAAAGTTTCCAAAATTTTATTGAAATGATATACCTACATGAAATAATCAAATACAACACATTTACTTAAAATAACTTTTAAAATAAGGCATATAAAATTACCAAAAAGATGAAATAAAATAAATACAAAAAGAAATGAGTCTTTGTTCGTGGTTTGAACCCTGTCATGCTGTTCAACTTGTTAGACTTATACTCAATAGCTAAAAGCCACTAGACCATTTGACCATAGTAGACCCGGGCGAAAAATGCCTTCTTATTTAAGTAACCCATTACTGTCAAAAATATCAAGTTTGAATTGATTTGAAATATAATTTTTCATTGTCGACTTATTGACATCCAACGTTGCGAGCATGTTGTACTTTAAACCATTTGGCAACGTCGCACGCGGGGAAATCTTCTGAAAATGTATGTCCTTTTATATTTTGATATTTATGGATATATGAGGATTCTTCTACTTATGTTGCAAATTGATTAAATTATCGAGAGACAAGAACAAGAAATATGATTCGGTTAAATTGTGTTCTAATGTATGGGGAAGACAAACTAATTATAGCCAGCCTTTTATGAATGTAGTATGATACCTTAGGGTATGGTGCTTTACGCACACTAGCGTCCCTTCCCCTCCCCCTGACGCAACCCCCCCTTTTTGCATGAAATATGTCCCGGTTCACAGTTTTTTACATTTTTTGAGGAAAGTATATATTTTAGGAAAAAAGTGTCAATGAAAGAAATAATCCTTAATAAATTCTTAATAAAAAAGGTCTTATTCATTTTTTTATATGATGCACCTAATTCATGTATTAGTTTGTCAAAATTCGAAATAACATAGTTTTTACTTAGGATTCGAAACTCATTTATTATACACAGTGTAACACGAGGAACCCGAATAATTTTGACAGCGTATTCCTGATCATATTTAGATACAAAAATGTCCTATAAACTTTTTTGAAATGCGGCTAGTTTCAGAGTTAATACCAATTTAAAAAAAAAAAACAAGTTTCTATTGTTACATAGTTCAAAACGCCTTTTTGATGGCGATGTTGTTGTTTGGATTTAGTCTAAATATCCCTATTGATATGTCAAAAAGTGACAATTAAGTAACACGTTGCAAAAACTATGTTTTACGAAAAAAAAGCAAAAAATCCATGTTAACTGACAAGTTTACCAATAACATTTACTTTTTATGTACATACATATATAATATATGTCGAATACCGACGGTCTTAAAGGCGGTGGGCGCGTGGGGGCAGCACCTAGATGTATTACTTCACAGCTAAACCAGTATGCTACCATTGCTACCAGTGCATGAAATAAATATTCGGACTCGTTAACCATACTAGTGCCTACTATATTTCAGTACTAAAAAATAAAAAGAACTAATTTCTTTAAGGATGTTAACGGATTACTTTCAAAACAAAAAGATCACATGAAACCGTTAAAATCTTTATTGAAGTCAAACTAGGCCGGCTCCAACCCTACACATCTGACCTAAGAAGATTTAGCCCTATATGGGACCGGCAACAAAGTCAGAGGGACAAATCTTTTCAAAACAAGTTAAAACAACACATAACACATCCTTTCTTTATTTCACAAAAGTAAGCTTCTAATGAAACATAAGAAATCAAAATAACACTTGAAATAAAACACTTAGCTAAAATGGTTAAAGAACGCTAGATTCTATAAGCTATCAGAATAATCCTTCAGGTATAATATAAGCCTTCAGGAACGTAGCGAGTTAGGCACGAGATATGGCTAACGATAACGTCCGATCTCTAGCGCGGTCCGATCAAGAAGAACTACCAGCGGCGGAGCCACCCTGCTCCCGCTTCAAGTCAAGTTGGCAAACCTGCTCGACCAGTCTACCAACATACCGACAAAATGCCACTCGTGCCTACGCTCACTCGAGAGAAACCTCTCGACGTTCCAAAGCCTTCTACCTGTCATCTTAGTTCAACAACACGCCAATAGATGGCGTTACTTTACGCAACTTTATTTCAACAATGCGCCAATAGACGGCGTTACTCTCTACACAACTTTATTTATTTTGTTACAATCAATACGTATCAAATAATACGTAGCTCAACATTGCTATTTAAAATCGATTAGCCCTATACAGTATGGTACAGGCGTCTAAAATAATGAACTATAACGCTGCAATACGTCTTTCTGGTGTCAGGCTCCGACATATATATATTCAAAAAATTAAAAAAAAGCGGCCAAGTGCGAGTCGGACTCGCGTTCCAAGGGTTCCGTATATTACACAATTTTTAACAATGTATTTTTTTATTTTTTATTTATTTATTTAGATATTTAATTCAGGGAACAAGGCCCATATTACAAATACCTTACAGACTAACATACATATGTATTTTATAAACTTAAAACTAAACATTATTTATGCGAAACGTGAGTGAAATCTTTAAAAAATCCGTAGGAGTCGGATCAAAAACTGTAATTAAGTCCGACTCACGCTTGACTGTACATTTCTAATAGGTTTTCCTGTCATCTATAGGTATAGACCTATTTTATGTATTTTTTCAAAATTTTAAACCTTGTAGTTTCGGAGATAAAGGGGGGGGGGGATAGTCATTTTTGCCTATTTTCTTGAATAACTTCTAAACTGTTTATTCAAAAATTATAAAAAATATATATTTGAGATCCTTACAATAAGCTCTTTCATTTGATATGTAACATGATATAGTTTGGAAATTTTTATTTTTGAATTTTTTCATTTACCCCCCAAAAGTGGCCCCCATG
This sequence comes from Cydia fagiglandana, assembly GCF_963556715.1. Classification (NCBI taxonomy): domain Eukaryota; kingdom Metazoa; phylum Arthropoda; class Insecta; order Lepidoptera; family Tortricidae; genus Cydia; species Cydia fagiglandana. The sequence goes on along the minus strand of NC_085947.1, from coordinate 18,756,489 downwards.
TTTAAAATTCATTTGTTTACAAACTTACATATGTGTATCAGATTTCAACTTGATTGGTCCAGTAGTTCCGGAGAAAATCGGCTGTGACAGACGGACAGACAGACAGACGCACGAGTGATCCTATAAGGGTTCCGTTTTTTCCTTTTGAGGTACGGAACCCTAAAAACAATAAAAAAAATTGTTTTCGGCGAAATTGACCTAAACTCATACATACATTTTTTCCTTCTTTTGACCTCAGAAATAAAATCTTTCGCATTTCTTGAGGACACCTTGTATAATAAGTGTTATAAAATGAATATAACCTTTTTTACTAAGAATTTAATAAGGAACTATTTCTTTCATTGACACTTTTATCGTAAAATGTATACATGAGGTCAAAAAAGGAAAAGATGTAATATGTGTTTAGGTTAATTTCGCCAAAAAAAAATTTTGTTTGGTTTTTTTTTTAATTTTATGAATGAATTTGTACATAAATATTAAATGCTATTGGTAAACTTGTCACTTAAAATGGTTTTTTTTTCGTAAAACTTAGTTTTTTCAAAGTGTTACTTGTCACTTTTTGACATATCAATAAGGATATTTAGACTAAATCCCATAGTAGCAACATCGCCATCAAAAAGGCGTTTTGAACTATGTAACAAGAGAAACATGTTTTTTTTTTAATTGGTGTTAACTCTGAAACTAGGCGAATTTCAAAAAGTTTATAGGACATTTTTGTCTCTAAACGTGATCAGGAATACGCTGTTAAAATTATTCGGTTTCCTCATGTTACACCGTGTATAATAAATGAGTTTCGAACCCTAAGTAAAAACTATGTTATTTCGAATTTTGACAAGCTAATACATGAATTAGGTGCATCATATAAAAAAAATGAATATGACCTTTTTTATTAAGAATTTATTAAGGATTATTTCTTTCATTGACACTTTTTTCCTAAAATATATACTTTCCTCAAAAAATGTAAAAAACTGTGAACCGGGACATATTTCATGCAAAAAGGGGGGGTTGCGTCAGGGGGAGGGGAAGGGACGCTAGTGTGCGTAAAGCACCATACCCTAAGGTATCATTCTACATTCATAAAAGGCTTGTAATTAGTTTTTCAAAAAGCACAATTTGGCCGAATATATGAAAGAGGGTCATTGTTGTTGTAAAAGGTGTGCAAGAAATGATACGTTACTGCACTAGAGCAGTTTAGGTTCCAATTCCAAGTACGATTTTATTATCTAGACACGCGACAGCGTGTCAAGCCAAGTTCAAGCAAAGGAACTGGCTAGCCAGCGCCGAGTGTAATATTACACGAACCACTTGGTGCCACTTTTGACCCTTCTATAACTCAAAACATCTTTGACGTAAACACATAAAACTACGTGTGTTTAATTATATCCATAAGGATATCTAGAAGCCCAAATTTCATGAAGCTAGCTCAAACGGTTATAAAGGTATGAAGGTCAAAAAGTCGTAAATTTTAAGACTGACTTATGACTTATAGTACCTAAACCTAAGCTACTTCCAGATGACCTAGAAGGATGAAATTTGGAATCCAGCTTGGTTATTGTGTGTAACCGTAGGAAAAAATCTAAAAATAAAATAAAGTTAAAAAATAGGGGGGGTCCCCATACAAAAAAAACACTTTTTATTGGGACTGACATATAAGTACCTAAACCTAACCTACTTCCAGATGACCTAGAAGGATGAAATTTGGAATCCAGCTCGGTTATTGTGTGTAACCGTAGGAAAAAATCTAAAAATAAAATAAAGTTTAAAAATAGGGGGGGTCCCCATACAAAAAAAACATTTTTTATTGGGACTGATATAAGTACCTAAACCTAACCTACTTCCAGATGACCTAGAAGGATGAAATTTGGAATCCAGCTCGGTTATTGTGTGTAACCGTAGGAAAAAATCTAAAAATAAAATAAAGTTTAAAAATAGGGGGGGTCCCCATACAAAAAAAACATTTTTTATTGGGACTGATATAAGTACCTAAACCTAACCTACTTCCAGATGACCTAGAAGGATGAAATTTGGAATCCAGCTCGGTTATTGTGTGTAAGCGTAGGAAAAAATCTAAAAATAAAAAAAAGTTAAAAAATAGGGGGGGCCCCATACAAAAAAAAATTTTTTTATTGTACCGTTGGAACCGTTACAAGCAGATATTTGAAACTACCCCAATATATGTATTATTATATTTTCTGTATTAAAATAAAGTTTAGTCAAAAAATAAGTGGTGTCCCCATACAAAAAACTTTTAATACGCTCTAAACAACCGGCCAACGGTGTGTCGTCGGCGGCGCGCGGTACTACATAATTATACAAAGAACAGAAGTAAAAACCATACAGCGGAAACACAAGAAAAAACATTAAATCTCAATACCTGCCTAGTTTTCTTTACAAAAAGTATTGATATCCTACCAAAAACATAAATGTAAAAAAGGAGAGCCAAGTTCAATACAAAAATTATGCTTGGCTGTTGGGCTCGCCGCAAAAAGAATGGAGATCTAAATGAGTGCCACTGCCAAGTTCTATGCAAAATCCAAATATGTATTTATAGGAACAAAATAACATTATAAACAAGTATTAAACTCTATTTCTTTGCTTTATTGGATACCTATAACAATTGCTGTTATTTAAAAAAATGTGAGATCTTAAAGTAGGTTAGATTTGGCTTGGCCAGGTTTTATCAGAATTACAATATATATAAAATGATTGATATAATGAAAACTGGCCAAGTCAAATCTAACCTACTTTAAGATCTCACATTTTTTTAAATAACAGCAATTGTTATAGGTATCCAATAAAGCAAAGAAATAGAGTTTAATACTTGTTTATAATGTTATTTTGTTCCTATAAATACATATTTGGATTTTGCATAGAACTTGGCAGTGGCACTCATTTAGATCTCCATTCTTTTTGCGGCGAGCCCAACAGCCAAGCATAATTTTTGTATTGAACTTGGCTCTCCTTTTTTACATTTATGTTTTTGGTGGGATTCTTTTTACAATAAGCAATTGAAATTTGGGTATAAATGGATTTGTTATACATAGTCATATGCCTTATGGGAATATAGTTCAGAGCCGGAAACCGCTACCAACTTTTAGTATGTTGTTGGGCATAGCATTGGGTCTCCAAAACTGCCGGGAGACGGCGGCGCCGGCCATCTACTTCAGCGGAATGACGTCATCAAAATGACTCCCGCTTCGTTGCGAATATTGCATACTGCACCCAAATTATGCATAACACATACACGTGTGGGGTATTAAATGAAAGCCAATTAAATGAACTATATTTTATTCATACAAAGTGTATCAAAATATGCAACAGTTGAAGAAAAATTTACAAAATAATAAAAATTACGTAAAAAAATATTCGATTATTTGGGTTTTGCAACCAAACCAAAAGTCGGACGATAAAGCAATGTACTACAACATTAAAGATGACGTCTCAAGCCATACACTGATATCAATAAAATCAAAATTGAACCAAATATGTGGAAATTATGCATCAAAATGTAGATATTTGCCCATACCAATGCATAAAAGTTAAAAAAATCAAAATTGGTCATTTTCAGGATAATCCGCATAAGCTTCTAGTATGTTATTAGCAATATGACCTGGATTCTAAAACTGCCGGGAGACCATCTCTGTTGTTCCTCAGTTACAAATAATGACGTCATATAAATAATCACTGCCGAATTTCGTAAAATGTAAATTATAGCTATACCACGAGTCTCACATACACGTGAGTTACATGTAATGAAAGGTTATTAAATTTATTATGATTCACTTAAACATTGTTTGTAAAAAAATGTACGGTTTCAGAGCTAGAAACAACGAAATACCACTTTTTATGGAAAAAGTAGATATGTATCAATTTTATAGCTAAACTAAAACTGTCAAAAATTTTTTGCATATAATATTTGAAAAACTAGTTATTCAACTATATATCACAATTAAAATTTTACATTTCCGACAAAAACTGTGGTAGGTGTGGAAAAAAAACTAAAGCGCCCCAACAATTCTACCTTAATGCGCTCATATTATGCAAAGAATAGTTCTATTTATCGAGTATTAAATGAATGAACATTACATAAAATACATGAAAACGACATTTTCGAATGGAACCATAGTTAAAAAAATAATAATTTACTTGATAAGTAAGCAATATACTGTTTCTTTAAGTACCTAATCTCCTTCTTTCAAAGTCGGTTAAAATGTAGCTTTTGTGACCTGAGCTACAAACACAAATAAATTGACACCTAATTTATCAAAATCAGTTCAGTAGTTTCATGCAAACAGTACCTACTTGCACGCATAGATAGCAAATTCTGCCGTAGTCGGACAAAAAATTAAAATTCAATAATTAACCTTTACTATTATGGCCTGGCGTGGCTTGGCATCTAACGTTGAAACCCTCAGGCCGTAGATGTTAGCAGGCCTAGCGGGCGTCGCCTCGATGAGTTAGCAAGATGCCTTATGGAGGCTTCGAATGATCAGAGGGGTGACCTGTATTTCGGAGAACCAGAGGGAAAATTCTGCCAGCCTTCTCAGCTCAGCCTTGAAACCCTTGCACCAATCAAGATTCCACTTTTATAAGAATACCCAACTTACCCAGTATAGGGCAGAGTGACGCTCTTTTGTGCCAGATTCCAAGATCCTCTTTGCTTTGGGTCACTGAGCCAGTGATGTATGTATGTACGAGGCTAATCGAGGCTTAAATATATAATTATGTATCGCATTAAGTGAACTGATATGGCATTTACCTAGATAAGGCATTTTGTATTAGGCATGTACCTACTCACTGACATGTAACTTTACATTTCTCTAATAATGTAGCGTTAGGCCATGACAATAAGAGTCTATTTCTAGTGTCCGACCGAAGGTTCGGTTTCGGTTTCGGCCAGTATCGGCCAAAAAATTATGTTTCGGCTGTAGTTTCGGTTTCGGCCAAAAAACGGCCGAACCTTTCGGCTGGGCCGAAACTTACGAAATGGTACTTCGGAATAAGACCAAAAGTTGGGGAATAAGTAGGACAACAATATTAATACCTCTAAATATTATACTGATTCATGTATAGGTACAGAAATTAATTGGTTTATTATAAAACACAATTCCACTAATGAGGGCGCCACTGGACGGTCGACGCAGTCTTAAGAGGCTGTCAATACCTATAACGCACACACTGTCTAATTGTTTCGGAGTGAATGAGTGATTTTACCTCAATTTACTATTAGTTAGTGTTCCACATGTCCCCTACATCAGCTTAGCCTTTGGCCTCGCTGCGCCATGCTCGGCGTGTGGTCTCGCTTTTTAACACAATGGACATTGGTTGGAGTCTGTGCTCAACTACTTATCCTGAAGCCTGAAGCACGGCTTTGACTTCGCATGAAAGTTCGCCTCACTGGGGCACTTCGGACTTTTAGGCCCAGGTGAAGATTGGTACCCGGCCTTGCAATATTGTCAACAAAAAATTTCGCGCTCGCGGTTTTGGTTGGCCCTGTATCTACAGGTGAATGAATAGAGTTAGACCAAGAAAATTCTGCAATGATTTTAATAGCATACGCAGTGCAACTAGTGCAAATGTTATTTATACGTCATAATTTCATAGAAGTTTTGATGTTTAAAATAACACTTGCACTGCGTGTGTTATCAAAATCGTTGCAGAAATATCTTGGTCTAACTCTAGTAATTTTCTTAAAAAACTGCTTAAGTAACACCAATTTCAAGGATATGGGTGTTGACAGCCCCATAATATGTGTATAAAAGGGGTTTTGACATTTTTGCAGCGATTTTAACAAGTCTACAAAAGTTTCGGTTTCGGTTTCGGCCGAAACTAGAGCCAAAGCCGAACATTCGGTTTCGGTTTCGGTTTCGGCAAAAAAACATGTTTCGGTCGGACACTATCTATTTCATATTAATATTTACCGCGACTACAGCAGGAGCTGCTATCTACGTATGTAATTATGTATTTTTTACATGAAACAACTGAACTGATTTTGATAAATGAGGTGTCAATTTATTTGTTTTTGTAGCCCAGGCCACAAAAGCTACATTTTAACCGACTTTGAAAGGAGGAGATTAGGTACTTAAAGAAACAGTATATTGCTTACTTATCAAGTAAATTATTATTTTTTTAATTATGGTTCCATTCGAAAATGTCGTTTTCATGTATTTTATGTAATGTTCATTCATTTAATACTCGATAAATAGAACTATTCCTTGCATAATATGAGCGCATTAAGGTAGAATTGTTGGGGCGCTTTAGTTTTTTTTCCACACCTACCACAGTTTTTGTCGGAAATGTAAAATTTAAATTGTGATATATAGTTGAATAACTAGTTTTTCAAATATTATACGCAAAAAATTTTTTACGGTTTTAGTTTAGCTATAAAATTGATACATATCTACTTTTTCCATAAAAAGTGGTATTTCGTTGTTTCTAGCTCTGAAACCGTAAATTTTTTTTACAAACAATGTTTAAGTGAATCATAATACATTTAATAACCTTTCATTACATGTAACTCACGTGTATGTGAGACTCGTGGTATAGCTATAATTTACAATTTACGAAATTCGGCAGTGATTATTTATATGACGTCATTATTTGTAACTGAGGAACAACAGAGATGGTCTCCCGGCAGTTTTAGAATCCAGGTCATATTGCTAATAACATACTAGAAGCTTATGCGGATTATCCTGAAAATGACCAATTTTGATTTTTTTAACTTTTATGCATTTGTATGGGCAAATATCTACATTTTGATGCATAATTTCCACATATTTGGTTCAATTTTGATTTTATTGATATCAGTGTATGGCTTGAGACGTCATCTTTAATGTTGTAGTACATTGCTTTATCGTCCGACTTTTGGTTTGGTTGTAAAACCCAAATAATCAAATATTTTTTTACGTAATTTTTATTATTTTGTAAATTTTTCTTAAACTGTTGCATATTTTGATACACATTGTACGAATAAAATATAGTTTATTTAATTGGCTTTCATTTAATACCCCACACGTGTATGTGCTACGCATAATTTGGGTGCAGTATGCAATATTCGCAACGAAGCGGGAGTCATTTTGATGACGTCATTCCGCTGAAGTAGATGGCCGGCGCCGCCGTCTCCCGGCAGTTTTGGAGACCCAATGCCATGCCCAACAACATACTAAAAGTTGGTAGCGGTTTCCGGCTCTGAACTATCTCTGCGACCGTTTCCCATAAGGCATGGCACTAACAATTTCCATTCTGATATTTGACTCCCCATTCCATAAATAACGATACTTTTGGCCAAATTGTTAATTGAAAATACCTACTCTCAAAAATACCTACTATAAAAATGTATTTAAAAAAACACATGCGTTTTACTTTCCTCGTATGCGAAATGAAAAGTAGAGTGTTTTAACTCGGGTGAAAAGCAGCATTTTTGGAAAAAAAACCAGGCAAGTGCGAGTCGGACTCGCGCACGAAGGGTTCCGTACCATAATGCAAAAAAAAAACAAAAAAAAAGCAAAAAAAAAACGGTCACCCATCCAAGTACTGACCACTCCCGACGTTGCTTAACTTTGGTCAAAAATCACGTTTGTTGTATGGGAGCCCCATTTAAATCTTTATTTTATTCTGTTTTTAGTATTTGTTGTTATAGCGGCAACAGAAATACATCATCTGTGAAAATTTCAACTGTCTAGCTATCACGGTTCGTGAGATACAGCCTGGTGACAGACAGACGGACAGACGGACGGACAGCGAAGCCTTAGTAATAGGGTCCCGTTTTACCCTTTGGGTACGGAACCCTAAAAATATCATCTACTAATGTTATTGTTATGCACAAGCAGAAGATATTATAGAATCTTGTTTATTTACAAGAAGATGACATTTTTCTCCACATAGGTACCTATATATTTTTGAGAAAAATATAGCCAGGTATTTTAGTTTAAAAATCATTGTTACAATAAATATAGGCTTTTCCAGAGAACATTTATATTTCTACCGAAACGAAAGCAGAATTCACAAGGGTTTTCGGTGGACGACTGTAAACGCGAATGATTGTTTGGACTGACCTTTCTATAAATATGTAAATGTATTTTATTGTGTAATAATCATAATAATTATTAAGTTATATTAAATCTGGGAATGAAATTATATCAGAAAGGAGATTCTTAAATGAGTAGGTATACTCGTAACATGCTTTGTGCATTAAATATACCTCCCTCTATTGAGTGAAAATAAAACAAAATACACAGGTAATCTGTGTTGCGGTTTTAAAGTGCCATCTGTTACAGCTTTGACAAATTAAAAATGATTGCTTGTCAAATGAAGTCGCCATGTTAGAATTACACCGATACTATAAGCATCACTCACACAAACAAGCAATGAGGCAAAATTTTACCAATATTCAAAGGCTTTTTTCTTAATAATTTTAATCAAAATCTAGTATTTTTTTACGTTCTGCGAAGACAGAAATATATATACTACCCAAACATTACATATACAAGTGAAGAAACCCTATATAATAGGAGCTAGGGTGCCAAGAAAGTTGTATGAAAATCGAGCAAGGAGAACCACCTTAAAGGGGTGGAACTTTGTATGGGGACTTAACACAAACTGGACAACAAACTTTGTCAATAGGAACTGTCCCGCCCGTGCGGTGTAGCACCGGCGCTGGTGCACGATTTAGTTGGGTACCTACATAGAGATAGTTTGAGTCCCGGGGAATGACAAAGGGTAGTTTTCATTCAAGAAATCACCCTTTAACTGATTGAATAAAATAATTCCATGCTGAAGAAGTCGCGGGGAAAAGCTAGTATATATATAACAGAGATGAGCCACTGAAAATATTATTGATACACAATTATGTAGACACCTAACCTATTTTATATTAAGTAAGGATATATTATTATCACTGCCAAAATAAGGTTAAAGGTGCCGCCCTGTAGTAGTAGAAGGTATTGTGTTGTGATAAATATTTTTTTCTTTCATATATAGTAACAGCACCAGTCATGGGACATTTAAGAGGGAATTTGGAGTATTTGTGATATTTCCCTAATACATGTGAATGGTCTACCGCTAAGCGTATTGAAAGATGAAAGTCCTATCCGTCTTTCATGTTTTAGGCGTGTTGTATCAAAGATACTGCAATGAGTTTCCACATACTTAACAAATTAAAACTATGCTATTTTTCTCCAGTCATGGACACCAAAGCTCCAGTAATGGGCCCCCCAGTAATGGACACTGCTCTATCAGTATAAAATAGTGAAATAGGTCATCAGATCTGGTCCATGTTATCATAATATTGCATTATCATCCGATTTGCATATTTAATTACGAATACAAAATTTCAACTCAATCGGAAAACGGGAAAGTGGCTCAAACTCGGCTACCAAGATTTGACCCACACTAAAAAACGATATTAATTTATCCGAAGTCCGAGCGTACCTCCTGGTTGACATATTTCGTAACTAAATTTACTTCTGTATTGTTTAAACATGAAATGATGGCATGGCAAGCATCATTATGTAAATTGTCCCATTATAGGAGGTATGCAGTTTTAGAGCTCCTATAATGGGATTGGGCCAAATACCACTATTTTTTTACATCTGTGGAGTCACAACATAGTATGTTGTATACCTTATCTCATGGTAAATGCAATTAACAAAGCACATTCTAGTTTTCATCAAGTATTAATTAATTAAAATTTAATAAATTAACTCACCTCTCTTAGCGAAGTTGTTAAGAATTCGTAGTGGTATTTTTTTTCAGTGACACGACAACTTTTGGGTTGACGCCAATTTCTTAAAATACAACCAAATTTAATAAAAATTCAAACTGAAACAGCTCTAGGACTCTTATTTATGATAATATACAGGCAGTGTTTATAAACTACTTTTAGACACTTATTTTACAGGATTTGTGGTTTTTTGTCCCATTACTGGTTCCACGCCCATCATAGGGTACACTACTATATATACTATGGACATTCCTCGATGGCACCAAGTTGCAACCAGAAAGCGATGATCACACGGCAAATCAAATTCTGAAGACTATAGCAGCCACGTCAAAGGAAGATATACCTACCTATTCAAATAATGTTTATTGATCCTATTTGAAAGCAATCCTACAATCATGATCATACACGCTATATTTGTTAAGATTGTTGTTATTTAATTACCCTGTGATTAATAATTTAATTTAATTTATTTAAGGCCAACAAAAGATCAATTTCGTCATTTAAATTTAAATCTTACAACAAATGTTAGTAGGATACACGCACAAACTTATTAACTAACTACATATTTACAGATGATGGTGTAATAACAACAATTTTGACAAATTTGGCGTGTATGACCATAATTGTAGGATTGCTTTCAAATAGGATGCCATATACAGGGTGGCAAGATAAGTCGGGCCCTGGAGGGAAACTACCTTAAATCCTTAAGCTGGCTCATTTTACTTTAAAGGAGACATTCCTTTATTTTTAAAAAGAAACAAAACTTGGTACAAAACAAAATTTTTATGGTAGTCTCATTGCGGCCTTTGTATTAGAAAAATAATAATCCAACCAAAATTTCGGGTCGACAATTGAGTCCAGGCCTGCTACCAAAACCTGATGTCCTATTTAAGGTGAGGCGGCACTAAACATAGGTCTGCTCGTGCATGGAATACTGCTGCCACTGGCTATCAAATCTGCTGCAGACTTTTTTGGTCCGACTATCAGCTGGCAGCCCTGGACTCGATAGAGCGCCGGGCTCATATACTTTTTGGCGATGGCTGTCAAATCAAAGTTACAAAGCCTCGATCATATCATCGCCGACGAGTTACATGTCTATCGGTGTTCTATCGGATATATTCTAGGGAGTGCGCAAAAGAATGTGTTATTCCCACTAGTTACCACCAAGTTCTTACCAGTGGTAACTACTGGGCATTTTTTCCCACCTTTTACCACTGGTAAAAAAAAATCCCACTAGTTACCACCAACTCGGCTTGGTGGTAACTACTGGGAATTTTTATTCCCAGTAGTTACCACCAAAATATTGTTAGAATTCAATACTAATAAAAACAGTATAAATAGTTTAGTATACATGTAGCGTGCTGAAATAAATAATTATGTGTCGGTTACTGGCGTATATGGCGGTCGGATACTTATCCATACCCCGAAGGTAACGGAATTCAACAAAAACACGGTGTATAGAGATGACACGGGGGAGGGGCTAAACGACCGAACCAGATGCACTTATGGCAATTTCAGTAGGAGTAGCAGAGAAAGCGGTATTATTGCTTGTCCTTGTCACAGTCTCACTTTTTGTTTGTTCCCCACCAACATTTATTTATATGGTTTATGGTGGGCAACAAATAACCCGACCGAATTACGTAGATTGTTTTTGGTATGTTGTCAGAAATGTTAAAACGTGTTTTTAATATTGTCGCTTTGCGAATGTTTTATCCCTCACGGAGGCACGCGTATAGCTCATCTATGTACTATCGGGTGCAGCGACGGTTGAGCATTTCTCAACGAAAATCGCTTGCACCCAAAACTTTAAAACGTCACGCCTTCTTATATTACAAGTATTACAACCAATCACAGTCGTGCCTTAAGTATATTGCATCGATATTGTTTTTGGGTTCTTACCTGACCAACCCAAACATGTGTTGACCATCGTTATCAGTTGCATTTTAAAGGGCATTCTATGTTAGAAAGATTACACATCTGGTGCCCGTAAAACAATTGTGCGACCAAGAATACGTGAAAACTTTTTTTAATAGCCATAATGTTTGTCCAGAATTGTTAAATTTTGCGCACTTTGCGTGCAGAGACCGTGCGGCGTCTTAACTTAACATCTGCCCGCTTAAACGAATCTTAAATTGTTTAACGACTCTTACTTTTTTGGGCACGTATTTAACCGGTCAACTAATTAATCGGATTTCAGTAGCTTAAAAAATAGAAATAGGTACTAAAATGAATACCTACTTTGGCAACAAAAGCGTTAAAATATTTCAATATGAGCAAGCTACCAATTATTTATTTAGCAACTGAATTATTATGACTCGCGCACGAAGGATTCCTTACCATTGCGCAAAAAACGGCAAACAAGTCACGTTTGTTGTATGGGATACCCCACTTAAATATTTATTATAAAAGTAGTTAAGTATAAATTAAACACATCAATAGTATTATTTATTGATCTTTATTGAACTCGTTAAGCACTCAACTTTTTTGAAACTTAGATAAAAAAATGTCTAGAAAAAAGGAAAGTCGTCAAGAAATTTAATTTTACAACCGAAACTGCGAGGTAAGGAATTTGAGTTGGGTCATTACAATGCATTCAATTTTAAGTGTTACTAGCCAGATGTTTCTTGGTGGTTTACTTATAAAAAAAGGTAAAAAAAGCTACTCCTTTCGATTTCATATCCGTTGCAAATTGTACCGTATTGTTAGGCACGTTACGTTTATATTAAAAATTTAGAGTTACTGGTCAAAAATCTTGGACTGTTCCCATTGGTGGATAATGTAAATAAGTGACCGCGTCTGGGGTGCATTTGAAATCGAACTGTAGGATCCCATATAACCATTCCAGTCGCAGAATCATCAAAGTGGTAACTAAATGTCAGATGTGTCGTAACAGAGTCCACACAATGTGTCTAGAATTGTTTCGAAACAAAGTGTCGTCGCCGTGTGTACACTTTTCCGTAACAAGGTGTCGACACATTTGTGTGCACTTTGCGTGCGGTTTGCGACTAAATCTGACAGCAAATTTGTGACAGCAAATGTCAATATAAAATACCTCTTGAAACCCAAGGTTTGTCAAACTACTATTAGTGCCTCGTGTGCTCGTAAGTAATTCTAGTAAGTCATCATGGGCGATGCAAATGATAATAATCGACCAAAACCATATAAACACCCAACACCCGTCATCCTTTTACAGAAAAGTTTTTAAAGAAATGCAATAAGCTACTTAGGTCAGCCAACGAATGCTCCAAAAAGTTGTAGAGGGAAATGCTCGGAACACAATTTTTGACTCTGTAACTTGGTTTGGGCAAGTTAGGAGGTGAACATATCAAAAGTCCCCGGCCGTAGCCCTTGAGCGGGGGGAAGAGAGGGGGCTTTGTTTGAAGGTCCCATTTTCCGGTTTTTCGATTATATCTCGGAAACTATGCATCTTAGCGACATGGCCATTTATACAAAATGAAAGTTAATTTAATTTGTTACAAGTTTATTCAGTAAATTATTTCGATATGTTAAATAGTTTTTGAGATATCCGCTCTTGAAAGTTTATTTAGGGCTCTCAATTTTATCTTGATATATCTACATCAGTGAAGGTGCTAGGCCGTGTATGGTATCGTTTTCGTATAAATCTGGGTTGCTGAATCCATTTAAGGTATCACATTGACACCATTCCACAAAATTAAAAAAAATCTTTTTAGGGTTCCGTACGTCAAAAGCAAAAACGGAATTCTTATGGGATCACTCGTGCGTCTGAATACACAAAATAGTTCTTTACCTATAGATGACAGGAAAACCTATTAGAAATGTGCAGTCAAGCGCGAGTCGGACTTAATGTACGGAACCCTTAATACGCGGGTCCGACTCGCACTTGGCCGGTTTTTTTTAAACTCCTCTTGACGCTTAACCGCTGAACCGATGTCGTTGAAATTTGGTATAGAAATAGTTTGCGTCCCGGAACAGGACATAGGATAGATCTTATAACCAAAATCATCTTTTAAAGGTGTGAAAAGTGGCGTGGAAATTTGTACGGGAAATCAATAACCGCTGAATCGATTTATATGAAATTTGGGATGGTCTACATCTTTGATTTAGTTAAAAATGGTAAAAAAACATGACTTCAAACCTAAACTTAAACAGTATTAACTTCAAGAAGTCAATTCTAAATTCCCTCCTACACCTCATTTCACACCTTTAAAGGATGATTTTTGAGATAACTTATTATGTCCTGTCTCGGGACTCAAAATATGTGTACTAAATTTAAATTAAAACTGTTCAGCAGTTTAAGCGTGAAGAGGAGTTTAAAAGAAAGTATTATAATAAGTTTATATGTTTTTACTTTGGAATGGTGTCAATGTGATACCATAACTAAATTTGGTACTGCGAATTTATACGAAAACGATACCAAACATGGCCTCGTAGCTTTACTGTTGTAGAAGTCAAAATAAAATTGAGAGCCCTAAATTCTTATTACTTGGCCAAACTTGTGCAGAAGGAAAAGGAAAAATAAAAGTCTTCGGCAGGAATATAAGACACAAATATAATTTTATTTTCGTTACTATTTCAATCATTAAATATAAACATACCTTGATTATATTATTCTAGTGAGATTCTCATAGATAAACAAAAACATTTACTTAAAAAATTACAAGGTCGAAATGTCACGGAACTTGTGAGAGTACCTAATATGTGAAAAATAAAAACTTTTATGACAAAAAAATCTGGACACAATTTAAGAAGCATCCAATTGCGTCGAGGAATCATCTGTATTTTTGCTGGTTTCATTACCTCCTCGCTTCTTTTTTTGTCCTTTGTATTCTGTAGCAATTTGTTAGATCTGAAAATAAAGATAACTTGCGTCGTCACGGATGTCGATTTATAGGTTTTAGGGAGTGCAGAATTCGAAAACGATGATCATTTTATAATCCAAGATGGCGGCTACGTATTTTGTCATAAAAGTCGTCATGAATATCGTTTTATAGGTTTTAGGAAGTGCCGATTTCGAAAATGATGACCAGTTTGGAATCCAAGATGTGTGCCGTGCACTTCGTCATAAAAGTCGTCATGGATATCATTTTATAGGTTTTAGGGAGTGCAGAATTCGAAAATGATGACCATTTTGGATTCCAAGATGTCTGCCGTGCACTTTGTCATATAAGCCGTCATAGATGTTGATTTATAGGTGTCAGGAAGAGCAGATTTCGAAAATGATGACCATGACCCATACAACGACATCCATGACGACTTTTATGACATAGTGCATGGCCGCCATTTTGGAATCGAAAATGGTTATCATTTTCGAAATCTGCGCCCCCCAAAACCTATAAAACGATACCCATGACGACTTTTATGACATAGTGCATGGCCGCCATTTTGGATTTCAAAATGGTCATCATTTTCTAAATCGGGGCCCCCTAAAACCTATAAAACGACATCCATGACGACTTTTATGACATAGTGCATGGCCGCCATTTTGGAATCGAAAATGGTTATCATTTTCGAAATCTGCGCCCCCCAAAACCTATAAAACGACACCCATGACGACTTTTATGACATAGTGCATGGCCGCCATTCTGGATTCCAAAATGGTCATCATTTTCGAAAGCGGGGCCCCCTAAAACCTATGAAACGACATCCATGACGACTTTTATGACATAGTGCATGGCCGCCATCTTGGAATCCAAAATGGTCATCGTTTTCGAAATCTGCGCCCCCTAAAACCTATAAAATGACACCCATGACGACTTTTATGACATAGTGCATGGCCACCATTTTGGAATCCAAAATGGTCATCATTTTCTAAATCTGCGCCCCCCAAAACCTATAAAACGATACCCATGACGACTTTTATGACATAGTGCATGGCCCCCATTTTGGATTTCAAAATGGTCATCGTTTTCTAAATCGGGGCCCCCTAAAACCTATAAAACGACATCCATGACGACTTTTATGACATAGTGCATGGCCGCCATTTTGGAATCGAAAATGGTTATCATTTTCGAAATCTGCGCCCCCCAAAACCTATAAAACGACACCCATGACGACTTATGGCACAGTGCATGGCCGCCATTTTGGATTCCAAAATGGTCATCATTTTCAAAATTGGGGCCCCCTAAAACGTATAAAACGACATCCATGACGACTTTTATGACACAGTGCATGGCCGCCATTTTGGATTCCAAAATGGTCATCATTTTCGAAATCGGCACTCCCTAAAACCTATAAATCGACACCCATCTCGACTTTTATGACAAAGTGTTTGGCTACCATCTGCATGCAAGACATTTCTATTATTTTTACGTACAAAAATGGCCCCCTGTCAACTTGCAACCGAGATTTAATCGATAATTAATTGGATTAATATTCAGATTAATTCAATTTCAATCTATGTTAGGTCGACTAAACTAATCGCGATTAAAATTTGAGGATTAACTTTTTTTATTCCAGTAATTAGTCGAATAAACAGTGAATCTTAATAAGTCCCATCTCTGACCACGGCATTTTTACACTTTGAGAATATCTGAAAACAAATGAACACAAGGAGCCATTTTGCAAATCCAGTAACTTTGTTATTACTTTTGACAGCGCGTGTCATGTGTCTACACAGAGTCGACACAAAGTCGAAACATTTGCGACTACTTTGTGACTGCAATATTTCTTAGCCTTAAACCATATTTATACATCATAATTAACAAGTTTCGTAGTATGTAAAGCGTTATTTCTGTTATTTAAGTATAGTATACGCATCGAAGTACTAAAAATGCATCAAATACTATAGTTATGAACACAGGCACTGAGAAGTAAACAATTTCATTTCCGGCAAAACTAAAACAATGTGGTGGCGCGTTGATTATATTACACTTAGTTTATCAAATCACTCGAGCAGTTTAATTCCCCATTATAATTTAAGTCCTATTGTAATATAAATGCAAACAATATATAATTACGTCTTGTAATCCGTTTTAGAGATGGCGTATTAATGTCACTTATTTTTATTTAACTATTTTTCCATCTGACAGTTTCCATTTGACAGGAACAAAATGAACGAATGAACGAATGATTTTGGCATAAAGTAGTCGCAAACTCGTAACAATGTGTGCACACGGCGACCACACTTTATGTCACTTTGTGTCATGTGTCGACCCTTCCCCATTTCTGGTAACTGTGTCGACACGGCGACGACTCTGCGACTGGAATTGTGACCGAAACAGACGGTGTCGACACAAGATGTGTCTACACCGCGTCGTAACGGCGACTAGAAATGGTTGTATGGGATGCTCAACCGTCGCTGCACCCGATAGTACCTAATACTAGGTCTATGTCGGACGTCCAGGCGGGAGGAGCAAAGCGACTGTACCCGTTCGTTGTTAATATTCTATAGTTGGTCAAGCAGATCTTGTCAGTAGAAAAAGGCGGCAAATTTGAAAAATGTAGGCACGAAGGGATATCGTCTCATAGAAAATTTGAATTTCGCGCCTTTTTCTACTGACAAGATTTGCTTGACCATCTATATTTGTCCGCACAAAACGATTTGCCTCATCTTTTTTGTAAGGACGATTAAGGAATGGAATGCGCTCCCGTCATCTGTGTTTCCTGGGAAATTTGACCTCGGTGTCTTTAAAGCAAGAGTGAATAGGCTATTATTACTTACTGAGCCGGTAAGCTCCATCATCTTAGGCTCTGTTTTCAATAGAGCCAATCCCCGTTTAGTTTATTATAAAAAATATATATACAAAGAGTACTATTGTATTATTTCAGTAGTTAGTGCCTATACCCAAAGTGCGACATAAAATAGTAGAAATTAAATAAACTGGAACTAAAAATATTCCATACTAAATTGATGCCATTTTTAAGCATTTTACGTCAAAAAAGGGACAGTAACGTAGAAAGTGGCGCCCTCATTTATATTCTACTGGTTTTTGTCACACTGTAATTTGAGGCAGGAAATAGGCAATATTACGCAAAACCCTGCGTAGAGGGCGTTAATCACATCCCATGGCCTACCGCGAAACACGTAAATCGAAATATCGTTTTCTGCCTCTATCACTCATGGCCATTCGATCGACAGAGAGGCAGATAACGAAATTTCGATTATCGCGTTTTGCGGTAGCCTATCTGTAAACATAGGTACTGTAAGCAAATCACCTTGATGCATCAATGTTATAGTGAAAACAGTCCAAATAGCGTGGCTACATTCCAAAATCGGTCCGTGAATGTCAAAAACGTACAATGTTTAGTATTAGGATGCCGTCCATTTGGATGAATCCATTGTAACGGCATCCATTTGGAAGGCTCTTCAGTGGCCTGCTTAACGCTTTGCATAGAAAAGGAAGCTCCGGTAGCTCCGGCGGCCCGGCCACAGCCCGGTCTAACGTGAGTCATCCTAAACTGGAAAATAACCGGAAAAAACTAAATTTTGTGTGTGCGATAAGCATTTGTTTTTTTCCGGGATTTTCATCCCTAATTCCACCCAGTAATAAAAACTGACTTTTCTAAATATGGTTTAATTACAACTTGCGTGAATAGGTATTTTTGAGCGTTCATAGGTGAATGTGTGGAGCGAGCATTATTTGACGTGTAGGTGTGGGTTCAACAAAAAGAACGCTTGTCAATAAGGCGTTCGTGCTGTTAAAATTCAATTAATAATAGCCTTTATCGACCATCAACAGTGTAGTCCCCTTTTGATTGAGGGAAATTGTCACGTATAGTTCCACTACTCGCCGCCGCACCGTGAATAGCGCGTTAGTTCATCTATCGCTCACAAGATGTCATTAATTCCTGTAAACGTATATATTGAAAAAAAAAGCTTTACTCTATGCTATAAAATACCCTTTCGCACGTCAAAAACTCCAAGATGGTGCCCAAGCCCATGGACAAAAAAGTCTAGCGATAGTATCCACGCCTGTCAAAATTTGACATTAGCAATCCACAGTTAGGTGACAACCGAACCAAACCGACTTAACCGACCTACCCCGAGTTCAAAGTCATTATAAACCGTATAGTAGTAGTAAAACAAAGTTGATTTTTTCTTACTTATTTTTTCGATCACAAGTTTGCGATAGAACGCGATTCCATTGAACAATGCGATACAATCATCTGTTGATGTGATGTTGATTCGAAATGTCAGTTTTGCACAAGTGGAATAAGGCCCCGGAGTTGATAATTTTCCCACTCAATGAAGAAAATTTGTCTATTGATAGGTTCTGATTAGAATTGTACACCAAACCGTAATTATATTTTTCAATGTCTTGCTCAAGTGCATGCTTAAATGAATCAATCCTAGAGTTGTATAACGGTGCACCGCAGATATACGGTGGTAGAGCCATTATAATGTTTGTATGGGAAATGCGTGTTAACTTTTTATTTATTGTGTTAACTAATTCACGGAAGTCCTGCGTTGTATAAAAATCGGTCTCACCGATCATAATTATACAAAAGTCTTGTTTGGTAAACTGGCTGAGCTTTGCTTCGATGTCCCTTAGTAGTACATTTATTCCTACATTAGGTGTAATAAAATGACACCACTCGAACTGTGAGTAGAAACTATTCGATTTCATATTACGCAATAAGTGAGATCTTTTACTGCTAGATATTAAACATAATTTGTTAAGTTGATTTTTACATTTTGTCAATTCAGTAACACGTTGACAGTGCCTATTTTGTACTATACTCAATTCTACTGGTGGTGAAGTAAGCCGCAGTTTTTCTTCAAGGCTCTTGATAACTAAGTTTAGGTCTATTATTTCCTGTTTTGAATGAGATAATTCATTTTCCAGTGTTGTTATCATACGTTCCATTTTTATAATTTTAAAGGGGTGACTTGCAGATGGGCTGGAATCGATTGTGTTCATAGGTGTCGCCACTGAAGATCGGGTCTTGCGAACAACTTTGTTCGAGGGCGATGGGGTTCTACAGAGGTTTTTCAATGTACTTAACTCCTGCGCGAGCTTGTTTGATTGGCGTGTAAGTTCATTCTTTTCGAGTATTACATTTTGTAGTTCTAACTCTGTGCTTGCTAATTCAATTTTTAATTTTTCTATTTCACGCTTCAACTCTATGACAAGGCTAGACTCGTTGGTTAGGTCAAGACTTCGTGACAGCTCCTCGTCTTCATATTGGAATGTATCTTGCATATAGTCCTCAGTGTGCAGTATAGATTCAGTGGACTTCGATCTTAATAACACATTATTCTGTGTGGTAGAGACGCTTGGAGTATTTATAAGCTCTTCCGTAACTTGAGAGCTATCTCTCTGGATAATTGGAACGCATGGAAAGCTTTCAGACTTTTGCATAGCAGAGGAAGCTTCGTTGTGGACGATAGAAGTCTCTAAAACTTCGTCATTGTCCAGTTCGGGCTCTGCCGAGGAAAAACAACCAGTACCAGTACCAGTGGGGGCAACGGAGACATTTAAGGCTTCTTCAGGCTCTTCCGCCACTTGAGAGCTAACGCACTGGGCAATCGGAAAGCTCGGAAAGCTCGCAGGCTCGTGCATAGTAGAGGAGGATTCGTTGTGAACGAGAGACTCTAGCTTTTCCGAGGAAACAGGACCAGTAGGGGCGTCTGAGACATTTAAGGCTTCTTCAGGCTCTTCTGCCACTTGAGAGCGATCGCTCTGGGCAATCGGAACGCTCGGAAAGCTCACATGCTCGTGCATTGTAGAGGAAGGTTCGTTGTGGACGAGAGACTCTGGCTTTTCCGAGGAAACAGGACCAGTAGGGGCGACTGAGACATTTAAGGCTTCTTCAGGCTCTTACGATACCAAAGGAGAACAAATCTGGTCGTTGGATTCGGCAATAGGTGCGATGGTATCAGTGTATTGCACCGCTCCACTTTCGGAAGCTGAGTAGTATGAGAGATTTTCTGGCTCAGATTGTTTTTTACAAGGGAGATTATTTGCTGAAACTAGTACTGCCGACGCGATCTTATTTGTTGTTTTCGTATTTTTTCTCCTTAATGTGACATTTTGTTCGTCCTCACTTCTTAGCATAATGGGGTTTTTTCTTGTCGAAATTTGGTTTGGTGAGAGTGTACTTTGGCGACACGGAAGGCATACCCAAGCTTTCTTACTTTCTGTCGTCATTAAATTAAATAATTTACCAGATCTTCCTGCACATTTTTTGTCAAAAGTATGTTTGCACTTGGAGCATTTCAGTATATCTTTATTTAACAGGCTCTCATTGCATTTCGCGCATGTTGGCGCCATCTTACCACTCATTCGGGAAGTAGACTCAACACTCGTATGAACGTAAGCGCAGACGCAATGTACAGTATACTATTGGTGCTTTCTGGTTCAGCGTTACGTTAGTAGATGGCGCTCTGAGTGCCCTTCGCGGTAGTAGCAGATACCTCGGGCGCACGGTATCACCATACAGTATATAGATGGCGCTGTAACATACTCTACTCAGGTCACTGGGTCAGCGGTGTAGTTCAGGTGTTTTACGCTAGGTGGTTATGTGAGTTAGCTGACCTTTGTCTTAAGTTTGAATGTCTTTGTTTATTTTGAATAAATTAACGGATACTAAAATGTTATTTATCACTTTATCACTGTTTTACACATATATCACAGTTACATTCCTTATTTTTATTGATATGGGATGGTCAGTGTAAATAGCTGTTTCTCTGATTTTCTTTAAATACACGAATATTCCGAGTTAATGACACTAGCAAAAAATAGTCTTTTGTCACTTTATGTAAGGTTCTTTCGCGTAGATAACACTTTCCAGGCGTAATTGCACAAAGTTTCACATGTTAGCTAGTTTGCTACACTGATATTTGTTATTAATCTATTTTTAAGTAAATATTATGCACTGAGTTGACGTTACTCGTGGCAGTGGCGCCATCTCTCATCATCTTTGGCAAGCGTACAGCGTGTCACGTACGTCGGTCTACGTCCGACTCTTTTAGTATAAGAATTTCGTAACGTGTAGTGGCTTTGGTAACCATACAGCGTGTCACGTATACGTCTCTTTTAGTATGAGAAAGTCTAAGTCGCCTGGCTTTGGACCGCGTGCAGCGCACCACGTAAGTCGGGCTACGCCAGATTCTTTTAGTATGAGAAAGTCGAAGTCGCCTAGCTTTGGACCGCGTGCAGTGCGCCACATACGTCGGGCTACGCTCGACTCTTTTAGTATGAGGGTGCCGAAGGCACCCAACTTTGGCAAGTGTACAGCGTGTCACGTACATCGGTCTACGTCCGACTCTTTTAGTATGAGGGCGCCGAAGGCGCCCGGCTTTGGAACGCGTACAGCGCGCCACGTGCGTCGGGCTACTCCCGACGTTTTGAGTATGAGGGCGCCGAAGGCGCCCGGCTTTGGAACGCGTACAGCGCGCCACGTACGTCGGGTTACGTCCGAAGGTTTGACTATGAGGGCGCCTGCGTACAGCGTGTCACGTACATCCGGCTACGCCCAACACTTTCAAGTACCTATGAGAAAGTCGAATTCACCCGGCTTTGGAACGCGAACAGTGCGTCACGTACATCGGGCTACGCCCGACACTTTAATATGAGAAAGTCGAGGGCGCCTGGCTTTGAACCGCGTGCAGCGCGCCACGTACATCAGGTCTTCTTTGTATTTTAATAAGTATCCCATTCAATAATAATATTTGGTTTAATGAGATTAGCTTCTCTTAACATTTTTTGTCAATTCGTACTTTCTTAAACTCAAATTTGAACCCACATGTTGGATATATATTATTAATTGGCTTTCACAACCCTTCATTTTGATACCCTACTCGATGCTTTGCACGATATTTTTTCTAAAGGTTGCGTAATATGGCGTATTAAGTCCGCAATATTGGTTTGATAATGTCGTCACATGTTCTCTCATCATCTCACCCGGGATGACGTGAGGATTCTAATGATGTATCGTACGTCTAAATCGGTTAAGGCATTCAGAAGTTAAGGTGGAATAAAGAAACTCACATAAATAAACATATATCTACATACAAACACAATCGCTGAAAACACAATACACACTCTCTCTCTCTCTCTCTCTCTCTCTCTTTTTTTTTGGGCAGTCGTGAAAAAGATGGCACTGTGCAATGAGGGGTAATTGATTTACTGTCGTTTAATTTTGTTGTATTATTAAATCAACATAATATTATTCAATTAAATTTGTTGATATCCGTACCCCTCATCTAAACTTAGAGCTGCTTAGAGTTAATTTGGCAAAATCCTTCCTCGGTGGCTATGCATGTCACGACGTATTAAATTCAGCGCCATCTGTTAGTTTACCAGGGTACTCAATAGTGGTAGCAAATATTTGAAAAAAGTTTGCCCCTCCTTCCTAAGTAGCGCCATAAGATTCAGGGGCAAACTTAAATCAAGCGAGTGTTGTGGCTACCCCCCCTTTTAGGGGTTAAATTTTTATAGCCTATAACCTGGCCGGAGATTTTCTCGACAGATTAGTAAAGTTTGTATCAAAATCCGTTTAGCCGTTTTCACGCGATGCGCGTTCAAATAAACAGACAAACAGATAAACAGATAAACAGACAAACAGACAAAAATTCTAAAAACTGTTGGAACGTGTTCTGTTATCGATTCTAAGTATCCCCAGCCAACTTTTTTTCAAATATCTTCCATGTACAGACTTTCGACCCTCTACAGCTTTATTATATTTATAGATAGATTATATTATATAGATAGATTATTTATTGTAAATGTTGTTCAGCGTGACCTAAACTAATGAAATCCATCTTGGTGACACGATAAAAAAACTAAAATGCAGATACAGTCAGCATCAAATAAATAGCGGCGCGTCAGCCAAAGTGGCCAAAAATATTGGAACCCCCCCACCCTCACACCCCAACAGGATTAAGGACGTTGCGATATTTAGCTGCTTCGGCCGTCACTATCTATTAAACGCTGACTGTAGTACCTACTCGGACCGTATCGGCCACCGCAGCCTCGTAATGACTGCCGCATTCCTAAAGTGAAGCGAACGCTGCTGCGTAGGTGAGTCGAATGCTGGAACAAACCTGTGGAAATGTAAATGAGAGAAAGTAGACTTCGCTGGTAATATGGTCACATTATGCGCAGAGATGATAGCTACTCCGTGAAAACTGTACTCAACATCGGTACCCAATCTAGAGGAAGAGGCAGACGATCAGCTACCTGGTGGTCAACTGTGGAGAAGGATTTAAAGCCCAGAAGCTTACACCAACGACAACCCGGGATAGTATATCCTGGCGCCGATGCACAAGGAGGCCCAGGCCCAGATAAACTGGGATAAGGGCACAAAGAAGAAGAACCTACGAAATCTGTTACAACTGTAGGTACAATGCACCCTTGCATAGCGTTATTTAATTGTTTAAAAATGGATCCCATCAATAATATTGGTCATATTATGATGATATTGCCAATGTCAAAAATGTTTGATACAGCATTGCGGACAATTCAATTCACTTAGTTGCACTGATAGTTGAACTATAAATACCTATGTTACCGCGTTTACCAGGTGTTGACTAAAGACTGGTTAAACGCGTTCAAGAAGAATTCTGAGTTCACTGTTGCGCACAAAAACAAAAATGTAGTCACAAGACGACTTATCTCTACTCAACCCTCCTTCGGCCTCGCATGTAAAGCCTATCGTGGCCAGACGCTTCGAGCATATGGCCTTACAAAGAGCTCGGCTTTCGACCTTCGTTCATATACATAATATTACACAATAAATTACACATAATCGGAGCGACCAAGGTTTTCATAAATATCAGAACCGAGCCTTTATTATCAAGATGTTAAAGTTTGAGCAACTTGGCAAATATGTAAGTATGAGTTCTTCTAACAAAGTGATGCCTATAGTAGGCAGGCGATCGCAACGCCACCGTTGATCGAGGGAGGGAGAGTGGCGGTAGCGGCTGGTCGCTGCTTAATTAAAAACAAATGAACGGTGCCGCTCGTCTCTTACATCTACTGAAGCAATGCGGGCTTTAAATAAGAGGCGGGGAGAATCCCGTAGCGTAGGTGACAAAGGTTTTATTGAAGTAACTTTATTTTACTTCAATATTACTTGTGTGGGTACATATTATATCTACTGAAAACCGATTTAAAACTTACAATTTGATGTTCATGTCATCTCATTTTGACATCAACATCCGTGTATGATAAGATGAGATAACCTATTTAGGTTAGGTAATGATGGGTACAAATCCATCGCCGATTTTTAAAATTTTGTTTTAAATGTCATTCTTGTATTAATTTTGCTTACGGCAATAGGCAATTCGTTAGCTCGTTTGTTTCATAAAGAAGTGGAAATGCCCATTTGGAAACTTGCATGAGAATTTTCTCATGGATTCTTTCATGAGAAAATTCTAGAATCTTCCGAAAATTTTGAGAATGTTTCTACAACTTGCACATTGTTACACTCAATTCCATCCATCCTTTGTATCAATTTTGTACTTAAGTAATGACAAATTGGTCAATAAAGGCCACGTTTGGGTGGTCGGTAATTGAATGTCATAATCGCGGAAGTAAATGCAGCGGCGAACGTCACTAAATTTACCTTTACGGTCCGTTTACCTGGGATATAAAACATGGATTAACTAGCCGTTGGGTATTTAAACAGGAGCTCAGTTAACTCTTCAAACGAATCCTTTTACTGCGATATTAACATAGTTTTATCCATTTACGGAACAAAAAGAAGACTCCATCTGTTTGCGGAGCTTAAGAGCTTAGCGGTTGCTTTATGAAGTTGGCGTCTGTTTGTTGGCCATTAATACCGTGGCGGTTTACTTCAACCAGGATCCCATTTTACAAACTTAAATGTTTACTTATTGTTACATTGGTGTATGGAAATCCATTGTCGGCGCGTTTCATAAAAGCACATGCAAACATGGTGCTTTGCTTCGCAGCCCACTATCGCGAACATTAAAACAATATTTCTGCGCATATTTGAAAAAAATCACGTTTTTCTTCGGCTCTGCAGAAGGTTTTTATAAACCAAACAGTCATATATTATTTAGGTAAGTATAAGTACTTACACGAACAGGCGCTAAAGAATAAATGAAGACGTGGAATGTAATAATGTCCTCCGCCTCCTTAAACCCTCGCTAGCTTTAGATTTACGGCCGGGAGGGAAATGTATTTAGACGCCGAGAAAAACACTGCGTGGGCACAACTCTTTACCTCGTTTTCTCTTCAACGTTAAACGTCATGATTTAGTATACGTGTTTGGTCCCCTCCCCTTTTTTTTCCTATGAGAGTATTAAAAAATAACCGTCAGTAACTTGATTGTTGACAACACTGTCACAATCAATTAATTTTGTTATCAAGCAGAAACATCTGCGAACGATGCCTAGAAACAAATTAAGAGTGAAGAAATTCCAGTGAATTTCTTCACTCTCCTTTCAGACAGACAGTTCTTGGAAGGACTTGAACCCACGACCACTTGATGGCTAGCCCAGTGCTCTGTCCCCTTACCCTGCAGACCTTACCCAATACAGCGAATATTTCCACTATATATGACAACCACCCAACACAGTGAATTTATCCACTTTTAAATTATTACCTTATTAAGGCTGTTACGGCTGTTATGAGGGTAGGAAATGCGACAGTGAATTTCGACAAGGCGTTCGCAGAGGGGGTCCCTCGTTTGTGAAATAAACTCTGCTTATGACGTTCGCCCTCCGTCACAGACAAACAGCCTTGGCGTTAAATAACGAAGTTCACTGTCATCTTCTTATGCAAACGAGTGCGTTAAGTTAAGGATAATGAAAGTAAATGACAATAACAACCCCATTTAGTAATATGTTTCGTAAAAAAGCTAGGCGGCTCGAGTAGTCCTGATTGACAGTGACAACATTATGTCCGCGTCAACCATCACGCGTCAACGCTACAGTAATAATGCCGTAACTTAATTGCATCATTGCGTATGCAACGATTTTATTTTAATACTACCCTACTAGTTTATATCTTGAAACCGCCCATGTTCGTAAAGCGACTCCAATGCCACCCACTGAATTAATAAAGCCTGTATGTTTTGTTCTATGTGTCAGCCGTCCGCAGCCTGAATATGCATCACCTTTCCTGTCGTCCCTGTCTCCTCTCCCAATCAATGTGCTAATCCTACCTTTGTAAGTTTTTTCTAACAAGGTTTTGAGAATATCGAATATTTTACACTTGTTTTTATAGTTTGTTAGTCATTGAAATGAATGTAGCCTCCATGTTCTAACAGTATGTAACACTCTTAATTAACAACCGGTGGAACTGTAGGTATAATTTTAACGATGTGTTTGCATTTCACTTTAAGGTTTAATTGTCAGTTCGCAGCGTGGACGACGGTACTACGATGCCACCATCCGATATATCTGAGCGCCGATTTAGGATGCCGAGGTAGCTAAACATTTGCGAATGATACTAAATATCAGAATCGGAACAAAAGTGACCTTAATTTGTGAAACGATAACTAAATAAATGATACAAATGGCCCAATTCGAACTTTAAGATACGTCAGTTAATAGATCTAGAAAAGATATGGATTAGATATGTCTGTGTCAAAAGTGACGTTTTTGTTTGAAAAAACAAAACCGATCAAGTTCGTGTCGGACTCGCGTTCCAAGGGTTCCGTACATAAGTCCGACTCACGCTGACTGCACATTTCTGATAGGTTTTCCTGTCATCTATAGGTAAAGAACTAGTTTGTGTATTTTTTTCAAAATTTTAGGCCTAGTAGTTTCAGAGATAAAGGGGGGGGAATGGTCGGACAGACAGACAGACGCACGAGTGATCCTAAAAGGGTTCCGTTTTTTCCTTTTGAGATACGGAACCCTAAAAATGTCACATTTGACACTGACATATCTAATCCATATCTTATCTAGATCTATTAACTGACGTATCTTAAAGTTCGAATTGGGCCGAAACATCCTTCTAAGTGTACGTTCGAATTGGCCTTAAATAAATTATATCAATTCAAAGTTCCAGTGCACGAACGGCACTCTTAGAGCTGACAAAAGCAGGCTCTCCAAGTTTCCACGCAAATAAATTTCAATAAGCACCCATTTACATTAAAGTAATTCCTATTGAACGCCATATTATATTAAATAGGGTACCTATTGAGAGCCAGCCTTGAATGATTTAACTGTTTATTCAAAATAATTATGTTAATTATTCAGATTAGCGAGCGTCGTGAAAAGGGACACTTTGTATGGACCACGACGACGCTTATTCCGAATTTTAAAATTGCAACTTGATTTGTTAATGTGCAAACGTAATCCACGTCCATATGCAAGGGAGACGAGAGGCTTCGGGTAGTGCCCGATGCTCAAATCCCTTCGGAACTTGACGCCACGCGACGCTCGCGTGCATGTGCCGAACGCGCCGCTGGACGCTCGCTACTAAAGCTACCTTTTCACTGAGACGAAGATGGAAGGAGACGAGGTGTCTATTACCAATAGCATTGGTTGTAATGCAGCGGCGCGGAGAAGAGAACCCATATACTACCTACTTATAGGTTGATTCCAGCCCGTCCAGAGAGAGATGAGAAACTTTCACTGCGGGGCGTGTCAGGATTGTATGTTGGTAATAACATTTAATGTTAAGATTATAATTTCTGAATGTTCATCATTCATTTCGGCCCCAGCGATTTGTAAATAAATGGTGAGCTTTATTCACTTCCCAAATAACAAAACTAAAATAAAATATGAATACGACTAAAATTTATTTAGAAGTAAAATAAAAAATTGCGGCGAAAATTCTAGTGTGCAATTTTACGTTGTTTTACTCTTTTAGTGGTTTTAAATGTTATTTTAGGCCACCTTTCTCTGCCCGCGTTAAGCTAAAGCTCCAGACACGATTATTCCGAACTAGGGTACCTACCTACAGACCTAAACTAAGATTAGTAACAGCTGGTACTCGGACTTGTGAAAGCCTAGGGTTGGCCACTATTAAAATAAATTATTTCAGACCACGTGGGCACCTGAAAGCTTTTGGACAAACTGCTGTAATTTTTTATATGCGATTTATATTTCACACTTTGAACGCCAAAAAACCTTAAAGGCGTCGTAATAAATCGTGGCTGTGGCGCCAAAAACGCGTACGAAGTAACCTTCACCGTTTCCCGTACTAGTTTATATTTGCTAGCTTATGCCAGAGATACCTATTGGCGTGGGCAATAACGTTCTTGGGTTTGACAGTTCAAAAGGTTAATAAATCAGAAAAATACGTAGAGAAGATATTCGTGACATCACCCGTTTTTGTTTCGTTCGTCGTTTCCCTTACATTCTTTCTTATTTAGACTGCTGTCTATGTCGAATTCCTATAATCCGCTGATCTCAAATAGGAATTAAATACACAATAGACAGCCGTTTGCCAGATAATGCCTGTTTTTTCTAGCCCGGTAATGATGGGCGATGTAAGTAAGTAAGTAGGTGTTACTGGCGTGAATCCTAATATAGTATAGTAGCAAAGTGGCCGCCACACTCCTAAACCAACACATCTAAGTAGTTGTTTCAGCCGCGAGCCTCCAATAACAACGGTTGTCTGTTTTAAGACATTACAAATAGAAATACTGCAGTGTTGGTCCGACACACTCTACATGGCATTTGCATTGTCGAATTTCTATAAAAATATGACGTTAATAAAGACACTCCCTCACTTTATGTTCAAATCTGTCCAAAGTAAGCATAAATGGACTCCAGTACCTACGTTATTGCAATGTTTCCATCGCAATGTAGGTAGTCGTTCCCGACCAAAGGTCAACTTCATTAACGAAATATCATCACGCGATTTTTGCCCATAATCGCTGGTGCCATGTAAATGTTATTAGTGTCCTGAGCCAACACGGCAGGTTGTTTCAGCCGCGAGCCTCGGATGAGCCCGATTGTGTCTTTAATAACATTACTGCGGAAAGTTCGCACTCGCTCCAGAAAGAAGTTGTGTTTTCACTAAATTACATTCGAAGCTAGAGCTTCCATTTGCGATGCGGCTTTATTTTAGCTGCCGTCCTATTGAAGGATTGAGAGAAAAGTGGGATTTATTTTTAGTACCCATCTAAGTCATAGTACCCAATAGTAAGTGATTCGCCCTAAACAGAGAAACAGGACATTTTGTGGCTTTTAGGTAAAGCAAGTATGGTATGTGCCACCAAAATGCAACATCAGTCATTTTAATTCGATAAGTTTATTTCTATGCCTCAATGTTGGTAACAAGTGCTTTCTTAATTTATCAAAGTATGGGGTGTCGATGGGCTGACTGCCAATGTCTCACCTTGATTCTCAATGGCCAAAACCAAGCGGTACCCACCGGTCACCGATTAGATCAGGCAAATATAAAGAGGTTGTATCGTCATTGAGTGACAAATACGGCCCATATAAATCCGTATCTAGAATGTGTTTGTGACGTCACCTTATATGCATTTTAATATGGCTATGGTGTGTTGTACTATAAAATTAAACGCCTCTGATAGGAAAGTGCTTTAAAAAACCTATAAGCGAGGCGGATAGGGGCGGCAAAATCGGCATAGCCTACGGGCGGCAAATGTCTAAATCCGGCACTGATTATATAGATAGATTATTTATTGTAAATGTTGTTCAGCGTGACCTAAACTAATGAAATCCATCTTGGTGACACGATAAAAAAACTAAAATGCAGATACAGTCAGCATCAAATAAATAGCGGCGCGTCAGCCAAAGTGGCCAAAAATATTGGAACCCCCCCACCCTCACACCCCAACAGGATTAAGGACGTTGCGATATTTAGCTGCTTCGGCCGTCACTATCTATTAAACGCTGACTGTAGTACCTACTCGGACCGTATCGGCCACCGCAGCCTCGTAATGACTGCCGCATTCCTAAAGTGAAGCGAACGCTGCTGCGTAGGTGAGTCGAATGCTGGAACAAACCTGTGGAAATGTAAATGAGAGAAAGTAGACTTCGCTGGTAATATGGTCACATTATGCGCAGAGATGATAGCTACTCCGTGAAAACTGTACTCAACATCGGTACCCAATCTAGAGGAAGAGGCAGACGATCAGCTACCTGGTGGTCAACTGTGGAGAAGGATTTAAAGCCCAGAAGCTTACACCAACGACAACCCGGGATAGTATATCCTGGCGCCGATGCACAAGGAGGCCCAGGCCCAGATAAACTGGGATAAGGGCACAAAGAAGAAGAACCTACGAAATCTGTTACAACTGTAGGTACAATGCACCCTTGCATAGCGTTATTTAATTGTTTAAAAATGGATCCCATCAATAATATTGGTCATATTATGATGATATTGCCAATGTCAAAAATGTTTGATACAGCATTGCGGACAATTCAATTCACTTAGTTGCACTGATAGTTGAACTATAAATACCTATGTTACCGCGTTTACCAGGTGTTGACTAAAGACTGGTTAAACGCGTTCAAGAAGAATTCTGAGTTCACTGTTGCGCACAAAAACAAAAATGTAGTCACAAGACGACTTATCTCTACTCAACCCTCCTTCGGCCTCGCATGTAAAGCCTATCGTGGCCAGACGCTTCGAGCATATGGCCTTACAAAGAGCTCGGCTTTCGACCTTCGTTCATATACATAATATTACACAATAAATTACACATAATCGGAGCGACCAAGGTTTTCATAAATATCAGAACCGAGCCTTTATTATCAAGATGTTAAAGTTTGAGCAACTTGGCAAATATGTAAGTATGAGTTCTTCTAACAAAGTGATGCCTATAGTAGGCAGGCGATCGCAACGCCACCGTTGATCGAGGGAGGGAGAGTGGCGGTAGCGGCTTGTCGCTGCTTAATTAAAAACAAATGAACGGTGCCGCTCGTCTCTTACATCTACTGAAGCAATGCGGGCTTTAAATAAGAGGCGGGGAGAATCCCGTAGCGTAGGTGACAAAGGTTTTATTGAAGTAACTTTATTTTACTTCAATATTACTTGTGTGGGTACATATTATATCTACTGAAAACCGATTTAAAACTTACAATTTGATGTTCATGTCATCTCATTTTGACATCAACATCCGTGTATGATAAGATGAGATAACCTATTTAGGTTAGGTAATGATGGGTACAAATCCATCGCCGATTTTTAAAATTTTGTTTTAAATGTCATTCTTGTATTAATTTTGCTTACGGCAATAGGCAATTCGTTAGCTCGTTTGTTTCATAAAGAAGTGGAAATGCCCATTTGGAAACTTGCATGAGAATTTTCTCATGGATTCTTTCATGAGAAAATTCTAGAATCTTCCGAAAATTTTGAGAATGTTTCTACAACTTGCACATTGTTACACTCAATTCCATCCATCCTTTGTATCAATTTTGTACTTAAGTAATGACAAATTGGTCAATAAAGGCCACGTTTGGGTGGTCGGTAATTGAATGTCATAATCGCGGAAGTAAATGCAGCGGCGAACGTCACTAAATTTACCTTTACGGTCCGTTTACCTGGGATATAAAACATGGATTAACTAGCCGTTGGGTATTTAAACAGGAGCTCAGTTAACTCTTCAAACGAATCCTTTTACTGCGATATTAACATAGTTTTATCCATTTACGGAACAAAAAGAAGACTCCATCTGTTTGCGGAGCTTAAGAGCTTAGCGGTTGCTTTATGAAGTTGGCGTCTGTTTGTTGGCCATTAATACCGTGGCGTTTACTTCAACCAGGATCCCATTTTACAAACTTAAATGTTTACTTATTGTTACATTGGTGTATGGAAATCCATTGTCGGCGCGTTTCATAAAAGCACATGCAAACATGGTGCTTTGCTTCGCAGCCCACTATCGCGAACATTAAAACAATATTTCTGCGCATATTTGAAAAAAATCACGTTTTTCTTCGGCTCTGCAGAAGGTTTTTATAAACCAAACAGTCATATATTATTTAGGTAAGTATAAGTACTTACACGAACAGGCGCTAAAGAATAAATGAAGACGTGGAATGTAATAATGTCCTCCGCCTCCTTAAACCCTCGCTAGCTTTAGATTTACGGCCGGGAGGGAAATGTATTTAGACGCCGAGAAAAACACTGCGTGGGCACAACTCTTTACCTCGTTTTCTCTTCAACGTTAAACGTCATGATTTAGTATACGTGTTTGGTCCCCTCCCCTTTTTTTTCCTATGAGAGTATTAAAAAATAACCGTCAGTAACTTGATTGTTGACAACACTGTCACAATCAATTAATTTTGTTATCAAGCAGAAACATCTGCGAACGATGCCTAGAAACAAATTAAGAGTGAAGAAATTCCAGTGAATTTCTTCACTCTCCTTTCAGACAGACAGTTCTTGGAAGGACTTGAACCCACGACCACTTGATGGCTAGCCCAGTGCTCTGTCCCCTTACCCTGCAGACCTTACCCAATACAGCGAATATTTCCACTATATATGACAACCACCCAACACAGTGAATTTATCCACTTTTAAATTATTACCTTATTAAGGCTGTTACGGCTGTTATGAGGGTAGGAAATGCGACAGTGAATTTCGACAAGGCGTTCGCAGAGGGGGTCCCTCGTTTGTGAAATAAACTCTGCTTATGACGTTCGCCCTCCGTCACAGACAAACAGCCTTGGCGTTAAATAACGAAGTTCACTGTCATCTTCTTATGCAAACGAGTGCGTTAAGTTAAGGATAATGAAAGTAAATGACAATAACAACCCCATTTAGTAATATGTTTCGTAAAAAAGCTAGGCGGCTCGAGTAGTCCTGATTGACAGTGACAACATTATGTCCGCGTCAACCATCACGCGTCAACGCTACAGTAATAATGCCGTAACTTAATTGCATCATTGCGTATGCAACGATTTTATTTTAATACTACCCTACTAGTTTATATCTTGAAACCGCCCATGTTCGTAAAGCGACTCCAATGCCACCCACTGAATTAATAAAGCCTGTATGTTTTGTTCTATGTGTCAGCCGTCCGCAGCCTGAATATGCATCACCTTTCCTGTCGTCCCTGTCTCCTCTCCCAATCAATGTGCTAATCCTACCTTTGTAAGTTTTTTCTAACAAGGTTTTGAGAATATCGAATATTTTACACTTGTTTTTATAGTTTGTTAGTCATTGAAATGAATGTAGCCTCCATGTTCTAACAGTATGTAACACTCTTAATTAACAACCGGTGGAACTGTAGGTATAATTTTAACGATGTGTTTGCATTTCACTTTAAGGTTTAATTGTCAGTTCGCAGCGTGGACGACGGTACTACGATGCCACCATCCGATATATCTGAGCGCCGATTTAGGATGCCGAGGTAGCTAAACATTTGCGAATGATACTAAATATCAGAATCGGAACAAAAGTGACCTTAATTTGTGAAACGATAACTAAATAAATGATACAAATGGCCCAATTCGAACTTTAAGATACGTCAGTTAATAGATCTAGAAAAGATATGGATTAGATATGTCTGTGTCAAAAGTGACGTTTTTGTTTGAAAAAACAAAACCGATCAAGTTCGTGTCGGACTCGCGTTCCAAGGGTTCCGTACATAAGTCCGACTCACGCTGACTGCACATTTCTGATAGGTTTTCCTGTCATCTATAGGTAAAGAACTAGTTTGTGTATTTTTTTCAAAATTTTAGGCCTAGTAGTTTCAGAGATAAAGGGGGGGGAATGGTCGAACAGACAGACAGACGCACGAGTGATCCTAAAAGGGTTCCGTTTTTTCCTTTTGAGATACGGAACCCTAAAAATGTCACATTTGACACTGACATATCTAATCCATATCTTATCTAGATCTATTAACTGACGTATCTTAAAGTTCGAATTGGGCCGAAACATCCTTCTAAGTGTACGTTCGAATTGGCCTTAAATAAATTATATCAATTCAAAGTTCCAGTGCACGAACGGCACTCTTAGAGCTGACAAAAGCAGGCTCTCCAAGTTTCCACGCAAATAAATTTCAATAAGCACCCATTTACATTAAAGTAATTCCTATTGAACGCCATATTATATTAAATAGGGTACCTATTGAGAGCCAGCCTTGAATGATTTAACTGTTTATTCAAAATAATTATGTTAATTATTCAGATTAGCGAGCGTCGTGAAAAGGGACACTTTGTATGGACCACGACGACGCTTATTCCGAATTTTAAAATTGCAACTTGATTTGTTAATGTGCAAACGTAATCCACGTCCATATGCAAGGGAGACGAGAGGCTTCGGGTAGTGCCCGATGCTCAAATCCCTTCGGAACTTGACGCCACGCGACGCTCGCGTGCATGTGCCGAACGCGCCGCTGGACGCTCGCTACTAAAGCTACCTTTTCACTGAGACGAAGATGGAAGGAGACGAGGTGTCTATTACCAATAGCATTGGTTGTAATGCAGCGGCGCGGAGAAGAGAACCCATATACTACCTACTTATAGGTTGATTCCAGCCCGTCCAGAGAGAGATGAGAAACTTTCACTGCGGGGCGTGTCAGGATTGTATGTTGGTAATAACATTTAATGTTAAGATTATAATTTCTGAATGTTCATCATTCATTTCGGCCCCAGCGATTTGTAAATAAATGGTGAGCTTTATTCACTTCCCAAATAACAAAACTAAAATAAAATATGAATACGACTAAAATTTATTTAGAAGTAAAATAAAAAATTGCG
This sequence comes from Cydia fagiglandana, assembly GCF_963556715.1. Taxonomy (NCBI): domain Eukaryota; kingdom Metazoa; phylum Arthropoda; class Insecta; order Lepidoptera; family Tortricidae; genus Cydia; species Cydia fagiglandana. The sequence goes on along the minus strand of NC_085947.1, from coordinate 18,721,240 downwards.
GCGAAAATTCTAGTGTGCAATTTTACGTTGTTTTACTCTTTTAGTGGTTTTAAATGTTATTTTAGGCCACCTTTCTCTGCCCGCGTTAAGCTAAAGCTCCAGACACGATTATTCCGAACTAGGGTACCTACCTCCCATACAACCATTTCCAGTCGCCGTTACGACGCGGTGTAGACACATCTTGTGTCGACACCGTCTGTTTCGGTCACAATTCCAGTCGCAGAGTCGTCGCCGTGTCGACACAGTTACCAGAAATGGGGAAGGGTCGACACATGACACAAAGTGACATAAAGTGTGGTCGCCGTGTGCACACATTGTTTCGGGTTTGCGACTACTTTATGCCAAAATCATTCGTTCATTCGTTCATTTTGTTCCTGTCAAATGGAAACTGTCAGATGGAAAAATAGTTAAATAAAAATAAGTGACATTAATACGCCATCTCTAAAACGGATTACAAGACGTAATTATATATTGTTTGCATTTATATTACAATAGGACTTAAATTATTATGGGGAATTAAACTGCTCGAGTGATTTGATAAACTAAGTGTAATATAATCAACGCGCCACCACATTGTTTTAGTTTAGCCGGAAATGAAATTGTTTACTTCTCAGTGCTTGTGTTCATAAATATATTATTTGATGCATTTTAGTACTTCGATGCGTATACTATACTTAAATAACAGAAATAACGCTTTACATACTACGAAACTTGTTAATTATGATGTATAAATATGGTTTAAGGCTGAGAAATATTGCAGTCACAAAGTAGTCGCAAATGTTTCGACTTTGTGTCGACTCTGTGTAGACACATGACACGCGCTGTCAAAAGTAATAACAAAGTTACTGGATTTGCAAAATGGCTCCTTGTGTTCATTTGTTTTCAGATATTCTCAAAGTGTAAAAATGACGTGGTCAGAGATGGGACTTAATAGATTAACTGTTTATTCGACTAATTAATGGAATAAAAAAAGTTAATCCTCAAATTTTAATCACGATTAGTTTAGTCGACCTAACATAGATTGAAATTGAATTAATCTGAACATTAATCGAATAAATTATCGATTAAATCTCGGTTGGAAGTTGACAGGGGGCCATTTTTGTACGTAAAAATAATAGAAATGTCTTGCATGCAGATGGTAGCCAAACACTTTGTCATAAAAGTCGAGATGGGTGTCGATTTATAGGTTTTAGGGAGTGCCGATTTCGAAAATGATGACCATTTTGGAATCCAAAATGGCGGCCATGCACTGTGTCATAAAAATCGTCATGGATGTCGTTTTATACGTTTTAGGGGGCCCCAATTTTGAAAATGATGACCATTTTGGAATCCAAAATGGCGGCCATGCACTATGCCATAAAAGTCGTCAGGGGTGTCGTTTTATAGGTTTTAGGAGGCGCAGATTTCAAAAATGATGACCATTTTGGATTCCAAGATGGCGGCCATGCATTATGTCATAAAAGTCGTCATGGATGTCGTTTTATAGGTTTTAGGGGGCCCCGATTTAGAAAATGATGACCATTTTGAAATCCAAAATGGCGGCCATGCACTACGTAATAAAAGTCGTCATGGGTGTCGTTTTATAGGTTTTGGGGGGCGCAGATTTAGAAAATGATGACCATTTTGGATTCCAAAATGGTGGCCATGCACTATGTCATAAAAGTCGTCATGGGTGTCGTTTTATAGGTTTTAAGGGGCGCAGATTTCGAAAACGATGACCAATTTGGATTCCAAGATGGCGGCCATGCACTATGTCATAAAAGTCGTCATGGATGTCATTTTATAGGTTTTAGGGGGCCCCGCTTTCGAAAATGATGACCATTTTGGAATCCAGAATGGCGGCCATGCACTATGTCATAAAAGTCGTCATGGGTGTCGTTTTATAGGTTTTGGGGGGCGCAGATTTCGAAAATGATGACCATTTTGAAATCCAAAATGGCGGTCATGCACTATGTCATAAAAGTCGTCATGGGTGTCGTTTTATAGGTTTTGGGGGGCGCAGATTTCGAAAACGATAACCATTTTCGATTCCAAAATGGCGGCCATGCACTATGTCATAAAAGTCGTCATGGATGTCGTTTTATAGGTTTTGGGGGGCGCAGATTTAGAAAATGATGACCATTTTGGATTCCAAAATGGTGGCCATGCACTATGTCATAAAAGTCGTCATGGGTGTCGTTTTATAGGTTTTAGGGGGCGCAGATTTCGAAAACGATGACCATTTTGGATTCCAAAATGGCGGCCATGCACTATGTTATAAAAGTCGTCATGGATGTCGTTTTATAGATTTTAGGGGGCCCCGCTTTCGAAAATGATGACCATTTTGGAATCCAGAATGCCGGCCATGCACTATGTCATGAAAGTTGTCATGGGTGTCGTTTTATAGGTTTTGGGGGGCGCAGATTTCGAAAACGATAACCATTTTCGATTCCAAAATGGCGGCCATGCACTATGTCATAAAAGTCGTCATGGATGTCGTTTTATAGGTTTTAGGGGGCCCTGATTTCGAAAATGATGACCATTTTGGAATCCAAAATGGCGGCCATGCAGTATGTCATTAAAGTCGTCATGGCTGTCGTTTTATAGGTTTTAGGGAGCGCAGATTTCGAAAATAATAACTATTTTGGAATCGAAGATGGCGGCCATGCACTATGTTAAAAGTCGACATGGATGTCGTTTTGTTGGTCATGGTCATCATTTTCGAAATCTGCTCTTCCTAACACCTATAAATCAACATCCGTGACGACGCAAGTTATCTTTATTTTCAGATCTAACAAATTGCTACAGAATACAAAGGACAAAAAAAGAAGCGAGGAGGTAATGAAACAAGCAAAAATACAGATGATTCCTCGGATGAGACGGCAGACATCTTGGAATCCAAAATGGTCATCATTTTCGAATTCTGCACTCCCTAAAACCTATAAAACGATATCCATGACGACTTTTATGACAAAGTGCACGGCACACATCTTGGATTCCAAACTGGTCATCATTTTCGAAATCGGCACTTCCTAAAACCTATAAAACGATATTCATGACGACTTTTATGACAAAATACGTAGCGGCCATCTTGGATTATAAAATGATCATCGTTTTCGAATTCTGCACTCCCTAAAACCTATAAATCGACATCCGTGACGACGCAAGTTATCTTTATTTTCAGATCTAACAAATTGCTACAGAATACAAAGGACAAAAAAAGAAGCGAGGAGGTAATGAAACAAGCAAAAATACAGATGATTCCTCGACGCAATTGGATGCTTCTTAAATTGTGTCCAGATTTTTTTGTCATAAAAGTTTTTATTTTTCACGTATTACTCTCACAAGTTCCGTGACATTTCGACCTTGTAATTTTTTAAGTAAATATTTTTGTTTATCTGTGAGGATCTCACTAGAATAATATAATCAAGGTATGTTTATATTTGATAATTGAAATAGTAACGCAAAAAAAAATTATATTTGTGTCTTATATTCCTGCCGAAGACTTTTATTTTTCCTTTTCCTTCTACACAAGTTTGTCAAGTAATAAGAATTTAGGGCTCTCAATTTTATTTTGACTTCTACAACAGTAAAGCTACGAGGCCATGTTTGGTATCGTTTTCGTATAAATTCGCAGTACCAAATTTAGTTATGGTATCACATTGACACCATTCTAAAGTAAAAACATATAAACTTACTTTATTTTAAACTCCTCTTCACGCTAAAACTGCTGAACAGTTTTAATTTAAATTTAGTACACATATATTTTGAGTCCCGAGACAGGACATAATAAGTTATCTCAAAAATCATCCTTCAAAGGTGTGAAATGAGGTGTAGGGGGGAATTCAGAATTGACTTCTTGAAGTTAATACTGTTTAAGTTTAGGTTTGAAGTCATGTTTTTTTTTATCATTTTTAACTAAATCAAAGATGTAGACCATCCCAAATTTAATATAAATCGGTTCAGCGGTTATTGATTTCCCGTACAAATTTCCACGCCACTTTTCACACCTTCAAAAGATGATTTTGGTTATAAGATCTATCCTATGTCCTGTTCCGGGACGCAAACTATTTCTATACCAAATTTCAACGAAATCGGTTCAGCGGTTAAGCGTCAAGAGGAGTTTAAAAAAAACCGACCAAGTGCGAGTCGGACTCGCGTATTAAGGGTTCCGTACATTAAGTCCGACTCGCGCTTGACTGCACATTTCTAATAGGTTTTCCTGTCATCTATAGGTAAAGAACTATTTTGTGTATTCAGACAGACAGACATACAGACGCACGAGTGATCCTATAAGGATTCCGTTTTTTGCTTTTGAGGTACGGAACCCTAAAAAGATTTTATAATTTTGTGGAATGGTTTCAATGTGATACCTTAAATGGATTCAGCAACCCAGGTTTATACGAAAACGATACCATACACGGCCTAGCACCTTCACTGATGTAGATATATCAAGATAAAATTGAGAGCCCTAAATAAACTTTCAAGAGCGGATATCTCAAAAACTATTCAACATATCGAAAAAATTGACGGAATAAACTTGTAACAAATTAAATTAACTTTCATTTTGTATAAGTGGCCATGTCGCTAAGATGCATAGTTTCCGAGATATAATCGAAAAACCGGAAAATGGGACATTCAAAGCCCCCTCTCTTCCCCCCGCTCAAGGACTACGGCCGGGGACTTTTGATATGTTCACCTCCTAACTTGTCCAAACCAAGTTACAGAGTCAAAAATTGTGTTCCGAGCATTTCCCTCTACAACTTTTTTGAGCATTCGTTGGCTGAACTAAGGTAGCTTATTGCATTTCTTTAATAAAAACTTTTTACAAAAAAAAGAAAACCGACTTCAAAAAGGATGAAATAAAATATTATCCTTTTTAAGTCTATGCGTTACCAACTGATATGTTTGAAGTCGGTGCCAAGCCAACTTTTGAAGCATACCATGATTTTGATGCGATTCGATAAGGATGTACGTTGGATTGCCTTACACGACAACAATGAACGTACTTTTTGTAGGTACAGTCGACGTTAAAAACTGTACATGTTCGTACATGTTTTGTGATCGTCACGAATAAAAATCTTTTATTTTTTTTTAAATATGTTTACACTTTTCGTCTTATTACAAAGGTACTCCTAAAGGTACACCATGAAGGTGCAAAAGTGTAAACATATCTTTGACGTCGACTGTACCTAAGAACACACCTCAGAACACACGATCAAACCTTCTTGGCACAGTCTGTACCATGTTTGTCGGCACGCAAGCGTGGGATTGGGACTGAAGTTATTTCCCGTCCCTTATTTAGAGGACTACATTTCAAAATATAAAACAATTCAAGGATTTGTTGCCAAATTTCACCTAAAGCGGTTCAGTTGTTTAGCCATGAAAAGGCGACAAAGAGGCAGACAAAATTACTTGCACATTTATAATAGTTATTAAGTACAGTTCTAATGGGATTTATAGTCATAAAGCTGATTATTTTTGACGGGTATTGTTACTACCCAAGTAACATTTTAGTCCTATAATTTTAGTTTTTATCGCTAAAAGCTTGTATAGACGTCGTATTAGGGTTCCAGAGGTGACCACCTGTTGTATAAAAGCGTTTGGCAACACCTTTTTGCTCTATAGGCTTATACAGCTAATATATTCTATAAACAATTGATGTAAAGGTTTACATCATCATTTTATAGAGCCGTTATAGGCGTGTACTATGACAGGTTCAAATATAACCACTATAGAGCAATATTACTGTATAATAGTCTTTGGAATCACTTTTATGCAACAAATTTGCACTATTAAGGTCCTCTGCAAGCCACTATAGTTTTGTGTTTTAACAGTGACAAAAACCCAACTATACAACGATTTTAGGATATAGTGGCTTTAGAGATCACTGCTATAGTACATAATACTTTAGTAGTTTGCTCTTTTACAGTTCCCTGCAAGCCGCTATAGTTCTGTGTTTTAACAGTGACAAAAACCCAACTATACAACGATTTTAGGATATAGTGGCTTTAGAGATCACTGCTATAGTACATAATACTTTGTAGTTTGCGCTATTAAGGTTCCCTGCAAGCCGCTATAGTTTTGTGTTTTAACAGTGACAAAAACCCAACTATACAACGATTTTAGGATATAGTAGCTTTAGAGATCACTGCTATAGTACATAATACTTTAGTAGTTTGCGCTATTAAGGTTCCCTGGAAGCCGCTATAGTTTTGTGTTTTAACAGTGACGAAAATCCAACTGTACAACGATTTTAGGATATAGTGACTTTAGAGATCACTGCTATAGTACATAATACTTTAGTAGTTTGCGCTATTAAGGTACCCTGCAAGCCGCTATAGTCTTGTATTTTAACAGTGACAAAAACCCAACTATACAACGATTTTAGGATATAGTGGCTTTAGAGATCACTGCTATAGTACATAATACTTTAGTAGTTTGCGCTATTAAGATTCCCTGCTAGCCGCTATAGTTTTGTGTTTTAACAGTGACAAAAACCCATCTATACAACGATTTCAGGATATAGTGACTTTAGAGATCACTGCTATAGTACATAATACTTTAAGTAGTCATATGAACACTATTATACAACTGTTTTGCTCTGTAGTAGCGTTTTTGGGACATATTTATAGCATTAAAAAGCGCTTTCGTAGTTTTTAAATCCCTATTATATCTCATCGCTGTAAACGTCACAATGACTCTTTTATATCACAAAACTGTTGTATAGTGGTTTTTCTGTTTTCTTTTAAAAGACAACAGCGTTATAGCTGAGTTTTTATGTCTTTTATAAACCGAGTTAGATACATAAAGGTAGAAACCGACTACTTGTAAATGATAAATTTGATCTGTAATGGCTACTTATATCTTGCTTATATAAGTTCAGGCCTAAGCCACATAATGTGGTTCCGTACAATAGTACATTTCGATGCTAGTGCGGAAGGTATGTCATTACTTCACGAGTACCGAGATATCTTGCCACGAGCCGCAGGCGAGTGGCAAGACTCGGGACGAGTGAAGAATGACATTTCCGCACGTGTATCGAACGACGTTTTTTAATACAGTTGCGAAAAAATAAGAAAAACATTGTTAATCGTACACTAAACAAAAGTGGTAACAGTGACAGCTCGGTTAGACGTCGTCTTTAAGTATATTATATCTATGGGCGTTTGACAGCTATTCCGTTCCATTCAGTCAACTTATTAAGAACGGAATTTTCAATATTGAATAATAAAAAATAAACGTGTTATAATGACGAAGAGGTAAGTAATTAAATATGAAATATGTAATATTTTTCGTATTCTTACATTAACGGTAGGTTTTTATGCTGATTACGACGTTTAAAGGAAAATAATATTAACACTCATCAATAAGTAGTCGTGAATTGGAACAAATATAAATTTAAAAAAATTGGAAAAGTAAAAAGCACTAGTTCGAGATAACCAACTTTCCGCACGCTAAACAGCTACGTAAAGTAGCACTTTTTGAGCAACTGTATTAAAAAATATTTTTATATTAATGAATTGATAAAAAAAGACCCCAGTGATATAAGTGATTGTAGTTCAGATTTATCATCAATGATTTAATACAAGCATATAATCGTGACGGTTTAGATATTTATCGACATCCATTATTAGCACATTTTTTTTACCAATAACACTGAAAAAGAAAACAACAGTAAGTAATAACTACATCTTAATTTAAAAAAAATCCTACGTCTTTCTAAAGAGTTTGTTGGTGTAACTGGGTCACCGCAAAATTCTTTTGGAACCCTAATTTTAATCATGATGGCGGTGAATATTTCGTCGTAAGTTCTATAGTTAGCCTATAAAAGCGTCGGATTTACTTCTTGGCTATATAGTAGTAACTGTGGTGAATATCATAATAATTTATTAAATTATTTTATTTTAAAAATTTTATTCAATTTTACATATTTTATTAAAATCATAAATAAATCGAGGGGGCATTTAAAATTCCTCATTAACCTAATACTATTCTAACGGTAAAACTTCCGTCCCATATACTTTTTGCGCTAAGGACCGAATTATTCGACATCTAAATGACGCATATTAATTAATATAAAGTCTTTACTTGTCACCATTTTACTTAGTACCGTTTTTGTGAAGTAAACACACAACAAAACCACTCACAACAGTTGATGGAAAACTTGATAGCAAATTGCGTAGTAAAGGAACTATAAATTCTACAATAGTATAAAAAAGCACTATATAATGGAATCTCAAATGCTACTATAGTATAAATTAACACTATAATGGCGTTTCTGACAACAAATTAGAACAAGAGTCATGCATTACATCACTTTTATAGACCTAAAACGTCACGACTGACACTGCTACAGGTCTACTATATCACTATATGGCACATAAGATGCGCCATTTTGGCTGTATACAACCTTCTTAGGTCTTTTATAGGACCTTAAGTGGTATTTAGGAAACGTTCTATCGACTGCTATAGTACCACAAATTGTTACTTGGGTACTTGGCTTGGCACCGACTTCAAACATATCAGTTGGTAACGCATAGACTTAAAAAGGATAATATTTTATTTCATCCTTTTTGAAGTCGGTTTTCTTTTTTTTGTAAAAAGTTTTTATTTTTCCATTTTTAGTTTTAACGCATTGTTAAGAGCGCGACGCATGAATGAAAAACAACATCATGATTAACACTAAATTCGTGGACCTACTTTAATCAAAGGAATTTTCTCGAGTCCGTCTGGGAAATTATAATTCCTGTCACTACACTAAATCCATCCTCCGCCCCGCCACTGACCCAATCCCTCAACCCCCCCCCCCCCCCCCGATCACTCTACCTCACAGCGCATCAACCCCTGATCCATGTACCCTTTGGCCCTGAAACAACAGCCCTTCAACCACCATTACCCGACCCCTTAACTCCTAACCCTAACCCCCGATCAGTACCTATCCTTACCAGCTTACCATTGTTACCAGAGTTTGACATTGATTTATTCGCTAGCGTGTGTGTAACTTACCTACTTTCTTTGCATCTCGCTCGTACTGGCATATTAGTGCGAGCGAGATGCATAAAAAGTAAGTTACGAAAGCGTTAGCGTCGCTAACTTAGCGAATATGCGGAATATGTCAATGTCAAACTCGTGGTAAGGCTACACGTGCACTACATCAAATTGGCGGTGTTCGGAAGCAAATGCTCAAGTTACTTTAGAAAACACCGAAATCACTTTACATGTGCCTTTAAAAATTGAGGAGTTCCCTCAATTCCTTATGGATTCCATCATCAGACCAGAACCAAAAATAATACCTTGGAGGCAACTCCTTCCAAACAAAAAAGAATTACTCAAATCGGATCACAGGTGCCGAAGTAATCGCTGAACATACTACATTTAAAAAATCATCATCATTATCATCAAAACAATCATCATCATCAGGTCTATTTCATCAAAGTGGTGGTTTTCGGGAAAAAATGCTCGAGTTGCTTAAGAAAACACCCAAATCACCATGCATGTGCCTTTAAAAATTGAGGAGTTCCCTCAATTCCTCATGGATCCCATCATCAGAACAGAACGAAATTAAAATGGGACCAACTCGGAGGTAGCTCCTATCAAACAAAAAAAGAATTACTCAAATCGGACTACGGATGTCGGAGTAATCGGTGAACGTACATAGAAAAAAAAAATAGCCACAACCGAATACAGAACCTCCTCCTTCTATGAAATGGAAGTCGGTTAAAAACTTTTCTGTAAAAGGTTGACGGGTGTTGGGTGTTTATATGGTTTTGGTCGATTATTATCATTTGCATCGCCCATGATGACTTACTAGAATTACTTACGAGCACACGAGACACTAATAGTAGTTTGACAAACCTTGGTTTTCAAGAGGTATTTTATATTGACATTTGCTGTCACAAATTTGCTGTCAGATTTAGTCGCAAACCGCACGCAAAGTGCACACAAATGTGTCGACACCTTGTTACGGAAAAGTGTACACACGGCGACGACACTTTGTTTCGAAACAATTCTAGACACATTGTGTGGACTCTGTTACGACACATCTGACATTTAGTTACCACTTTGATGATTCTGCGACTGGAATGGTTATATGGGCTACAGACCTAAACTAAGATTAGTAACAGCTGGTACTCGGACTTGTGAAAGCCTAGGGTTGGCCACTATTAAAATAAATTATTTCAGACCACGTGGGCACCTGAAAGCTTTTGGACAAACTGCTGTAATTTTTTATATGCGATTTATATTTCACACTTTGAACGCCAAAAAACCTTAAAGGCGTCGTAATAAATCGTGGCTGTGGCGCCAAAAACGCGTACGAAGTAACCTTCACCGTTTCCCGTACTAGTTTATATTTGCTAGCTTATGCCAGAGATACCTATTGGCGTGGGCAATAACGTTCTTGGGTTTGACAGTTCAAAAGGTTAATAAATCAGAAAAATACGTAGAGAAGATATTCGTGACATCACCCGTTTTTGTTTCGTTCGTCGTTTCCCTTACATTCTTTCTTATTTAGACTGCTGTCTATGTCGAATTCCTATAATCCGCTGATCTCAAATAGGAATTAAATACACAATAGACAGCCGTTTGCCAGATAATGCCTGTTTTTTCTAGCCCGGTAATGATGGGCGATGTAAGTAAGTAAGTAGGTGTTACTGGCGTGAATCCTAATATAGTATAGTAGCAAAGTGGCCGCCACACTCCTAAACCAACGCATCTAAGTAGTTGTTTCAGCCGCGAGCCTCCAATAACAACGGTTGTCTGTTTTAAGACATTACAAATAGAAATACTGCAGTGTTGGTCCGACACACTCTACATGGCATTTGCATTGTCGAATTTCTATAAAAATATGACGTTAATAAAGACACTCCCTCACTTTATGTTCAAATCTGTCCAAAGTAAGCATAAATGGACTCCAGTACCTACGTTATTGCAATGTTTCCATCGCAATGTAGGTAGTCGTTCCCGACCAAAGGTCAACTTCATTAACGAAATATCATCACGCGATTTTTGCCCATAATCGCTGGTGCCATGTAAATGTTATTAGTGTCCTGAGCCAACACGGCAGGTTGTTTCAGCCGCGAGCCTCGGATGAGCCCGATTGTGTCTTTAATAACATTACTGCGGAAAGTTCGCACTCGCTCCAGAAAGAAGTTGTCTTTTCACTAAATTACATTCGAAGCTAGAGCTTCCATTTGCGATGCGGCTTTATTTTAGCTGCCGTCCTATTGAAGGATTGAGAGAAAAGTGGGATTTATTTTTAGTACCCATCTAAGTCATAGTACCCAATAGTAAGTGATTCGCCCTAAACAGAGAAACAGGACATTTTGTGGCTTTTAGGTATTTCCTAATCAAGCTAAAAATAAAATTCTTCCAATACAAGTCCGTAGTCTACTGCCTGCTCACGTATGCAATGTAACACCTGTCATATAATTCCGTACGTTACAACCTACGAGTGCACGCGCGTGTCTACACATGGAACCAAAGCTCTCAGAACACGCAGCGACCAGATGGTCTATGTTGGACTTCAGTAAGCGGGTACTTACTCTGATCATGAGTGACAACTTTTTTAATATTTCAGAAAGTCGAAGGTCCGACTATTGTGTCCACAAAGTCTTTGTTCAACTTTGAATGATATTGAGTTGTCGAAAGTCGCGTGTTTAATATTTAAGTTTGTCACATAAAATATTCTATTGTATTCTCCTATTCAATCAAAGTTTGTTCCACGGCACAAAAGTCTACTAAAGTAATAATAAATGTCAGTTCAACGCGTCCGTCCGACGCTAAAGATGGCGGGGTCATAGATTACCTTTCATAGATTTTGCATCATAAAACTTTATATAAAATTACATATGTGCTAACTAGTTACACATAGGTACTTTTAAATATATATTTTAGGTAAATTGATTTGAGAGGGTGCTATGATATGTCAACATACTCGGAACCCAAAACCTTAGGGTATAGTCATGAACGCTCTATCTAACGTGTTGGCAAGAAATCTTCACACGAGATAAATCGAGGGAGTTCCGGGCGCAGATACCTAAAGACATTAAATTAGTTTGTAGAATTACACCAACAAAGTCTCCAGCGATTTTGAAAGCCCAAGCAGTGCAAGTGATATTTATACGTCATTATTTCATAGAACCTAATTTACCGAAAGTGCGATGGATGAGAGTATCTAATGTACTATATTTACATATTTCAGTAAATCATATAACATAATGTATTTGCAACGCAGCAACTCGCCAACACTAACATCACGCACCTGGCTCTGCTCACGGCCCGGCATCAACAGACTCTATAACTGTCACAGTGACATCACCATGACATAAGCACGAAAGACGTCCATACACTACCGCAGTCATGAACACTCCATCTAAAGCGTTGGCAAGCGATCTGTGGATGAGATAAATCGGAACAGTTTCGGCCGTGGAAAAACACGTGAAACTAGTTTGCAGCAAACAAATTAAATAAACCGAAGTCGTTTAGCCGCGGACTCGGAACAGGCTGGCGCTCCTCGACATTCGGCACGATTCGGGAAATGAATTAGAGAGTCACTAGATATTAAATAGTAACGATACCTATGTGACGTTCCACGGCAAAAGGTACCATTGCCCCGGCTGAATATTGGAGCGGCGTTAATAATTGCGTAAGCGCCATATGCATTTGTTATGGATAGTTATGATCTGTCATTGTCAAAAATGTCGTTTTTGGTTGAAGAAGAAGATCAAATTCAGAAGCTGTTATTACAATCAAGATACGCCTCCAGGTTTGTTATTGGCGGTTTTTGGAGGTAAACAACACAACAACTATTCATCCACCGTCTCAGTACAAAGGAAGGAGATTCTTTCCCTTTGTTATTGTTACCTCCTCCCTAGATTACGTTCTGGAGGCTGATTCTGATTTAATGATTCGAATAAATTTTAATCATGTTTTGATAAGGCCTCGACGATCGCTTACGTGCCAACGACATGACTTTAATTGCATTTTGTAAGTGCTTACTCAAGTTCGTCTGAAATAAGATAAAAACCGTATTAAATAGTCAACCGAGAATCTACCGCTCTTCATGTGAATCATGTGTATCACAGCTGTTCGTAGCGCGCTACGAAAACTCTACGCGGCGGCGTAACTACGACGATTAAAGATGCTCCGATAGAAATACAATGTCGCGCGACGCTGTGCGGCGTAACCGCCATCGACAATAAGGTACATTTTCATAGATAATGCCCCATATAATATACCTATAAGCTAAGCGGCCCCTCCAATCCATATTTCGCTCGCACTTGTCCGTACATGTACTGGCGCGAGCGGCGCACGGGCGAATGAGAACAAAACGTCTCAATTCAGGTATCATTTTGATAACAAAATGCTATTTTTAATTATTATACCGACACTGATGATAACAAATTTACTATATTTTATTTAGTTGGGAAACCGAAATAAGTACTTTAAGTGTGTCAGCACGGAAACATGATATGCAACATTAAAACTCGTTCCACTTGCGTTTATGTGCCTATCTATCAAACAAGATCCCAGCGTTCACGATGAGAGTACACGTCTAGCACACGGTATTACCTAACTTATAACGTTCTTACCTGAAAAGCCTGCTTTGAAAATAACACTTAAGTGTTCCGTATAAGCGTGTCTGTTATCACCAGGTGTACCTGTATGTGTGTGTGTAAGCACGTTTTCGCGTACGTGTGTGTAATGTCAACATAATCTTCCGCGGTAATGGACCACTCGCGCGTAATACAGCGAAAGCGGCATTAGGAAATTACAATCTGTTGTCGATTTGATATTGATGACATTTTGTTCTCTATCGTCTCCATGTATTGGGTTCGCATAAATAAATATAAGATGAGTACATTGGCACTACTAGCGACCTTTAAACACGTCAAAATATTACAAATATATTATTATGCGATTTATTAGCTAAACATTAGCATTTGCGGCGTCCATGGAACTCTGTTCCCATCGACTTGTTTAATAAAATGTAAAATTTGATTTCAATAAATATCAATATCAATAACAATAGTCAGACAGTTGATTGTTGAAAACTTTCCCACTTTTTCGTGAGGAAAATTAGCTCAATCTTGCCTACGAAATGACGAATATAATATACTATATTATATATTAAGGCATATCTACTAAGTACCTATTAAATACATTATAAATGAGTCGTAACCCGATGTATAACGAGGAGCTTTAACAGAAGCACGCGTTGGTGGACCGACGCAGGGGTGGTGTGCTCAATATGATTGTGTCTCACGAAATTTTCATTTTTTAGGTCCTCCATCGCTGTATATGTATACGACAACAATTCTATCTTCACCGATTAGACGTTTCCTGATCAATATGACCTCCAAATCTTATAGAAAAGAGCGTACTCGTCTCGTCTACTCGTTTGCCTCCTGTATCATAAAAAGATACATCAATAAAGATCCGATGTTTTGATTCGCATGCCACGTCGCGTCAGGGCTTACCTCGCGAGCTTACTTTTCCACGTGAGGCGGAGCTGCTATAGTGGGCTTATTTTACCATTCTATATTGTGAGGAGCGGGGCGATCGATATTTTGAAGGCATGGTTATAAATATGTGTTACCAATATTCACATAGTATAACAATGTATTTAGAGACTCTAGAGCTATCGTGTCTTATAGTAAGTCAAGTGTAAGTGTGTCAAGTCTCGGGCAGTTGTGTAAAAGTGTGTGACAACCCTACTGTGTTATTGTGCGGCGTCGGCATTTACGCAAACATCTAAGGTTACTTTTTACATTGTTGTGATATCGTTTGTTGACGAAATCTTTCGAAAGTATTCTAATTGTAGGTTGACCATACATTTAGTAAATAAGTAATAACTTTTTTTTCAACACGACAAAAACATAAAATAATTAAGTAGTGTTAATATGCCTAAATAAATCTGGTATGAAACCGTTGCGTATAATTTACTAAATGTGCATTGTTGATCCTGCTCACGTCTCCTGAATCAATCTGTATAAAAATTAATAACAGATTTCTAAGTTCTAATAATCCTCTTCTAGATGGCAATAAAACGTTTTTATATAATTTAGTTTTCTTTTTTAAAAGTTAATTCATAAACCTTGCAATCACCCGAACACATGTGTAACATACATTAACTTCGATCATTAGGAGCCACCTCCGGTAAAATGTTGTCCAAACAAATATACAAAGTGAAGTTAAATGGCTTGTAAAAGGATATTCTGTTGAAGTTGCGGCCGCGGTCCGCCGCGACCGCAGGGGGCCCACAACACACAACACACGATTACTATGGGTCGCTATACATTTACATAGGGTGGCCAATAGTTTACATACTATAAACTTTCATTTTATATTATATTAATTTAATTTTTAGGGTTCCGTACCCAAAGGGTAAAATGGGACCCTATTACTAAGACTTCGCTGTCCGTCCGTCTGTCCGTCTGTCTGTCACCAGGCTGTATCTCACGAACCGTGATAGCTAGACAGTTGAAATTTTCACAGATGATGTATTTCTGTTGCCGCTATAACAACAAATACTAAAAACAGAATAAAATAAAGATTTAAGTGGGGCTCCCATACAGCAAACGTGATTTTTGAGAAAAGTTAAGCAACGTCGGGCGTGGTCAGTACTTGAATGGGTGACCGTTTTCTTTTTGCATTTTTTTCCGTTTTTTTTTTGCTTTATGGTACGGAACCCTTCGTGCGCGAGTCCGACTCGCACTTGCCCGGTTTTATTTAAGACAGATGAATACATATAAGTACAGTAGTCGTTCTCGGCTCTCATGCGTTAAGCCGCTTAGTTCAGTCCAATTCCAATGCCAGATACGATAAGAAATATTCGAAACCTGGCAAATTGTCGAAGCCTAGATAATCCCACAGCAATATGTAATAGGTAGGTACTAAAAGTGTTTCAGGCCCATAGTTAGGTCTCAATCAGTGACAGCGAATATATGTATACATATAGAGAGAGCTCTCCTACTAAGCATGTACATTATTACGGTCCTGGCGGCCTAGCATAAGTGTTAGTCCTAATCCGATTGTGCTAATATATGTGGGATCATTTTTGAGCTCTAATCAAATTTATATACTTAGTTATTCTAGTTCGTTGGTCAATCCAATCACAAGTATCGTCAAATATCTGATAGTCAGCGGTTGATGTCTAATTTTACAGCATCCAGTTAAAACAACGGCCCTTTAGTTTAGAAGTGAAACAATTTACTCCGACCCAATCGCACAAATTGCCGAACGCCGAAGTGGTTGAAGTTAAATAGTCCGCGACACGTAAATCTTCCAAACTTGGCGCGCTGTCGGCGCCGAGAAATAATCCCCTAGGCTACGCCAATTCTGATTTACCAATTTTTTATAGTTTGCATAGATACATAATAAATAAATTATACTATAGGACATCCTTAAAAAAATTGATTGAATCCCAGAGTAAGCTCGAAAACGCTTGTTTTATGGGTACTCACACAACGATACGAATATATGAAACTAACATACAAATACTTATTTAAATACATAGAAAACACTATTAACTTGAGAACAAATAAATGTGCCCATCTCACAAATAAATGTTACGACCTTACATCCAGCTCATTTCTCCCACACTAATCAGTGTAAGCTGACGTCAAAATCGTATCAAAACATGATTAAAACCGTAACAAATTGTTTAATCAGAATTGACCTCAGCAGCTGCAATGATGTAGCCCCTGAAAAAGACATACGATTTTGAGAGCGACAAATCCCAACTAGTAGACGTCAGCAGAGGGATTTTAAAATCAATCGAGATAACGTACGTCTTATCCGCGCCATAACGACGATTGGCGGAGAAGGTCACATTCGAGTTAGGTCACGTTCTGAGGACGTCACTTTCGAGATAAGGTTAAGGTATACGTATAGGTATTGGGATAATTCCGACTACTCCGACATGTCGGCAAATTCCACCACCCATAGTAAAATAATGGAATTTTAGAGTTTATTTTGGAATTATCCACAATATTTTTGTCAAATACACTTATTTTGTCAAATAAATAAATAACACTTAATGTATGAAGTCGCTATAATAAATAATTAACTCACATTAGGATTTAACTCGAGAGTTATAAATAAAATTATCAAAGGTTCTTTTCGTTTTAAAATTAAAGCTGTAGGTAACTTTTTACGTAGGTTTTAAGACAGCTTACCTACTACGTTCCTCTACACACATCTCTGTTGCCGCAGCCGCCACATGACGACACTGCGGTAATATTCCATTTACCCGGCTTGTCGGGAAGCCCGGGCCATACTGTAAGATTGAATTTGGCTCGGGATCAGATCATGTTTGAGCCGCTTGCTGCTGTTAAAATCTAAGCCATCAAGCTATAAACATCTTTATTACGGATTGAAACTTGACGCGTGACTTGTGCGTCGTTTTACCGGAAAGTTTGCATTCGGATTGTGTGATATAATTCACGATAAATAATGCGGTAACATAGTTTACTTTCAAGAGTTTACTTTCAAGATTAAATCCGTAACAAATTGTTAAATTAAATTGACTTGCAATAATGTAGCCCCGGAATAAGGTACCTACATTTGATATTAGGTGAGAGCGATGAATACGTAAAAAATAGAGAAAATAAAATAAAACATGTAACTTTAAGAGCGATGAAACCCATCTAGGAGTAGAGTTAGCTTAACCTAGCAAATCAGATGGATTGCAGAAGGATTTTAAAATCAATGAATAACCTGTCTGTAGTGTCTGTTTTATCCGCGCCATAAAGTCATCTTTATGGCGCGCAACTCTACTAGTTGGATTTAGTAGCTCTCAAAATGTCATGCAATAACTTTGGTTAAGGTAGAGCATGCATTCTACTTTTCTCCTAAGACCCAGAGTCAGTTTTGCAGTTTTGAATTTAGTAATTCCATTATAATACAAATTTCGATTTGATTTAGGCCTTCTAAAGGGATTTTTTTATATAATTAATACCTCTAAGTAATATAAAAACCTATAATAAAAACTTGATAAGTTTATCGTGAAATTAACCGATCGCATTAAAAATACAATACTACGTTCCAAAACTGGAATAACTGATGTAGCTGAAACTGCCGCCAAGCTCAAATGGGATTGGGCAGGACACGTCAGCCGTATGCCGGAAGACCTGTGGGCCAAAACAGCCACCCATTGGGTCCCACAAATTGTAAGGCGTCACGGTAGACCTCGTCGGAGATGGCGGGACGAGCTTGACGCTTTTGACAGAGACTGGTGGGAGACTTCTGAGGATAGGGATACGTGGAAGAATAAGAGGGAGGCCTTTGCCCAACAGTGGGACAATATAGGCTAATAATAATAAAAATAATAATAAGTTTATCGTGTCCCTCGCGAGCTGTAAGTGCACGAGCGAAGTAATTTGTCGCCCGCGGCTTGTTCCGAGTGCTCCGCGAGCACCGGCGAAGCCAGTCCTGTAAAAACTTGTGTACCATGACCTCGATGTTAGTCCAGTGGCCGGCAAACAATAGCAAATGTCCTTGACGGCATAAAGGAATTCAATAAGCTAACTACCCGCCAATTTCACATACGTAATAATGCTCAACGACGATGACGACCACGAAAGATCGAGATCTCTCCTTAATGCTAAACTCAGGCGCATTGACACCGACTCATCATTGAAAATATTCCTTCAAAAGTGATTCCATAGTGAAAACTACTTCTTGAGTGTAGAGCGCGCAACAGGAATAACACAAGTGCAGCCCGTCCTAATGCCCGCGCGGTCATTACTCACGAACCTCTTACGATATGAAAGAGTTCCACTTGATATATCGTCCTGAACTGAAGCGACAAAATTAGAGAGACCAATTAATCTTACGATGAGAACTTTATTTAACTTGTATGTTGAAACGCCTTTATTTTTGCCATTGTACCTAACTCAGTTCCTGTAACTCTTTTACCCATTCTTACTGACTTCCAGTTCAGTAGATGAATAATGATCGTTTGTAGAAAATGTTTATTATATGTAGGTACTTAATGGAGATGTTTCCGATTGGCATTTTCGATAAACAATAAAAAAACTATAAACGACAAAATATCTCCCGTCATATGGTTATATTTAAAAAAAAATTAGCCGGCTTTGCGTTGCGCTGTCGAGTATATATTTCATATAAGTAGGTAACTTACCTATAACTTCAATAGTAAACTCACGAATCAGTAACTCAGTTACCAAAGTCCCAACCAACCAAATAAGAGGTGTGCTAGGTGCAGAAAATTGTAAAGTAGTTCAATATTCTAAAGTTAGGTGAAGTTGGCCGCAGCTGCGGTGCGATGCGACGCAAGTCGACTCAACAAGTCGCATGATGCCCGCAACTATTCAAATGAGATAAACTCACGAACCAACAAACTTTAAGGTGGAGGCAGACATGAAAAGCTTTTTTTTAAATATGTTAGTAGAAATCGAATTTAAACTGTTAAGAGACATATTACCATCAAATAATTTTATGGTTTAAACATAACATGTCGCGCGAGTGACTAAAAATAATGAGTCTCAACCGTAAAACTATTTAATGTAGACTAACAAACTAGATGGCAATGATGGCACTATCTATACATATAAGTGCGGAGCTAAAAAAAACATTATGCTCGTTATTAACAAAATCCCGTCGGTATTCATTCTAAAGTACTTCATGGAATATTATATAAGAAAGCATTTTAACCCATTGTTTTAAAATAATGCAGGTTTAACGAATAATATTATAATTTAAACATCTACTCGCATGCTTTCACGGGCTCAATGGTACCGTCATTAAGAGCCGCATACGCCTCAACAAGCGACTATGCCGGGAATTTATTGGGACGTTTTTATTGCCATGACACATCGCCAAGCATCCATGCTAATACGGGGGGTTTGTGGAACCGCACGATGCTCCACTGTGTGAGCAGGACAGAGGTATCTACGTATATAGCTATGTCCCGTTTGTTCACTGGAGCGAAGGCGTACGAGATGCTGTTTGTTAATAGGTACTTAGTTACTATCACAACTTAACTAAAGAATTAGAAAAAGTTTTGTTTTGTTTATAAAACGAATAGGTTAAAACTTTAAAACTTATATTAATAATAAATGCCATTTTTCAAAACAATTATTTTTATTACGTTGATAGGTACTTATCTCTAAAGGTAAAACAATCCTTTATGTTAGTTTTCAATAAAGCTTATAGGAATTTTTCGGATTCCTCAAAATAGCGGTACGTTTAAATAGTCTTCAGTAGGCAAATAATATGGCCGATATTTACTGGTACTTCCTAGATTGAACCTTTCCGAATTGAAGGGGAGAGAAATTTCAAAGTAGCCATACCTTCACAAAGCACCTCTGCAGTAGGTACTTACTTATACCTACTCGAATTTCTTAGACCGATATTCTATGTGATGCGGAGGGATGACAGTTATGTGACGAAAAAGGTATTACGAATGAATGTGGAGGGAAGTAACGGGAGAGGAAATCCGAGAAAAAGGTTTCGGCGGAAAGTCGCCAGCCTGTCGGTATTCTACAGGCTGCACTTCGGGGAGTGTGCCCAAGAGCTACACGAGCTTATTCCACCGTCCCCATTCTACCATCGGACTTTTAGACGCACGGCCGGTTTCCATCCTTACATGGTAGATATTCCACCAATTCGCACGAAGCGCTTTGCTTCTACTTTCCTTATGCCTTATGCTTCAACCTTCAAATCAAGAGTGAACAGGCACCTTCTGGGCGAGCTCGCTCCATCGTAGGCCACGTCTACGCCTCGGCTAGTCTGTGGCCATGAGTAAGCCCATTCATAATAATAAAAAAAAAAAAGGTGGATGGACTGTGTGAGAGATGATATGAAACGAACGCAAGTGAATGATGAGATGACGGGCGAGAGAGAGGTATGGAAGAAAAAGACATGCTGCGCCGACACCAAATGAATGGGATAAGGGCAAGCGAATGATGATTTTCTATAGTAAATATGTCAGAATTGTAAATATCGTCACTTACAATTAGTCACTGTACCACAACTTTTCGACAATTTTAATTACACATAGAACTTTTAAAATCACTTTTACTGATGCATGCATGTACTTAAATGAATTAGGTGTATAAAAAATATTCCCTTTTCGATAAATAGGCAAATTAGAGTTGCACTAGTATCTTCTTGGGTCAGAGGCGTAAGTGAGGGTCAGAGGTGAGTAGGTAATTACGTATCACTAAATTGGAGTACATAATTATTAAATTAAATTTTTGTCTTGGTCGGAACTCCATAAGTCACAATCAGATTTTTTAAACATACCTAAAACCTGTCTCAAAATGATGTCAATGGCTTCATTGAAACTCACAGATATCGTAACCTTAACACACACAGAGTTGGGTTAAGCTGCACTGTTAAATAAACAATCGTAGTCTCGAGCAACCGACGGGTGTCCAGTGTCCAGCCATACTAGCCATAGTGTTAGTTTAGGTCATTACTTCACAAGAAGTAAAATAATTTTACTTCTTCTCATCCAATTCGCAGTCAAACATAAAAGGTTTCCTTACTTATGTAATTATGTTGTGTGCGCAACAAACCAAATTACGTCGAAATTAATGTAATTTGTGCAGAAAACAAAGCGAACTGAAGCTGCAGATTAATTTACTGTTGTTTGTAGATCTAGACTCGTATTAATAATGGTCTGCCAGAATCAGAATGTAAAACAAAAGATAATTTAATAACAAAGAGCTTCAGTACAATGCATACATTTTTAATACAAACGCAATTTGAAACGAGGCGTAAGTTTTAGTGCTATGAAACGATTTGAATAGAATTTTTGAAGTGAAAACTTCTTTAGCGGTGTTGTGCACTTTTGGAGGTGGGGATTTTTTTTTTAAACTAGAGACAGCGTAAGGCGTAACCCTCTCTTTCTGCCGCACGGCGAAAATGTATGCCTGAGCCTGCTGTTTCGTCTAGGCGGCGCAAGGCGCTTGCGTGACGGTGTCATGTGTGACGGACAATGTCATTGTTTTTTGATTTAAATGCCATCTAATGAGTTTCCCTCAAACTGGTATTAATATAACTGTAGTACTCACAGTGATGTGCTTAGGGTATTCAAGTAATGCGACGAAATAACGCTAGATGGCGTTTACCTCAATTATACATAGTGCTGCAAACATTTTGCACTATATGGCGCTGTTATTAATATTTTGAGTTACAATGTCGTTGAGTTTTCACTTCTGCCGGCACTCCCGGAGTGAAACCCGTTGTTTTTTTTTAGGGTTCCGTACCCAAAGGGTAAAACGGGACCCTATTACTAAGACTCCGCTGTCCGTCCGTCTGTCACCAGGCTGTATCTCACGAACCGTGATAGCTATTAGACAGATGAAATTTTCACAGATGATGTATTTCTGTTGCCGCTATAACAACAAATACTAAAAACAGTATAAATAAAGATTTAAGTGGGGCTCCCATACAACAAACGTGATTTTTGTCCGAAGTTAAGCAACGTCGGGCGGGGTCAGTACTTGGATGGGTGACCGTTTTTTTTTTGCCGTTTTTTGCATTATGATACGGAACCCTTCGTGCGCGAGTCCGACTCGCACTTGCCCGGTTTTTTATTTGGCCTTAAAAAACAGAGTGCAAATAAGTTTTGATTTATTTACGAGAACCAATGTATTGCGTACATAATTAGGCACCACAGTTAACTTTACGTTTGCAAATATTACGGTTTTTATTTTCCCTTATTTTAATAACCCACCTGGAGTCGATGCAGCATGTTCTTTTCTTCCTGTTTCTGTTTATTTTTTTTCATCCATACTCCCTCTCCGTCCTATTTTAGACACCAGTCTTTATTTCACTTGTCTGTGATAAAACCAAATGTACCTACGTTTACCGAAATTAAGCTCCCACAACGCGGGTGTGCCCGCTATATCCATCCGGCGCGCTCGACTTTAAAATTAACATGATTATTCAGAATAATAAATTCAGAGCTCCAGGTAGATAGGTACCTAATGCAAGGCTGCTATATTAGGTTAGCACAAGCGAATGCTCACCTCAGCGTAGTTGAGCAGGTACTTAGCAATATAGGAAAAGTAGAAAAATTATCTATGTCGGGGCTAATTTTACGAGTATGCAAACGATAAACGATACTTCCACAAGTACCATCAGCTGTAATAGTGCATGACGACTTTATCAATGAATTCATTCATAATGTCTCCATGCGATTTCGCAGCTCACTGTACAGTCAGCAAAACTTAAATAAATTAGAGGAAAAAAATACAACATGAAGGAAATTCAGTTCATGTATATCTACGGCATCGTAGCTCTAAAATCTCAAATAGCTAAGGTGGAAAAGTGTAAACAAAGATTAAGCGTTAACAGCACACTACATCGAAATGGAACTAAGCTATTAGATTAGAATCGTCCACAACACAGTCCTTTGAATCATCATCTACCCACTTCTACATAGAGTTGTGGACCTTTGGTTCTCTGCGAAATTCTTAAATGCGATATAAAGAAGCATTTATAGCTCCCTAGTGTTTGCGAAGTGAGATCGGCAGATCAAAGCTCTCACCAAATCAAAGCTCTCTCTCACTAATCAGACTTGTCCTGGCTGTGCAGTTTCACGTGTAGTAAGTAATCCCTGCAGAATTGAAATTAACGCGTCAACGTTCCCTATATATGTATGTAGTGGTGGCGGTGATGGTGACTAGGTGTGCCTAATGTATTCTATGACAAACATTCGTATTCAATCCGCATAAGAGCATCATGTAGATATGTTGAAAATACTAGATTTCTAGTTAACATTTAGTCAGCTATACTTAATATTTAATATTGTTTGTGTACATTGTCGCACAATTACGAAGCACTCAAAAATATTTATCACAAGTTTATTTGCTAAACGCTTCATTTACAGGGTGGAAAAAAATCGAGCCCTGGAGGGCAACTACCTTAAATCCTTAAGTTGGCTCATTTTACTTAAAGGAGACATTCCTTTGTTTTTAAAGAGAAACAAAACTGCACTCAAAGATTTTTCTTTTTTTCTTCAATTTTGCTTGTCTAAAAATATTCTTGAGTAGGTACTAAATATTCAATTTTATGGATATTTTGTACGACAGACGAGTGTGAGACCTAATATTTCTTAAGGAAATGTTATCATTAACGTTAAATGCATCGAATAGTAGAAAAAAATAGCGAGTGTTTATTTTTTGGAAGTTTTACTCGGTTCTATTCCCGGTCGAGACAAGCCAATTTAAAAAAATATTTGAATGCAGTTTTGTTTCTTTTTAAAAACTGGACAAGTGCAAGTCAGACTCGCGCACGAAGGGTTCCGTACCATAATGCAAAAAAAAAACAAAAAAAAGCAAAAAATACGGTCACCCATCCAAGTACTGACCACTCCCGACGTTGCTTAACTTTGGTCAAAAATCACGTTTGTTGTATGGGAGCCCCATTTAAATCTTTATTTTAATCTGGTTTTAGTATTTGTTGTTATAGCGGCAACAGAAATACATCATCTGTGAAAATTTCAACTGTCTAGCTATCACGGTTCGTGAGATACAGCCTGGTGACAGACGGACGGACGGACGGACGGACAGCGAAGTCTTAGTAATAGGGTCCCGTTTTACCCTTTGGGTACGGAACCCTAAAAATAAAGGAGTCTCCTTTAAGTAAAATGAGCCAACTTAAGGATTTAAGGTAGTTTCCCTCCAGGGCCCGACATATCTTTCCACACTGTATATATTTAAAGTACTTCATTGATAAGTTATTATGACGCAAGATAAGGATGACTCACGCTAGAATGGTCCGGGTTTAGGCCGAGGCCTCCGTTCGTTCGGCCTCACTCGTTTTATGTAGAATGCATCACTTGATCACTGATCACTCGTCATAGAAAACGAAGTGTCGCACGCCTCGGCCCGGACCCAAACCGTTCTAACGTGAGTCATCCCTTATTGTACGTCTTTTACATTACTGATATATATGTAATATGACTTGAATTTGTCACTAAATAAATCCCCGACCAGAGAAACCTTCCACCGGTTCTGAATGTGAGCGCACTTTAACTAAGTGGAGCCACTTTTGACTTGAATTAGTACTAGGAGCTGGGAATGTATCTTCTTTTGACTAACATTTCCAGCTAAATGTAACGCTGTCTGCCTTTGTAAGTACGTTTAGGAATGTTGGGTCCTAGACACGTGCCATGTTGAAGTTCATTGCAAATAGGTACATTAACATTGTCTGGCTGGCGGTGTAATGTTGGCTTGAAAGACAACCTAGTCTGATAAACAGAAATTGAGAAGGGTGTGCTAGTTTACTTACCTAAAATATTAGTTCTTTTTGTAATTATTAAAATTAATATAATCGCATATAAGGGTCAAATACAGCAATTACGTTCTCGCCTCACCAATGGACATACACAAAGTTAAGGGCTATAAAGCGTAATTTGTTACACAGCATAACGTATAACTAATATTAAACGAATTGATAAAAAAACACTTACCTACTATATTATATATACGTACCTATTACGTATTGAATAATGTAACATACTACAAATTTCTTCATGGTGGGTACCTCCTAGTATTTTCGCAATTGGACTGCTCAATTTAAATGGACTTAAAATTCCGCTATACCCCACAACTGTTTGATCAGCGATATTCATTCCAAACACGCGTTGCGTCGGCGAGAGCTCCACAAAGGCAGATTAACACGTTGATTGCCAGGTGATGCATATTCACACTCGGCCCGGGGCGACACGGAGCACTTGCTATAGACGAAGTATGTCGCCATCACACGACGCTACAGTTCCCTCACTTCAGGTGTCCCGTTGGCAACAGCTCCACAAAGACAAGATTAACACAGTGTTATAAAAAGAACTACTCGCGGTGTGTCGACCGCGAGTAGTTCTCATGAATCTCTAGTGCTCATGAAGCCAATTCAAACGTACCTACCGTATGTAAACTAGGTTAAGATGCAAACCATATTATTATGGTGTTGCTAACTAGCAATGCAGTATTTTTTATACATAAAAGATTGCTTACATTGGCTACGGTAGCTCGCCATCTTCGTAGACACTTCACCTGTGGAGGGTAGTCTATGTGTGGGTATGGGGGAAGGGAGAGGACATAACGCAATGAACACAGCCTTTGTTTCTGTAAATACCATCGTCCCATTAGGACTCGCGATAAGATGAACCGATTACTCCATACACTTAGGTATACTATAATCCCATCAAAAACATAAATGTAAAAAAGGAGAGCCAAGTTCAATACAAAAATTATGCTTGGCTGTGGGGTTCGCCGCAAAAAGAATGGAGATTTAAATGAGTGCCAAGTTCTATGCAAAATCCAAATATGTATTTATAGGAACAAAATAACATTATAAACAAGTATTAAACTCTATTTCTTTGCTTTATTGGATACCTATAACAATTGCTGTTATTTAAAAAAATGCGAGATCTTAAAGCAGGTTAGATTTGACTTGGCCAGTTTTCATTACATCAGTCATTTTATAAAGTTATTCAACATATGTATAATTCTGATAAAAACTGGCCAAGCCAAATCTAACCTACTTTAAGATCTCTCATTTTTTTTAAATAACAGCAATTGTTATAGGTATCCAATAAAGCAAAGAAATAGAGTTTAATACTTGTTTATAATGTTATTTTGTTCCTATAAATACATATTTGGATTTTGCATAGAACTTGGCACTCATTTAAATCTCCATTCTTTTTGCGGCGAACCCCACAGCCAAGCATAATTTTTGTATTGAACTTGGCTCTCCTTTTTTACATTTATGTTTTTGATGGGATATCAATACTTTTTGTAAAGAAAACTAGGCAGGTATTGACATTTAATATTTTTTCTTGTGTTTCCGCTGCATGTTTTTTACTTCTGTTCTTTGTATTAATTATGTGGTGCCGCGCGCCGCCAACGACACACCGTTGGCCGGTTGTTTAGCGCGTATTACAGGTTTTTTGTATGGGGACCCCCCCTATTTTTTAACTTTTATTTATTTTTAGATTTTTTCCTACGCTTACACACAATTACCGAGCTGGATTCCAAATTTCATCCTTCTAGGTCATCTGGAAGTAGGTTAGGTTTAGGTACTATATGTCAGTCACAATAAAAAAGAAATTTGTATGGGAACCCCCCCTATTTATTAACTTTTTTTTGTTTTTAGATTTTTTCCTACGCTTACACACAATAACCGAGCTGGATTCCAAATTTCATCCTTCTAGGTCATCTGGAAGTAGGTTAGGTTTAGGTACTTATATGTCAGTCACAATAAAAAATGGTTTTTTTGTATGGGGACCCCCCCTATTTTATAACTTTTTTTAATTTTTAGATTTTTTCCTACGCTTTCACACAATAACTGAGCTGGATTCCAAATTTCATCCTTCTAGGTCATCTGGAAGTAGGTTAGGTTTAGGTACTTATATGTCAGTCACAATAAAAAATGGTTTTTTTGTATGGGGACCCCCCCTATTTTATAACTTTTTTTAATTTTTAGATTTTTTCCTACGCTTTCACACAATAACTGAGCTGGATTCCAAATTTCATCCTTCTAGGTCATCTGGAAGTAGGTTAGGTTTAGGTACTATAGGTATGTCAGTCAGTCTTAAAATTTACGACTTTTTGACCTTCATATCTTTATAACCGTTTGAGCTAGCTTCATGAAATTTGGGCTTCTAGATGTCCTTATGGATATAATTAAACACACGTAGTTTTATGTGTTTACGTTAAAGATGTTTTGAGTTATAGAAGGGTCAAAAGTGGCACCAAGTGGTTCGTGTAATATTACACTTGGCGCTGGCTAGCCAGTTCCTTTGCTTGAACTTGGCTTGACACGCTGCCGCGTGTCTAGATATTGTGTCACAGGGTCTGTTGTCACATTAACGTAGATGTCATACATTTTTAGTAGTAAGTAGGCGGTAGTACGTAGTAAATTTTAGTATTTAGCTCCTTCTACTTGTCCTCCTCCTATTAGGGTGGCTACCGCGAAGAGAGAACCATGTAGTGAGCTTGTATGATAATTTACGTACCTACGTAGGTACGCCATCAATGACATCATACTGTTTAATAATATGATTGTATTATATCAGTTTGACGCGAATGAAACTCTTCTAATTTATTTATTATAATATAAACCTAGCCTTCATGTTATTGCCAATGATATATTTATTGTGACAACATACTCGTATATCATATTATGTTAGTTCGCCTCCGGTATGTATGTGTGCGCAAATAAAACAGCGCTTATCCTAGTTAATGGCTCTATCGAGTGGGGATAGTGTGAGCATCATTAGGCCCGGACCGCGACGGGCTGCACACATTCGCAATATTTTTGTTTCGACAGTATAAGCTCTCTCATACCGGGACCGATATATTATAGGCAGGTGCCTAATTTGAGGCCAGGTCAAACTAGTCTATGCCTGAGCGGCCACCGCGAAAACCGAAATTCGCAAATTGCGGGGATCTTTCTCTTTTACTCTGATGAAGGCGTAATTAGAGTGACAGAGAAAAATCCCCGCAATTTGCGAACTTCGATTTTCGCGGTTATAGCCCAGATAACGCGGTAGGTAAGCTTCATGAATGATATCACTGGACAACCCACGCTCCGGGCCCACAAATACTACCCCCGGACAAATCTTTCCTCCGAGGAAATTACTGCTATTGTTATTTTTCTATTGTTTATTACAGGTTTATCCTTATCGGGTAAGATGGGAAATAATATAAGATGATGCACGCTTGACCGTTTAACGGGTGGGCTTTACTTTGATGGCTGATTATTTGGTTTTTAGTGTCCATGTACGCTCAAGGAATTTGAGTTAATACTAGAGTTCAATGCGTCGGTGCGAATAAAAAAATCGCTACGTGTTTTTTTATGATTTTTTGATTTTGGCATATTTGAATTCCTTTTTAAATTTCCCGTCGACCCACATACATATTTTTGTTATATCTTTATTAGTTTTGAAAATAAAAATTCCGCTATGTGAACACAGAACAACATTTGTCCAAAACAATAACAGAACAGAAACAAAAAAATAGTTATGTGATTGTTTAGTACATAACGATATTAAATGCCTTGTTTTCCGTCGAGGGTGATGGCGATAATGTTGCACATGGCGATTTATTGTAGAATGGATTACCCGACATAGACCCTAAAATCCGCTATGTATAATCTATTGTAGAATGGATTACCCGACATAGACCCTAAAATCCGCTATGTATCATCTCTCGTACTATGTTACTTTGGCAACAAATCGCTATGTATACAAACTTCACATATGACGATCTTAATGAACCAAATTTAAGTCGCTATGTAGCAATAATAATATTGTAAAAAATTACATATAAATCTGTTTAGTTTCTTCATGAGTATCATGTAAAAATCATTAATCAATCAAAAAAAAAACAGGCGGTACAAATATATTACAAACAGGAAAATAAACAGTTATTTTTGTCTCCTGAAAAGTAGTTTAAAAATACTTGGCGATTTTTTTATTCGCACCGACGAATTGTATCTAAGAATAAATGGATTGGATAAAAAACGCGGATACTATAATATCTAATATCAAATGGGGTTTGTTGTGGAAGTAGGTACCTATCTACAGTTTATGACGGCATATGGAAATATAAAGCTATATTATTATCTTTAAAGCTATATTTGACTCCCCTTTATATTAAAGGTCTATTTTATTTGTAAAATCTCTTGCGGCCTTACAGTTGACTTTAGACTTAGGTAAATAGTGGAATTACATGTATACTATACTCGTACTATTAGTATTAGCTTCTTAAAGAAATTGGCTCCAATTAATTGTCATTCTGTATATGCAACAAGTAGCAATTACAGTATTTATTTATTTATTTTAAATTACTTAGTTATGCTTTTAGTTGCGTCGTCGTGTTGCTTGAACTTGGCCTCTGTTCACGACAGTTCTCAAAACTAAATAAAGGAAGTAGTTGGCTTTGGTCGCTATTGAGACCCGCGCCCGGCCCGGCTCGAGCCAAATAAAGGCTCTAACTTCAAATAGACTCGTTTCAACTTTCTGCCGTTGACAGATACCTACCGGTATTCCTTTAAATAGGAAATATAAATAACAGGATATTTCTATTTGTTAAGAGTCACACGAACACTCCGCCCAAAAGCAACTCCCATAAAATAGAAATAACGCTCTTACTTTAATTACATGAAACTTATAATTGAAAAAACTGATAACGTGCACTTTTATTATTTTTGAACGTAAAGTTACGTTCGAATTAATTATTTATGAGTGAAAATCGTG
Source organism: Cydia fagiglandana (assembly GCF_963556715.1). NCBI lineage: Eukaryota > Metazoa > Arthropoda > Insecta > Lepidoptera > Tortricidae > Cydia > Cydia fagiglandana. The sequence goes on along the minus strand of NC_085947.1, from coordinate 18,691,017 downwards.
TTACCTACTTACTTTAAATAAACATAGGTACCTACCTACATGAAACTTGGCATGTCCATGTACGTAGGTAAATTATATGTATACGAGTATTAGTACCTACATATACGAGTGTAGTATGCCTGGTACTAGATAGTTTTAGTTGCTATAAAAAGAAAATAGAATCATTAAAAGTTTTGTATCTAAACTTGTATTCACTCTAATTAGTAAATTCTTTGTACTTTTTACAATTTCCAGACACGCCAACTATTTAGTACCAGACGCAGACATAAATAAATGTTTCTTGTAGTTCATGTCACATATTATTTCAGAATGTACTTAATTATGATGTGAGAGTGTTTTTTCGATTGTATGGCGGCGGCTAGGTTCGCGGGACTCTTAGAGTAGACGAGGTGGAAAGTTATCGGTTTCAAAACATGTGTCCAATTTGCATTCGTGCAAAACACGTTCAGAACGGATCAAACGAAGGTTGGGGATAGAGGACCTTTAGAGCCAGTGATTTGATCCCCATGTATATTCAGCGAAAATTAACAGTTTCGAAGACACCATGGAAAATTGGCTCCTTACATTTGATTAAACAATAATAAAAAAACAACGGGTTGTACTCTGGGAGGGCCGACAGAAGTGAAAACTCAATGACTAGTCCAAAATGTCTGCAGCACTATGTATAATTTTATATACCCATCCTCCTTTCTATTTAAAAACTTTAGTTTCGAAATTGCTGGCCAGTGAGCTTAAATTTGTAGCGTTAATTGTTTAAAATTCGAATAGAAATTGTAAAGTTACCCTGCAGACCTCACATCTAAATATATTTGGTCATGATATTTTGAGTTTTATTCACCAGTACTAGAGTTCACTTTTATTAGCGATTTCATCAAGATATAGCTTTATTGAATTATATTGAAGTGATATAAAGTTAGAATGTAACTGTGAGATCCTCGTATTTCAGCCCGTACAAGATTAGAACATTGAGCTTTATTGCTTAATATAAAAGTCCAGTTTTAAATAATTGACCTGATTATGATACGTTATGACTAAAGTTCTTTGGTGAATAACTTTGTCCGTCACCCATGACGTCAGCGCGTTACGCTGTCTAGAGTTTATATTTTTTTCCCCAACTCAAAAAGTGCTCAGCGCCGCTAAAGAAGTTTTCACTTCAAAAAGGTTCCTTTATTTTGAGTAATAAGTGACTCCTTCTATAGGTGTCCGTGTGGTACTTATACCACTAAACTACTATATTATACCACTCCATCTAAAACGCAGAGAAAAGTGTTCAAACAGTTCAAGTTTCAAATGCTCGCCGCGGACTCGAATTTAGAGGGACGGACGGCTCGATTCGGGAAATGAATTAGATCTCTGCTAGACATCAACAAGTTACGATACGGATAATTTAAAGATATCTGTAAGATAATTTGACGTTTCCGCGATTCTGGAGGTATTCTTGAACGATTTCGACAAGTTATGACTTAGATATCCAAGTCACATCTAGTCGATATCTAATGTAAATCTAGTTGATCTCTATATGGGGAAACGAGATATCTTGTGATTATCTCGTTTCCCGAATACGCGTGGGAGTTGGATAGGATAAAGTGCTCTCTCACGGAGCGCAAAACCTTTTTTTTTATTTATTCCATCCAAAAAAAGATTACGTAAATAGTTATAATTACTTGTATCCACATATGATGTACTATATTAAACCTTAATTCCTGTTCAATAATACTAGTGTGTAAGACAAGTTGGGACTGGTACTGAATACACGCCACTCTATTAAATTTCAAGCTAACATGTTTGAAATCCTGCGTTCAACGATGTATGATTATGCTATGTGTTATTTTCAGCAGCAATATAGAAGTAAAATAAGATAAAAAATATTGATAGCAAATTAGATACGCATTACATAATACTTACAAGGATTGAGAAACGCTTACAAAACAGCATAGAATTGTATTAACACTGTACATATCCGTTTATTTACCTCTATCCAACATTCTAGATAACTAATACAAATACATAATGCCCCAGATACGCTGTAAGTATCTGTATTACCTGCTCAATATATCAAAATATATCTATATATCTCAATATATCTGCTCAATGTACCTATCAATATATTACTATGGCAGGTTAATCAGATGTTAGTTATTGCCGGTTCAATTGGCGACGATAGATTAAGTTAATTGAATCGTTAACAGGTTTGTTTACTATAATTACTATACTATCAGAAACAGTGTTAACAGACCATTAGTGGAATTAATTTGATTTAACTACCTACATTTATTAATTGCAATCCATGGTCCATACAGTTGTTATACTTACATTATTAGGTACCTACAATAGGAGAACATTTACTCGCTGAACTAATGCTACTGAATAGAGTTTAGCAAAGTAAAGTTATTTTAATATCTTATTACATAATATTACCTTTTTTTTATATTATGAATGGGCTTACTCATGGCCACAAACTAGCCGAGGCGTAGGCGTACCTTAAAACATTTAATTGTTTAGTATTTAAATGTAATGAATCATTACTAGATTATAATAACTATTTAATTCTGGCATTTCTGTTTATATAGATAGGTAACATACTGTACCATTGCAGACTAAAGGTGGCGAAACGACTTGAAGTAGATATTTAATTTCATTGTTTTATGCGGGTTTTGCTGTATGTACATATTTTACATTATTCATAGTCAGGTATCGTTCCATTAGTATAGCGTGTCACGTTACCTATAAACAAGATTTGGCAAACCGTCGTAAATCGCTGTTCACTTTTAGAAATTGCTAGATAATTTTAAAAACATTTAAAATCACATTACTTTAACCTGGCAGATCCGCTTCAATTGCAAAACCAAAGTGCAGCAACAGGAAATTAAAATAGCAAGCTGCACTCAGCGTACGGCTGCCCGAGCACGGCTGCTTAATCAGACGTCTGCGGGCGCCCTTATTGCGCAGAGTAAATGAGAAGTGGATCCCTGAGCGTTTAGGTAATTGTAGGAAGCGTCGTTGAAACTTCCGGCATTTGCTGAAGTGCGGACAGTGGTTAGCGTTAGCTGCGAGGCAGCAAGCTAGAAGGCACACCTACTTGTAAAAGTATACAAAGAAACTTTATTATTTGAGCTAACTTTAATGCATTAAGTCCGCCATTTGTACTATCATGTATTGTGCAATAAAGATTAAACACCTAAATATATAACTCACAGTTGTGGAACTAGGAAGTTTGATGTAATATTGTTCCCACTATTTTGATTTTTATAGAAATTATTATAGTTTTTTTTGTAATTGATATATATTTTTTCTTCAGAATAAGGTCTTCTATCAGTTTTCTGATAATATCATCAAATGAATATCAAATCAGGATAACATTACTTGGCTGTTAAGTTTAGCCGTATTTATTCTAATCGTATTAAATATATTTATTATGCTTTAAAAATCTCCACTAGTGCATAGTGTAAAATTCCATGTTATACAATTCTCCCTAACCGTTACACCTTAGTGAAAAAGTACGAGTATTGCAGGTTACGTACTATGCCTAATTATACCTAACTAAAACTAAAATGCCACATTAAGTTTACACTGCACGCGGTGTATCGCGAGCCATTCTTAACCGAGTTATTGTGCCCTTGCTACAGGCCCCGCGACCCGTCCGCCGGGCCCGGGCCTCGTCGCCCCGGTACAAACAACGTTAATATTTACGTGTACGTGACGTGAATCTCCAGCGAGGGACATAATTTTACAAGTTTCCATTAAACTGTTATGGAGATAAAATACGCGGAGCTCGTAAGTTAATCGCTGAGAGGGACGAGGGCGGAGTGCAAATCTGTTGTTGATAGAAGGCCCCTTCAGGCGAATCTAGTTACTAACAGATAAGTTTTTCTTCGGCTTTACAGCTAGTTACATAAATATACTTATCACAAAAGGCAAAGTAAATAGCCTTTTAACTGTATAGACATCTATTTTCAAGAAACATTTATTTTTACACAAACCAAACATAGTCATTGTAGCCTACACAGCTTGCAAATATTCAAAATATAAAATCGAACAATGTAAAACATGGGAGATATTTAAATTAGTTTAAATTATCCCGCAGTCTAACTAAACTGCCCCCCTGCAATTTCAGTAAAATGTTATTAATTTAAAGTGTTGTCATATGATAATAGGTATCATCATATGACAACACCTGCCTGCTTAAAATACTTAGGAGTGCTTATCGACAACAACCTTAACTTTAAAAATCACATCTCCGCTTTATCTGGGCGAGTAAGGAAAATCTGTTACATTATGCGACTTCTCAGAAATGCAGCTAATATACTCACACTTAAAACTGTTTATTACGCGCTATGCCAGTCCCTCTTAACATACTGCAACACATGCTGGGGTAGTGCTGCAAAGACTGTGCTTATCGAGGTCGAAAGAGCACAACGCGCAGTGCTCAAAACAATGCTGAAGAAACCATTCAGATACCCAACAGCATGTTTATACAACGAAGTTGAAGTACTCACAGTGCGACAACTTTTTATTTTTAAAATATTACTACGTAAACACAAATCTGTATTGACTTCTAATGACCATGCACTTATGCTACAAAAAAGAGTGTATCGTACACAAACGCCAGAAGTTCAGAGTGTTGTGTCAAGTTGCTAGTCGTTTTGACCCATATATCTCAAGTTTTATCTACAACAGAGTCGTGAAAAAGTGTCAAATTAAGGACAGCTCAGTTTATGAGGCGAAACGGCTTTTGAAAAACTGGCTGACCGGCCTGTCGTACGATGAAACGGAGGAGTTACTATAGTAAACTCACTATATTGGAGTAAACACGCGTTCACTAACCTGGTTACGTTATTAATTATCTACATTAATTTTTTCTGTAGTAGGTATCCCACCAAAAACATAAATGTAAAAAAGGAGAGCCAAGTTCAATACAAAAATTATGCTTGGCTGTGGGGCTCGCCGCAAAAAGAATGGAGATCTAAATGAGTGCCACTGCCAAGTTCTATGCAAAATCCAAATATGTATTTATAGGAACAAAATAACATTATAAACAAGTATTAAACTCTATTTCTTTGCTTTATTGGATACCTATAACAATTGCTGTTATTTAAAAAAATGTGAGATCTTAAAGTAGGTTAGATTTGACTTGGCCAGTTTTCATTATATCAATCATTTTATATATATTGTAATTCTGATAAAACCTGGCATAATTTTTGTATTGAACTTGGCTCTCCTTTTTTACATTTATGTTTTTGGTGGGATATCAATACTTTTTGTAAAGAAAACTAGGCAGGTATTGAGATTTAATGTTTTTTCTTGTGTTTCCGCTGTATGGTTTTTACTTCTGTTCTTTGTATAATTATGTGGTGCCGCGCGCCGCCGACGACACACCGTTGGCCGGTTGTTTAGAGCGTATTACAAGTTTTTTGTATGGGGACACCACTTATTTTTTGACTAAACTTATTTTAATATAGCAAATATAATAAAAAAATGTATCGGAATAAATATAATAATACATATATTGGGGTAGTTTCAAATATCTGCTTGTAACGGTTCCAACGCTACAATAAAAAAATATTTTTTTGTATGGGGACCCCCCCTATTTTTTAACTTTTTTTTGTTTTTAGATTTTTTCCTACGCTTACACACAATAACGGAGCTGGATTCCAAATTTCATCCTTCTAGGTCATCTGGAAGTAGGTTAGGTTTAGGTACTTATATGTCAGTCACAATAAAAAATGTTTTTTTTTGTATGGGGACCCCCCCTATTTTATAACTTTTTTTATTTTTAGATTTTTTCTTACGCTTTCACACAATAACTGAGCTGGATTCCAAATTTCATCCTTCTAGGTCATCTGGAAGTAGGTTAGGTTTAGGTACTTATATGTCAGTCCCAATAAAAAATGGTTTTTTTGTATGGGGACCCCCCCTATTTTTAAACTTTATTTTATTTTTAGATTTTTTCCTACGGTTACACACAATAACCGAGCTGGATTCCAAATTTCATCCTTCTAGGTCATCTGGAAGTAGGTTAGGTTTAGGTACTTATATGTCAGTCCCAATAAAAACTGTTTTTTTTGTATGGGGACCCCCCCTATTTTTTAACTTTATTTTATTTTTAGATTTTTTCCTACGGTTACACTCAATAACCAAGCTGGATTCCAAATTTCATCCTTCTAGGTCATCTGGAAGTAGGTTAGGTTTAGGTACTATAAGTCATAAGTCAGTCTTAAAATTTACGACTTTTTGACCTTCATACCTTTATAACCGTTTGAGCTAGCTTCATGAAATTTGGGCTTCTAGATATCCTTATGGATATAATTAAACACACGTAGTTTTATGTGTTTACGTCAAAGATGTTTTGAGTTATAGAAGGGTCAAAAGTGGCACCAAGTGGTTCGTGTAATATTACACTCGGCGCTGGCTAGCCAGTTCCTTTGCTTGAACTTGGCTTGACACGCTGCCGCGTGTCTAGATATTGCAGTATTGTTATTTCGCAGCTCACATTTACTTTTGTTTTTATTCTACATATTTTCCAAATACATACTCGTTTTTTTCAATGGACTGTTGTGTCAACCGACCTTACCTTTATCTGTACCACACCAAGTATTGGCCTCCGCGATACAGGCTTGCCTAGTGCGGAGACCATCGATATCGAAATTGCATCGCACGTTAAGATAAGTTCCTTACATAATAAATTAGTGAATAAGTTTGTAAATATAGTTTACTTAAGTTTATTGTACCTACTTATCTTAAATAAATATTTTTCATTTTTCATTTTTTCATTTTCATCTTACCAAAATCATATTTTAACAATTAAGCACGTTGCGTTACTAAGCGACACTCCGATGAAATGCTCCAATACACCATAATTTTATGAAATTCGTGTTTATTAGAAATCATTGAGTAAATAGGTACCATGCTGAAATATTTTGTTACATATTTTTATGGCTTAAAACATCCTATTATCTGTGCAACACAAAGAAAATACAGAAAGGTAGAGCATAAAAGGGATGTCTTTCATGGGCTCTCTTTGAGTAAGTCCCTGTAATATTTTATATTTACTTTTAACTGTACCGTATTTACTGAATGGGTCATTCAAAGTACAAAGGTTTAGGGTTCACATTTGTCTTCTTTGTACTCAAAAGTTTTGAACATTAGTAATATAAATATAGATAAATACTTATTATATAGGTACATAGGAAGCATACATAACTCCCCTGATTTATGGATGCTTGACTTGTCCCTACAAAAAAAAATATGCCTGATAAAAACAGGGAGACGTGAGACTGGGAATCAAACCCAGGGCCTCCAGATGTATAAGGCAATCGTCACTATACGAGTAGGCTATTAGTCCGTTTACGTATAATACATAATTATGTATAATAAAAATAATATGACGTATATAGGACGTAACTTATGACCCAAATTTCACCTAATCACTTACTAAATATGTACAATTTCAGCTTAAGCTAATAAGCGTATAGCTAAGAGGGACAGGCGATCGCTCGGAATAATTAAATTGCCACTGTCGAGTTGAAGCACAAACAGCCAGAAATTCTGAGCGACACAGTTGATTAAACTGAAAAGGAGTCCGGCGGTCCTTTGAGCTTGCAGTAGGAGGTACTTAAGAGACTTGTACCGGGGCTTGAATAAATTTAAATGACTAATATTTCGGACGCGACATGCCTTACTACATTTCTCATATCAGTCGTAAGTGACGTTCAAAATCTCATTGAATTGTTAATCGTATTCTGGTGCAGTAAATCTCAACTTTAAACATTTTCGATATCACTTACGGTAGTTATACTTGTTACGGTAGTACAAGTAGGTATACATACACCGAACTGTAGAAACGCTACTTAACTTCATCTTGCTGCTTGCCTTATTTTAATATTTGGGTTAGGCACAAGTTTTCACAAGCGGCGGCCATTTTACTTTCTAAACCATGGAGATAACTGCGCCTTTTGAACAGGTTCACTACGTCGTCGGGTCTATTCGGCCCGACATGCAAGTATGTGGCTTATAATTGTCACAGAGAAAGTGTTAAATGATGAGTCAACATGAGTTACTAGTGATTTATTTATAGCCACCAGCAACATGCTGAGATGGGGCCATTTCGTGGCACTTTAATCTTATTTTGTGTTTTCTTTTATACTATGTACTGTTCCGATTGTTTGTGCTTACGAATAAATCTATTCTATTCTATTCTATTCTATTTACCACAGTTTAACGTTATTGTAAATGGCGTCAAGGTTTTAGATTTAGCTCACCGTTTCAAGGTAAAGCCACATTATTACATTAACTCTTTTTTCGAAGAGTCTTCTTTGTATGAACTATATGACGATTCTAACGAATTTAATTTATTGCAGTTTGTTTATTTATTAATGTAGACTTATATTCATGTCTAGCAATAAGAAAGCGAAACGTGCACACGTCCACTTACTTTTAAAAGGATCGCCACCGCGGTTTTAATTCTAGCTATTAGCTAGCCACCATCGTGGTTTAAAAAAATCCAATATGTACGAGTAAGTAGCATACCTGATATATAGGTAATGCCGGTAATGGTATACTAATATTAAAAATCAAATTATGACATTTCGCACTCAATGCTGGCATAATGCAGCGACCATTCTCCTGGTAATAATTGAGTGACAATTTACCGGCCGATGAAATGGCGTACATTACCCACGGGCCGGCCGCGCCGCGGCGCGTTATGATCGGTGTTGGCTGTCTGTATTCTGATTGTCTGGGGTAGCAGGGAAGTCGAATTCGCAAATTAACCAAATCGGCATGACTGGCACATTTATGTAAATTTTTGTGTTCATAGGTAACTAATACTCATCCAGAAAATGCTATCCAACACAAACACTGTTAACTTGAATTGTATTATCACATAGTTCCTAAATAATAATGTGGCTACCTCCTGTGTCCATCATCAGATCAGCTCAATGGTACTATACTTAATATAGCATTATGACCCAACTTACTGTGTGTGAAGTTTCAGCTAAATCGAATAGTGAGAAGTGGTGGGTCTAATTTAGCTTTGATTTGATCCTTATAGGTACATGCAAATTTTGCAAGTTAATTTAGGTGGTAAAGAGGGAACTTGAGAATGATGTTAAAATACATAGTTATTTACAGTACGGTCCCACTTTCCGTTGTATGATTTACAGTACATGGTGGCCCTTTAAACTTTCACAAGTGCGGGAAAATACGACCATATATACTGTAAAAGAGATTTTGGTTGTATGTTTGGAGAGCAAAGTCTAAGAAAAAATCGTGCCCTCGTGTTTGTCAGCTGAAGGAGATGATGCTGTTCAGCGCGATATTGTCATCTTTGTGTCGTGGTAAAACTGGATTGTCAAGCGTCAACTTTTGACTACCAAAATAACCGTAAAATGTACGATGCCATACATACAGCTCTAGCTTTATGTGCACAGAACGACTCCCCCGTGAATAGTACACGTACCTAGAAATCGTCTAAGCTAACTTTGCACTGATTTGACCGACTGACGTGTCAGTATTAACGTTATATTTTCATAGAAATTTGGCATTGATGACATTGCTACACCTTGTCATTGCAAATGCCACGCAAAGTTAGCGTGTTTCGACTCTATTGAATTTGGAATGGCACTCGGGCATTCGCGGCGCATCCCGCCAATTGATTTAAATATGAAACGGCTCGCGCGAACGCTGCATACCATTAATTGAGGATTACTGCCTGGACGTCTATTCGGACTTGTGTAACATTAATCTACTTTAAATGTTTTCATTTATTATCATTAAGCTAATTGAACACAATTACAAGATAAAACGAAAACCCAAATCACCAGTTTTCTCCGTTTCAATAAAAAATGTCTTTACTTTAGCTATATTTTGCGAAGTTAAACGCCTTTTCAACTATATCTTGCTGTTAACATAATTTTAACTGTGAAACTTTTTAAAGAAAATGCAACGACAGTAGAAACATCCGCACAACGTCTGTTAATGGTTTATTGCATTTTCCATTTATATTAAACGAGACTAAAATGTCTGGAGTGCCGTTTAAAGTTCCGAGAAACAATAACAAAGTGCTCGAAAGGAACGTTTAGCGCTGCGGCGAAATAAAAATAAGCGGGGAAATAAAAATATAATAGAGCTGTGAAATAAAAACATAATTGAGGTCAGTAATAGCGGCGCGGCGAGCCTAACGAGCGGGCTTCTAATTACGAGCCGCGCTCTGCAGTTAGGATGATGACGCTGGGAAATATCGACGAGGGCGAACAAGCCATCGTTGTATGGCGAGATAGACTCGGTTCTAATGGTACAGTACCTGGGGGCCTAGCCAAGTGATAATCTTTTATAGAAAGCGCCGAACGAAACTTAAATAATGTATAGACGTTGTTTATTACCTACATACCGGGTGTGGCCTGTAACACGAGCAAATAATTAAAACATAGATTGTACTCCTCAAACGGTGACACTTTTGTTCAACAACTTTTAAAAAATATGAAGTATTTAGACTCCCTATTTTTCATACAAAATAAATATTATCTTCAATGGACGCCATCACCACGCCATATAATTGTGACTGACGTTGTTTGTCAAGCCATACACTGCACATAACAAAATACACATAACAAACATACACATAACAAAATTCGCAATACACAATACACTGCGTCCTTGAATAACTTTTAAAGTGTATTAAAAATCAAACTACAAGTTATTTTTAAAAGTCGCTGAACAAATGTTGATCAGTATGAGGAATACAGCCTACAGTTAAATTTTTTGCTCATATTACAGGCCACACCCGGTATACATTCGAACTTTCGATTGGCATTTGTTGATCTGATAGACGATTATCATTTTGGCTACGGTCGACTCGACTCCCAATATTATTAGAACATGTATTTTTGATTTATTTTAATTGCAACATTGTTTTTCTTTTTTTCGATTTCTAAACAAAGCTAATTCAATCACACGTCAAAATGCTATTGATTCAAATTTCATTGTCGATTTGCTGACACTTGGCAGGTAGGTGGGTCGTTTCGCTAGAAAATAGACACAACCATGTATTACCTATCCAAAATTCCAAAATAACCTATCTGCATCTAAAATATAAGACAGTGTGTTGAGTATTTTTAAAGAAATAAGAAAACTATCACGTCGATAACCACATAAACATTATCGGAAACGTTATTAACTCCAATATATCATTTCAACTGACATTGGCTCCCATTTCTTTAGTTACTTAGTTCAACTACATTCTATTTTTTTTCAGGTATGTTGATATTAAAATTAGGCAGTTAACTGTATGAATTTATAGCTCAAAATCAACAAGCAATTCCAAATATGTAAAACGGACTCATTCCTAGTAAATCTGCACAACTTTGCAGTTTTCAGTACGTTTTAAGTACTTTGCTGAATTTTTGGCTGACACTTTTATAAATATTCAGTGTTTCCAAAAGCTATTGTGAGCGAATACAATGTTTACGTTCCAAATAACCGCCGAAATCGCGAGTAATCTGCCAATTTGCACGACTAATAGAGGCAATTACGCCGGAAAATGTTTATTTTCCCGAAAATCTCGCACTGTCTTAAAGGAACATTTAGTGGGTCGCGTCGCGTCGCTGGGTCGCGGCGAACTGTGCTACCCAACTACGCATAATTTTCGTTACGTTGTTAGAATTTGGCCTTTATTCCACGAGAACATAGTTCACAATCAAATGAATTTTCCAATGGCTGTTATACGTGGTAGGGCAGTGAGAATTCCATTAAGACCTCTGCAAATACGACTGAAATTACTATTTACATTATAAACCGATTTTAAAACGGGAAATTAACTTACAACTTAGTAGTCACGCACAGTATGATTTCAGATAAATGTTTCCTTTTACAAACACTGCGTCGAATATGAAATTAGGTCCAATTCAATCAAAATCAAAATCTCAAAAGTATTTAGGTACGTACATAGGATTCTTTGAAAAGAATTTTATTTAGAAAAAGTCGCTAAATGTCGGTTTATGCAGACCAAATGTCCCGAGGACGAATCGAATCTGGAGGCCTTGGGACTTGTTCATATTTACTTTCGCTTGTGACATCAGTTTAGTTAATCACAGGTCTAGAGTTACCTATCTATAGAGATAAACAAACAAACGACATGACCATAGACTTTTACACTCGTCTTCGATGCCGTCGACGAGGCCGACCACCGCGAAATCCAGATACACTCCACGACGACACGCCACTACTCGCGGTGCACCCGCACCGAGTAGCTGACAATCACACTACACTCCACACTTCCAATAAGACAGCTAGGTAACTTTTAGACTCACCCACACACTGCCTCACAGCGTCCGCGCGATGTCGATGTCGCGATCATATATATATCATCCCTATCGGTGGTTCGGGAGGCCCAAAAAAGGAGTCCTCCCAACCGCAGCCAAGACCTCCAGAAAAATTCTTAGGGATGCTGTAGAGCACAGTACAAAAAAAAAAACAATAAATGTTCATTATTTTTCTGACTATACCACTGTTTACTTTGCTCCTCCTGCCTGGACCCCCATACTCTTTTGTACTCATGAATTGTTCATAATATATGTGTGATGGCTTCCCTTTTGCACAATTATCTTTGAGGCGGCATTCTAGATCTGTGGTTTGAAACCAGCTTTTACAAAGTTTGGACATTTATCATGATTTGAAAGCAGTTGTTGTTTAGCGGTTTCCCTGGCTAGTTTACCATTTCAGCTCTGTAACACAAAGCGAGCTATCTAGGCAATACGGAGTTGTATCGCGAGTAAAGTTGCAACAAAGGCGCAGCTGCAACTCTTTAAACTCCGCCGATGCACTGGAACGGATATCGCTTGCCCACTAGATAGTGCATGCAAGGTAACTCGCGCTCAGCACCTATTTGCGTTCATATTGGTTTTAGCTTTCTTCCTTATGGCAAATGTCCAAAAAGGTACTTAGTTAACTTTAGATCCGTGAACCCTTGCACACTATTAATTGGTAAAGTAATGTTTTTCAGATACGGATATGATGGTCCCAGTTTTCCGCGAGACAGTGCAAAAATGCCAGCGTCTAGCACTTATTGTTGGAACAAACGTTGTTAAAACTTACAGTTACTTTTTCATGACGAAAACAGCATCGATTAGAAATTAACTATGTTCCCATATTTTCAAGATCTGACATGCATACATTTTTATCAAATAATACAAATAATTAAGAAATAAAATCCTTTCCTGAATATATAGCCAATTTTAGATTAAAATGCTTTAATTGCAATTGAGTAGAGCGTACCGTAGTATTTCGGCCTATATAAGCTTTTATGCCTGGCAACCACGAATCTTTATGAACTCACAATGTAGTGTTTACGAGGGAGTAGTCTATGAGTGGGAACAAATATATCCACGTCCGTGAGTGCCGATATCGGAACTACCTACACTCATTTAACTTGGAGACGCCGAGCTGTGGATTCATTATTATCTCCCACGGTCCAAGAGCTCACTGCTCAGTGATATGTTACGAGTACGTAGGTACCATCTGTGGGCTTACCACTATTTTATGAACTTCTGAAATCTGTATAAAGGACCAATTATTTTATTACTATTATTAAAATGAAACATAAATTCCAAATTGATAAACAAAACAAATCTTGGAACTTTTGTGTCAGGACTCAGGAGGATCATAATATACACTCGTGAATAGGTTAAAAAGTGTTTTTTTGCTAATATGATTGCACGGACTGCACAGAACACCGCGCAGTCTATTTCTTTAAAATTGTTAGTGATTGTTTTTGCTATATCGACAAAGTCGTAATTAATTAATTAGTTATACTTATTTTAGGTACATAATTACCTCGATCTGAAAAGAGATTTCCTCGCTTCTACTCACACACATATCAATTTGCAATTTCCTTAGAGGCTTGCACATGCATAATTGCATATTGAGGAATTGTATTGTATTAATTATGTAAGTACATTATGTCCCCATTATTCGATTGAGCTGAAAAGTCACATACTTGCGTAAGTTGGGTGACAATGCAATATTCTTCTCATGTGATGATTGACACCGGAGTTGGACATAGGAACTCTATGGTGATACACCGCAGCCTTATTGTGTTTAGGTTTGTTAGATTTGTCTCCATGAGCCTAGTTGACTATTTAGAAAGAAAACTACAGTCAGCGATTAAAGCTAAAGCTTATGTATCAAACATGAAAATTGTGTCAAAAAACTTATTAATGTAATTGCCACAAATAAATCTTTTTTTATTTCCATTACACGGTCATCGTATTCACATACTATTTCTCATGTGGTTGGTGTTTGTAGCATTTTGCTCGAAGCTCGGCCACTCGAGAGTACTCGCGCCGCTCGCTCGGCAACCTCGAGACGAAAACTTGATTTATTCTTCGCAGCGAACTGAGAGCTCCCTCCACCACCCCCTGAGGGGGCTGAATAAATAATAAGTGTATTTGTGCTCGATTTGAGTCCATCCAACAGGAATTTTAATTTTATGTTTTTTTGGTGGTTAGCTGCGCCATGAGAACAAGTTGTGGTAGGATAAGTAATGATGGTTTAAAGTCCGATATTGTTGTGCACCGAAGGATTTTTCGAGGGACTTTTTAACGATATTCTGAACTCATCGGTACATTGTGTTTAATTGTTACTTACGGATATATGTATTAAACAAGTTTCTTGTAAAACTTTATGCGAAGAGGCTCGAAATCTATAACACGAACATAAGCATTGATAGTGATAAGTAGATAAGTATGCTTTAGAACCATTTCTTATTACGAAGCGTCTTCAAATGCCTCCCAAAAAATATTCCAATAAAATTAAAAAATATATTCAAGTACAATTCATACTTTCACAACCAGAATTATTAGGAAGAGTAAAATTACAGCAGTTTTTAAAGGAGTTTTTTATGTAAATAAATATGATTTAAAAGTCATGGGGCCACATAAACAAGAGTAAAGAGTTTTCTATGCAAATAAATGTGATTTAAAAGTCAGGCCACATAAATAAAAGTAATGTGTACCCAAATAAAATACTACATTAACTTTATTTCTTAAAAAGTTATAATCTTACAACACATGCTATACTTAATACGGCAGTTTACTCTATTTAAGTCTGAATAAAGCGTCACTAGACTAAAATCAGTTCCCGACCCTTCTTTGAATCGCCCCAACGTGTAATAATGTCTAATTTAGAACGGCTACAAATATAATGACCACCAAAAAATACTTTGGTACCCTAAATAAAAAAATCATGCTTACCAAAAAAAATTACTGAACACCAAAAAAATAAGGCCTAAAATTACAAATGTACCACCATTTTAATTACGACTGCACTTCAAATTGTATTCGAATACCAAATATATTGAATGATTACCAAAAATCATTAATGATCACCAAATCTTGAAGACCAAATAAATGCGATATTTTCACCTAAATAAACCACTATGATACCAAAAAATTTATACATATTACCAAATAAAGTAAAATGATGCCAAAATTACTAGCCCCTCCCGCTCAACCCCCGTACCCCGCACCGCATAACATAGGTAGGCATACTGAAATGCTACTAGAAAAGTATGTTAGGTTAGGTTTGTACTGCTATCAGTTAAGTGGGCTAGGTTAACACTGCGACCCTTACAGAAACGAATTGCTACTAGAAAAGTGGGTTAGGTTAGGTTTAAACTGCGACCCTTACAGAAAAGAAATGCTACTAGAAAAGTGGGTTAGGTTAGGTTTGAACTGCGAACCTTACAGAAACGAAATGCTACTAGAAAAGTGGGTTAGGTTAGGTTTGAACTGCGAACCTTACAGAAACGAAATGCTACTAGAAAAGTGGGTTAGGTTAGGTTTGAATTGTGACCCTTACAGAAACGTAATGCTACTAGAAAAGTGGGTTAGGTTAGGTTTGAACTCCGACCCACACAGAAACGAAATTCTACTAGAAAAGTGGGTTAGGTTAGGTTTGAACTGCGACCCTGCCAGATAAGAAATGCTACTAGAAAAGTGGGTTAGGTTAGGTTTGAACTGCGAACCATACAGTAAACGAAATGTTACTAGAAAAGTGGGTTAGGTTAGGTTTGAACTGCAGTATCGGAGGTCTACAATCGAGTTCCCGAAACCCCGTCAACAAAGCGCGCGGCGGAACACCCCAGGGGGTTTAGTCCGTGGAAGTCGGACATACCCACTGAGCTTCTCCCGGGCCAGTGGGATCCATAAGGATTCCCTCTGGGTCATCAAAAAAAAAAAAAAAGGTTTGAACTGCAACCCATACAGAAACGAAATGCTACTAGAAAATTTTGCTTTGCTTTAATAGGATAGCAAGATTTAAAAATTTGGTTATAATTTTACATTAAAATGGAGTTCTAATTTTGGTGGTCATTTACTATTTTTGGGTTTACAATGATTATTTTGGTGTCATTTTATTTAATAGGATAGCACGATGTAAAAATTTGGTTCTCAATTGACATTAAATTGGGGTTTGAAATTTGGTAATTATTTACAATTTTTGGGTTAATAATGATTAATTTGGTGTCATTTCCTTTAATAGGATAGTAAAATGTAATAAAATTGGTAATCATTTCACATTAAAATGGTGTTACAATTTTGGTGATCATTCATTATTTTAGGGTGGTAAAGTAGATTTTTTTGGTATTAAATTTTATTAAATCTGGTGATCAGTTAAATAACAGCCATTTAGAACAAAACATGAAAGTTTTGTGTTGCGTAAATTCTGCCGACATAAAAGAAGTTCGGAGAAAATTGCGAATTAATATTTGGAAAGTATTCCCTGGGCCTTGTCGCTCCGCGGCAGTACTCCGGACCCCCGGCATTCCGGGTATGAGCTTCATTACTAAATATTTTTCGTGAAATTATAATCAACAATCAAACGTGTAATCGTAGAATATTGTTTTTGATTGTATTATTTGTACGTTGTATGTTTTTTATTATGTGTATGGCAATAGAAATATAAATGCTTTGTGGAAATTTCAATAGTCTGCTCGTTACGCTTGGCGAGATACAGCAGCAGCGCGCTGACAGATGGACAGACGGACGGGTAGCGAGGGTTTACCGGCTTTGTGAAAATTTCAACTGTCTATCTATTACAGTTGGTCGGATACATCCAACTAAAAAGTTGATTATCGGTTTTAAAATATAAATAAAATATGTGCCTATGTTATAAAATATAAATAAAATATTTAAGTTATAGTAGGCAGAGAATAGTTAGCAGGAAGTTTACATTTAATTATTTAAGTTTAACCTGTTTAACGTATATTATGCATACTAGCATTCTAGCAGTAGACTACTACTACTACCACTAGACTACTACTACTATGGCACTACTACTAGATACGTCTGCGAGCGATATTCCAAATTTTATATTAAAGGAAAAAATTAAAAAATTACGCTTCCGCTTCCGCTTTAATTATTAATTATTTTTCCATTTTTTCCTTTAATATGGACTACTACTATGGTACTACTATGGTACTAGAATGTAAATTTTCATGATAACAAACTAATCTGAGTCCGTTCCCAAACCCCAACCTATATCAATACTAAATTCCATCTAAATAAAAATAAAAAAAGGCTTATACATATAAAAATAAATTCAGACGTTTAAGCGCGAAGAGGTAAGGAGCGAAAATACAAAGTTACTTTCATATTTATGTCAAAAAATTTGATAGGAAGTAGAGATTTGTATACTTTTACAGCCGCTCCTTGTCTCAAACCCCCTACTACCCTTTACTGCTAACACCCATTATATTATCACAGATAACCATTTTCCAGTACTTTGCACCCAACAACCGGAGCGGCCGGGACGAGCGACATTACTTTATTATAAGCGAGGCGGCCATTACCGCCGGCGCTGCTAATTAATATAAATAATTGACCGATATTTCAGCGACGACGCTGGAGCGGCGAGAGTAGGGCGAGAGCTCATACAAGCTTTAAATATTTTAACTCGTTTTGATATTATGTAGTGTGTACCATATAAGGCAGGGTCGCCGTGTGACGTGGGCCTTGACGCCTTGGCCACGCACGCTCCCAGGCAGCAGCAGATAAATTGAGAGAAAGTAGACTTCGCTGGTATGGTCACATTAAGCGCAGAGATGATAGCTACTCTGTGAAAACTGTACTCAACATCGGTACCCAATCTAGAGGAAGAGGCAGACGACCAGCTCCCTGGTGGTCAACTGTGGAGAGGGATTTAAAAGCCCAGAAACTTACACCAACGACAACCCGGGATAGAATATCCTGGCGCCGATACACAAGGAGACCCGACCCCAGGTAAACTGGGATAAGGGCACGAAGAAGAAGAAGATGGCGGTAGGCGGCAGCGTCGAGCTTGCGTTCCGAGTCTCTTTGATTTCCTGTATCAATCACACTAACAGATACAAAACAAATGAAACGTCCCATTTTCCTCGCCCTGGATGGAGACCTCGTTTAAATGAAAGTAACGATTCCCGCTTTCCCTCATTAAGGAAGAATGTCCGCCTTAATAAATAACCCCATTTATGCACTTATTAAATAATAGAAACAGCTTCCTGGAATCTGATTCTATTTTTTTACAATTTGATATGGTTTTCATCCTGTTTTCAGACGATCTTGAAAATCCCTTGCGCAGAAAGAAGTTTTGCTTGCTCTATTTGCTTTACATATATGTATATATTTTTTCAACTAAAACTGGGACATATTTTGAATGAGTTATAGCCGTTATAGGCACCGTTATACTTGAGTATACTAGCCTATGCCTTTTACGTAACATACTTATATTTTATATAAGTATATTACGTAGAATTTCATGCAATTTAAGCATGTCGTTTTAAAAAAGAGCGTAACTTCGATTGTATAGGAGCGGCTTTATGGTAGTTCAAGGTCGTATCAAATTGTCACAACGGAGTCGACCTCCAAGGTGTGACAGGAGAATGTTTGTAAAGTCGGGTAATCGCCGGCAAAGCTGTTCGGGAAAGGGTCGAATTTACCTTTATTGTGGGATTGTGAGAAATATTTGGGTGTTTCGGCGCCTGCGAGGTATAACGCGGCGGCGAGGGGCTTGAAACAAAGGCTTCACGACTGTATTACTGATGTTTCGCCAAAAACATTTTAAGTTTTTAATATTATAAATAAATAAATAAATAAATATTATTATCATGGTATGTGTGGTCTGTAAAGTATGTATACCTCCAGGGTAATTTTTTTAACTAGGACATTTGGGCAGCCACCTGATCCCGTGCTGCTACGGACGGCTGCACAGTCCAAATTTAACTTCAGTGGGATGTACCTATAATATGATACGCAGACGTAGGTGCTCGTGGGAAAACTATTAAATTACCCAGGTTTATGCACCTTCCCGTTTCCCGGAAATTCCTACACTGTTCTAAATACCAAATGCCACGAAGATAAGGCCGGTACCCCCACACAGATAATTGACTGTCCGTGATCCTTATTGCCAAGGCATAAGGTTGAACGATGCTCAGAGAGTGTTGCCGTTACAGCCGAGACGTTTCTCAGAGTTTGTAGCAAGCTCGGGGACCCATTAACGATAAGGCAACGCCGAGCAACTGCTAGTGTTTTAGGTTAATTTGTTACTTTACCAATAGCTACGTAATCAGGTATAGGTATCATTTCCATTTAGGTACTCTTTGTTCTTTGTCATTGTAGTTTCACCTTTCTTCATTAACACTCAATTAATATGACAGTCAAAATATTTTAAAACAACACTTACACGAAACCTAAAACTCTGTTTGGAAGTTAGTATTTGGTAAAGTGAAATCCCTACTTAATATTATGAATTCGAAAGTAACTCTGTCTTTCTGTCAGTCTGTTACCTCTTCACGCTTAATTCGCTGAGCTAATTTAGATGGAATTGAGTAGGTATTCTAATAGTTTAAGTTCCCGAAAAAGACATAGGATAGTTTTTATCAATTATCATCATCATTACTCCACGCAGACGAAGTCGCGGGAATGAAACAGTACAGTTTATGTATGTAAACCTATGGACAGAACCGCGTGCAAGGAATCAACGGCGCGGGTCACGACCTTTATCATACGTGAGCAATATTAATATCAGGAACGTGAGCCTCTCCAACGCCGGGAGACTCCAAGCTAATAGGGCCTCACACGACCTTGGCTAATGGCATAAAATTTGTTAATATTAATATTTGTTTGTTTGTTTGTAAGCAATAATGTACTTATACTGTAAGTTTTCGTTTTTTTTGGCAATAAACATTTTGAATTGAACCAAAGAGAGCTAGCGTCTCCGGTGACTGTTTATAACCACTCATTACAATCCTGTGTGGCATTCAAAAACTCATTCAATAGTTTATCCAATATCAAACAGATCAGATATTAAGTAATCAATTCCAAAATCAGACATACCTTATTTCAACAACTTGTTATGCTTGGTGGGGCAGAGTGCTGGACGTTCTGGTACAGTTTCTCCCTCTCACAATAAAATATCTGGTGAAAAAACGATATATATATGAAAACCAAATAATTTCAAAAAAGCCATGTGTGCTTGCTTACCATATATTTTATGACGATTGCGTGTTTAGGTACATGTGCCTTAATGACAACGTGCTTGATGATAAATCGCTTTTAACCAGTTTTACACCCTTTAAAACTGACCTTAAAACAAAACGCGGAAACGGCACAATTGAGTCAATAATCAAATGAACATTTTTAGGCACTTTATCACTCGGCACATTATTCATTTCCGGGTCCCTGGTAACGAATCGCGCCCCGAGGGCCCAGCTCGCGAAATAACAAGTTTTTGCTCGTTTGCGGAGGCGAGCAGATTTATATGCTCGCGTCGTCCATAGCTGCGTGGGCAGAGAACTCACTTGCTTAGATTTATGTGCTGGCGTTAGTCACAGCCTCGGGGACAGCGGAGTCAGCCGCTGGCTCATACTCCAAGCAACTTATTAATAGACATGTAACCAAGCGTGTTGCAATCCACAACTACAGCTACAAGTGAGTACACGTCATGCATTATCAAAGCTAAGTCTTCTATCAGGGTTGGCGCATCAACATTTTCTTAAACCAAGACGGGTTTTGGATCTAGGTAGAAGAGCTCTCTTTTCATTGTCATAAATAGTCATAATAGTAGGATATGGGAGACTAGGAACGTTTGGAGAATTTGACGGAGCTTTTAATGTAGATTATATAATTTGAATATGACATTGCGCCTTCGAGAATCAAGCCGGGAGCTATAAGGAAAATCCGCGGTCTACTTTAATGATGTTGACGCAGTAAGTAGGTCTACACCGCGCCGAGCCCTCGCAGCTATTTTCCTATGCAAATACCTGTTATTCCACCTATCAGCTCTAACAAAATATTGTTACATCTTGGGAGGCCTTACTCTGTGTCATTTTGTAAATTATTAAGTTCAGCTTTCATGTTTATTTATTCAAACTTTAGTGCACAAAATACACACGTATATAAATACATTCTTTATTTCAAACACAATGATCGACACCGAAATCTCGGCTCTATAAGTACCTTCCATTCAGGTTATACAACACATAATTCACAAAAGGAAATTAAATTATGCGTAGTTTGAGTGGGAGCGATGAATTTTAGTGACTGCTGGTATTAAATGAAATATCTAATAATAAAACTTGGAACGAAATAACAATGTTGTTCATTCCATTCTTAATTATAATTTGTCTGAATTTCGGTTCATTACAATTGGCTTACAGAGTTTCGCATTTTAAAACATTTTATTTCGCAGTATTTTCTGTTTGTAGAATAACTTCTCCCTCATAAAGGTAATGCCTTTTAAACATTATTAAAAGCTTTAAAAAAGAAATATGACTAAAATAAAATTCTGCGTACCATATATACTTACATAATGTACCTACATTCAACGGAATGTTTTGCATCACATAACAGACTTACTATTTCACTTCTACAGTAAATATTTGATTAAAATTCATCGGCCTACGCTATGCGACAACATTTCCATCTTCACTATAGGTTGCAGTCCTCAATTTTCTCCAGAAACTTCTTGTATGGAGTTAAAAAACATTACTCCCTTTGTTCAGTCAGGTAAGCAAAACCGAGTTTCCGCTTGAATTCCGCTCGCATAGTTTGAGTCATTACTCGTTAGTGTATAACGTTAGTTGTGTCACTACGAGTTCCGGGGCTTGCTTACGTTGTTACCTAGCAAAGCGGGTGGGATTCGCACTATGGAGGTTACAGCAGGTACATGAGGCGCTCCAGTTGTGGAGCGAGTGAGAGAGTTCATCTGAACAACATTCATTTATAATACACGTAATTACGACCTTGACGATCGTATTGGTGACTGATTTCACTTGTTTCACTTGATTTCACATGCAGCAATCAGCGACCGTGAGCAATCTTCAAAGTCGTATCAAACAAAGATCAAGACCCCTATTCGACAAGCGACGTTTGACGTATCGTGTTGATCTCCCGTTGATGTGGGAAAAATCATAAGTTCTCGAATACGTACAATGTCAAAATTTGACATTAACAATCCACAGTTGGGGTGACAAGCAAACCAAACCGAACCACCCTTAGTTTAGAGTTGAGTTTTGCTTGTACCAAATGACTATCCACCGTTGATGGAATCAACACTCAGTATGCAATAAAATCAACTGTTGATTTGGCGTGGATGCGAAATCTGACAGTTGTACGTGTCGAATTTGGCCCCAAGACTGTTACAAAGTGTTAAATCCGAATTGGACTCCAGATGTCAATGTTTTCTATTAGGAGAGCCAACATTTTGACACATTAACCTACACCATTAGTTTGTAGCTCCCAAATGCAATTGGAAACCAACCGAATTGCAGCCGTTGTGACAATACAAAGGGCCGATGAAATGAAATAGGTAGGTTAATGATTAATTAGTGGCCGCGGTAGCGCACCCTTTGCAACTTCAGTACCTACTGCAGCTCCGGCCGATTTGTGGCATTTCCTACTACATTTACATTGGCGAGCTCTATATATGTCGTCGTAAATTTAAGAGTTGGACTCTTGTCGGTGTAGCTCTCTCCATTTGACTATCCAGGGCCGCCTCCTTGATTTCCTTATACGACATTACAGCTACCTTTTCTTTTATTTGTGTTATGTAGCTTATCCTCGGCCTTCCCCTTCCTCTCTTGCCTGCAATCTTTCCTTCTATTATGTTATTTATAAAAGCGTCATGTCGTATAAGATGACCAATCATTTTCCCTCTCCTACTCTCTATTGTCCTCAACAATTGCCTTTTCTCTCCTACTCTTTTTAACACTTCTTCATTTGTGATTCTTTCTGTCCATTTGATCTTTTCCATTCTCCGCCAACACCACATTTCAAACGCTTCTAGTAGTTCTCTGTCTTTTTGTGTCATGGTCCATGCTTCGCATCCATACAGCGCTATGCTCCATATAAAACTTTTAATGAATTTTCTCTTGGTTTTCCTCGATATGTTTGCAGTCATTAAATATTTTTTATTGTAAAAAGTGTGTTTTGCTAAGCCTATTCTAGATTTTATGTCTGGCGTACATCTTGAGTCTGCTGTTATGATGCTGCCTAAATATTTAAAACTAGTGATATTTTGAAGTGGAGTTTGGTCTATTACTATGCTTTGGTATGGTTGTAAGCCTGATTTAGATGTTGTTAGTACTTTCGTTTTGCTGATATTAATTTTGAGAGAGAATTCTTTAAATATGCTGTTCATTGTATTGAGTAGCAGTTGCAAATCGCTGTGTGTTTCTGCGACTGCGGCAATGTCGTCCGCGAACCGTATAAACTTTATTACTTGGCCATTGAATTTCACTCCTACGTCGGTCGATTCCCAAATTTTCTTTATGGCAACCTCTATGAAAGCGTTGAATATGAGTGGGGATAGTGGACATCCTTGTCTAACCCCTTGTCGTATTTTCGCCCGAACCTTTTCCGATGCTAGCTCTATTACGGTTTCTTGCTCTTTATAGATTTCGTGTATTATCCGTCTATCTCGGTAGTCTAGCCCTATGTCCTTCAATGTTTTCGTCATCTTGTTCCAATCAATCTTATCGAACGCTTTCTCTAGATCCACAAAAGCGATATGTGTACTTAGTCCTAGATCCATTCGTCGGTCTATTATTTGTCTTAGAGCTAGTATGGCCTCTCTTGTGCCCTTCTTTTTCCTGAATCCGTATTGATCTGTACTTAAGGTGCTATCTATTTTTCCTTCTATTCTATTTTGGATAATTTTGAGTAATATTTTAGATACATGTGAGATCAAACTTAGGGTCCTATGCTCTTCGCATTTTAAGGTATTGGCTTTTTTCGGCAAGGTCACAGTTTTGGTGAGTTTGAAGTCTTCCGGTATTTGCCCTGTGTTATATACTACTTTTGTCATTTCGAATAATAAGTGAAGTAAGTTCTCGTTAGAGTATTTGATCAATTCTATAGGTATATCATCATATCCGGCTGCTTTTCCATTCTTTATGTTTTTGATAGCCAGATCAAATTCGTCCTTCATTATATCTGGCCCTAGATTATCTTGTTCCACTGCTTTTTCTTCTTCTATATCATCCTCTGTCAACCCGGGGCCACTGTATAATTTTTCTATGTACCTTTTCCATCTGCTGCATCTATATATGTATATGCGTGTAATTATTTAGTGGTATCATTATTTGAAGCCTGAAGGCCCGAAATAGTAACATTCCTAAGTGGTTATGTTGCCGTAAAACCCGATTTTAGTGAAGATGCGTTTTAGAAGACATAGACATAGAAGACATAGAAAAATTTTATTTAACACCACATTGAAAAATATTTACAGGCAATGCTACAAAACATTATAAGCTTAGAATTAAACTTAAATAGGCAAAAAATATTATGTTTACATGTAGATATAATTTTTTTAAATTATGATGTTAAAAAGGAGCGAACCTCAGCGTGTGTTGCAGCAGGCTTGCCTACTACAACGCTGGTTTTCAGGCCGACCCTTCGTACAATATGAATTTGCTTGCTGCTTGTCGGAAACTATGGCTAAGACTATTTTAGATTGTGTAGAAGATAATATAGTTATGTGTATATATGATTACTACATTACTCTTCATCAAAAAGAATACATAGTATAGAGGGGTCCTGTCATTGTCAATTTTGTAGTCACGGTACATTTACTGCCATCTATCGACACACGATTAAAACTTAAAATATAATTTTTAAGAAAAAAAAACCGACTTCCATGGGGGCCCATGAAAGATTATTGTAGATGGTACACTATGTAGAAAAGGAGGTAAAACCACCCACTTTTCTACTAGCATTTCGCTTCCGTATAATGGCTCCTCTACAGGATGGGCCAACGCCGCCCACTCCAAGGGACGCAGCCATGCGGTAGAATGAGATAGCAATATCACTTGCTCCCTCTAACGCATAAATGCGTCCCTTGGAGTGGCCGGCGTTGGCCCATCGTGAAGAGGAGCCATGAGGGTCGTAGTTCTACCTCAGATAGCAGTTCGGTTCTGTGCGGCTCGCAGTTCGAACCTAATCAAACCCACTTTTCAAGTAGCATTTCGTTTCTGTAAGGCTCGCAGTTCTAACCTAACCTAATCCTTGTTCGGTTCTGTGAGGATCGCAGTTCAAACCTAACCTAACCCACTTAATGGCGCATGCCGTAGTTTAAGCGGGAGGGGCTAGTAAGATTGGCATCATCGTACTTTATACCTACATTAATTTTATGGTAGGTAATCATAGTTGTTTATTTAGTTAAGGTATCATAGTGGTTTTCTGGGTCCAGGTCCGGGTCCGAGACCGGGTCCGAGTCCGGGTCCGAGTCCGGGTCCGAGTCCAGGTCCGAGTCCGGGTCCGAGTCCGGGTCCGAGTCCGGGTCCAAGTCCGGGTCCGAGTCCGAGTCCGAGTCCGGGTCCGAGTCCGGGTCCGAGTCCGAGTCCGGGTCCGAGTCCGGGTCCGAGTCCGGGTCCGAGTCCGGGTCCGAGTCCGGGTCCGAGTCCGGGTCCGAGTCCGGGTCCGTGTCCGTGTCCGGGTCCGAGACCGGGTCCGAGTCCGGATCCGAGTCCGGGTCCGAGTCCGATTCCGAGTCCGGGTCCGAATCCGGATCCGAGTCCAGGTCCGGGTCCGAACCGGATCCGGGTCCAGGTCCGGGTCCGAACCGGATCCGGGTATGAGTCCGAGTCCGGGTCCCAGTCCAAGTCAAAATCGAAATTCGTAATCACCAATCGTGTACCATGCGTCATTGAAGAGTTCTGTTCTGGTCATCATCAGCAGTTCCACTTCATCAAATGCGACAGTTTTTAATGTAAATGCTTGATTTTATGATGAAAATACAAAAAAATCTATACGTATGCCTTTAATATTTGAGGAGTTCCCTCGATTCCTTATGGATCCCATCATCAGAACTCGAGCTTGACAAAATTGTGGCTTAAAAACTTAACTTGCTTAACGAACATAACGAAAAGGAAAAATCGCCAAACGTGAACTATGCGTCGTTTAAGAGTTCTGTTCTGATCATCATCAGCAGTTCCACTTCATCAAATGCAACAGTTTTTAATGAAAATGCTTGATTTTCTGATGTAAATACAAAAATCTCTATACGCATGCCTTTATGATTTGAGGAGTTCCCTTGATTCCTCATGGATTCCATCATCAGAACTCGAGCTTGATAAAAATGTGGCTTAAAAACTTAACTTGCTTAACAAACATAACGACGAGGACAAATCGCCAACCGTGAACTATGCGTCGTTGAAGAGTTCTGTTCTGATCATCATCAGCAGTTCCACTTCATCAAATGCAACAGTTTTTAATGAAAATGCTTGATTTTCTGATGTAAATACAAAAATCTCTATACGCATGCCTTTATGATTTGAGGAGTTCCCTTGATTCCTCATGGATTCCATCATCAGAACTCGAGCTTGACAAAAATGTGGCTTAAAAACTTAACTTGCTTAACAAACATAACGAAGAGGACAAATCGCCAACCGTGAACTATGCGTCGTTAAAGAGTTCCGTTCTGATCATCATCAGCAGTTCCACTTCATCAAATGTCACACTTTTGGGTGTATATGCTTGATTTGTTGATAAAAACCCAAAAATCACTATATGTATGCCTTTAAGATTTGAGGAGTTCCCTCGATTCCTCATGGATCCCATCATCAGAACTAGGTTTTGACAAAAACGGGACCAATCTGTATGCATATACATTCAATCAAAAAAAGAATTTTCAAAATCGATCTAGTAATGACGGAGATATGGAGTAACAAACATAAAAAAAAATAAAAAAAATAAAAAAAAAACATACAACCGAATTGATAACCTCCTCCTTTTAGATTTGGAAGTCGGTTAAAAATTGAAAATGTATAAATTAATCAAAATAGGTTTATGGATAAATTATTTTTATTTTTTATTGTTCCATACTGACCCATGTTCTTTCACTGATATGTGTTAAAATTGTTGAATATCAAACGGTGTGTCAACGCCATCTAGCCGATAATAGGCCAAAGGTATAAATTATAATGGCGCCATCTATTCGAGAATGACTTTTTCTCTACATCCGAGGCACGTTTTTTTCTTAGACTTTATTTATCTTATACGAAGTTATATATATCTCTGCTCTTCATTAAAACAAGTAAAAATTCAATTTAATAACTACCCAGTTTTTGTTAGCCCCCTATTATAGAGTCCCATGGTTCCCTGTCGCATCTCCGTTAATATTGTATTACTAGCGATCCGCCCCGGCTTCGCACAGGTTAACAAATTATTGCCTACACCTAAACCTTCCTCAAGAATCACTCTATCTATTGATTGGTGAAAACCGCATGAAAACCCGTTCAGTAGTTTTGAGTTTATCGCGAACAAACATACATACACATAAACAGACAGACGCGGCGGGGAATTTTGTTTTATAAGGTGTAGTGATGTATGTCACTCACTGTGGAAGTCAATTTCACATCCCCTTAAGCCTGTTTGCACGCGTAAAGCAAGTTAACTCTAAGAGGCAGCGCGTGCCCCTGCATCTACACTTGCTATTTGCACACGCAAGTCTTGCCACTTCATTTGAATAATGTGTATTTAAATGTTAATCATAATAAACCACAAGAATTTTGTATGAATCGCCGACGTGTGGAGAAAATTGATAATTACATCATCCTCGTCAACACTGTAGCAATAACACCGCAATAGGATAATTTTACTTTATGCATAACTCGCTCGCGTCCAATATTCGCTGACCGCAAGTCTTGCATGCTCCGTCTAATAGGTAAAGTAGGTGGTTTGTGGGTCTTTCGAGCCCGAGCCAACCGTCGTGAGCTTACGACCGTGAGATAATCGAGAAATTATGTTGACATTGCCTGCGTGCCTACAGCAGGAGATCGATTATACTTTAACAAATTGATGTGGTGTTGAACTGTTTTGATACGACCTTGACAATCGTGTTGGTGATTGGAGCGCATCTGGCGCACGCCCTCACTTTATTTCGCATATACCACTCAAGGACGTTTAAAAACGTAAGAGTTTATTTAAATCGAATGACTCCAGGTGAACTAGTGTTTTCTCATCTTATATAAGCGCGCGGCTGTTTTATACGATAAACGCACCGTTGAACGCATGCGATCAACTACGGAACGTAAGAAAAAAATCATTTTACATTGATAATTTAATGGAACAATATAATCAATATAGTGATGTTGTTTTACGCGGTAAGCGCATTGCAATTTTTCATACATTCCGGTAACTCGTGGGTTCCACGCTGTATTTATCGCCTATAACAGCCGCGCGCTTTAGTGTTTTCCCGTTTGGATCCCAAGGGAGCCTGTAATCTGCTTTTGGCAACCTCATCTCAGGAATTGGCGCATCACATTCCAGAGGGGAAAGTAGGCCTTATTGGAATTAGTGCGGTTCTGATTCAAAGCAGTTTTTTTCCGAAACGAATAAACATAATAAGTATACTCTGTCCACCATTTCCGTCAGTAGAAAAGAGCGGCAAATTATAACAAAAATAGAAATGGGGTTGACACTCGTATCGTATTGTATATTTATTTCCGATTTCTGTATATAGACCTCAACAATTCACGAAATAAAATGTATTTTTTTTCCTACGTAAATTAATCAAAGACCTCCTGGTAAAGATTCCCTTTTGGAGTTATAATTTCCAACTAAATAACAGGAAATGATTACTGGGTCACGAGGCCTGTACATCTCGAAAAAAGTCAATGTACCTGGAGTGTAATTGGAACTTACATTTTGTCAAAATGATGTAATTTTGTTATCATTTGCCCGCGTCTCACTTTTATCAACTACATGTAAGAACAAGTACGAGCGAAATGCATGAGCGAATCATAATAAAATGACATCATATTGATACCAAAACATACGTTCGAATTGGCCTCCTAGTAGAGATAACCGAGGTACAATTTTTACCTAAACAACCGGAAGTTATTATTACACTTGGCTTGTAGAATCTCGTAAAAATCGATTGTACCTGTAATTTCTTAAATTTAAGGAAAAACTCGGAGCAGATTTCGCGGGAAAGCTGCCCGCGTGAGGACGCGGGCAGCTTTCCCGCGAAATAGCCTGTGCTATGGGCGGCCTGCATTATATATATTAGTGTTAAGTGAACTCGCACTTAAAACTAATCAATGCGTAAACGGGCCCTTAAAGGCACTTAGTCAAGAAGTAAACGTTTAGCGGGTTGCTTTAATTCTTAATTTTTTTAGATTTGTTTTAATTTCAATTCTTTTATTTTATAAATAGGTATTCAATCTCATACGCGTAAGTTTTTTTATTTATTTGTAATAAAAAGATGCCACTTTAGGTATGTACCTATATGAGTTATACGACAAATGATTAATCAAAACTACTTCAGCCGTTATGTGGTTAAATGTTACTGTAGGGATGGACCGTCATAGTACGTACCTAGAGGTCACATATTTGGAACAAAAGGTTCGAGCCCAGCCTGCGGTGCGGTGGGCCGCGGTCCAAACGGTTGGACCTTTATCGCACTGACAAAGGCGACGTACGCGCGTGATTGAACCGTCAACCTCGATTGCGTGTGCGGGTCTGAACCTCAAACATGTTTTAAGTGCGGAATCTCGTGAAACAAGTGCGGAATCTCCTGAAACAAGTCAATTTCACCTAAACTCAAAATTAATAAGACTCGTTTTCGTCAAAGGAATCATCTTTTGTTTACTCTTAAACAATGAAAGAATAAGCAAATACGGAGCGCTTTATTGCTAATACAATATTAATTAAATCACAACAAGTAGAACAGCCTTCCAAGAAATTTCTCTGCAATGACAGCTTTGGATTAAACTAGATGATGTAACTGAATGCTTTACTAAAGTTTAACTGTTCTCGGGAACTCCGAGACGCTTGACGTATTTCTATCAAGAAAACGGGCCAGTCAATTATTAATAATTATCATTTATACTCTGGCAAACCAGCTTTGTCAGTAGAAAATGGCCGCAACTTTGAAAAAAGTAGGCGCGATGGATCGATCTCCCACACTTTAATTTTGAATTTTGCGCCTTTTTCTACTGACAAAGTAGTTTTGCCAACGTGTAGCTTATACATTACTATACATAAAATTATATATAATATACTAAAATACAATGCGTGTAACAAGTCTTCATCATTATTTTTAATTGGTTTTCTGTGTATTCAGCAGGTGCAGCAGGACAGAACAAAGGAAAAAAGATAAAAGAAAGGAAATTCGACGCCTTTGAACTGAAAATAATGTATGCGGTAATTAATTCAATAATGAGGAAATTCGAGACCGCGATTTGGTTAATTGTATGATGTTGATGATGCGGCCAACATTTTACATTAAATAAATCATTTCGTCGGTCTTCGTCAAAATTACTTGTATTAATAATATCAATAGTATTACATAGAATGTGGAGATGTTACATCTTTGTCATGTCTAGATTTTGATGTGTATAAAATCAAAAGCACCTATAAAAACTATCAATGAATAAAAACTACCTACGGACACAACAGGAGGAGGTCACCATAAATCTATACCTACTCTAGTCTAGTCACTAGACCAGACTCACCGGGCGGTAACAGAAACTGACGACGTACTCGTATGCTTTGTTATGCCCTTACTGACTCCAAAAGTTGGTTTGACCAAGTTCGTTAAATATCGGTCCGACGAGTAGGTTCATCCCGAAGTCGCCACTGACCCGATTGCAGAATCCTCAAAATCAAACGCTATTTCAAATAATCAATTTAATCAATTGGTCTGGAATATTATAATTGTTAATTAAATCTTTTAGATTTACACGAGCAAATAAATGTTCCTAAATAAACTGATTTTAACTTCCGCTGTGATGGAAGCGAGGGAGTTTATGTTTATGTGCGAACTGGAATAGATTGTTTATTTATCATTTCCTTTAACTTATATTTACTTTTTCTTTTCCCTGATTTTTTCCTTCTAAAACTTTTCTTTCTCCTTTTTTCACAGGTAGGTATTATAAAAGTTTCATTTGCTATTTACAAAGGTTAGTTTTTTCTTAATAAGGCTAAAACAAAGCTACCGATCGACATAAAAGTGTAGAAATTTATGGAGGGTGCCACTGCATTTATAGTATGCTTCACATGATGGTTGCCAAAGGCAAACAGTCATATATCGCTCTCATTCAGGTGAAAAATATATACTAAATGTACTACTTAACTAAACAGACTTGTAACCATTGTTACCAATAAACTTTCATTTTCATTTTGCCGCATAAGCGCATCCTGTTGTCTCTGGCAACAACCTAGTAGTTAACCACTAGAACGAGGGGCGGCTGAATAGTAATCTACCTAAGTATGAAATAAAAGACTGTAGTGTCCAGTTTTATTTTATTTTTCTATGTAGTCCCCTTCGAGGGAAATGCACTTATTACATTTGTCAAATAATGACATTAACCCATGAAAAAAAAAATCTTTTGGTTTGTCGTCAAAAAAGTCCGTTACAGCAGCCTTCATCTCATCATCAGTAGAAAATTTTCTGCCTCGGAGGTCTTTCTTCAGATTTCGGAAGAGAAAATAGTCGCAGGGGGCTAGGTCTGGACTATACGGTGGGTGGTCAATGGTACCGAAGCCTAATTCTTTCATAACCAGCTGCGTTGTGCGGGCAGTATGGACAGGTGCGTTATCGTGTAACATCAAAATTCCTTTGCTTAATTTGCCTCTCCTTTTTTCTTTTATTGCATCCCTTAACTGGCGTAGCAGGTTAGAATAATATTCAGCATTCATGGTAGTTCTTTTTGGTAAATAATCAATCATTAATATTCCTTCTATATCCCAGAACACCGTAGCCATAAGTTTGCCAGCTGACGGTCGAACTTTAAACTTCCTAGGAGGCTTCTCGTCTTTGAACTTCCATTGTAAAGACTCTTGCTTACTTTCTGGGTCCCACTGTCTGATCCAGGTCTCATCACACGTCACTACTTTTGACATAATTTCTTCTTCTTTCCCCCGACTCATGTTCAAAAAGTCCTTACAACATTTCACCCGTCTGTCCATGTCAAAAGGCGTTAACATTCTGGGGACCCAGCGCGCACTCACCTTAGACATGTTCAAATGTGTATGAATTATTTCATTAACTCTCTCTTTACTTATGCCCACATCTCGAGCTATCTCCCACTGCGTCACCCGTCGGTCTTCTAGAATTATTTTTTTTACTTTGGCTACATTTTCCTCCGTAACCGCAAAAATCGGCCTTCCACTACGGGGGTCATCCTCCAAGCTTTCACGACCAATTTTAAATTGCTTGGACCAAAATTTTATAGTGAATTCTGAAGGGCACGAATCACCAAACACACGCAACATACGCTCTCGGATATGCGAGGGCGTATTTCCTTCTTTTGTTAAGAATTTGATCACTGCACGGTGCTCAATTTTAACTATTTTGATTTTTTCACCCGACATCTTGCATAAATTCGAAAATTGTACACAAATGGCATTTACGGAAACAAATGAATGTCACAAAATTTGAAAAAAGAATAAATAACGAATAAAATTGCATTGCAACCAGTAACATATTTTAATATTTTTTTGACCAAGGAGATTACTATTCAGCCGCCCCTCGTAGTTCCTACTTAGTTCATTTCTACTCTTTCTTTTTTATTCTTTCCAACAGTAAACTTATTTCAACTTTGTTAATCATTTAATCACCATATCACCAAAAGAATTTATGCATGTACAATATTGTTTCCCAAATTGGTAAACAAGGGGATCGTTTTCCGTAAATAATTCACCGATGACAATTAGCGGGCGCTGCACGCGAACGCACGCCGCGCCATGCATTATTCACGCTGCAAATTGATTTAAATATTAAACAGCGACGCCATTGACGGACGAGTGGCGACGGGCCGGCACATTGCGGCTAAAGTAACATTTTCTAGAGTAAATTACCGCTTTTACAATGAAAGCATATTATTTACTGTGGAAAAAATGCAACATATCTACATCATATACATACGGCTTCTACATAGCTGCCATATGCAAAGACAGTGACTACAAATGTATACCTAATGCAAGTAGGTACTAAGATTAGTACTATATTTATTTTATTTATTTATTGATAAATAAATTTAACTCCCATGGTTATCACTTATCTCGATAGGTACCTACTACTACGCCTAGTGAATGTTCTTTATTTCTTAATTTGACAGCGCAAAAGTGAAAGTTAAGCGCTTTTTCTCTTTGAAACGCCTTAATATTTATTTTTACAATAGTAAACGAAGCTAAACAAAGGGCTGCGATAAGAACTTTGCAGCTTTGTTACTGATTTATTCCACGACAGCCAACTGCACGAATAGCTTGTTCACGAACGTAAACAAGCATGGGAAACCGATTCTTATTTAGCTATTTGTTACGGATTTGATCTTGTTCTGAATTGGTGCATGCGAAATGCATTGGAGCGGAGCTCGTGCGCGAGACGTGTACCAGTCACCAATATAATCGTCAAGATCGTATCAAAACAAGATCAAATCCATCATCATTTCAGCCTATATACGTCCCACTGCTGAGCACAGGCCTCCTCTCATGCGCGAGAGTGTTTGAGCTATAGTCCCCACGCTAGCCCAATGCAGATTGGGGACTTCACATACACCTATGAATTTCTTCGCAGATGTATGCAGGTTTCCTCACGATGTTTTCCTTCACCGAAAAGCTAGTGGTAAATATGAAATGATATTTCGTACATAAGTTCCGAAAAACTCATTGGTACGAGCCAGGATTTGAACCCGCGACCTCCGGATTGAAAGTCAGACGTCATATCCACTCGGCCACCACTGCTCGAATTCCTTCTAATCAAATCCATAATAAAGGTTAAATTAGAATCGACCTCCTGGACTCCAAACTATGGGTACCCACCCATTTTATAACGTCACACATTCACTGACTATTACATGCATTCAATACATATAATATACATACATACATACATACATACATACGTAGAGGGGCATGCCCTCCAATTACGTACTAGGACGAAGTGACGGACGAATCTATTGATTGAGCCGAAGTGATTAAATTGTCCTTTCGACTGAGTCACCGAGAAAGCCGCAGACATCGAGCCGTTTGAAAGGAACATCCGACGAACATTGTATTAACTTCAGTTACATTTCTATTCAATACGATTGAGGACTCCATTGGAAACTTTATATTGTTTCTGGTAACTAGGGATTTTATTGTTTACCTATTTGGACCAGTCATTACTTACCCAAGGTAGTTATCTTATCCGATAGGTACAAAAATAATAGTTTAATTTCCAAATGACTAAATTTTATTTTATCTCCTTTTGAATATTGTAATTTAAAATCTCATGTTTTAATCATACTTTCTATAATTGTAAGACGTTTGTTTCTCAAGTAACAATAGTAAGTACTAAACTAAACTGGAAACAGTCGTCATATATAGTCGAAACGGCCCAGGATAGTATGAAAATAAAAATAATTAATTTTGTACTAAGAAGGCAGATCGTTTCAACTAATTGGGGCAGTCGAAATTGAATTATCTTTACCTAAAGAGGTCTATTTTATAAATTCTAAAAATTAAGTAATTATTTACTGACAATAAAAAATAAATAAAAATCATTTATTTCAGAAAACAAGTTCCATAATATGGTTAGTAACTCTTAACTTAACAACTATGTTAGTTTATTTGTAAAAAGACAGGAGAGAAAGAGCACATAAAAATAGAACTAAAATTAAATTATAAAATAACAAGTACCTAACAACACAAAAATACACGCGACCACCCCCCTCTGTCGCCTCATGCATCCCATGGCCTCCTCATAACATGCAGATCCATGAAGCGGCCGAGGACGGGCGAATCCAACCTGTCCGCGATCATCTGCAGGATGCTGTTGCCGCTCCCTCGCACACGTCGTATGACGGACGCCGACTTTTTGCGTATTATCGCATAAAAATCGTCGACGGCCGCGTCGGCAAACATGCCCGACGCGCTGCAATAGCGAGGGAGCCGCAACAGGGCCCTGAATGCGTTATTGTATTGCACTCTTAGTGCATTGTACGCCCGCTTCGTAAAGCTGACCCATAGACCACTCGTGTAAAAACTTTGGCAGTACGCTCTAAAAAGAGATTTACAGGCACACTACAGCGAGTGAATCTATGAGCCAGCATATTCCCGCGAACGGACAATGACCTTCGCTCACGTTCTATATCCTTATCATCTTTAAGGTCTTCGGATAGCACATGGCCCAGATATTTAAATTCTGTCACTCGTTTTAACGGTACACTGTTTAAAAGAAGCGGTGGAATGTATTGTGGCAACCTGTTTCTACCTTTGAAAATCATGAACTCGCTTTTTTTCACGTTATACCTTAAGCCATGAGTATCCGCATACCTTTCACATATATTTATCAGCTTTTGCAGTCCATAGAAAGACGGACTGAGCAGCACCATATCGTCCGCATAACTTATATTATTTACGCTGATATTATCCAGGCGGCACCCGATATGCATGCTACTCAGCTCGCCAATCAGCTGATCAACATATAGGTTAAATAACCTTGGCGATGTTAACCCTCCCTGTCTTACCCCACAGCTGAGTGAATACTCGTCAGAATACACATTTGCCCACCTCACTTTGTTCTTTTGATTACCATACCAATATGAAAAAAGACTGACAACCTCAGGTGCCACGCCTGTCTCCCTTAACTTGTTCCAAAGTAGATCATAAGACACGAGATCAAAAGCTTTGGACAAGTCAAGGAAACATGCGTATATAGGCGATTTTCTATTGATATAGTAATCAACAGTGTGCTTCAGTGTTAGGATTGCGCATTCAGTACCTAATCCTTCTTGAAAACCAAACTGTGCATTGCATAGTTTTATATGTTGGCTAAGATGAACGTCCAGTATTTTATCCAACACTTTAGCAACCACTGTAGCAAGCGAGATGGGGCGATAGTTCGCTTTGTCGGAAATGTCACCTGTCGAGTTTTTTATCAGCGGTATCACAACAGTTTTCATAAGGTCACATGGTAAATATGAGTGGCGTAAACAAAATGTAAACAACATAGATAAAACTCTGCATAGATGCGGACCTGCGTGCTGTAGATGTTCTATACTTAGCCCATCGTGTCCTTACCCCTCTTCATGCACTTTATAACCCGGCCCACCATTGTACTTGTTATTTCAAAAACCGGACTCGTTGTAGTGTCCAATGGATTGAGCACCGCACATGACTTTAGGGGTGAGTCTACCTTAAAAAATTGCCCAAACATATTGGCAATGTTCACGGGATCGCAAGTACCATCAACACTAACAGGCAGAGATACTTTCCCATTCAACTTTTTTGTGTTTTTCCAAAACTTACTGAATTGCTTAGACGCATGTTGCGAGGCAAGAATATCCATGTCGATTTGTTCTTGATTGACTTGACAAAACTTAAGCCTAGATTTAAATATTTTTCTACTACGGCACATAGCCTCATAAACAGGCCCGCACCGTGGTCTATTATGCAAAACATATGTGCAAAAATCCAGCCTAGCCTGCTTATGCGCCTGTGACACATGTCTATTCCAACCCCGCAGACATCTATTTCTATTCCCTACTCGAACAGGTTTTTTAGTACATGACTCTATAGCCGCCTGCCTCAGAGTATTAATAATATTCTCATAATATTTTTCTATAATTATCTTATGTGTATCATCCTTACAAAGTTTATCGGCACACAATTGAAACTCAGAAGGAAAATCTATTAATTTTAGTTTATTATCACATATGTTGCTATATTTTTCAATTTCGTCGGGACTTCTCAGGCCCCAGATAACATATTTATTACAGTTGTCAGTGCTTATTTGTAACTTACTTGCGATATGACCTAAATCACACTCAACCCGCATTGGGAAATGGTCCGACCAATATACGTCATACAAGACTTCGATATTTTTTATTGTTCTCCACGCTGATTTGCTAACTATACAGTGGTCGAGCCATCTCTCACATCCATGCGCCTCGCTTACGTAGGTATAAGTATTAGACGCAATACCTAATTTCACAAGATCCGCACAGACCCAATCATTTTCACTACAAAAATTGAGTAGTTCCCCTCCGAAGGACGCTGTAGGATGCGCATTTATGTCACCTAGTATATAAATATTTTCAATACTGTTGTCCTGTACTAACGCATACAACTCACCCAAACATTGTGTAAACAAAGGCAAATTGTCCCACTGGTCCGTCGGCATGTACACGCACATTATCAAGATTTCACTGTGTCCAGATGTTACCGCTCTTATCGCACATATTCGATCACTACAACACTTAACCACCGAGACGTTCCGGAATACACTACTTCGCCATAATAACGCCACACCGCCATGGGGACGACCGCGAAGAATACCCGACGTTAAATCGATTGCCGATTTACCCGTGTAGTTGAAGTCTTTGTCAATGCTGCCAAGAAACGCCAAGTCGTGTGGCATCAGCCAAGTCTCTTGTAATGCTACAACGTCAGCTGTTTTACACAGAGACTGAACACAACTTACGCTTCGCCTAATATTTTTACAGTTGTAACTTATAAATATATTATTTTTCACTTCACTATACACAATATTCACGCTAACTAATTTAGCAAATTTCGCCATCATATTCTAATTATAAACAATGGTTTTGAGATTCGTGGTTTAATTTAACCTACCTTTCAAACTGTAATCACAAATTATTAACGTTTCAATGCACATTAATATGTATTCAACAATAATTCCATTTTCCTTAATTATGAAGCTCTTTTGTATTACAATTCTGCAGCTGTTTTGCTGTTTTCAAAGTTAAACAATAAACGCTCACAGTCGTGCGCTGGATAAAATAATTGCTAGAGAACCTAAAAGGAAGAGTAGCAATGTAGCTTACAGATGTAGTGCATAATTGTTTGCCACCGTATTTTCACGGAAACGCATGAACGTGTTATGCTATTTCAGTCAGTGTCAGTTCAATAAGTAGGTATTAAGACTGACAGGCGTATTCGGGAAACGAGATAATTGCAAGATTAGTGACGAACTAGAGATTTTTGGGATTTACATTAGATATCGACTAGATGTGACTTGGATATCTAAGTCATAACTTGTGGAAATCGTGCTTCAAGAGGACGTCCAGAATCGCGGAAACTAATAGATATCTATTTAATTTTCCGAATCGA
Organism: Cydia fagiglandana; assembly: GCF_963556715.1. Taxonomy (NCBI): domain Eukaryota; kingdom Metazoa; phylum Arthropoda; class Insecta; order Lepidoptera; family Tortricidae; genus Cydia; species Cydia fagiglandana. The sequence goes on along the minus strand of NC_085947.1, from coordinate 18,652,429 downwards.
GCCGTGACAGAAGTAAAGCAGCATGACCGATCGGTCAGTATCAACAGTGATGTTTTTTTGGTTGAAGAACTTTTGTTCACTTTTGACACTGACACATCGGTATCGTACCGCTGTCACTTCGTATAAGCATTGTTCGAATCGGGCCGAATGTTAAATATATCGCAAACCGAAACGGCACGGTTCAGCTAGCGCGCGCACTGCCCGGTGATAAAAATGTATGCCCTTATCGCTTGTCTTTTTTTGCTGGTCTATTTATCTTGGCAACTTGACTGCTAACCGCACGACGCCAAATACATTTATTTCACATTATGCTTATACTTTGTTGTTGTTTTCAATTTCTCAAAAGCGGCCAAGTGCGAAGTCGGACTCGCCCATGAAGGGATCCGTTCCGTAGCAGCAAGTAACATGATAAAATTGCGGTTTACGATTTATAACGTATTTAAAAAAACTACTAACTAGATCTCGTTCAAACTAATTTTGGGTGGAAGTTTGCATGATACTGTACATCATATATTATTTTTCGTTTTATCATTCTCTTATTTTAGAAGTTACAGGGGGGGGGACACATTTTACCACTTTGAAAGTGTCTCTCGCGCAAACTATTCAGTTTAGAAAAAAAAATATATTAGAAACCTCAATATCATTTTTGAAGACCTAATACCCCACATGTATGGCTTCGATGAAAAAATTGTTTGAGTTTCAGTTCTAAGTATGGGGAACCCCCAAAATTTATTGTCTTTTTTTTATATTTTTGTGTGAAAATCTTAATGCGGTTCACGGAATACATCTATTTACCAAGTTTCAACACGGACGGACGGACAGACGGACAGACGGACAGACAGACAGACAGACAGACAGACAGACATGACGAATCCATAAGGGTTCCGTTTTTTGCCATTTGGCTACGGAACCCTAAAAACAACGGGCTAGGTACCCGTTGTTTTGATACATATTTTGTGGGATCCCATCTCGTCGCATAATAATTGATTGTCATAATGTAATGTTACGCATAAAACTCTTTTCGCATATTTTTTTTTTTATTATGAATGGGCTTACTCATGGCCACAGACTAGCCGAGGCGTAGACGTGGCCTACGATGGAGCGAGCTCGCCCAGAAGGTGCCTGCATATTTTTTTCTCCAGCTGAAACAGAAAGTATTTTCGAAAATATTTTGCATAGGTTGTGTAGAATAAGGTAGGTTAGGTTAGGGTTGTGTTATAATTTCTCAGAAATGTTAATATTTCCAGCACAGTAACAATTATGCGAAATGAGTTTTATGCGTAACATTACATTAGGACAATCAATTATTATGCGACCCAATATGGACCCATATTTTGTACATACATCCCTAGAATAGTGCGGGCCGAGCTTTCAATCAACGAACTATGACTTGAAAGCATCCCTTTTACCATACGATTTAATTTGAAAAGGTTAAAGGACAAAACCCCGGAAATGAAATACGCGGGAATATTGTAACGTTCGAACGCCCGTTCATAAATCGATGTGATGATAGTAATTAATATATGTTGATGCGTCACCGAGGACGAGCCATACGTCAGGGAGAAGGTAATCGCGACAACAACGAGCTCATCAATCAAGGGTAGAGCATCAGTAGCGAGCGTCCAGCGGAGCGGGCGGTAAGCCGCGCACCATGCGCCAGCGTGGCGGCGAGCGGCAAACGGTGTCAAGCAAAGTGCACACACACGCCACTCGCATATTTGCATTTGTGTAACATTCATGAAACAGAATCGGTCTTTAAAATATCAACTTGTTTTGTTATTGATATGATACGACCTTAACTCTACGACGTTCATTAAGTCCGGTCGATGCCTGGCGAGTCTTGCGACAACACTCGCCGTGAATTTCGCACGCACTAGCGATCGTTTCATATCAACATTAAAACCATAACACATGACAAAATATGGATACGACTCAATAACATGCGCCAGTCAGCATGCACAGTATAGGGTAAACGCCCATTTCTCGACATGCTTGACTTGACCCAATAGTTAACACCCTGATCTCACCTCTATTGCTGTTGACTACAAATGCTGTTACAAATGACATGCACTGTAGTAAATTGTTGAAACGAGAGTAACATCATTACTTACTGAAAATATTCAACTGACTTATATCAGCGCTCTATAACCGCACGCTGAATTCATGCATAAGGGGCTGAGCCAGGCTTAGCCCGTTTACGCCTGTGACGACTGTGGGCCCGATTCGGATTTTGAAATAGACATCTAGTAGATATCTTTTAGACATCACTAAGATACGATAACAATATGTTTAAGATCTAACCTGTCAAATTTGACATTTGCGCGATTCTGGAGATACTCTTGAACGATTTCCACAGGATATGACTTAGAGATCCAATTCACATCTAATAGATATCTTACTCTATCTAACGTAAAAGTGACATTGGTTGCCCGAATTGCGCTGCAAAAGAGAACTAGTTGATATTTAAACTATAACATATCTAGAATGGATCTAGTACGTGTCGTCTCTAATGAATGTCTTGAAGTTCGAATACGGCAGTGTGTATCACGACTGAAAAACTTTTATTGATACATCGGCTTTAGCGCGAGTTTCTGACGACGCGCGACGCATAGTCAATAGTTTGAAACTTCTTTTATAGGTACAGTCAACTGTAACCGTATGGGTTAGATGTGTCAGTGTCAAAAGTGACATTTTAATTTGAAGAAGTGTCACATTTGACACTGACTTTTCTGATCCATATCGTTTTTAGATCTATTAACTGGCTTATCTTAAAGTTAGAATCGGGCCGTTAGGGCGGCCAGGTACTTTTACTACTCGCCTAGTAGCGCATTGTGTGTAGGTATTATACCTACAGCGCGCAGACCTTGTAACTTGTTGCTCCAATTATAGACAAGATGTATTGGCGCAGATATATGTATTATACATATTACCTAAATTGCTTACCTTTCGACCAATTTCTCGTCATCGTTTTATATACTAATATTATATTCAAAGTAAAAATAGATATGTGACATTCGCGAAAAACTACGATATACAAACATGAACTATTGAGTATGCAAACTTTTGAGTTTCGTTTTACGTAAACTACAATATTATCTAAAATTATTTGTCACAGTTTGTTAGTCGCTGTAGGTAACCATTTTTCTACCAGATAAGTTTAGTTCTCGATTGGAAATGAACAAAAGATAATTGGTGACAAAGAAACTATTTGCGCTAACAATCGCCGCTCGTCCAACAATGCTGTGCCGATGCCACGAGGACGTAGACTACCTTCCACTAGACCCTTCACCATCACGCGCATCATCTGCACTAACCACTCATCAATGCACAGTGGTGGCGGAGTGTCAAAGACTAAAAGGATCACACGAGCGTTTTAATTCCGAATTATGTATATTTATATATACTGTTTTTTCTACACACATATGATAAGCTCTCTATGGTTTGTTCAGGAACCGCATGTTACGACCGGCATAGCAGTATCGCTGTTGGAGTGCGACAATGAGCAGGCTGAACGGATAAAATTACAAATAAAAATATTTAATACAATAAACTCATTTATTCCCAAAGTTGCCAGAAACATTAGTTTTTTTTTTCTCCATCTAGCAGTACTAGCAGTAGTAATCAGTAGTCGAGCTGTCTCCAATTAAACCCGGGCCCAATCGCGACTCCCCCGGATTCCGCAGAGCTTCATCGAACGACCAAATATCAAGAGAGAGGACTCATTAGTGCACTGACATTTATATTTGTATTAGCGCTATTATAAAATAAATTTAGTTTAATTTAATTTATACGCAAAAAAATTACTTTATTTTATTTTATTTTATTTTAATAGGTACAATAACATAATGCAGGCAAACAACATTATAAAATATTTCTTACATAAGCAACTTATACATTACTTACATTACGATTATAATTGTACACAACATTATCATGGAATAATAATTATTAAGCTAAATACCAATTTTGACTAAAAAATCTTCTGTTATTAAGGATAATAAAAGAATATAGTACAATAAATAGTTATAGCACGATAAGATAATAAGTATTTACTTACAATTTTGGGACAACAAAACATTTTTGAACTTAGGTAAAGACATGTTCAAAATATCTAAATCAATATCCAAGTTATTATATAAACGACACATTCTAAAGATAGGCGCATTATTGGATACATTGTTATTAGGAACCATAGGCAAGGCAAACAATTCTCGATTCCGCGTTCTCTTATTGTAGGCTCTAATGGAGACATAATCCATGAGGTTACAGTCGAGACCACCATGCACAATTTTATGGAGTGTAACCAGATCAACAACATCGCGTCGGGACGATAGTGATTGTAAATTATATGCTGACAGTCTATCTGTATATTCGGGAAGCGCACGACGCGTTTTATTTTTAGCGGAAAGATATCGTAAAAACTTTGCCTGTATTGATTCCAATCTATCAGAGTGTGTTTTATAAATTGGGTGCCAAACCGACGAGCAGTATTCGAGCATAGTTCGAACTAATGCGGAGTATAGAACAATTAGGCTGTTTGACACTTTGAAAGGTTTTGCAGTTCGCTTGATAAAACCAAGCATACGATTGCATTTCAACACCATATGTTCATAGTGACAACGGAACGACAATTCACTATCCAATATTACTCCGAGATCTCTAATGGAAGAAACCCTAACTAATCGTTTGCCGTTAATATTGTACTCGTGATTGATCCAGTTGGTTTTTTTAGTGAACGTAATAGACTGACATTTATCAATATTTAAAAACATGAGGTTAGTGCTGCACCAATCAAATATTAGGTCTATATCTTCCTGGAGGATGAGGCAATCATTTTCAGTATTGATGACTTTAAAGATTTTTATATCATCTGCGTATGCGAGACATTGCGATTTAATCCTATTTAAAAGATCATTCACGAAACAAATAAATAATAATGGACCCAGATTGGAGCCCTGCGGCACGCCTGATTCAGCCATAAATGGAATAGAGTCATAACCGTAGATGCTAACGATTTGGGAACGTCGATAGAGATAGGACTCAAACCAACGCAATAAATTTCCATGGATCCCAAGATGATTCAATTTTTTCACCAGTATGGCATGGTTCACTAGGTGTGTGGCATGGTCTACATCAGTAGACACCGTATACGTGTGAGCACCAACGGGATCCTGAAAATGATAGCCGAGCGGTTTGATTCTGTTATTTTGGGACGATATATCGAGTTACATGTTCACAAACATGCAGGTCGGTAAATCGGCCACAATAATCAGTTATATAACTTCATTTATGTAACTTAGTGTATTGTACTGTAACGTAACATAGCCTGTAAGTTAATACTAACAACTATGGACTGTAACTGTCTGAAAATAATTTGTTTTTATTATTTATCTAGAATCTGGTAGCCAAGCGTTACTGCTTGCTTCCAGTGGTTCGAAATCTGAATGTATTTCTTATGAATTACCACTGGTTAACTCTAAAGTTATAATTGTTATGCATCAAGAACATTTTACAAGATAAGAAATTTGTTTTAAAAAACTAAAAACCGGGACCGATTACATAACAATTTGTAACTAATAATATTAGCGAAAGTCTCTTTCTAATCAAAGGAATTGGAAAGAGACTTCCGGTAATATTATTAGTTGCAAGTTGTTATGCAATCGGACCCTGGTTGTTTTTTTTGCGATTTTAGAACGCATCATAGAGTGTCTAAGTATGATATGTAAGTATTAGTCATATGCCTTATGGGAATATAGTTCAGAGCCGGAACCGCTACCAACTTTTAGTATGTTGTTGGGCATGGCATTGGGTCTCCAAAACTGCCGGGAGACAGCGGCGCCGGCCATCTACTTCAGCGGAATGACGTCATCAAAATGACTCCCGTTTCGTTGCGAATATTGCATATTGTACCCAAACTATGCATGGCACATAAATGTGTGGGGTATTGAATGAAAGCCAGTTAAATATGCTATATTTCATTTATACAGTGTGTACCAAAATATTCAGCCATTTAAGAGCCATTTGCAAAAGAATCAAAATGATGTAAAAAAATATTCAATTATTTGGATTTTACAACCAAACCAAAAGTCGGACGTTAAAGCAATATACTACAAAATTAAAGACGACGTCTGACGCCATAAGTTGATATCAATCAAGTCAAAATTGGGCCAAATTTGTGGAAATTATGCATCAAAATGTAGATATTTGCCCATACAAATGCATTAAAGTTAAAAAAATCCAAATTGGTCATTTTCAGGATAATCCGCGTAAGCTTCTAGTATGTTATTAGCAATATGACCTGGATCCTAAAACTGCCGGGAGACCATCTTTTTTGTCCCCCAGTCACGAATAATGACGTCATACAAATAATCACTGCCGAATTTCGTAAAATGTAAATTATAGCTATACTATGAGTCACACATACATGTGTGTTACATGTAATGAAAGGTTATTAAATTTAGTATGATTCACCTAAACATTGTTTGTATAAAAAATGTACGGTTTAAGAGCTAGAAACAAAGAAATACCACTTTTTATGGAAAAAGTAGATGTATATCAATTTTATAGCTAAACTAAAATCGTCAATAAAATGTTGCGTTAAATATTTAAAAAACCAGTTATTCAACTATAATAATTCAGCATATATTCGTCCCACTGCTGGGCACAGGCCTCCTCTCGAGCGCGAGAGGGCTTTGGGCTATAGTCCCCACGCTGGCCCAATGCGGATTGGGGACTTCACATACACCTTTGAACTTCTTCGCACATGTATGCAGGTTTCCTCACGATGTTTTCCTTCACCGAAAAGCTAGTGGTAAATATCAAATGATATTTCGTACATAAGTTCCGAAAAACTCCTTGGTACGAGCCGGGGTTTGAACCCGCGACCTCCGGATTGCAAGTCGCACGCTCTTACCGCTAGGCCACCAGCGCTCCTCGATAATTAGAACTATTCTTTGCATAATATGAGCGCATTAAGGTAGAATTGTTGGGCCGCTTTAGTTTTCTTTCCACAACTTCCACAGTTTTTGTCGGAAATGTAAAATTTAAATTGTGATATATAGTTGAATAACTGGTTTTTCAAATATTATAAGCAAAATTTTTTTGACGATTTTAGTTTAGCTATAAAATTGATACATATCTACTTTTTCCATAAGAAGTGGTATTTCGTTGTTTCTAGCTCTGAAACCGTACATTTTTTTTACAAACAATGTGTAGGTGAATCATAATACATTTAATAACCTTTCATTACATGTAACTCACGTGTATGTGAGACTCGTGGTATAGCTATAATTTACATTTTGCGAAATTCGGCAGTGATTATTTATATGACGTCATTATTTGTAACTGAGGAACAACAAAGATGGTCTCCCGACAGTTTTAGAATCCAGGTCATATTGCTAATAACATACTAGAAGCTTATGCGGATTATCCTGAAAATGACCAATTTGGATTTTATTAACTTTTATACATTTGTATGGGCAAATATCTACATTTTGATGCATAATTTCCACATATTCGGTCCAATTTTGATTTTATTGATATCAGTGTATGGCTTGAAACGTCATCTTTGATGTTGTAGTACATTGCTTTATCGTCCGACTTTTGGTTTGGTTGTAAAACCCAAATAATACAATATTTTTTTACGTAATATTTATTTTATTTGTAAATTTCTCTTAAACTGTTGCATATTTTGGTACACTTTGTATAAATAAAATATAGTTTATTTAATTGGTTTTCATTTAATACCCCACACGTGTATGTCCTATGCACAGTTTGGGCGCAGTATGCAATATTCGAAACGAAGCGGGAGTCATTTTGATGACGTCATTCCGCTGAAGTAGATGGCCGGCGCCGCCGTCTCCCGGCAGTTTTGGAGACCCAATGCCATGCCTAACAACATACTAAAAGTTGGTAGCGGTTTCCGGCTCTGAACTATCTCTGCGACCGTTTCCCATAAGGCATGACACTATATGTCCTTTGTTAAATAATAGATGACCAATAGATGACTTTCAAAGGAAAAGTATTTTCACTTGTCACGTGCCGTGTCGTGTCGTGACTCGTGTCATAGTAAAATATATCAAAAATTATGTTTCTGAAAATACTTCCCTATTTTCCACAGAGCGTAATCGAACCACGAAAATATCAATGGACAAACCAGCGGACTCATTAGAGCCAGTAATTGCACTGACATTTATATTTTAATTAGAGCGCCCACCTACCAGCCATGAAACGCCAACATCTAGCAAGGTATTGGCGTTTCTGATTAATATCGTATTGAGGTATTTTATGAAATTCGATGATGTGGCGCGATACGGAGTTGAAAACAATTACGGCAGATATTAATTTTAATAAACGTCAAATTATTGACACTGACAGATCCGAAGTGGGGTAAGAGAAACGGTACGGTATATGAAGATTCCCTACAAGTGTTTTTTGCCCCAATGTTTCTCTTGATGATAATTTTGTTTGTACCAATTACTGCAAAATATGAATAGAAAGCCGGAGTAATTAGAGCTATTATTCTATTCTAACTAGTAATTACAGTAGCAATTAAAGCACTAAGTAGTGCACTGAATTTATGTTTACAATTAGATCAGCAGAATTAGCGTTCCTAATTAATATCGTAATGAGTTATTTGACCAAATTCATAGAATTCTGTAACATTATATTTTGTCTATTTTAGGTGAAAGCAACTCAATTTTCAATCAAGTAAACTGAAAATCCTAATTAGATTCCAAAAAAAGTTGCCACTGTAATAATTTGTTTGTAAAATAATAGTAAATTTCTTTTTATAGATACACACGCGAAGATAATGTATTTAATGGTAATTTTACTTCTACGGTTTAAAAAAGTACTTTAATTTACTTATTTTTACATAAATACAAGACGCGCTAGTAAAAAAGTGGCAACATTTCTTACTTTTTTTGGAATCTAATTATGATTTTCAGTATAGGGAATGAATAAATGATTATGATTATGTTTTTAAAACATTATTAAAACTTTTGTTGTGTGTCTATGCCGGTTAACCAACACGGTTACACATAAAGCTCCACGTTTTGAGCGAAACATACAGAGAAACTTTCGACTTGAAAGACATAATGCACAGTGTTACTCCACAAAAGTTAACTGCGGTATGGATGCACTTTACCTAGTTTCTAGCATGTTTCTAGTTGCAAGCATACATTGCAACAGGCAGCGGCTGAAAAATATGCAAATGGTGTTAGACGCGGACAGCTGGGGAGGACCAAAAGAAACAAGTTACTTTCACGGGCTCCAGCGCGGGCCGCGGGCCGCGCGCCTTACCCACTCTCATGAATAATACATCAAATGCTCCAAACGAGTGCAGCCTGTCCTTGCTACAGCATGAAGAAGCTTAATTATCGTGATACGGCTGTGTTACGTGGTTCACTCAAAGTTGTGTTGTTATCATGTGTATAGAGTTTCCAAAAATGAGTTAGGTACTTTCATGGGCTCACGGGCCACGGCGCATATTATGTAGAACCACGACTAAATTCATCTAGTCCTCGAAACTAGTGCAGTTAGTACTTGCTGCAGCCTGAAGAAGCTTAATCGGGTCATTCGCAAATCCACAGGAGATTCCGCTGTATTAGTGCCTCATTTTCGGTGACGTGACTGTGCCACGTTCGATCTACCTAAACCAAAACTGCTTAGCGGAATGTCCTGGGAATTTACGAATAGGTATAGCCAGGGGAATGAGATTGTTAAGAAATGACCCAATTACGTGATACAGATTATATGTCTCACTAACAGTTACCAAAAAAAGAACTTGTATTCACACGGGACCCGCGGTAAAATTAGCCCCTGCTATGAATATTTCATTCGATAGTCGCCACGAGCGCACTTTATACTCACGACAACATAAAAATCGAATTATGCACCTATCGTAATACAAGCGGATGTGTATGTAGAGTAAAAAGTGTATATTATTGCGCCAAAAGAGCAGAGGGCCTACCTCGAAAACCGGAGTTCGAAATATGCGGGAATCTTTCTCTGTCACTTTAATTAAAGATAAAACTTGGAGTAACTGAGAAAGAACCCGCCATTTGCAAACTTCGGTGTCCGCAGCAGGCCCTCAGAACGTAGGGGAACTACGTTCAAATAAATAATTCCACGAGTGCACTTTAGACACACATAACAGTATAAGGCATTTAAATAATCCTTATGCTGACTTTAATATATTATATATGTTACGAACAGAGCAAGTACCATTCTGTATTTATACAATATACCTACAGGTAGACTCGTGCTAGGAGAGAAACCAGTTACTTTCACGGGATTCCACATTGAACAATAATCTCACTTCTCACGACTAGTGAAACTAATTAATTAAATATATTCGTAAGATTATTACGCTAAACTAAACTCCAGTTTATCAAACTGAAGCGGCCATACCTGCAAGTTAGTAGATATAATTAGTAACCGCCACTCCAAGTTGACGCAGTCATTAAGGTGTATAAATGTTTCATGTAAGTTGGCTCACTATAGAGACTTGGCGGTGTGTTTACTGTGCGAGTCGCATACCAGGGTAAAACCAGTGTCAAGTGACTCCGAGATCCTTGTGTTACATCAAGGCCAAGTAGGCAGAAAGGGTTCCTACAAAAGTGTAAAATGTAGGTAGGTATAAGTATACATATCGTAATACAACAAGTTACATATGCGTAAGAAGTTACAAAAAAAAACCGGGTAAGTGCGAGTCGGACTCGCGCACGAAGGGTTCCGTACCATAATGCAAAAAAAAAAAAACAAAAAAAAAGCAAAAAAAAAAACGGTCACCCATCCAAGTACTGACCACTCCCGACGTTGCTTAACTTTGGTCAAAAATCACGTTTGTTGTGTGGGAGCCCCATTTAAATCTTTATTTTATTCTGTTTTTAGTATTTGTTGTTATAGCGGCAACAGAAATACATCATCTGTGAAAATTTCAACTGTCTAGCTATCACGGTTCGTGAGATACAGCCTGGTGACAGACGGACGGACGGACGGACGGACGGACAGCGAAGTCTTAGTAATAGGGTCCCGTTTTACCCTTTGGGTACGGAACCCTAATAAATAGTTACATTCACGCGCCTTACGGTGTTTTTCAACTGCCTATGACTTCTTGCACTCTAAGCGTCACTTGCACTATCCCACTAACCCGGGTTAGCCACTGAAACCGTTACCCAGTGCCAAATTGTACAGGTAACCATGGTAGCTCCAGGTTTAACCGGTTAACCCCTGTCTGATCCGATATCGGATGTCGGATATCCATAGGAAAAAGGCAGCTGCTAGAGAGTGCCCTGAAAACGCTCCTGCTGGTACAACGTTAATCACCTGTAGGTACGTCTAAGCCTTTGCGATTGGAATGTAACTTGTTTACTAATTTGTTATCAAAGCGGTGACAGCGGTCCCGCGGTGCTTGTGACAAGCACAACTACTACACGTCTCAAAGTTTCCAACTTTCCCCGGTCTCCCCTCGAACAGGTGGCAAATACAGCGTTTACATGACAGCTTGATTTGAAACTATAGGGTTAATTAAAAGTCTCTGCCAAGCTCATAACATTTAGCTGTATGTATACATATTAGATATTGGGTAGTAATTCGGTCAAATTGTGTTTTTTGAAAAACTAATTATAGCCAGCATTCTATGAATGTAGTATGATACCTTTAGGTATGGTGCTTTACGCAGGCTAGCGTCCCATCCCCTCCCCCTGACGCAACCCCCCCCTTTTAGCATAAATATGTCCCGATTGGGAGTTTTTTTTGTTTTTTGGGGAAAGTATACAATATAGGAAAAAAGTGTCAATGAAAGAAATGTTTCCTATTAAATTCTAAACAAAAAAGGTTATATTCATTTTTTTGATACGACGCACCATATTCATGCTATGGCTAGATGAACTTCGACAAAATTTAACCGTTGAAAAACTTGCAGAAGATCAATATAACATAGTACGTGATAGTACTAAAAGAAATCATACAGGACAATAACCTTGCAAGCTTATTTTCCGTATAAGATTTTTTTCAGTACTATCACGTACTAACTTATAGTGAACTTCAACAAGTTAATACATGAATATGGTGAGTCTTACTAAAAAGTTGCATATAACCTTTTTTGTTTAAAATTTATTAAGGATTATTTCTTACCTTGACACTTATTTCCTAACTCTAATACTTTTCTCAAAAATAAAAAAAAACCGTAAACCGGGACATATTTCATGCTAAAAGGGGGGGTTGCGTCAGGGGGAGGGGGAGGGACGCTAGTGTGCGTAAAGCACCATACGCAAAGGTATCATACTACATTCATAGAATGCTGGCTATAATTAGTTTTTCTTGCCCATACATTAGAACATAATTTAACCGAATCATAGGAAGGATATAAAATAATGGCGAGATAACTTGGACTCCTTTTTGAGAGGCTGGCCAGATATAACAGTAAACAGAGACCAATGGAAAAAGAGGGGGGACGCCTTTGCCCAGCAGTGGAAACAGAGGGGCTATCACGAAAATCGAAATTCGCAAATTGCGGGGATCTTTTACTATAATGAAGGCGTAATTAGAGTGACAGAGAAAAATCCCCGCAATTTGCGAACTTCGATTTTCGCGGTTATAGCCCAGTGCGCTCTGAATAATACCTACTTACTACCATTATTCTTGTTAAAATCCAACATACTTTAAGGACAAAACAAAAAAAAATCTGAGCTAGGAAAAGCACATACGTAGTCATTATCCTTTTTTGAAAATGAATAATTACAAAAGACTATTTTTTTTTTCAAACAAGTCCATCTGTTATATTTTGGGCTAATGTCGTCTTAAAATTAATCAAGATCTTCTTTAGGTACCTAACTATTGTTAATCTCTCAAAAGTACATTTTACATTAGCTCCTGAATCAAGAATTTGTCAGAAAAGTAATTATGGGTACGAATTTCTGAGTGACACGCAATAAATAGTAACCAAATAACTATTAAACTAAAATTAATATTGAGTACTTAATATTAAAGCCAATTCGTCGTATAAATAAAATCTGGAGGCCAATTCATACTTTCATTTTGACTTCAAAATGATGTCATGCGCCTCAGAGGCTTATGCTGAGTGGAAATTAATTTGATCTGGCCCTTTTCGGGATATGTACGTATGTCTGTATGTCACTTTATTGCACATAAACCGGACAAAATATAACAAAAATATTTTTATGTAAATACATATATTGTTGATATGTTGATGCTTCAATATAAAAAAATATATAAATAAATAATTTATTCCGGACAATAAGGAATCCATTATAAACATATAGGAACACAATCTTATAACCAATCAATCAATGATTTATCAAAGAATGCCACTTTTGGCACTGGCAGATCCATCACATCCATAACAAATACACATCAATTTCATAATCTGTTAATACAATCAGAATACGCTCATCACGCGCTATAACAAAATAACATCATTTTAGTATCGGAATATAGGTTGGAATGGGCTCCGAGTCGTCGGCTCGGCTACATCTCACCTCGGTGAACTTGCTCCGTTTAATAAAGGTTATATTTCTATTCTTGACATTTTGCTCGAAATATATAAACTGTAAATAACTTACGAGCTTAGGCATCTGTCGGGAGTTTGTTTGAAATAATGTACATTTTAGAGGTAGAGTAGAGAGATGAACACAGAAATATATTATAATAATTTATTAAATGAATAGACCACGCTTATTATAATCTGAACAAACTTCTGTCCTAACATAAAACACCCAAGCATGTGACATTCGAGAGTGAAACAAAGAACGCGTAGCTCTTTGTGCGCAAAGGCGTAGCACTCGTAGCCGTAGCGCCGTAGCGCTCGCTGGCACGCGCTACGAGATAATTACATTCTACGCTTTTAACATCTTCTCAAGCTTTTCAAGAAAGTGAAATTGTATACTTTTATTTTATTTTAAGAGTATCGTACTCAGACGAGAGTATATGTTGCTCTGCTCTTGAGCGAGCGGAAACGCCAAAACGATTTGTTTATGATGTAATTTTGGTGCTCATTTTTCACGTTTTGTCACTTTACCGTCTCTGAGTGATAAGTAGGGAATGCAAATCGGTTATTGTCGGTTATTTTTTGTATGGAAATAATCGGTTATTAACCGAAACCGCGGTTATTTCCATACAAAAAATAACCGATTTGCATTCCCTAGTGATAAGATAACAACTCTTACGCAGGTTGATGTATAACGATACATGAATTTAATAGTATTTTATCCAACCGTTGTTTAAGAGAGGTCAAAAAAGGCGAGTAGCGTCAGTAACAACCGAAAATTGCTAATAAAGACATAAAAATTAATTAAATAAAGACGCCACTAGTATTTTTTGACTCAGTTAAACAACGTTGCATACAATACTTTTTCTACGACCAAGCACTTTGAAATAAAATTGAAAATTTAACAAATCTTTTTAATTCAAGAAGTAGCAAAAATAAGGTTGGCAACACTGTATTTCATTCAATATTTTAAATGGTCATTACACGAAGAATCCAAAAATATACTGCGTGTATGCACAAATTCTTTTTTGGGGAATAGACTAAAGACTTGTCTTGACAACTATAAGGTAGGGTTTTAAAGGCGACCCGTGAAGACCTCAAGGCTGTGACGTCACCACCACTTACATGCGCAACCACCATAGCACCAAGCGCACAGCAGGGGAGTGGCACTCGTTCATGAGTTTGTGCAAGTGAATACGGGCTCGCTTTAAATTGTCTAAGGAACCACCTCTGAGATCTATTAATTTAATCTACCCTCAAATTTGGTTAATTTTACAAAATCGTTTTTTTTATTATTTTTATTATAGTTTTTTATTATGTATTAGTTGTTTTACTTCCTAGAACACTAAATAACAGCTAAACTGTTACATTGGCGCCCAATAATAGGTTTCGAGCCGTATTCACTTGTGCTTGCTGTAGTATTATCTAGTAATCTTTGGTGTTGGTTGCTTCTTTAGTTATAAGTCTTCTTTCCCAGTGATCATCAAAATCGTGCTGGTAAAATCGTTAATGATATTGATACCTGCTACTTTTGAGATTTTCTTCGTCTACCCACATTTTGCTGATCACTGTTAACTACCTAATTTTTAAGTTGATTTCAATTTCTTTCTGCTTCTTTCTGCTTCTTTCTATTTCTGTATTCTTCTGGGTAATAATTTGCTGCTTTTATTCTTCGTTAAATTGCAACACGCACCTACGGGCTAAACATGTCTTACCAAATTAAATATCTTTCATTGCAAAAGGCTGAACTAGAGTACGAAGTCGGTGTCAGGGGAGGTAATATAGGAGAATCTGTTCAGGAGCTTAGGAAACAGATTGTCAAGTTAGGTCCATTGCTACCCCCCGAAGACATATTAGAGTCTCACTTATGTAGATCCAAAAACAGATTTAGCACAGGTTAAAGATACCTTGGTTAAAACGAAGGACAACATAACGTCTTTAAAATCTAAATATGACAAAAATGGTTATTCACGGACAGAGACTATGCTTCATCATGTCTACTACCGACTCATTAGGGTAGATAGGGCAGAGGCGGATAACTCAATTTACTCGGAGCTATCTAGAAGTTTTAAACAGCAGTTCAGCGAACTTAAGTCTTTGAAAACCGAACCATCTTCGGTTCCATCCGGCTCTGACCCACTGTCAGACCTCATTTCGGTGACCTGTGAGAAAAGGCTTATTTCAGATGTGGTTAATAAGCTGAAGTTCTCTGGTAAAACGTGTGTGCGGTCTTTCATACAAAAAGCTGAGGAACTAGCGATTTCCAGAGGTATGTCCAAGGAAAAGCTGCTGTCTTTTGGCTACGAAATTTTTACTGACTCTGCTCTGCATTGGTACCGCTGTGCCAGAAATAGGGTTCAGTCATGGGATGACCTAGTTAAGCTCTTAATACAGGATTTCAGTCAAGCTAACTACGACTATCTTTGGATGTCTGAAATAAAGAAGCGGACACAAGGCGAGCAAGAGAACATTACAATTTATGTTTCTATTATGCAGGGTATGTTCTCTAGGCTTACCAAACAACCGTCCGAAGAGGAAAAACTGGAGATACTGATGCATAATATACGGCCTATATATGCTAGTACTTTGGCAGCGTCTCCCAATATCACTAGTATTCAGGGTCTTCTGGATTTATGCCGCAGCTACGAAAATATACAGTCTCGCATGGCTCATTTTCAGGAGCCACCTAAGGTTAATTCCGATACACTGGCGCGGGAATTTGCGTACGACAGGCAGAATCCTAGCACTTCCAGTAACCGGTTTGGTGCTTCGCAAGGCTTTAGTAATTCCAACTACAGGCAGGATAACAATGATAAACCTAGATTTTTCAAATCCTACCCAAATAGTGGCAATCAATATACAAAAAAATATACGGACCCGACGAATCAAATAAACGTTAATGCAATAGAGACGAAGACTAATTCTAATTCTAAAAACCTATATTGTCCTAGATGTCGCGTGAACTCGCACTCTTTAAAGACTTGTAGTCAACCCCATTTCCTGATTTGTTTTAAATGCGGCAAAAAGGGCGTGCGTTACCCGGACTGCCCGGATTGCAAGTCAGCTGTTCAAAAAAACTAGATGCTGTGGGTTGCAGAAATGGAGAACGCATGATGAATACAACTAACGTTAATAAACAGGACAGTGCTGACTGGGCCAATTGGCTTAATTTCATTTCAAGCTTCTTTTCATGCTATTCTGTTTCTTCAATCCACAATGTACATTCTGATCGTTCTCGTCCTCACGTTATGGTCGAACTTCAAGATAAGCCACTAATAGGATTGCTAGATACCGGTAGCCCGGTGACGATTCTAGGAAATAATTCGCATACATATTTTTTGGAAAAGGGATTCACCTTACAGCAGGGGCCGTCAACGGATCTCATATCGGCCGGTCGCCATAAACTACCTTGCTTGGGTATTATGTACATATCTGTAAGGTTTCTAGATCAAAATCACTTCTTAGCTGTCCACGCCGTGCCCAGTGTACAAAACTCGCTCATTCTTGGCATGGGTTTCTGGAGAAAGTTTGGGTTATTTCCTAAACATTTGTCTCGCGTTTTGATGCGACCCGAGTCCGAGGTTGCGCTTGCTAGTATTGAATTAGATAATACTAAACAGCTGTGTAGTTACGACCATTTATCTAACGACCAAAAAACTACTGCTGATCACATCATTTCACAATTCTATGACATATCCTATGAAAAGTGTGGTCTAGGTAGGACTACCCTAACTACTCATATTATTGACACTGGGGATGCTGCCCCCATTCGTCAACGTTATTATAGGATGCCACTAGAAAAACAGCGTGTATTAATTGAACAGATCGATGAAATGCTTAAGGACGACGTAATTGAACCCTGCGAGAGCGCTTGGTCGTCACCGGTTCTGCTCACACCTAAAAAAGACGGTAAACTAAGATTTTGTCTAGACAGTCGGAAGCTCAATGCTGTAACAAAGAAAGACGCATATAGCCTACCTTATATAGCCGAAATTTTAGATAATTTACGCGATGCAAAATACCTTACTAGCTTGGATCTCTCTAAAAGTTTTTGGCAAATACCGCTTAGACAGGAGGATAGATGCAAGACAGCTTTTTATATTCCGTCCCGGGGTACCTTCCAATTTAAATCAATGCCTTTCGGTTTGACCAATGCATCAGCTACACAACAACGCCTCGTAGATAGACTGTTCTATGGTCCAGAATTTGAGTATAAGGTCTTTGTGTTTATTGACGACATCATAATAGTATCTCCTACTTTTGAACAACACATTTCTCTCTTGGTTCGGGTTAAAGAAAAACTGAAGACCGCGAACCTAACTATAAACTACGGGAAGAGCCAGTTCTTTAGGAAGCAATTAAAGTATTTAGGCTATGTGGTGGATTCCAATGGTTTACACGCTGATCCTGACAAAGTCGATGCTGTTGTTGGTTATCCTACTCCTAAAAACCGCAAAGAAGTTAGGAAGTTTTTAGGCGCAGCTTCTTGGTATCGGAGGTTCATACCTAATTTCAGCTCTCTAGCTGCTCCCTTGAATAAGTTAACGTCTCAAGCAAAAACTGCACCTCCGTTCGCGTGGACGACCGAAGCGGATGCGGCCTTCAGAGCCTTGAAGGACTGTCTAGTTTCTACCCCAATATTGTCATGTCCTGACTATTCTAAGCCATTACAGGTACACTGTGACGCTAGTGATGTAGGCATTGGCGCGGTATTAACCCAAATTCAAGACAATACCGAGAGAGTGATTGCGTACATGAGTAAAGCTCTAACTAAACAGGAACAAAACTATAGCGCTACAGAGCGCGAGGCGCTTGCTCTTCTAACGGCGGTCGAACATTGGCGTTGCTACCTTGAAAACGGTCAAAAATTTATTGTCTATACGGACCACTCAGCGCTTAAGTGGTTTCTGAACTTAAATAACCCTACGGGCCGTTTAGCTAGATGGGGCGTCAGACTTTCGGCATTTGATTGCGAAATAAGACATCGTCGAGGCGTTGATAACGTAGTTCCCGATAGCCTATCTCGTATACCAGTTTCAGCTATTGATACGTCAGCACCAAGTACGAGCCACAGTCTAGCGGCTATAACAGATCCTTGGTACCTAAACATTTTTAATGGGTGTCAAAATACACCCGCATCGTTTTTGGACTATCAGGTCATAAATAATAAACTATATCGCTACAAAAGAACTCTAAATCCTCTTGTAAAAGAGTTTGAGTGGAAAGAGGTAATTCCATTGGAAAACAGACGGCAGGTTCTTGAACAAAATTACTCTTGTCCTTCAGCTGGTCATTTTGGTGTTCTAAAAACATACAAACGTCTGTCTCTTAAATATTTCTGGCCGGACATGCATAAGGATGTGGCTGAATTTGTAGGGGATTGTGATGTTTGCAAATCGTATAAACATGCCAATCACACCACTCTGGGTACTATGGGCCGGCCAAAAGATTGTAGTAGACCATTTCAAATGATCAGTACAGACCTAGTCGGACCTCTGCCGCCATCTAGAAAACAAAACACATTTCTATTAGTCGTAACATGCTGCTTCACTAAATACTGTCTGCTATTTCCCATACGACGAGCGACTGCTGAAATCATTTCGCGTATACTAGAGGAACAAGTATGTATTTCTGGTACATGGCATTCCAAAAACGATTTTAATGGACAATGGAAAACAGTACGTCAGTAATACTCTCAAATCATTATTTACTAAATATAAAATTCCTGACATTCGATACACCCCTAAATATAGTCCTCAAGTAAATTCGGTAGAAAGGTATAATAAAACTATCGTTACAGCCATCTCATGCTTTATAGAGAATAATGATCACAGGTCATGGGATTCCAATATCCCAAAAATCCAGTTTGCTATCAACTCATCGGTAAATGAAGTGACTAGTCATACACCATCCTTTCTAGTTTACGGTAGAGAATTGGTGACTTGTGGATCCCATTATTTAGATAATGACACTATTAATGACCTAATATTCGCACCTAGGGATGAGTACGCAGAGAACTTGGGTGTACTACGTAGTATATTCGATCAAACGCAACTGGCCTTATTAAAAGCACACTCTAAAAACTGTGGTACATATAATTTACGGCGTAAGCAGGCCGAATTTAGTGTCGGCGACACCGTTTGGAAGCGTACCTATTATCAGAGCGATAAAGACAATAGGTTTGCCAAGAAACTAGCACCTAAATTTATTGAATGTCGGGTTGTATCAAAAAAGTCACCACTAGTATACGTACTTTGCGATAAATATGGAAATAATTTGGGTGATTGGCACATCAAAGACTTAAAACTTACTAACTATAGGTCCTAAAGCCGTTAATTGAGTTGTTCTAAGGGTATTTATTTCTATTAAAAAAAAACAACTGCGTTGGTCTCACTCTAGTACAATGCGTTCCTATTATAACTATCAACTTTTTCACGAATACTCCGACTAAGGGTACAGGGTGGAAGCTTCTACCAGGTCCATCACTATAAACTCTTGGTTTAAAAAGAAATACAGTACCTACCTACTGATTTTCTTCTACTATTAAATACACATTTTATTTATCTAAGAATTAAAACTCCAATAGGAAGCAAGAATAAAAAGATGTGAGACCACTAAATATTTTAACATCCACTATTGGCCACCAGCGAGTAAAAGTAAAATAGTACAATTACTCTGCATGGAAGAGGCTGGAAGCATACTATAATATGCAACGGCGTTTTAAAAGACGAAGAATGACAGATTGGTATGAAAGAGTGAAGAATGTGGCAAATTAGTGCTTAGGGCGGGTAGCTAATGAGTCAGTATAGCGATAGAGGATTTTCCCTAGGTAAAACCCTTCCCAATCAAGGGGGGTATGTAACGTTAGCGTTTCAACGCTCCCTGAGTGATCAGTTTTGTCATAAAGGGTACTAAGAATAATCTTAAAAACTAAATAAATTATAAAAGGTAAAACTAAAATATAAGTGCCTAACTAAACAAATAATTCTACTGTAATATTATTGCTCATGTAGCAATGTAGGCGCTTATCCATCGCGAAACACGTATGTGACGTATGTATCGTCATCGCGGGGCGCGAGGGGAGTTCATGCATATGGCTCGTTCATTTGGACTTCCGCGGCGGCGCGATGTGTTCGCTCCATCTTAAATTGTAACGGTCTCAAGCAAGACTCCAAAAATGTGCCGTCGGAAAATTAATAATTTGCAATAGAAACTATCGTTTTCTAAATTTATTTTGTGCGTGAGTGTTTTCCCCCGCTCGGGTGAGTGTTGCAAAATTATATTTTATAGCTACTATGTGCTAATTGTATCATTAGATAGTTATTTCTTCCTAATAAGGTGTGTGTTTAGCTTAATTGTAGTTAAGATCCTTTTATTACGCTTCGCTGCAGTAATTCTGTACAATTGGTTTCCTTTGTTCCTTGTAACATAACGAATTTCTACCCTCTTGCCTAAAAAGTGAAATCATGATTTGCAATTTCCAAGTAAATGTGTAGGTTAAATACAACTAGAGTAAAACTTAATTGCCAATGCTTAACATAATTGTTTTTCAATATAAATTCCACATTTACATGTTTTGAATTTAATAATTTTTACTGCATAAGTACTTACTCCATAGTACTGAGCCGATTTTGTATACTTCTACCACATCACTGATCACTATTTAATGCTTTGAGCTTGCCTTCCTTCTTTCTGCACTTTCATCTTGCGCTTTCTCTTCACGCGGCAAAATGTTGCAGGCAGTAACGCAAAATCGGACATTTTACTAAATGTCCAATAATGATAAATTCCAGGGGTCCTACCACCTACGTCTCCAACATTGGCTCCGGAGTCCACCTGCTGCCCTGCTGACCCGTGAAGACCTCAAGGCTGTGACGTCACCACCACTTACATGCGCAACCACCATAGCACCAAGCGCACAGCAGGGGAGTGGCACTCGTTCATGAGTTTGTGCAAGTGAATACGGGCTCGCTTTAAATTGTCTAAGGAACCACCTCTGAGATCTATTAATTTAATCTACCCTCAAATTTGGTTAATTTTACAAAATCGTTTTTTTTATTATTTTTAATATAGTTTTTTATTATGTATTAGTTGTTTTACTTCCTAGAACACTAAATAACAGCTAAACTGTTACATGTGCACGACCTTTTAAATGACAAATAAAAGTGCGAGAGTAGAAAAAATATTTATCACAATGAATACAAACAGCAACACTCCTAATTGTACATCAGTGAACCTTATTACAACAGGCCACCGATGTACAGTTAACAGCAGTGTGGGCGACGGTACTGATAGTGTTACAGACGCCAATTGATATTTACATTTTGACTACAGAAGATAACATTTTGTCATTTGACGCGAATGATAACAAGAATCGCGCGAATGATAACTATTAAATGATGTCATTCAAATGAATGGGCGTAACACACTTATTTAAATAAACCACTTGAAACACCTTTCAGTCAGTTCTTAGAAGCCCGACTGCATTAAATGATAGTCAAGTAATAAAGTTTATAGAAAATACAATTTCTCTAGCTTGAGTACGCAACCCAACTCATTTGAATGATTCAACAATCTAAAACTTGTTTATAAATTCACTTTACCAGTTATTTGCTTTTAATTTAGTCGACTTAATGCCTAAAGAATAATTTCTAGATCGGAATTTCTAATTGAGTTGAATTAGCAGATGTTTTAATAAAATGTTCCCAGACATCTAAGTGTTTCTTATTTTTTAACCCACGTTGCTGATAAATTAACATACCCGCCTGATTGTAAACTGTTACCATAACCTATGAACGCTTACAAGTCTATTAGTGATATCACATTCACATTTTTCGTAAGGATTTTGTAAAACTATTTGGAACGTCGGAACCTTGAGGTCGGTTCCAATTCAACAATATGTTATGGTTCTGAACTGACTCGCTCGCGTGAGTTGCGTTCTCTTGCGCGACTCCATACATCAAGCGCGAATTCACGTATGGACTCGCGCGCGAGAACTCAACTTATGCTAAACCGCCTTATGTTGGTACGACCTTGGCGATCCTCTTGATGATTGGTGCACATCACATGTCACGCACGACTTTCACTTCCTCTCGCATGCTCCAATCAGCGTGAGCGATCTTCAGGGTCGTATCAGAATAAGATAAAAACCGTAACAAATTGTCAAATCTGAATTGGGCTCCATTTGTTTAGGTTCCAGGGTGTGAGGATGATCTATATATACTGCTTGCGTGTTAGTAATTAGTATGTGTTTCTTAATATACCTACCTACGCTGTATATAATGTACTTATACATTGCCAACCTAAAATAAAACAGTTGTATTTCAACAAAGACGGTCTTCATCAAAGAAACGTTCAAACAAATATCAGAAGCAAATAGAATTAAACACGGGAAATTTCAATAGAGGCGCGCAAACAAAAGCGCGCGGTATAGTAATTATAATTAAACTACTCATTATGACTCGGGCGACGATTCTAACTTACTGCCGTATTCGAACTTCAAGATATTCACAAGAGATGACACGGACTAGATCCATTCTAGATACGTTATAGTTTAGATATCAACTAGTTCTCTTTTGCAGCGCAATTCGGGCAACCAATGTCACTTTTACGTTAGATAAAGTAAGATATCTATTAGATGTGAATTGGATCTCTAAGTCATATCCTGTGGAAAACGTTCAAGAGTATCTCCAGAATCGCGCAAATGTCAAATTTGACAGGATAGATCTTAAACATATCGTTATAGTATCTTTGTGATGTCTAAAAGATATCTATTTCAAAATCCGAATCGGGCCCTTACTAATGTGTATTGATCTCGTTTTGATATCGATTGCCCGTGAATCTCGCTCGTGTATACCAAAGGACGGTAACGATGGACAGGAGTAGTTTGATGGAGATTGGAGCTGTACAGTCACCTGCAATAGTATGTTACTCTTCGAAATCTGCAAAAATATCTGACACGAACTTATTTGTAGAGCCCTAAGAGCGTATCACATATTTTTACCGCCTTCGGAGAGTAACATACTAGTGCAGGTGACTGTACAACAATTAGATTTTTTTGGAAAATAAACATTACTTACGTATTAACATAGAACACCTAGGCCTTTCATCATTTGACGTCGCAATGTTACGCGTGAGTACCTAAGTAGTCGTAATTAACTAGCTGTATATTATTAGTAGGTGACTACCGATGTCAAGATATGTATGTATGTACCTATGCTCATGTAAAGTGGCTTCGCAGTTTCAAACAACATGCGAACAATGTGTAGGTGACGCGAAACTTAGGCGGTAAACGAGTATAGTTTGTGACACGTGGAGAAATGTACCGTGTATGCCAAGGGATTAATACACCCTTTATCCTTTTCAGAATTTCTGAATTCTTTTAATATGTAGTCCTAAAACGAGTTTTTATTTACCTAACAACAAGTAGTACAAACATCAAACTATATTATACTTATAATATTTATTTTGCAACTTACTTAAACATAAGTCAAACCCCACAAAAGTCGTAAATTCCTTCCGAGCACCATTTGTCGGCGTCCGTTGCGATTGGCCACATAACTCCGCATACCTGCAGCTGCAAGCTGCATGCTCCGCCGGTGCATGCCTGCAGGCTACTGCATGCCTCGACGATGCACTCTGTGCGGGTAACTTGCCCAATTTCTGCCGTGGGACGTTTTCTTTGTTCGAGGAGCGTGTTTACAATGTACTGTATAATACCAACCTTGTATGAAAAATTAAACGAGTTAAAACGGGTCACTCACGTATTTTTAGGTCGAAGATTCCCGGATATGTTTTCCTCCGTAACGAGGAACTAATATCTAAAAAAAAAATGAGAGTGGCTGTATCAGGGACACAGCCGCTATGGCTGACGTGAAACGTGGTGTGGACCGCCAATGCGAAGGCCGAAGGCCGAGCTCCGCGTAGGGCCGAAGACCCGAAGCGTCCAAGATGTCAGTGCTTTAGCACAGAAAAATAGTAAAAGTGTCTAAATGCGAAGGCCGAAGGCCGAGCTCCGCGTAGGGCCGAAGGCCCGAAGCGTCCAGAATGTTAGTGCTTTAACACAGAACAATAGTACAAGTGTTTAAATGCGAAGGCCGAAGGCCGAGCTCCGCGTAGGGCCGAAGGCCCGAAGCGTCCAGGATTTAAGTGCTATAACACAGAACAATAGTACAAGTGTCTAAATGCGAAGGCCGAAGGCCGAGCTCCGCGTAGGGCCGAAGGCCCGAAGCGTCCAAGATGTCAGTGCTTTAGCACAGAAAAATAGTAAAAGTGTCTAAATGCGAAGGCCGAAGGCCGAGCTCCGCGTAGGGCCGAAGGCCCGAAGCGTCCAGGATGTTAGTGCTTTAACACAGAACAATAGCACAAGTGTCTAAATGCGAAGGCCGAAGGCCGAGCTCCGCGTAGGGCCGAAGGCCCGAAGCGTCCAGGATTTAAGTGCTATAACACAGAACAATAGTACAAGTGTCTAAATGCGAAGGCCGAAGGCCGAGCTCCGCGTAGGGCCGAAGGCCCGAAGCGTCCAGGACATCAGTGTTTTAGCACAGAACAATAATACAAGTGTCTAAATGCGAAGGCCGAAGGCCGAGCTCCGCGTAGGGCCGAAGGCCCGAAGCGTCCAGGACATCAGTGTTTTAGCACAGAACAATAATACAAGTGTCTAAATGCGAAGGCCGAAGGCCGAGCTCCGCGTAGGGCCGAAGGCCCGAAGCGTCCAAGATGTCAGTGCTTTAGCACAGAAAAATAGTAAAAGTGTCTAAATGCGAAGGCCGAAGGCCGAGCTCCGCGTAGGGCCGAAGGCCCGAAGCGTCCAGAATGTTAGTGCTTTAACACAGAACAATAGTACAAGTGTCTAAATGCGAAGGCCGAAGGCCGAAATCCGCGTAGGGCCGAAGGCCCGAAGCGTCAGGATTTAAGTGCTATAACACAGAACAATAGTAAAAGTGTCTAAATGCGAAGGCCGAAGGCCGAGCTCCGCGTAGGGCCGAAGGCCCGAAGCGTCCAGGATTTAAGTGCTATAACACAGAACAATAGTACAAGTGTCTAAATGCGAAGGCCGAAGGCCGAGCTCCGCGTAGGGCCGAAGGCTCGAAGCGTCCAGGATGTTAGTGCTTTAACACAGAACAATAGTACAAGTGTCTAAATGTGAAGGCCGAAGGCCGAGCTCCGCGTAGGGCCGAAGGCCCGAAGCGTCCAGGATTTAAGTGCTTTAACATAGAACAATAGTACAAGTGTCTAAATGCGAAGGCCCAGCTCCGCGTAGGACCGAAGGCCCGAAGCGTGCAGGACATCAGTGCTTTAGCACAGAAAAATAGTACAAGTGTCTAAATGCGAAGGCCGAAGGCCGAACTCCGCGTAGGGCCGAAGGCCCGAAGCGTCCAGGATTTAAGTGCTATAACACAGAACAATAGTACAAGTGTCTAAATGCGAAGGCCGAAGCGTCCAGGATGTCAGTGGTTAAACACAGAACTGACAGACTGGACGCTCCGGGCCTTCGGCCCTACGCGGAGCTCGGCCTTCGGCCTTCGCATTTAGACACTTGTAATATTGTTCTGTGTTAAAGCATTGACATCCTGGACACTTCTTGCCTTCGGCCTTACGTAGAGCGCAGCCTTCGACCTTCGTATTTAGTTAGACTCTTGTACTATTGCTTTTTGTTTGAATACGGAAGTCGCACATCTCGCGAATGCGTGATGTATTATAATAATTTTGGATAATATCTAAATTTTATCTGTAAAGATTATTTGGGGTCATAATGATTCACTGTATCTAGATGAACTTGAATGCAGCATTTGATGGGTGATTTTAAAATAATTAATTACAGCGTCACACCTATTTAAATAATTAAATGATCAATTCATTTTGGAGTAATGAATGTAACGATTAGGTACAATTTTTTGTGTAAATAACACACCAAAATTACGAGAATAGATATGTACGAGCACCTGATGGCCACGAAGGGTTGCGGGGTGCGGGACGCAGCACACGGCTAGAAGAGCGCGGCCGATCGGCCGCTCCAATCAGTCGGCGAGTCACCTCTGAAGCACGCGCACGTCGCTCAGAGTCAATTTTTATAATTTTTATAATTTCGTAATTTTAGTAATAAATATATAAAAGTATTGCTGGAGTTCTTATTGTCCGCCTGGACAATAGTGGCGACCGTTGGAAGAAACTTGCAAGAACGTTCAAATTTAAACTATCATTTAACCGTTAAATGTAACGGTTGTTTAACGACTCGCCGACTCACCGACTCGGAGAACAAAGGAGTTTGCTGTTGCGTTGCTGGAGCCTGCAAGGACTATCTACGGTGTCTACGTGGCGTCTGCAGGTCTATTCCGGGGGAAGTACGCCTAATTAATTCCATTCCTTTGTTTCAATCCTATTTAAAAAGAAATTGTTTCAATTTGCGTGACGGCTTTCTTGCATCTTAAGCGTTAGGTTTATTCCTAATCTAGCTTGCCTAAAAAAACAAGACTATTTGCTGCACGCACCTGTGCTTATCTACTTCTATTGTTCTTTTTCTTTGAATATCGAAGTTAGTTATTTTCAAGCATCATTTAGGTATAATTGCCTGTTTTCCTTATCAAGCTTGCATTGTTAAATATAATACGCATTGCACATTCGGCTGATAATTATTTTGGCTGTACGTATTTATAATTACGCATTTAAATTTTTTATTTGCATACCGGCATAGTTGCGCATATAAAAAAAACCGTTAGGGTTTGAATTTGCCTAGTCATTAACAGTGTCTCATAGTGATTTGCCGACTATTTCAGCGTTCGCTCGGGCTCAGATCGAGTGAAGCGCTTGCTGTGCTTGGCGCGCAGCATTGTCATCGGCGTGCCTGCTGGCCTGCTGTGTGTTCGGCCGGGGCAACCTTCTTCTTCGGGCGGTCACTGCTGAGACTGGACTTACTGGTTAGACTTTTATTGTTGCTTATTTCATTGTTCAGTGTTTTTGAATTTGACTCTTAAATTTACATACATTTATTCTTACAAATATGTCAACAACGGACGGAATAGTGAAACCTGAGGTTGAGTTAGCTAAATTAATTAAACAACGCGGAAGTATTAAGGGCCGGCTTACTAAGTTTAACGATTATTTAAATAATTTGCTGAAATCCAAGCCTGCCATTTCGACTTCGGCAAAGTATAAAGAGTTAGAGTTGAAGCTAAATAAGTTGCAATCTGTGTTGAGTGAATTTGATGACGTTCAAGGTCAAATTGAGTTACTGCATAGTGATTCTTCTGATCAAGTGCAGGAGCGCGATGATATTGAAAATCAATTTATGTCGTGTTTAGCTGTCGGGCAGGATATATTGGATCATTCGTCTTTTTGTAACAAAGCGCAATCAGTTCACGATGATCAGTCTATGGCCAGCTGTCATTCAAATTCATTCGGTGGCATTAAGTTACCTACTATAAAATTACCGGTTTTCGGAGGAAGTTATTTGCAGTGGCTCGAGTTCAAGGACAGTTTTGAGTCGATGATACATAACAACAACAATATTCCGCTGATTAATAAATTTCATTATTTACGCTCATCCTTGGAAGGGAGTGCGAGTACAGTTATTAAGTCAATCGAGTTCAGTGCAAATAACTACAATCTTGCGTGGGATCTTTTATGCGAACGGTACAACAACAAAAACATTTTAATTAATAACCATTTAAAGGCACTATTTAATTTTGAATGTATGTCAAAGGAGTCTTACAAAGCTCTCAGGTTTGTTGTCGACCATTTTTCTAAACACTTGCGAGCTCTCGAAACACTAGGGCAGCCTACTGACAAGTGGGATGCGCTCATTATATTTATGGTATCTGTGAAATTGGATGTAACAACAAGTAAAAAATGGGAGGAACTTAAATGTAGTCTTAAAGATTTGCCCACTCTAAATGAATTCTATTCGTTTTTGCGGAGCCGTGCTGATGTTTTAGAAACATCATACAATAATCACTCTGACAAGGGTGACCATAAATTTGGGTCGCGGGAACAAAAACCTAAAGGGCAACCTGTTCAATATAAAAGTTTTGCGACTACAGTAGACGAGAAATCAAATCTCACGTGTGATATGTGTAGCCAGGCTCATCGGTTATATGACTGTCCCAAATTAAAAGAAATGAATATTGAAGAACGATTTGATGAGGTTTCTAAGCTTCGAGTATGCAAAAATTGTTTTCGTAAAGGTCACAATGCATTCCAATGTAACTTGCGAGGTTGTTGTCGCATTTGTAAAAAGAAGCATAATACGTTGTTACATAAACAAAACGTGGAAGTAGAGAAATCGACGCCTAGTACCTCTGCTGCGCCGGTGGTGTTGTCGGCGGTGGTATCTGAGGAATCTGAAGGTCAGGCCTTGCTATGTACCGCTTTAGTAAAGGTAGTTTGCAATGGTAAAGCATATACAGCGCGTGCATTTTTGGACCCCGGGAGTCAGTCTTCGTTTATTACGAATGCGTTTAAAAAGCGGTTACGCATAGATACAGACACAAAGTTCGTAAACATTACTGGAATAAACAAAAATGTAACTCGTATTTCGGAAGAATGTCGGCTTCAAATAAGCTCTCGGGTTCGAACGTATGACATAAATGTCAAATGTTTGGTAATCCCAGATATTACCAGTGTATTGCCTGAGTTTCCAATAGACACAACTGAATTTGAGATACCGAGTGACCTTGAGCTTGCGGACCCGAGATTTTATTCTCCTTCAGAGATAGACATTCTGTTGGGATCGAAAGTGTATTGGGCCATGGTCATACCTGAGATGATAAACTTAGGCAAAGATAAACCGGTTTTGCAGAATACTCAATTAGGGTGGTTAGTTGCGGGAGCTACGCCCAATTATCATACAACATCAAACGTTGTTTGCAACTTTAGTCAGGAGATTCGTGACTCACTAGAAAGGTTTTGGTTAATTGATGATTTACCTTCTGAAAAAACCTATTCTCCGGAGGAGCAGCTCTGTGAGCAGCATTTTGTAGAAACCTTTTCTCGATTACCTAATGGGAGGTTTTCTGTTCAAATTCCTCTGAAGGAGGCGCCTGAGGAGGCGCTAGGGCATAATTTCAACACAGCAAAAAAGTGTTTAGAAAATTTAGAAAAAAAGTTTGCTAGACAGCCTAACCTAAAACAAAAATATAAAGAGTTTTTGCAAGAATATAGTGATTTAGGTCATTTAACTAAAATTGAGCGGCCTAAATTCGGTGTGTACCTACCACATCATGCTGTGGTGCGCGAAAATCGCGAAACTACGAAATTGCGGGTAGTTTATAATGCGTCATGCAAAACGTCATCTGGAAAGTCTTTAAATGACATCCAGCGTGTTGGTCCCATCGTACAGAGTGATTTGATGTCTCTTTTATTGCGTTTTCGACAGCACAAGTTTGTTTTAATTGCTGATATAGAGAAAATGTACCGCCAAATTGAAGTAGACCCATCGCAGCGTTATTTGCAGTTAATTTTATGGCGCGACAGTGAAAATCAACCAATACAAGTTTTTCAACTTAATACAGTAACATATGGGACTTCGTCAGCCCCATTTTTAAGTACACGCTGTCTTTTGCAGTTGTCATTAGAGTGTCCAGACGCCGTGGTCTCAAACGTGATAAAAAACGATTTTTATGTAGACGACCTAAATACGGGAGCTGATTCTGTAGAAGAACTAAAACATATTGCTTACGGCGTAGTAAAAGTCTTAGATTCTGCCTGTTTGCCTTTGCGTAAATTTCGTACGAACTGCGTAGAATTGTTTGAAGGCAACGAAAACGCGTCAACGTCTCTCGACTTGTCTAAAGAGTCTAGTGTTCTAGGTCTTAACTATTCGCCAGTATCGGATACGTTGCAATTTTCAAGGGATCAAGAACCCGCGGCTGTATGTACAAAAAGGTCAGTTATTTCCACTACAAGCAAAACCTTTGATCCGCTGGGACTGATGTGTCCATGCATAGTCACTGCTAAGATTCTACTTCAGCGCCTATGGAGCGAAAAACTTGATTGGGACCAGCCTGTTCCTGACGAGTTTGCAAAGAGTTGGTCGAAGCTGGTGAAAGATTTTGCTCTTCTGTCACAAATCAAAGTACCTAGGCGTGTGTTAGGTGATAACCCAAAATATATCGAATTGCATTGCTGTGTTGACGCTTCTCAGAATGCATACGCCGCATGTGTCTATTTGCGTTCAGTGGATTATAATAACGAAGTTAACGTTAGATTATTGTGTGCAAAGACGCGGTTGGCCCCAATTAAACAGGTCACTATCCCGAGGCTTGAATTATGTGGAATGCTCTTAGGAGCGAGGCTATGTGACAAGGTTTGTAAGTCACTACGTTGTGACATACAAAAGAAGTTCATTTGGACCGATAGTACTGTCGTGTTAGGATGGCTTAAAGCTCATACTCAAGACTTAAAGGCCTTTGTATGCAACCGCGTAAATGAAATACACGAGTTGACGCCAGGCTATACTTTTAATCATATACCTACCGACAAAAACTCTGCAGACATTG
The DNA here is from genome assembly GCF_963556715.1 of Cydia fagiglandana. Classification (NCBI taxonomy): domain Eukaryota; kingdom Metazoa; phylum Arthropoda; class Insecta; order Lepidoptera; family Tortricidae; genus Cydia; species Cydia fagiglandana. The sequence continues at coordinate 18,621,421 of NC_085947.1, read as the reverse complement.
CGTCCAGAGGTACTGATCCTAAATCCTTAATCTCTTGTTCGCTTTGGTGGTTCGGGCCACCATTTCTAAAGTCCGAGCCTTGTGACTGGCCTATTCAAACCCATGCACGTATACTTACTGTCGATTTGCCAGAGACAAAACCTTCTAAGGAAAGCAGTGACATAAAGTGCCATGTAGGAGTCACGAGTGATGGGGTCATACAGTTTGATAGGTTTTCCGAATTTAACAAAATGAAGCGAACTTACGCATATGTCTTACGCTTCATAAATAATTGTAAGGTTCATAAGCCAAAATTATCTGGACAGCTAGATATTACCGAATTAGACCATTCGTTGCAATGTCTCGTAAAGGCATGTCAGTCTGAATGCTTTGATAGTGAAATCAAAGATATTGCTCAAAATAAGTCAGTAAATCGTAGGTCAAAATTGCTGTCATTAAATCCGTTCATTGACTCTGATGGAGTCCTGCGAGTAGGGGGTCGACTCCAAAACTCGCAATTTGAATACGATAAAAAACATCCTATCATATTAGATGCTAAGCATCGACTGACCAGACTGATAATGAGACACGAACACTTGCGCTTATTTCATGCCGGTCCTCAACTTCTCTTAGCTTCAATTAAGGAATTATTTTGGCCCGTAGGAGGCAGGAACTTGGCCCGTAGCATAGTGCAAAAGTGCGTAGTCTGTATCCGGTTTAGAGGAAACCCTGTGCAACCAATAATGGGTAATGTACCACTTGAACGAGTAAGCTCCCCGTACGCCTTTTATACATGTGGTGTCGATATGGCAGGTCCGTTTATGATTGCTAGTAAGAAAGGGAAAGGAAGCCGCACTTCCAAATGTTACTTATGCATATTTGTATGCCTAGCGTCTAAAGCGGTGCACCTTGAGCTGGTAAGCGACCTTAGTACGGAAGCATTTATTTTAGCCCTGCGACGGTTTGTGTCTCGCAGAGGTAAGCCATCTGTAATATTTTGTGATAATGGGTCAAATTTTAAGGGTGCTAACAATGAACTGAGTAAATTAATTAAGTCTAGTCGTCAGTCGGTCACTGAGTTTGCTAATGAGGAAGGAATTAAATTCATGTTCAGTCCAGCCTACTCTCCCAACTTTGGTGGCATTTGGGAAGCTGGAGTTAAATCAGCTAAATATCATCTTCGACGTATTGCCGGTAGGGCTTCCCTGACGTTTGAGGAATTAGGATCTCTGTTCTCGCAAATTGAAGCAATTTTAAATTCTCGTCCTTTAACCCCTCTCTCGTCGGATCCCACAGACCCATCTCCTCTCACTCCTGGGCACTTTCTAATCGGACGGCCTCTCACTTCAGTGCCGTCCCGAACCGTCACTACTAAGTACCCCAACAGATACGAGCGCATAGAGCAACTGAGACAGCACTTCTGGGACCGGTGGCGGCGAGAGTACATCGCAGAGCTTCAGCAACGCACAAAATGGAAGACCAGGCAGCAGGAGCTTCGAGTCGGGGACCTCGTCATACTAAAGGAAGATCAGCTACCTCCTCTACAATGGCGACTTGCGCGGATAAGTCGTCTGTATCCTGGTGTAGACGGAGTCAATCGTGTCGCTGATGTAATCACAAATCGAGGAACAATAAGAAGAGCCATCAACAAGATGTGTGTTATCCCAACTACAGACGTTGTCGAAGGGAAGAATGGTTTACCTACCCATTAAGGGCAACAAAAACTGAATTCTGTAGAAGGGACTTTGTCACACTACCAAAAACGACCTAAAGAAGATACAGTTTAAGAACAAACTACTGTTTTCACCTTTCATCTTCAAGCGAAAGCAATCAAGCACATTATGCACATTATAAGCATGGGGTTGCAGGTTGTCGAAGGGTTGACTAGACCTCCATTCTAGACCCGCGAAAGGCAACATAAAGAATTTCTGCAATTTTTTGGATCTAGCTAAACGCGTTGCAGGTTGTCGAAAGGTTGACTAGATCGCCATTCTAGACCTGTGAAAGGCAACTTAAAGAATTGCAACTGTTTAGTTGAAAGCCAGGCTTTCAACGCCGGGAGGATGTACGAGCACCTGATGGCCACGAAGGGTTGCGGGGTGCGGGACGCAGCACACGGCTAGAAGAGCGCGGCCGATCGGCCGCTCCAATCAGTCGGCGAGTCACCTCTGAAGCACGCGCACGTCGCTCAGAGTCAATTTTTATAATTTTTATAATTTCGTAATTTTAGTAATAAATATATAAAAGTATTGCTGGAGTTCTTATTGTCCGCCTGGACAGATATTTTATACGGGTAATACACGTTTTATAGCAAACTCGTTCGTGTCTTTCCTGTAGCCATTTGCGCATTTACGCAGCACCTTTACAGGCAGAATATTTCATTCAATACTTGAGACTCAAATGAGAAAAACGGGATATATGTGAACCACAGTCGTTACCTTTTATAGTACCTACATATTGTCCACAGAAGTGACCTTTTCTCAATTATGTTTTACCCATTACATCAGAAAGTACCTAACTAAGATTACTATATACTTACTAGCATTAGGAACTCGGGATTGTCAAGCAGCCGTCATACGTTATATGTGATCTATCAAAGTAACTCGCGCCGCCGCGCCGCCTTAGATGCTAATGCATTATTTGAGGAGATGAGCATGTATTACTATGGTGAATGTGGTATTAAAAGAACCGTTATAGCTTTATCTTACTGTTTCAGGTATATTTTGTCAGTTTTGCGCCCTATTTTTCGCACACGGTGGCCTCAAACAAGAGCAGTGATAAAAATTCTGTAAAAACTGTCACATTTTTATGTTTTAGCAGCTTATTATAATTCCACGTACTTTATTTTACTCATATTTCATTAAAATAAAATAAGATCTATCAAATGGCACCAATTTTACCGAAATCGGTTAATGGGCTGATGAGTCATTACTAAATGAACACTGAAAATAGGGGTCATTTTAGCTCCGAATACGTCGTCTCTAGCGCAGAATCAGCGCCATCTATGTCAGCGGCACGTACTGTTCCGAGTAATGGCTACTTTATTCTATATATCTATATCAAAACTATGTTTGTAGGTATTATAGTTTCTGAGATATAAGCCACCGCGCCATAACACTTTTCGTTACACTTGGTTTTTGGTCCGGCACCTCTACTACGGCTTTTTAAAGACGTTTCACGTCAAAACATCAAACGCACTCATGTAGTAGTCTCGTGTGATAGTTAAAAAAAATACTAAGTATAGGACATTTATAACATAAATTGACTAAGTCCCACGGTAAGCTCAAGAATAGAGGACGATAGGTATATATAATACATATATACATATTTATAAATACTTAAATACATAGAAAACACCCATGACTCAGGAACAAATATCTATCTCAGATCATGTGATAGTTTAACTGTCGCTGTAAATATCTAGCTACTTTGCCTCCGGTTTTTATAATGCATACTAACTGAATATTACCTACGATGAGCAGAGATGAGGGGAAACGTATGAGAATCCACCAATCCAGCGCAGCGGAGAACAGAATCAATGCTCTTGGTTGCACCTCTGCTCACATCTCAGTTTATCTCCTCCGCCTCAGTGGAATGGCAGCCTAATACCGGCCTCAACGAGTCAACTCAACGCGCATTTTCAATGACACGTGAAAAATGCAATCAAGAATAAAGTACCTAACTGACCCGAGCATCTAGAAAATGGAAAAGGAATCCCGGGCTTACCCGGCGTGCGGCGGAACTCGTAAAATAGAGTAACGACTCACTGCTACTGACTATTTATTGGCAAGTGGTAAAATGTGGGATTAGAGGGAAGTTTGCTCATAACAGAAACGATTGTGCTAGCATGTTTACTAATCAAACACAGTGTTGACATATTTATTTACAGTAACAAACTAAATTTATGAAAAACTATAATCCGACTTTTAGTTCGTTATTCGTTGACTCTCACTCACTCATTCACCAAAATTGGCTCCCTAATGTCGATACTATAACTATTGGAATTATGACATATCATCAATGTTGTACACACATTTACCCTGTACCTTAATACGTACATATCCTGAAACCATAACTCTTTTCGTAGTTGGGTAAAACAAGCATATGGATCGACTGACATTTTGAAATCCGATTTTGGTCCACATGTTACATTCTACACTCCTGAGCATAATTTACCCCTATGAGCTATGCTAAATAACGGGAAAACCACCGTTCAAAGATGTCCATAACGACTGGTGCTCTTGCCTCAACTAACGCGAGCGATCTTTAACCATATCCAAGATAGTCCTTATTTTGTTATGGGATTTTTCGATGCCCTACGGTATCATTTTAGAATTATGAGAAACGTATTACGAGTACTTAGACACTCGCGAGTGATAAACGGGCAAAGGCGCAGATTACCCATCGTATAAATAACAAAAGAAAACTAAATTAAAATAAAACGTTACAAAATGCAGAGCAAGGTTGAACAAGTATCTCAACACAGTCGGAAGGATACAGACCCGTTGAGTGGCTCCGCTTTTTTACAGACAGGGAACTTAAGCCAGTAGAGATTAACGGATCTTTAGGTAGCCGTTTAGGAAAACGAGCAGTTTATTTTGGAACGATTATTGAACTAAAAATAACAATATTTTGACATGAAAAAAAATGAAAAATGAAAAATGTTTATTGTGTTAAACAATACAATTTGAATACAATTACAATTGAGTCCTCCTTGTAAGTATATGTATACCTGTATCAGGAGAACCCGCTCTGTATTAATGTATGTCGTTACATAATTTTAATTCAGCTTAATTATGCTACATTTTTATTAATAATTAAATATATTATATAGAATCTAAGATTTGGCTCTACTCAATCCGTACCTATCTAAACTACACACACATTGATGAGTAACTATATCTCCGAAGACAATATTAAGATACACATTATTATAGACGCCGCCCTCGTCGAACGCCTTCCAGCCTCGCCATCGGCGGTCCACCTTGTTTGGGACCTCCTCTAGCTACATATACATTTCAGTTCACGCTCACCAGTCATGACATTTCCTACCCACTACCAATTAAGTTTAAAAACGGAAAGTAACGAAGTGTTTTCATCGTTTTGTTACTTGCAATCGCAACGTTAGTGCGACGAAACTAGTATCTTATTAAAACTGTTTTTCGTAACTGTTTCTTAACAAAACGAAACATTGAAAAAGGAGACTCTGAGCACCGTTTCTGCGCGTAGGCTGTATTTGTAGCAACAAAGCCTTTGAGCTGGAACGCGGGGATTAAAGGCTTAAAAAGAGAAAAGCTAGTGGACGGCCGCTATCTATACAAACGTAAACTCATTTTCCACTATATAAAATAAAATATTTATATTACCTATATAAAATATTTTTACATAATTTGATGTAGGTATAGCCACGGTGGCTAATCTTGGTATTTTTTTCGATTTTTAGGGTTCCGTACCCAAAGGGTAAAACGGGACCCTATTACTAAGACTTCGCTGTCCGTCCGTCCGTCCGTCTGTCAGTCACCAGGCTATATCTCACGAACCTTGATAGCTGGACAGTTGAAATTTTTACAGATGATGTATTTCTGTTACCGCTATAACAACAAATACTAAAAACAGAATAAAATAAAGATTTAAGTGGGGCTCCCATACAACAAACGTCATTTTTCGCCAAAGTTAAGCAACCTCGGGCGGGGTCAGTACTTGGATGGATGACCGTTTTATTTTTTGCCGTTTTTTGCATTATGGTACGGAACCCTTCGTGCGCGAGTCCGACTCGCACTTGCCCGGTTTTTTTTACTTATTTACATGTATGACGTTACTATGTTAGAAGCAAAAACAAAAAACTAACCATTTTATAAGCTTCTTATGTTAGACGAATGGGAATAGCTGTGTCCCGGAGAGGAAAGCGGAAACTATGTTTGTATGGAGAGCCGGTCGTCCACTTCCCCTTAGCGGCGAACATCAAAGTGGAATCGTTGTGATGCGGCTCACGCAAATACGCGATGGAAGATTAAGCGACTTATTTACTCATCTCCCCGCACATTAATGTTACAGACAATCGGATTAAACGTATGGAATAGTTGCTGGGATGAGCTTAACAATAGTTAATTTTAATAAACAATGGAGAGAGGGTAAATCAATTAGCCTTAAGGATTAATTTAGTCATAAAGCTAGGGGCACATTCCGTCTGTCCGTCTAAACTAAGTTTGCATTAATTTGAAATGAAACGAACAAAGCAAGGAAGTGTATTATAAACGTCCATATTTTCATACAAATTTGATATAAATTATGGCATTGCCTCACGTTGTTACTGTAAATGGCGTGCAGAGTTAGCTTGGTCCGACTCGATAGACCCATGAGGTCGAAGAATCAATGAGTAAGCCTTATGAGAAAACTCCTGCATTTCGAATTGTCGCATTTTCAAATGTGTCATAACCAATTACGGGAAATTGACTTTCCTTCTGATTTGAGTCAATGTGCGGATCGGATGTGTAATTGTGAATCTCATAGGCAGATAATAAACGAGCTGTACGCAAAAATAACCCAAGTAATGACACGTGCTGCGGCCTTGACCCACAGCGGCCGGGTAAACAAAAGTAGGAAAAAGGTAGTAACAGGGTGGAATCTTCATGTTAGTGAAGCGCATAGGGAGGCCAGGCGATGTTTTGAGTTGTGGGTTTTGTATGGTAAACAGTCAGGTGGGCACTTTTTTGATCAAATGCGTAAAACTCGGAGTACATTTAAAAATAAACTAAGATGGTGTTTAAAGAATCAAAATCAAATCAGAATGGATATCATTGCTAAGCAGCATGACAAAAAAGACTTTAAATCTTTTTGGAAAAGTACGCAAAGCCTCAACTCAAAGCCTTGTCTACCTACGAGTGTGGATGGGATAAGTGATCCTAGTGACATTGCCAATCTGTTTATGCGTCAATTTAGAATACAGGCTGCTCATACCACTGAGATGGAGTATGTGGGGCAGTGCGGGGGGCGGGGGGTGGGGATGCTCGATGCTGAGCAAGCAAGTGGTGACTCGCCGTTGGTTTATTTCTCAACTCGGGAGGTGGCCGACTTAATAAATAACATGAGGCGTGGGAAGTCACCGGGGCACGACGGGCTTAGCATCGAGCATCTTCAACATGCTGGCGTACATCTCCCACGAGTTCTCAGTATGCTTTTCAACCTCTGCATCCGGCATAGTTATTTGCCTGCGAGTCTCATGCGTACACTAGTGGTGCCCATTGTTAAAAAAAATGAGAGTGGCTGTATCAGGGACACAGCCGCTATGGCTGACGTGAAACGTGGTGTGGACCGCCAATGCGAAGGCCGAAGGCCGAGCTCCGCGTAGGGCCGAAGGCCCGAAGCGTCCAAGATGTCAGTGCTTTAGCACAGAAAAATAGTAAAAGTGTCTAAATGCGAAGGCCGAAGGCCGAGCTCCGCGTAGGGCCGAAGGCCCGAAGCGTCCAGAATGTTAGTGCTTTAACACAGAACAATAGAACAAGTGTTTAAATACGAAGGCCGAAGGCCGAGCTCCGCGTAGGGCCGAAGGCCCGAAGCGTCCAGGATTTAAGTGCTATAACACAGAACAATAGTACAAGTGTCTAAATGCGAAGGCCGAAGGCCGAGCTCCGCGTAGGGCCGAAGGCCCGAAGCGTCCAAGATGTCAGTGCTTTAGCACAGAAAAATAGTAAAAGTGTCTAAATGCGAAGGCCGAAGGCCGAGCTCCGCGTAGGGCCGAAGGCCCGAAGCGTCCAGGATGTTAGTGCTTTAACACAGAACAATAGTACAAGTGTCTAAATGCGAAGGCCGAAGGCCGAGCTCCGCGTAGGGCCGAAGGCCCGAAGCATCCAGGATTTAAGTGCTATAACACAGAACAATAGTACAAGTGTCTAAATGCGAAGGCCGAAGGCCGAGCTCCGCGTAGGGCCGAAGGCCCGAAGCGTCCAGGACATCAGTGTTTTAGCACAGAACAATAATACAAGTGTCTAAATGCGAAGGCCGAAGGCCGAGCTCCGCGTAGGGCCGAAGGCCCGAAGCGTCCAGGACATCAGTGTTTTAGCACAGAACAATAATACAAGTGTCTAAATGCGAAGGCCGAAGGCCGAGCTCCGCGTAGGGCCGAAGGCCCGAAGCGTCCAAGATGTCAGTGCTTTAGCACAGAAAAATAGTAAAAGTGTCTAAATGCGAAGGCCGAAGGCCGAGCTCCGCGTAGGGCCGAAGGCCCGAAGCGTCCAGAATGTTAGTGCTATAACACAGAACAATAGTACAAGTGTCTAAATGCGAAGGCCGAAGGCCGAGCTCCGCGTAGGGCCGAAGGCTCGAAGCGTCCAGGATGTTAGTGCTTTAACACAGAACAATAGTACAAGTGTCTAAATGTGAAGGCCGAAGGCCGAGCTCCGCGTAGGGCCGAAGGCCCGAAGCGTCCAGGATTTAAGTGCTTTAACATAGAACAATAGTACAAGTGTCTAAATGCGAAGGCCCAGCTCCGCGTAGGACCGAAGGCCCGAAGCGTGCAGGACATCAGTGCTTTAGCACAGAAAAATAGTACAAGTGTCTAAATGCGAAGGCCGAAGGCCGAACTCCGCGTAGGGCCGAAGGCCCGAAGCGTCCAGGATTTAAGTGCTATAACACAGAACAATAGTACAAGTGTCTAAATGCGAAGGCCGAAGCGTCCAGGATGTCAGTGGTTAAACACAGAACTGACAGACTGGACGCTCCGGGCCTTCGGCCCTACGCGGAGCTCGGCCTTCGGCCTTCGCATTTAGACACTTGTAATATTGTTCTGTGTTAAAGCATTGACATCCTGGACACTTCTTGCCTTCGGCCTTACGTAGAGCGCAGCCTTCGACCTTCGCATTTAGTTAGACTCTTGTACTATTGCTTTTTGTTTGAATACGGAAGTCGCACATCTCGCGAATGCGTGATGTATTATAATAATTTTGGATAATATCTAAATTTTATCTGTAAAGATTATTTGGGGTCATAATGATTCACTGTATCTAGATGAACTTGAATGCAGCATTTGATGGGTGATTTTAAAATAATTAATTACAGCGTCACACCTATTTAAATAATTAAATGATCAATTCATTTTGGAGTAATGAATGTAACGATTAGGTACAATTTTTTGTGTAAATAACACACCAAAATTACGAGAATAGATATTTTATACGGGTAATACACGTTTTATAGCAAACTCGTTCGTGTCTTTCCTGTAGCCATCGCATTTAAGGGAATCTAAAAGCATTTTTTTACGCAGCACCTTTACAGGCAGAATATTTCATTCAATACTTGAGACTCAAATGAGAAAAACGGGATATATGTGAACCACAGTCGTTACCTTTTATAGTACCTATTGTCCACAGAAGTGACCTTTTCTCAATTATGTTTTACCCATTACATCAGAAAGTACCTAACTAAGATTACTATATACTTACTAGCATTAGGAACTCGGGATTGTCAAGCAGCCGTCATACGTTATATGTGATCTATCAAAGTAACTCGCGCCGCCGCGCCGCCTTAGATGCTAATGCATTATTTGAGGAGATGAGCATGTATTACTATGGTGAATGTGGTATTAAAAGAACCGTTATAGCTTTATCTTACTGTTTCAGGTATATTTTGTCAGTTTTGCGCCCTATTTTTCGCACACGGTGGCCTCAAACAAGAGCAGTGATAAAAATTCTGTAAAAACTGTCACATTTTTATGTTTTAGCAGCTTATTATAATTCCACGTACTTTATTTTACTCATATTTCATTAAAATAAAATAAGATCTATCAAATGGCACCAATTTTACCGAAATCGGTTAATGGGCTGATGAGTCATTACTAAATGAACACTGAAAATAGGGGTCATTTTAGCTCCGAATACGTCGTCTCTAGCGCAGAATCAGCGCCATCTATGTCAGCGGCACGTACTGTTCCGAGTAATGGCTACTTTATTCTATATATCTATATCAAAACTATGTTTGTAGGTATTATAGTTTCTGAGATATAAGCCACCGCGCCATAACACTTTTCGTTACACTTGGTTTTTGGTCCGGCACCTCTACTACGGCTTTTTAAAGACGTTTCACGTCAAAAAAAAATTGAAAGTTTGTTTTAAATTTGATCATTAATAGCTGTCAATAGAGTTGAATATTATATCCGCCATAAATGGCTTCGTATGTGGTAAAGGGTTAAAAAAATGTATAAATGTAGTATATTTACATATGTAAGTACAATTAACCTAGTTTATAAGCAACAGACTAACAAATGTGGACTGTATTTGTCTGAATAAAGAAATTATTTATTATTATTATTTCTTTATTCATCATTTCTCTTAGGCTAGGGTTTTTATAATATGAATATAAAAGTAAAACATAAAAACACTTACAAAACAATAAAAAATACATATAAACACATTATAAAAAACCTAACCTAGGGTGCCGCCAGCAGCGGGGCAAGGCCCAAGCTACCGGTGGTCAGGGCTGCAGAGAGAGGAACCGACGTACTATCCGCGCCGTGTCCAAGATCACCGCCTTCTGCATCTGTCCCTTGATCCAACCACCTAGCGAGAGTCTCTCGAGATGTTGGTCGAGACTCTTCGCTATTAAACCGTTCACTGATTATTATTATTATTTGTTTCTCCATTTTGGAATTCACGGGCTTACAAATCCCGGTCTTTTGATAGGCTTGCGTGGGGATATAGATCCAACACGTAGAGGCCCCTTGGAGAGCTTTAATGTCATGTAGAACGCCTGCTGGAACCCGTTCACAGGCGCAACAATAAACACCTATGAACCGGTCGCAGCAGGCATTGGGACTATTGTAGAAAAAGTGAATAGTATACCGGTCTATGGATTGAAGTTTGGATGGACAATGAGACTGGGCTATTGTAGAGAAGTCCGGACACCTGCCATAACAATGCTAAAACACGTTATCGAGGCAGGTGGTGACTTGCCGCTGACTAGATGGGCCCCTGAAACTGCCGTCGCGAAGACGACCAGGAGCAACATCGGTGTGAGCGGCTCAGGGGTGTCGAGAGGTGTGCGCCGCTTTCTACCCAGTGGCTGTTACCAGCCACTGTGCCAACTCGCGTCTTATGCATCTTTCACTTCCACCCCTGGAGCATATAGCTCTAACGACTCCTCTCTGGACGGCCAATTAAGGCAAGCCAGAGCTGAGAGTCCTGCGGGTCCCCTTGGGGTCCACTCCGACCGATGAAGACACGCCGGAGACGGAGACCCTGACTGACTCTCGGGAGCACTCGGGTCCGTGGGGTCGTTACTCCCTAACAGCTCGCCACAAGCTGCCCTGCGGGCTTATTATTATTCTCTTTATTTATTTTACGTCTTAAGTTAGGTTTTTTTATAATATGAATATAAAAGTAAAATATAAAAACACTTACAAAACAATAAAAAATACATATAAACACATTATAAAAAACCTAACCTAGGGTGCCGCCAGCAGCGGGGCAGGGCCCAAGCTGCCGGTGGTCAGGGCTGCAGAGTGAGGAACCGACGTAATATACGCGCCGTGTCCAAAATTACCGCCTTCTGCATCTGACCCTTGATCCAACCACCCAGCGAGAGTCTCTCTAGGTGTTGGTCGAGACTCTTCGCTATGAGACCGTTCGCTGACACGACTATCGGAACAATGATCGTCGAGTCAACATCCCACATGGCGGTAATCTCATGAGCTAAGTCTAGGTACTTGCTGGACTTGTCCTTCTCGGCCTTCACGAGATTCTCATCATGGGGGATGGTGACGTCGACGTTATTATTATTATTATTTCGTGACCTCTAATCAACGTTAGCTGCTGACTCTGTTTGACGCTCACGGTCAAGGTCATATTATTATAAAAGTAAGATAAAAACCCCCGTCAATATAGACCATTGTTAATATAGACTCAGCTTCCGTGTAGATCAGATATAACATGAGCGTAACAAAGAGGGCGGCGGGGCGGCCGCATTAATAAGGCCCGATCGGCCTTTGATGTCGCAGTATTGCCGCTGATAAAGAGCCTCGTTAATTATTAAACACGCTCGAGCGTAACTCACAATTTTCTTTTAATTACCGTCCTGCCTGGGTTATCCATATGTTAGGATTTCTGCGGACCGAGCGGAACTTTTTTTGTTTTTTGAGGTCCACGGCCGGAAATATTAGATAAATTGTTTTTTTGAAGTGAGGAAAGTGGGTGAAATTTACTTAACCTTGGCTTCGTTTTGTAACTGTGCTGTAGCTGTAAGTACGAGTATGCTGTACCACTAATACGGCACCATTTCCCGAATCGAGTTAGTTTATTGTTACAGAAACATGTAGTCAACATTTGTAACATTTTCATGTACCTAATACTGTTTACTGTATTCTCTCTGTGTTATGTACTTGTTTTGTGCAATAAAGTGTTTACTACTACTACTATTTGTTTATGAGCTTGAATTAATTTTTGCTATAATAATATGTATAAGTATCTTAATTATTACTTAATGCTACCCGCTGTATATATAAGTATGTATTGTTGTTAATTTGATAGACGTGACGAGAATGGATAGGATAAGGAATGAGTATATAAGAGGAAGCCTGAAAGTTGCACCCATAACAGAAAAAGTAAGGGCAAATCGCCTAGCGTGGTACGGGCATGTGATGCGGAGGGATGAAAGTCATGTGACGAGAAAGGTATTACGAATGAATGTGGAGGGAAGTACGAGGAAAGGAAAACCGAGGAAAAGGTGGATGGACTGTGTGAGAGATGATATGAAACGAATGCAAGTGAATGATGAAATGACGGGCGACAGAGAGAGGTGGAAGAGAAAGACATGCTGCGCCGACCCCAAGTGAATGGGACAAGGGCAAGAGAATGATGATGTTGTTAATTTGATACCAACAGTTTTATACGTACATTAAAACTATATCACAACCCCAATTGCTTAAGTGTTACAACATAATGTAGTAATGGTCTAATTTTAATCGACATAAAGTATATCAACGTACCACGTTATGTACAATAGAGCAAAGTAGGCCCATTTTACGGCCTACCTATAACTATAATCTATTTATAACTTTTATAACACGCAATTGATCTTCGTTGAGCTTCTCGCGATTGAGTTCCTCATGAAAAGGAAATTCTCCATGACAATCCGTGTTAATGGTCACCCTAGCGGACGAGGGACAAAGGGGCTTTCATTAAAAATCTCCGCGAAGTTTGAGAAAGCCGGCGCTCGCTGTGACGGCGTCCACTAATGCGATTGGAGGTATGTGCAGCGGCATGTTATGTAGGCCGAGCGAGGCTATTCACGCCGCCTCTTTCACTACATATCATGCGAAAAGGTAATTTGCACATGTCAGAATCAGAAGTGCGACTTAGAATAAAATATCGTCCGTGGCGTCATTTACTCTTTTCTCGCATACCTATTTATATTACCATGACTTACGTACAATCCTAGGCATATATGTATATGTGCACAAGTGGTGCACAATATGTAAATGAAGGAAACACAGACAGAAAATGTTAAGTCATTTCAGTAACATTTTGTGATATCGTGATGTCCTAACCTTAGTTAGGAACGATGTATATACCTAATAATGTAACATAACCTACGTTCCCGTGTACCTAAAGCCGAAAAAGTTATGTTAATAAATAATACAGAAGACCTTAGTAATATTTAATTACAAGCTATGCATTATGAGATTTATTTTATTTTCCGTATTAGTTTTATTCTAGGCTTTTAATACATATGTAACAACGACATATTGGAAGTGTTTTTTATTGGTATAGCGCTATCTCTTTCTTACCTAAGTGTTTATACATATGTCAATCCTTATTTCTCTAGTGTTGTTAGTACCTGTCGAATGAGAGTATTATGGTTCGACCTAAACATCGACTTTGCCCTTGACAAATGAAATAATAGTGCACGAGTGACGAAAACATCACATGAGATTTCCAATATACATAAGTAATACTTATGTATATAAGTATGTATAATTCGTGTGCTTTGTTAGGCCATTTCGCTCGCTTAAAAATATAAAAATAAAATCTGACAGCAGTAGGTATAATATGAAGGGTTAGGGAGTGGTTTAAGTACGTAGTCCAAAAATAAAGCGATCTCAAACATAAGGCCCGAAATATTTTAAACATGAAGATGTAAACGAAGCGCGGCCACGAGCGCGCAAATATTTTGTTTATTGATCAGACGCATATTCAGAACAGAATGGATATATCCAATTCGAACAATACTTATAACAAATATTAAAAAAAAACAGAGAGAGAACTCTAGCTGTTATAATAGCTCTTTATATAGGGAGAATATCCTGTTTAGAGCAAACAAACTTTAATACAGTATAACGTATTTGTCGTTTGGGACCTACGCGGTCGGGCTACGATCTAAAGCAATTAAAACTTGTACGAATATCACGCACGGGCGCCACGGCGGAGTACGAGTGAACTAATATGTTGGTCTGTTGAACTTCAATCCCACTTGGAATGTGAACGTAATAATACTTAGTAGGTAGTTGAAATACCTGTTCCCTCGAAAGCAGTAAGTGTTAACTTGTGAAGGTTAACTGAGGTTAATAAAAGTGTTCAAGATTTGGTTGAATCAAGTGATCACCACACCTCCATCGACTTTTTATGTTAAAAAAAGTTAAGGAACTATTCAAAAGTTTTATGTTGCACGATACCTATTTTAAATTTTGGTTGGCCAGTTCTTCAGGTGAGCGCGGTCGAACTTTCCGGAATATTTAAGAGTCCTGTTTTGTGCAAACCGCCGGGTGCCGGGTCCGCAGAAAACTCGCCTAAAAAGGGTTAAACCGCGACCGCAACCGCGCCCCGCGGCTTCGCCTCCGGCTCTCGATAGCAATAATTAAACATTCATGACCGTTTTATCCGCTTTCTTTCTGCAAAACGCGGGAGAATAATGCTGCTAAATATTTAAGTTACAATTAGGATTAGGAGTTACAGCATTTTATTTTTGCGGCATTTAATTGCCTGGCACTTCTATCGCTTTAAAACACTCCCTTCGGTCGCGTTTTAATTTATATAATTTATCGGCGCTCGTTCCGAATTTCTTCGTTCTTGCACTTGTATCGTAATGAACTATAATAAATGTAGAAATAAATCAATAAAATAATCATTTTATATGTCCCTTATGGGTGAAAAATGGAACAACATTTATAATGTTGACATAGGCACGGAAAGTATTTATTCCCGCACTATTTAGTACCTCAGAAAGTAGCACCATAATGTACCTACTTACTGTAAAAGTAATTTATAAAGGTTTGACGTAAGGTTTGTGATTAAAATAATCGTAAATGTATAATTTTCGTTTCATAATGGAAGAGTTGTAGAAGTAACAGACGAATTAAAAAAGCACGAAACATTTTAAGCTCACTCTATTTGTTACCATTATATTTAAAATAAAACAAGACTGTGACGGTTGCGTCCGTGCCAACCTAAATTGTTAATTTAAAATGTATGACAAAGTTTAAGTAATTCCGGAACTTTGCGTCCTTGAGGTTTGCGTCGTGTCTGGAGCGCCTGTGGTGTAAACTCACATTTTCGGTTTAAACTTTTTAAGAGCAATGTTTTTAAATGTAATATCGTGTCGTTATTCCGGCGAAGGGAAGTTAGTTGGTTCGAGGGTGTAATAAAACTTTTAATAGACTAACTGGAAGCGTAAAGTGCAACATCCGAGCCGCGCCGCGACGTATCCTCGGGCGACTCCTTACAGCGAGATAACTTGAGACTCACCCTAGTCACGCTGTTACCGTTTTTAACTGAAAAAGTAATATTTTCTTTTATAACGAGTTGTTTTTCATTTTATTTCCATGAACTCTTAATTTCATATTTTAATATTAAAAAACCGCTGACATTTTAATCAATAGAACAAATTCAAACATATTCTGCGCTCTCCTAAGTAATTCAGACTGAAAGGCATTTTTTACAACTCGAAATGTGCTTTTGCCGATAAACTGAAATTGTATTCTAGGTTTTTATCCACTAAAAATATATTCACAGGAATTCATCTCACGAACTTATCCTCTAGAAAATAAAACAATAAAGTGGTACCCAACTAAGCAACAATTAGGTTAAGCACATCTCAAGTATAACGTCTTCAAGTATGTAAGAAGGGTCGACCCGCCCGCTGACAAAGCGTTTTAACTGTCTGTGGCCATTCGGCGTGTCGTGCGCGCCGGACCGTGCGTGCCCGGTCCGATCCGGTCCGGCGCCGTCCTTTCCGGTCCCTCCCTGCACGACCACTGCACATCCTTTATTACATTATACTGGATTACTCGCTGAAAGTAACTGGCACACACTGACAGATCTTTTTTAGAAAATTCTCGCAATAAAATCCGAAATTATGTAGATAAGTTTACGCTCATTGATTCCTAATGAAGTGCGAATTGCATTTTACGTATAAATCCTAATGTAGCTTATACCATTATAGAATTTGCTTAGGGAAGCGCCAGAAAAATTCGGAGAAATTTTTACATAAGTAATCAGATGAGACACAAATTTGGTATAAAAACATTGCGAGTATTTGAAAAGCGGGCCGTTGCCGTGGGAGACTATTACTTATTCCGCGCCCGTGGGAGCGTGGCTGGAGACAATATTTCTTTCACCTACCAAGCAGTTTGTTTAGGTAAACCATCATCCGCACGATTATCGCACGTCTCAAGCAAAGCCACTTTTGATGTAAGTGTGCCCTGGAAACGCATTTATTGAATGAATTGACATTGACAATGATTTTCAAATTGAATTAGTGATTGTTGCAAGATAGTATGGAATGGATGGTTGACTGGCAGAGAATGCCATTTGGCATTAAGTCTGCGATTTGTACTTTATTTTTGTTTTGTGCAATAAAGTTTAAATAAATAAATAAACTATAGACTGCATGGGTTTTCAAATTGCTGTTACTTACCACAGCGTAGTGTGGGGAGGCATTACGATCAGCACATAATATCTGTATTTTGTATGTAATTCGACATTAAGAGACCATATACTCGTACATCTCTTAGTAATTGTAATACGTTAGATTGAATTGTTAGTTTTATTTTATAAAATTGTTGATGTTATTATTTTTGCTTTTATGTAAATACAATGTTGACGTGTAAAAGTGCCCTTGTGGCCTATTTGCTGAATAAATGTTGATGTTGATGTTGATGTTGATGTTGATGTTGCAGTAGGTAGATATTCAATTTATTCTTATTCTATTACCAAACGAGAACTCGCTAACCAACGATAACAACTGGAAGTCGATTATAATTTAACAATTTGTTGTCTGGTTTTGATACGCGCATCTCCCACACTTCATTTCCCACGCACTATTACTTCAGTGGGAACGATATTCAAGGACGTACCAAGATTAGATTAAAACCATAACAAGTTATTTAGTGTTCATCGGGCCCCAGTGCAGTGGCTTCCAAACGAGAGCTCGCTAACCAACGACAACAACGGGGCAGTACTTCCACAACGCAAGCGGGGTAACTATAACACAATATTTACGGAAATGTGCGATATAAAGCAAAGACACACGCCGGAAGTCAAACCCGAAAAATCGACGTCGCCCGCAACTTTCTATTCGTTTGGGAATAAAGGCTTGGCCACATACAGAGCGCGACGCAGCGCCGCGTCCGCGCCGCGTCCACGCCGCGCGACCGCGGCACATGCTAACAGGTTACCGACGTCCGCGCGGCGCGTGCGCAGCGCTGCGCCGAGCGAACGCGGCGGCCCGCCGCGTCGCGCAAGGTCACATCAGTAGGATCGGACGTTAGGCAGCGAGCGGTGCGCCGCGTTCCCGCGCGGCCGCGCCGCGTTCACGCGCGCCTTGAGGCCGTGTTGAGAGCGTGAGGCCGGCGCGATCGGCGCGCGCCCTGTTTGACCAGGCTTCGCGTCGGCATCACGCGGCGCGGACGCGGCGCTGCGTCGCGCTCTGTGTGTGGCCAAGCCTTAAATGTTAATGGCTATAATTTATTGCTTTAATATAATATCGCAAGCAAGCGAGGGAAACGCGCACAGAAAGCGAATCCAGAGTTCAAAAATACGATACCAACATTATATTAATGTCTATTGGTCTAGCTTGCGCTTTATCGACGCAAGAAAGATTAATGGTTGGTATCATGTTGGTACCATAATATTTTTAAAATTTCATTCACCCGTTTAATACAGGGTTTATAAGAAAATAATAATCCCTATGCAGATTTCAAGGATGATTTTAATAACAAAAAGGTAGTGTCTTAAGCCATCTGATCACAAACCTCCTACCTGACTTCCCCTTATCTTACAAGCAAGGTAGGTATTTTATATGATTTAGATTCGTACCCTCTTACCTCTTACGTATTTTCTAACCGACATCAAAAAAAAGGAGGAAGTTATAAATTCAACCTCACTTTTTTTGTATGTTTGCGACCTCATCATTATAAATCAACCGATTTGTTTTTTTTTATTCAAAAGTTGGTACCATTTTTGTCAAATACCAACACCAACCATCTGAGCTTTAAGCACGAAAACCGAAATTCGCAAATTAGAGGCATCTTTCACTGACACTCTAATTACGCCTTCATTCGAGTAAAAGAGAAAGATCCCCGCAGTTTTCGAATTTCGGTTTTCGTTTAGCCCCTCTGGTTACTTTTCCATTTTTCTTTCACTTCAGAAAATGTCTTTGTCTTTTTTCGTAGCATGAATATGAGCAGTCGTTTATTCGGAATGGCCGCCGTATTTCACACGAAACCTCCGTCCTCCGCGTGAAACATCCTCAATCATTTCTACGAGTACTTATTTAGATCATCGACTCATATTTAAAGCAAGCGTTAGGGTCATAGCAATACTTACGTAAGAACATTCTACTTCTACATATTGCAATAGGAATATACCTACCTCGAGTTATATTTGACTTGTCAAAGTCATGACATGAGTATGTTATAGTAAATAGTTTACTTTTCTTATACGTAAAATGGCCACCGGGATGCGTTTCAAATAGTTTTGTTATAGTTTCATTGCTAATCTTGACGAACAAGGCGTTGAAGGCGTGGGCAAAAACTTCCGTGAGCTCTAATTTTCATATTATTTGATTGTCAACTGTCTCATAGCAAGTGAAAGAAAATCCGTGGTCTACACCCCTACCTACCCTTCCGAGAAATAGGCGTGATCATAATTGTACTTATAGGTATGTAAGTACTTATGTCAACTGTCTAATTACTACCCCATACCCGCAGTAGTAACTAAATAACAGCAAGGATAATATTTATTGTCAAAATAAATTAAAACGAATTACGGTTTAAGAATAGATAGGTACCTACATAATTATATTTAAATTATCCCTTATATTTAATTTAACCGTAATTTGTACCCGAAATGTATCAATTTCCTTTGTTCCCAAGAGTACTCGTATTTGTATTGGCTAATGAATATTAAATACCTGTCAGCGCCGACGTGTCTCTTCATTCCCGTTCATAATTACTTAAACAAGACAGAACCGTGCCTAATTAAAACGGAAAACCCTGAGAATTCCCTCGCGGAGCCCGCATTCTGTTCTTGTGTAAGTAAACATTTTTCCGTTTACTTTGATAGGACAATATTTTGCTATTTTAGATAAACTCGAGATACAATTCCCCGGAAATTGTTTGTTCATTGCCGCCGGTAAAGACTCGCATGAAAATACATTTCTCATTTATAGCGGCAATTTCGCCCTCTCGGCTTTCTTCATTTATTAGGTTTTTCTTCTAGTTATAACAAAATTGTTGGGAAATATCTTGTACATTTTGTAGCATCAATGGCGGCAAATTGAGTCGGCGTCGCTTCATTTATAATAAACATTGAACAGTTGGCTCCTGTAATGCCAAATATAATTATTTCACCCGACGCTTACAAAACAAAATAATAAGACTAGTATTTAATTTAGACTACTTATTTACATTAACAAAACGTGGACCGTTGAAATTTCATTATATATTTGCCTTTGTGGCAGCCAAACGTCGTACGTATGGAATACACTTAACTCAGCGCAGCACCCACATCTACGAGCGTCCTATTTACTCTGCCGTCACTTTGTTTCTCTGTTTACCCGACCCCAAAGCGAGCGTCACTTCACTTTTCATTCCCGACGCTTCCAAATGAGAAATTCTTTTTTGGAACACTCAAAAGCGTAAATGAATACACAATGGCCGTAACAAGCGGAGCCTGACAAATTGGCTTAACGGATTGCGAGGCTGTCGGCCGGCACGCACCGGCGGGCCGGGCGCCGGGACGGACGCCGGGCCGGGCGGCGGACAACTTTACAACGGTTTTTATGCGACGTGCGTCAGAGAGTTTACGGCCAGTGCTGACGTGACTGAGATGGGCGTTTATCGTCCGATCTTATTATTACAGTTTATGTTTTGAAACCTTTGGGAACGGTTGAGTCCCGTCGAGTTTACGACAGATCTCTAGTGGGCAGATTTTCTTCAACATTCATAAGCGAATTTTAATATAAGTGCCCAAATTGAAGATCTTTAACTTTACATTCATATCTTGTAATTTTCGAACCACTAAAGTTGCCGGACAATTGTACTGCAATTTCCATCTATATTCTACTTCAAACGCACGTCTCTCCAGACACTTAGATACCGGGGAATAGTTAAACTTCGAGAGTTCGAGAACTTTCAAGAACTGTTACCTCCTTCTTCTGGCTTTTGGTCGATATAATCCCTATTGAGATGTATTTCACTCTCCGAACTCGACTCTACGGTAGTTTAAGTATCCTATATGATTCTAGCCATGTGAGCACATCGTGCAGAAATTTTGTATTTAGAGTATCCTTTACGAGAGCTACAATTACAAAGTCAAAATGCTCCTGTCTCGCATTTAGCCAGCAATTTCCCCGGTACCAACAAATCGGGACGACAAATTGGTCAGACCCCATTAAACCAGAGCAAGGTCTAATATATGTACACAAACCATTTGACATTATCTCGGGCCGCACAAAAATAGGACACAATAAAGATTATTTCGCATGGGATCCACCAACGTCGGCCCAGTTAACTGACTATTCGCAATCCTTATCTCGTTGCTACAAGGTTCACAATTGGTCTGTGTTATACGTGGAATGGAAATATCCTACAGCTCCCCTTAGGGTCTGTACGGGCACTTTATGTCTCCATTTTATGGCTACAAAACGACAACACAACACACAACATGAGCATCATTACCTTAGTTAAGTTAGATTTATAAGAATTAAGCGTTGTACAGTCTTTTCATTATTGTAAAAGGTCCTGGCAGAATATCAGCGATGTGGCTTGCCGCATCACCATGCTGAGCCAGCGCCTATTCTCTGCCACGACACATGGTTTTGCATTTGTTTTATTTTTCTTCTACTTTAAGATTTGTAAATTAATTTTTATGATAATTTTAAGCTGCATGTCTTCTTTCATCTATGTACCATGTATGTTGTGGAAACGAATAAAGTTTTTATCTATCTATCTATCTACTTGATTACAGGGTACCTTATTATACATATACGCTAGCTTAAAATTATGTACACTCGTGTTCGAAAATGTCAAGCAGCAATTATATAGGCGAATTAATTAATAATGTCACTTTTAATCAACTAATTATAATACTTTCAGTTTTCCGTTCCACATTGTACATAATATTAGGACACCGGACATAGTTACTGTTGTAAATCATATTTATGACCGAGTCTATCGCGAATTTCGTTACTTTTTTTTACCGGCTTTTCGACACAGGTTTTAGTCGTGGTCACAGCTAACTGAGGTCGCAGCAAATGTTTGTGTAACTACCCCACGAAAAAACTATGAAAAAGTTTTGGGGGGTTGGGGTGTCCAAAACGCGAAAGTTAAAAATGTTACGAGTACACCGTTACTATCCTCGTAAGACACACCATATAAAGTTTTCGAATTGTAATTTGAACCTTATTCAATAAATAAATAAAATAAAACGAATGTGGTTTGTTTTGTAAAGCAATGAAACACAAGAAATGCTACTTTATATAGTTCATGAAGGGTAGTAGTTCAAAATCAATATAAATCTATTTCCATAATCGACATTTCTGGTTGAGTTTAAATTTAAAAATATAAACGACATGAATATTTTTAGCTATTCGAGCGAAGTATACGAGCTTCGAGCGAAGTATTTTTTACATTTAAAGTATTTTTAGCTGATAACAGTGATAAATAACTTCGTGGAACGGGAAGCTCAGACCGGCTACCGATATTCCATCCTTTTGTCATAGGTACACTAGCCTCCATTCAAAAGGACTTGAAAAAGGATATAAGCACTTAGAGACGATGTGTCAATTTAAGTTAATTTATTGTTTAATTAATTAAATACCTAAATGAAATATTGAAGCACAACTTAATTACTACACCCCATTTTATATCATCCAATGAAGCTTAAGAGCTAAAATTTACGAGTAGATTTTGATCGCTGCTGGGAAGACAACTTCATTACAAGACTTTGTAATGTTATAGCAGAGCAGCTAAGCTAAGCAGCCTTTATTAAGGACATAATTATTAAAAAAGTTAATTTTAACTTTTATTTAATAAGACAACGTTCCATATTCAATAACCAAACAAAGCTTCCTTACGAGTAAGGTAAAGGACATTTTTCATTTAGCTTGGGCAAAGAGAATAGATAGTATAGAGGGCTATTGCCAAAGTAAATTTTGTAGTCACGGTACATTTACTGCCATCTATCGACACACGATTAAAACTTAAAATAAAATTGAAAATGTAATAAATTAATCAATATATATTTACGGATAAATGATTTTTAATTTTTATTGTTCCATATTGACCCATGTTCTTTCACTGATATGTGTTATAATAATTTTCTGTCTCATTTACAGAGGGTTCTATTAATAGAAGTGAAAATAGAGTATATTTCAGTTATAGAGGTGGTTAATAAGGTATTTAGTAATTATCTTTACAAATAAATAAGGTAAAATAATCCTTGTCCCTAAATATTTTTTTAATCTGTTTAAATATTTATTTATATTTATTTTGAATGATTCTCCAAAGGATAGATACTTCAAAAATTAAATTAAATTTGATACGGACTTCATTGCGTAAATTTAATAAATAAATAAATTATTTATTCGTGTTACTTATCAAAATATCAGCTTTCGTCTCGATAGTTTTAACTACTTACATAAATTAACTAAATCAAACTTGAAGTTGTTTAGACAAAATTAGGCAAATGCGGAATTTGTGGATAGACTAAGAGTTAGTAAGAATACGGAAATTGTTCAATGAAATCCAAGTTAGAGAGGTCATAGATTGACGTTATCTCAGACACAGAAGTCAATTCCCTATAAAATTCTAAAAAACAATTAGGAAAATGTAATCTTATAAATATGGTCTCAGTAAAAGAGGTAAAATACACTCTCTGTCTCAATTATAGAGGTAAATGTGACTATAAAATCACAACAACGATCCCAGTTATAGAGGTTCGTTTTATCTCAGTAACAGAGGTAATTAATTCAGTGCTAAAGTGTCGGGACCGCACCATGAGTCCCAGCTATATAGAGGTTTCTCACTTATCCAGGTCCCACTTAACCAGGTTTCACTGTATATATATATCTCTGACTTGGGTAAAGTGAAAGATGTCATTTAGTTATCGTGTGTTCATTTTCCTCGGACTTGTCTGTCCTACATCTAATTAGCTCAAGCAACACGCAAGGGCGAATGACAACAAAATGACATCATTTAGATATCATTTTGATGGGAAACGTTTGAATTGGTCTCAGTGACAAAGTCTTTGACGTCTACGTTATAGAGATACATACCCACGTCTGAAACGTCGGTAAATAATATAAAATTTCCATATCCGGTTCTATTAATGACGAACAACGCAATTACCCATCCATTAACCCAATTCCTGAAAATTGGCACAAGAAAACCGCTTCTGCTTCGCTGCCCGCATTAAGAGCACTCTCGGGGCGTTTCACAAATCATATATCAAGACAAATTTTAAATGTATTTCTGGAATAATTTATTATTCGTTTAGTAATGTAATATTAACCTAGGTGAAAGTAAATATTTAGCCTCGGACGTCACCAAGTTTTCATGCCAAGTGCTACCTACGTCACAAGTTTGCTCAATGTTAGCGTGTTTCATGTGGTCAGAGTCTAGGGTGAGGGTCGTCACAAATCATTAAAACGATGACCACGACCACTAAGACAAGAGTAAAACAACAAAGAAGAAGAAGATTAACTGGAGAATGTTTTAAAATAAAAGGGACATTTAACCAGTGACCCGCATGAAATGTCTGACTCCAGCCTGCAACTATTAACAAGCCACAAAGCATCGCATTGTCGGTCCGATAAGAGCGCGGGTAACTTTTAAAAGCCGGGAGATGCTGAACTTTCCCCGGGAACTCGGCATAATTTA
The DNA here is from genome assembly GCF_963556715.1 of Cydia fagiglandana. Lineage (NCBI taxonomy): Eukaryota > Metazoa > Arthropoda > Insecta > Lepidoptera > Tortricidae > Cydia > Cydia fagiglandana. Next base: position 18,597,078 of record NC_085947.1, on the reverse strand, counting down.
GTTAGGACCGACAATAGATACGCGAATGCACATTCTTGTTCCTGGAGTTGCAGCGTGCAACTTTATGTTGGATGTAATTTTTAACCCAGTTAGCTGGGAACATGAATGGAATCTGCATTTGTATGCGCTGGAAGTGTAATCGTAATACAAACGAACAGTTCGATTTGAGTAGCCATACGTCAGGATTCTCCTGACATGTCAGGATTTTAGTAGTTTGTCAGGATTGCTGATTTGGTGACCATCAGGGTTTATTAAGAAACGTCATCGTCAGAGCGGAAGTTAGCACAATTGATAAATGTTCGGGTTGGCTAGAGAGAAAGCAAGAGTTAACTATAGCTACAACACGCGCGTACGTTATTACACGTTATTGCACGCGTTAAGAGGTTACGCAGTGGTGCACAGAAAACTTTTTTAGACGTCTTGTATGCTAGGCTGTAGCCTGTAGGCTAGAGTATCTTTTTTACACTTTGCGTATTAAATATATGTATTGGTTTGCATTACTTTTGCAGCCTTGTAACTTCTTGTACTTAAACAAGTTTTTATAATAACAAGTATAACTATGTACATATATTTAATCTGAGAAGACTGGTTTTTGCCAGGAAATATTCTAAGTATAATAAATTCAATATAACAACTATTCTCATATCAATATAACCTAAATAATCAAGTTTCACTTCAGCACTTATTCCACGCATTCCCACAATTTCCGACACAACCTTTGACCTTTGCCCTGCCGTGATAATTCTAATTTCAAATGGCACATGAAGCGATAACTCCGACTGAGGACAAATGTCACGCGGCGGATGTGGCCCGCATCTCGCCTGTAACGACCACTCGCCCCGGGAGAAACTCATCAAACAGGCGAAACCAGAATATTCACGCAATCCATTACCGCTTTTATTCGATGCCGGAACAACTCTATGAGTTATCACGCAGCATTGGATATTGGAAAAAGAGAACGTTTCAACCGGATGGCGTTGTGGTAAGTTAGGCATAAGAGTGTATATTTATTTGTCGTCGAGATGGATATGTTTTATTAATTAGCGACCCGCGCCCTCTCTCGGTTCGCTTCTCTCGTTAATTTGCGACATTACTTCCTCTCCGCTAAATTTTCATTAATTATTTGCATTAATATCATGACGAGGATATATTTGGGGTGTAATGTGCCGCTGCTATTTGTAGCTGTCAGCGGCGGCCTGGAGCCCGATTCTGACTGACAAAACTTGTTACGGTTTTGATATTGTTTTGAGACAACCTTGAAGGTCACTCACGTTGATTGGTACTTGCAAAATGAAGTGAAAGTCACGTGTGAGATGCTCGTCAATCACTAAGACGATCGTCAAGATCGTATCAAAACCAGTTCAAACCCGTATCAAGTTATTATATCCGAAGCGGGCTCCGGGAGTCGCGAGACTCGCGACACTCGCCGGAACCGCAACACTGTGAAGCCCAATTACTGGTTGTTGTATTTAATTAGTTGCAGAGTGTGATTGTTATCAAAATGAGCGGTTTCGCTATAATACATATGTACCTAGGTACATTCTGGTCTGGTACATGTAGATTGAGCAAATACTGACATACAATTTGCATGTCACTGCGTGACAAGGTAGCTTGGCTCACTTAACTATGATGTTCATTTCACATCCTATGTGTACCCTAACATTGCAAATACATAAATAACTTATGACTTACGTATGAGGTGGGTCCTCAATTACTCATCATAGTCATCTCATGCAGCGCCAGTTAAGCCACCCCTGGACAAAAACTATAATTATGCTTTTATTTTTATTTATTTTTTGCTTTTTTTATTGGTTTTTGGTCTGGCCTAGTGGGTAGTGACCCTGCCTATGAAGCCGATGGTCCCGGGTTCGAATCCTGGTAAGGGCATTTATTTGTATGATGATACAGATATTTGTTCCTGAGTCATGGTTGTTTTCTATGTATTTAAGTATTTGGGTCAAACAGATCACTGTGTTACGTTCTTTCCTGTGGACATACAGAAAGTTAAGGGCTATAAAGGTTAATTTTCTTATTTAACCCTAACTCACGTAAAAAGGTCCTCCTTTTATTTACAGAACTATGATAAAATCATTACTTACATGCCCACAAGCTGTTAACTATTGCCCACAGGAGAGAAAACTAGCGTGTTCGCGCGAACTGTACGTTTTTCTCTCCTGTGGGCAATAGTTAACAGCTTGTGAGCATGTAAGTAATGATTTTATCATAGTTCTGTAAATAAAAGGAGGACCTTTTTACGTGGGTTAGGGTTAAATAAGAAAATTAACCTTTATAGCCCTTAACTTTGTGTATGTCCACAGGAAAGAACGTAACACAGTGATCTGTTTGACCCATTTATATATTATATATATCGTTGTCTGAGTACCCACAACACAAGCCTTCTTGAGCTTACTGTGGGGCTTAGTCAATTTGTGTAAAAATGTCCTATAATATTTATTTATTTATTTTATTTTATATCCAAAAAGTGGATCACATCGCATTCCCAAACTATGGATATGCCAATAGTTTTAGATTCTGAGTCTGAAGTAACTGTCCTATTGCCATTTTAGCGTGTTATTTGCAAGCTATTTGTCATGTTTGCAATTTTGATTTGGCGACCAAATTCAGTGCACGATATCCGGGTTCGTTTTCACCCTCACACATATTTTTCTCCGTAAAGGCTCTGTTTGTTTACACATTATTTAGTGTAGGTCTGTTTGCTCGCACAGAACACTACACGCAAGTAGTAAATGATTGGATGAACTAATCATAATCAATGTGTAAACAGGCCCTTACGTAATAGATGGACTACCTTTTAACCGCCAGCAATTTTTGATCGAGCGTACTCGTGTCGCCACCGACAGTAATTGTACCACGCAGGGTAAGGTTGGCATAGTTACGGGAGTTATAAATGTACTGTAAAAACCAAATCAGATCTTTGTCTTATTTATCAGACTGTGGCGAAATGAGCTGGATATGTAATGTCTTATATATCAGACTCTGGCGGTTAAAGGGTTAAGCAACAAGTAGGTAACGATAACTTATAAAGAGTCATATCTTAGGTTTTTAGATCTAGGTATCCTTTCGCCTGACACTTTCTGCTATTTTGCTGATAACGGACAGTTACCAGCAACCCTGACCTCCCCTGACCTGACCTGACCTAAGTAGACCTGATCTGACCTGAGTAGACCTGACTGCTGCTATATTTCTTAAATAAAGTATACATTTGGCTGTCCCTCTAGACTTCTAGTGGTGATAATGATAACCCCCCTTATACCTTTTTTAATTTTCTATTGAGTGAATCGTCGTCTCACGATCTCTCAGCCTATGCTATAAATAATCATAATCAGCTTCTCCCGATATCACCTAAGATATCACCTATTAGTGTAGGTACATGTGTATGTATAACCAAGCGAGTTCCATTAAATAATAAACACGCTAGGCTAAACAGCCGTGTGAAGTGTTATCGTAATGTAATGATGTCTTTAGTCGGTCATATTGTAGTATCGTCTGAGCAAAATTAACATTCGGTTGTAATGGTTATATCAAAGCTGATTATTATAAATGCGAAAGTAACTCTGTTTGTCTATCTGTCCCCTTGTATGTTACCTCGTTACCCTTAAACAGTGAACCGATTTAGATGAAAGGTGTGTAAATTGTCCCAGGCCCGGGGCAGACAGACGAATTTGCGGGCAGAAGCTATAAGCTACTATTTTCCTACCAATCCTACCAATTTTCATCTAAAACCGTCCAGCGGTTTAAGCGTGAAGAGGTAACAGACAGACAGGGTTAGGTACTCTCGCGTTTATAATATTAGTACCTAGGCACTGGCATACAGCGAATTCTTTACTCTCTCTAAAACTGACAAGATTGCAAAAGTAGTTAGGTACCTATTTATCTACATATTTGTCTTTAATCTCTACCGAACTAGTAATACTATTACTTTTTGTAAAAAATTGTATTTTTTTGCAAAACAAATGGAGCGCACAAGTGCGTCGTTTAATTCCAGGCCTGTATTAGCGCGTACCTAGTCCTTATCCGCGCGCGGAATACAAAGCGGCTCATCACGCGCGGCGCGGCGCGCGGAGTGACGGCACGTGACGCGTGACGCCCGCGGGACGGGCGCGTGCCTGCCACACAGCGAGAATAAAAAACTAACGTACTAGATAAGGACTAGGACATTACGGAAAATGTGTTGGTAATGGGCATATTCGAAGTACCTACGATGACTGCAGTGTAAGATTGGATTGTAAGGAATGTTATGAGCATACGTTATACGCGTAATTATATAAAGTCCATCCTTTGCCCTTTACAGGAGTTAAACCTTTAACTTGATGTGTAATGTTTTCATGTTAGTGTATTTTCCTCGCATTGTTGTAGTCAATTTTGTGTTTCACACAGTCGCAAAGTTTGTTTAACCCACGTGTTTTAAAAGTTGAAACCGTCGTAACGCTTCAGACTCTGCTACACAAAGCTCACACGTGGTTCAACTTTAGAATCTTTCGCTTGAGTATCCATATTAGCACAAGGGTTTAAATATTAACTTTGCCCCCTTATAAAACAAATTATTGTTCCCTATTTGTAAAATATTGAAAGTTTATGCATTCCGTCGGTCTTTCTCCTGTCACCGGAGTCCTCAGCGTCTTGATATCGGCACAAAGGAGCGCTGTGGGACGCTCGTTACGGCCGTAAATGCCGTTAGTGGGACTCTCTCAGACGTAAAACCTAAGTGTTATTGCAATACCTCACCAAGCACGAGTCGCTAACAAAGTGTCTCATAAGAATGTTCAATCTCCTGTGTAACCTCGATATTTTGTTTTCGAATTTAAATGCTGTCTAAATTAGAAAAGTTAAAATCATCATTTTAGTTTTGGTCCTTTATAAAAGGCATGTGGACCTGGGCCCAGTTTTATAAAGTTACAAGTTACAAGTTTACAGGCGTTTACTGGCAACACTTGCTCCGTTTTTTACAATTTGCGTTTTATAAAAGTACTGTGTTACAATTTTACAAGTTACAGGTACAAGTGCCTGTAGCTCAACCATAGATGAAAATACGGGAGTTTTATAGTTTTAAACTCATAATCGAACAAGCGTTTTATAAAAATATTGTAAATTACAAGTGTAGATTGGTACACTTGTATAGCCCGCTCCACACTCGTGCGCGAATCGCGGCGCGAAGCCGCGAACGCGAGTCTGGAGTCGATTTCGCATATCAGCGAACTAGACTCCACACTCGCGTTCGCGGCTTCGCCCGCGATTCACGCGCATAGTCTGGAGGGCGCTTAACAAAAACTTACATACGTCTTGAGTCCTGTAACAGCACAACAGCAGTTACTTGTAGACTCGTTTTCTGAGAGATTTTAAACTTTACTCTTTATTGTTAAGCACCAACGCCAACGATTGTGCCAGGGCATGCATACTTTTCCATGCACTGACCTTATTAGTTTTTGTTAATGTATCTGTAATATATAGTAAATAGGAAATAAAGGGACAATATGTTTGATACTGATTTTATTGACGATTCGTTTTATTTTATCTACTTGGAAATGGAAAGGGATTATTCCCGATATATTTTGTCGTTGATTTATTAGCATTCGTCTCTTTATTTAAGTATTATAGTGCATTCACATTATGGTAAAGTGTACTATTCATAATTTTCGATACACAGCGTATTTATCTTTGAGCCGCTACCGAAACGATACATGTAAAAATGTGAAAGAGTACTTATTTACATGTTATTTTCTTATTAGGTAAATATTTCATGAAATCTAACTTAATCTGAATCTGAAAACGGCCCAAAAAGTATATCCTTGGCATGGATCGCCGCTCTCCCACTCGATTTTTCCTTCATTTCTGGCCATTTTTCCAGTAATTAATATTTTACAGCAAACAAAAACACATCATTTAGTAGAGCACCGAGTATCTATGACAGACGTTTTTTTTTAAATAGTGATGTCCTTCACACCTGTAGATTTCACATGTAATCGAGATTGACCGTGGTTCTTTACAACTGTAATAATTTATGTGTATTTATAAAACACCTGTAGCCGTTCACAGTGCATTACAGGTGCCTGTAGCCTGTACTCTTGTAACCTGTAACTTGTAATTTTATAAAACTGGGCCCTGGATACTGGATAGCATTATGTACCTACACAAAACAGATAGTCGCTTACGAAATTCAATTAAATGACTTGACCGTCACTGGAAGATTTATATTACATTTGAGAAAATATCTATATCCGAATTTGGTTTACATTGTTAATATATTAAGCCAAGCTTTAGATCTAAAAGAGACTTCGATAATCCAATGATTCGAGGAAGATCATAAGAAACTGGGGCGTGATGAGGGCTTCGCTTCAATACATTAGGATGTACTCTTATCATAAGCAAAATGATAGTAGGTACCTAACTATATGTAGTTCTAGTGAAGTACTTTCAAATACAGTTGGACTACTTAAATATATGGCGCTGTTCCCAATATTCCCAAGTTTCCCAACTCTAGTTATACTGGTTCCGGAGAAATGTATTCGTCTGTGATGCGAATATTCGAGCTGCAAGAGAAGGCGCGGCAAAGACACACGCAGTCCTAGTCGTAGTTAGTAGATGTAGCCGTAATTTAAGACGCGTAGAAGCGGAGTTGAAGTGCAAGAATTGCATGTTTCCCATTACCAGTAGTTGGTATGAGCACACAGTGTTTCCCATTTTGCTATACACAACAGTAAAACTGAATTATGTTTCGATTTTTAGTGTTCCGTACAAAACTTTGTTTACGGAACACTTATGGGATCACTTCGGTCTTGCAAATCAGTTAAATACGTTTTTCTCAGAGACCGTTTGACATAGATACCTAAAATTTGGAACAGTTATAGCAATTACCACCACTCATATTGTAAATAAGTCAAAACTGCTTATTTCTTATTAAAGGGGGAAATTTAGTTGGTTGAGAGGGGTAGGCTGAAACTTTTTTCATTTGTAAGAATCGTGTGGGGTACCATTAGAAAGCTTGCAAAAAATTGAGTCGATGGACTGATTTTGACTTAATTTTAGACTGCAATAGTTTCGTCAAAAAATGCATTTAAAGTTGCAAGTTTTCATACAAAAATTTTCACCTCTGTCCTGGCGATTTTCGCGAAAACTATAGCTAACAGGCAGCTGACCAGTCAATACCCAACTTAAAGAAGCATGGAGACGGCGGGAAAATTATCAGCTTAACTTTATCTTTATTAGTTTTTCAACTGCAGCTTGACCTTTGGTTGCTTAGGGCTAGCTAACTGATGCTTACACTGGTCAATTCATATTAGGCGAGAAACATCCTTAGTTAAAACTTTAGCATTGAAATTTATGACTTATGTCTTTGACACAAAGTTTAATTCTGCTTGCTTATTTTTGTGGGATATTTAATTTTATCTCAATAGCCTACTATAAGTATGAGAGAGATCTACAAAATACGACCTTATTATATAGCAAATAAGTTTCAATTTCGAACGGGCTTTCCAACCAATGGACTAGGCATCTCAAAAATCTGAAAAATTCAAATTAAGAATTCCGTTCTTGACTGTCGTTGTGTTTTTTTTTTTCCACAATAGGACACATAGAGTTAGTAAGGCGTATAGAGATAATAAAGTCATTTAATATTTATGAACAGCTTTGGCCTCATGTATAGATTTTATTGAGAGTATCTGATTCGTCGAAACAATATACACAATATTCCTTTTCATTAAGTACCGTTACATTTCTGTATTAATTGTATAATTATAATATCTATTAATTATATTCAGTACTTATGTATATTTTTGAACGGATCGGTGAGCAACAAGATTCAGGGCTATAACCGCGAAAATAGAAGTTCGCAAATTGCGAGCATTTTTCTCTGTCACTCTAATTACGCCTTCATTGGAGTAAAAGAGAAAGATCCCCGCAAATTGCGAATTTCGGTTTTCGCGGTAGCCTCTCAGTCCTGTTACGAGAAAATAATTTTGGAAGACATTAATAGTATATGACAGTTAAATATCACAGTTTTTAGAAACAAAGGTAAAATTGACGAAATATTTAAAGTAAGCCGATCTGGTTTTTTAGCAGTTCTAAATAATATTAAAGTCTATATATATGGCATAGAACTAGAAACAAAATCAAATAAAAAATAATAATGAGTTCTAAATTCAAATTGACACACACATCACATTCATTCACATTTAAGGTATTATAGGCCAAGCGCGCACTACGATATTAATTTTTGCGACACGATTTTAGAATCGCGCTGTAATATATTGCAGAAAATTCACTGCGCGCACTGCGATGAAAAAGTCGACGATTTGTTCACTCTCAACGTGGATTTCGTACCAGTCGCTTATCATGAAACGTGTCTTTAATATGAGATTGCTGTATGACTTTGAGCATTATTTATAACACAAAGGTGATCCCCGTCTATTTCCATAATTAAATGGTCAACATCTAGCGTCTCATTTTGAGACTCCATTGGAGATGCAGGTGCCGAGATGTTGGGGTTTGGAGAGCGAAATGCCGACTGAGGTCCGGCCGGGGTGCGATTTTATTATCATAGTGCGCGCGGGGCCATACAACTCCGCATGCTGCAATTCACTTTGCGACAATCGCGTCGCGAACAATCGCGGAAAAATGTGACAAATCACAATTTTAAAATCGCTGCGATTTTTTTGTCGCATATGCGCGCACTAACAGGCGCTGTTGGCCTAGCGGTGAGAGCGTTCGACTTTCAATCTGGAGGTCGCGGGTTCAAACCCCGGCTCGTACCAATGAATTTTTCGGAACTTATGTACGAAATATCATTTGATATTTACCAGTCGCTTTTCGGTGAAGGAAAACATCGTGAGGAAACCGGACTAATCCCAATAAGGCCTAGTTTACCCTCTGGGTTGGAAGGTCAGATGACAGTCGCTTTCGTAAAAACTAGTGCCTACGTCAAATCATGGGATTAGTTGTCAAGCGGACCCCAGGCTCTCATAAGCCGTGGCGAAATGCCGGGATAACGCGAGGAAGAAGAAGATGCGCGCACTAACATATAAACACATACGTTGCATTTCTGCGACAAAATTATCGCAAGACAAAAAATCGTGGTGCGCGCTTGGCCTTACTCTAAATTATTATAATACATCAAGCATTCGCGAGATGCTCGACTTCGGTATTCAAACACAAAGCAATAGTACAGTCGGCGTCAAAGATATGTTTACACTTTTGGACCTTACTTCTTTGTAATAAGGCGAAAAGTGTAAACATATATTTGACGTCGACTGTACAAGAATCTAACTAAATGCAAAGGCCGAAGGAGCGATTCGAAGATCCGAAGCGTCCGACAGACGCGCGCCTCCCGTAACTTTTCCAAGTATTTTTAAGTACAAGTGTCTAAGTCGCAAGATCCAAAGGCTGAAGTCGCATTGGGCCGAAAGCCCGAAGCATCCAGGAGGTCAGTTCTAAACACAGGTAATTAATACAAGTGTCTAAATGCGAAGGCCGGAGGCCGAGCTCCGCGTAGGGCCGAAGGCCCGAAGCCTGCAAGATGTCAGTGGTTAAACACAGAACTGACAGCCTGGACGCTTCGGGCCTTCGGCCCTACGCGGAGCTTGGCCTTCGGCCTTCGCATTTAGATACTTATACTATTGTTCTGTGTTTAAGTACTAACATCCTGGACGCTTCGGGCCGAATAATGGACGTGGAACCAGTAATGGGACAAAAAAACATAATTCCTCTAAAATAAGTATCTAAACGTAGTTTATAAACACTGGCTGTATATTATCACAAATAAGAGTCCTAGGGCTGTTTCAGTTTGAAGTTTTATTAAATTTGGTTGTTTTTTAAGAAATTGGCGTCAACCTAAAAGTTGTCGTGTCACTGAAAAAAAAAACCACTACGAATTCTTAACAACTTCGCTAAGAGAGGTGAGTTAATTTATAAAATTGTAATTAATTAATACTTGATGAAAACTAAAATGTGTTTTGTTAATTGCATTTACCATGAGATAAGGTATAACAACACACTATGTTGTGACTCCACAGATGTAAAAAAATAGTGGTATTTGGCCCAATCCCATTATAGGAGCTGTAAAACTGCGTACCTCCTATGATGGGACAAATGACAGAATGATGCTTGCTATGCCATAATTTCATGTTTAAACAATACAGAAATAAAATGTAGTTAAGAAATATGTCAATCAGGAGGTATTCTCGGACTTCGGATAAATTAATATCGTTTTCCCAAACTTTTATTTAACTTGCCCTGTTAGTTAGTGTGGGTCCAATCTTGGTAGCTGAATTTGAGCCACTTTCCGATTTCCGATTCAGTTGAAATTTTGTGTAAGTACGTAATTAAGTATGCAAATCGGATGATAATGCAATATTATGATAACATGGACCTGATCTGATGATGGAGACAGGAGGTGGCCATGGGAACTTTATCGCATTAAACCCTAACTAATTGTGTTAGGGTATATTAGAATTGTCTCGATGGATCTAATACAATAATAATTGGCTGTGTAAAGAAAAATACATTCAGCGATAAAAGCTTATACCAAAAATTGTTTTATTTTGCCGTAATTTATTCCCCATTTCAATATTTTATACTGATAGAGCAATGTCCATTATAGGGGGCCCATTACTGGATCCACGCGTCCATTACCGGGGGCCCATTACTGGAACTTTAGTGTCCATGACTGGAGAAAAAAAGCATAGTTTTAATTTGTTAAATATGTGGAAACTAATTGCTGTATCTTTGATACAACACGCCTAAAACATGAAAGACGGATAGAATTTTCATCTTTTAACACGCTAAGCGGTAGACCATTTACATGTATAAGGGAAATATCATAAATACTCCAGATTTTCTCTTAAATGTCCCATGACTGGTGCTGTTACTATACTATTGTTTTGTGTGTGTAGTTGAATACGGTATCCTAAAAACAGGCAAACAACCTCTGTAAAATGTAACGATGCGAGCGGTACGGCTACCATCAGTTTGGCATTGACATAAACGCTACCGTGGGCGTGAACATAATTTACTTTCTATGCATCTCGCTCGTACTGACATATTAGTGCGAAAGAGATATACCTATAGGAAGTAAATTACGTTCACGATATCGTTTATGTCAATGCCAAACTGATGGTAGCCGTACGGAACACTAAATGCCTCGAGCTATCTCGGACTTGGCCAAATTATTATTCATCATAATCGCTAGCACTTTCGATCCAGACCTTTGTAGTCCTTTTTAGGGTTCCGTACCCAAAGGGTAAAACGGGACCCTATTACTAAGACTTCGCTGTCCGTCCGTCCGTCCGTCCATCCGTCCGTCCATCCGTCCGTCCATCCGTCCGTCCATCCGTCCGTCCATCCGTCCGTCCATCCGTCCGTCCATCCGTCCGTCCGTCCGTCCGTCCGTCCGTCTGTCACCAGGCTGTATCTCACGAACCGTGATAGCTAGACAGTTGATATTTTCACAGATGATGTATTTCTGTTGCCGCTATAACAACAAATAGTAAAAACAGAATAAAATAAAGATTTAAATGGGGCTCCCATACAACAAACGTGATTTTTGACCAAAGTTAAGCAACGTCGGGAGTGGTCAGTACTTGGATGGGTGACCGTTTTTTTTTTTTGCATTATGGTACGGAACCCTTCGTGCGCGAGTCCGACTCGCACTTGTTTAGTTTTTAACCTTAAAAGGACAAAAATTTCTTCCATGGTTTCGGTTGATTTAAAGGGATATTTGTGACGTCCCACGGAACCTTTAACCGCCATAAGGTAGGTACTTACTTTTAGTAGCAGTAGTAGTAGTAAACTCTTTACTGTACAAAAAGACATATTAAAAATAACATACAATTAGCTTATTAGCAAGAAGTATAAAGGCGAACTTATCCCTTTGAGGGATCACTTTTACCAGTGGAACGTCACATTTAACTACAATGGCTAATATTCAAAACAGCGGAGTTGAGTTAAATTAAATAAAAACTGTAATACGATAATTTACATTAAAATAAACAGCATTGCGCTATAAAAACCACGAAACAAACATTTACTTAGAGCACTGATTTAAACTTTCACGATTATTAAACATTATCAAACTGCACAACGGGACTTAATCGCGTATTTAAGTTTTAAGATTTACCTCCGACGTTTCGAGGACGGCGTTGTCCCCGTGGTCTTATCTTAAAACTTAAATACGCGATTAAGTCCCGTTGTGCAGTTTGATAATATTTACTTAGAGCACCGAAACACTTACCTATTTACCATCAAGACGTTGAAGATCAGACCGTCTAGCATGAGTTGCATTCTCGAACACGAGTTCTCGCGCTAGAATGCAACTCATGCTAGCAAGTCTCGATTGTAACCATTTGCGATAATACTACGTTAGTTAATGTATCCAGCCTGAGAACGTTTTCACAATATCCGATCCAATATCGGATGTCGGATACTATCACAAAGAAACAAAATATAAACAGTGCCTTTTATAAAAGGCAAGCTTTAATGCAAAGCTAAAATAACTTAATACCATGGGGGGCAGCGGTCCTTGTCCAAGGCTCATCCGACATCCGATATCGGATCAAATAATAATAACGCACTCAGGTTAATGCAGATGGCTGCAGGAGGTTAATATTATTGCAGATGACTGCACCACAAAATGATCCGCACGTCTCCTGTAAATTGAAAAAAGCTTACAATTATTTTGAAGTCTTCGCTCAGTAGGTATTCCGCTGCTAACTCTAAACTTCTATCCTTTCACCGGATACTTATCTGCTATAAGGAACAGAGAAATCATTCCTTTCTCTGTCCCTCTTAGCAGAAAGTGTCCTGAAAAAGGATAGATGTTCTCCGAGTTCAGAGTTGTAGCTTTTCATCGTCGTCTCTTGCGCGCAGCAGCAGGAACACAAGAAGGTTATACTCGGCGGAGGCGCCGCGCGCAAGCTTCAGCGTGCCTTCCAGCTGCTCGCGCCGCGCGTCCGCCTCGCGCAGGCGCTCCAGCGACGTGCCCAGAAACGTACGGAGCTGATGGACAAGAGATGAAGGGTCTCACTATCACGGGTTTTACCGTGCTACTTTTTGCCTGTCCCTTTTACAAAGTATTCGGCAAAAGGATAGGTGCAGTAATCCGTATAGATTTAAAGAGAGAGCCTCTCTTCATAAGTATATAGGCAAAACGAGCCTAGGACCGCCTTTTTTTAGTCCAGGGCAAGGGGACCTTATCGGGTCAACACATCTCTATATTTCGCAACCCTAAAATACTAAATGTTTTTCTACGTTTATGTCTGACCTTGGCTAAAACCATTGTGATGTAGATGGGGATCTTAATTAATCTCCTAATGAAAGATGTTTATGCAAAATATGTGAGCAGCGACTCAACTTGGTCGCGGGCGAGCGAACTTCGAGATATCTTTCCCCAATTTAGCGACGCACCTAAAGGTCCAACTTACAAATTGCTTCGTCAAACTTCTTGCCAAATAATTTACCCCCGTTGGCGAAGTTAGAGTTCACAAATGCCTCCGCGGAAAGTTATGACATCCCTACTTGCCGCCAGGGTCGTTAGGGCCACATCTACATTTTAAAGAGAGGGAGGCTCCTTTACCTTCAGTATCCTTCTCTCCATTAGTTTTCTGTGTATCCACTCGAAAAGGTAAACAGTGATGCCGATGATGATCATTATAATATGTGGTAAAAGATCTGCAGATTTATAATACGATTGAAAAAATTCAATCGTGGAGGAATTCTCCGGTGATCCGACATCTAGGTTAAGTGCGCCGTTCTCTCTTACGGCAATAACATCTTTTAATGATTTGTTTGGTAGAATGTAGGAAGTTGGCACAGACAGCAACACGAACGCCGCCGACAGCACCCACAACGCGCTGCTACTGCAAGGCAGGCAGTGCAGCGCCATCGAGTCCGCTGCTCAGCAGGCTGCCTGACAAAGTCAGCGATAACTCGACCGTGAAGCAAACATAAATTATCTTGGTATACTTTAAAATATAATTTATTATTATTTAGGTCAAAATTTATCTGGTTGTCGTTATAAAATAGTGACAAGATTTTTTCCTCTCCGGTTTGAGAAGTAACATGACAGCGTCATAACGAAAGAACCGTGAAACGAAACGTAGACGTTGACTCGCGCGTTCGAAGAGACTACACTGTAACTTGCGGTTTCAAAAGAAACTTGAACAACTTATATGAAATAAAAAAAAATCGAGCTGTCAAATGTGTGTCACTGTCACTTTGTCACTGGGGTTTGAGGAAAGACGGAAGCGTCAAATTACAAAGGATATTCAAAACTTTCAATTTTCTTTTTTATCTAAAAAACTACTGGGCCGAACGGAACTCAAAAAAACGTAAGTACAAATTGTTATTTCCCTAGCTTACTTATTATTTAAAACAGCACTTTTGGTATCGTCCGTAACTAGAGCTTTATTTACAAGTAGTTTCGCGGTCGCCTCATTAATTCAGTTACGTCGCAAATATTCTCACGGTATTTCCTCGTTCCTCAGGGTCACCTGTCATGGGCCGCGCGACACAAAGGAGCGCCAGCTGAGTCGACGCAATGAAGAAGGTGGTGCTGTTTAAGGGCGCGTCGGAGGAGTACGAGCGCGCCTTCCGCGAGCACAACTATGAGGCGATCTTCGTAGAGCCTCTACAGTTCACGTGCGTGAACCTGGAGGCGCTGGGCACGGCGCTGCGCGGCGAGTACGCGGGGCTGGTGCTCACGAGCGCGCGCGCGGCCGAGGCGGTGGCGCGCTGCTGGGACCCCGCGCGCTTCGTGGCCTGGAGCGCGCGCCGCGTCTACACCGTCGGCGACGCCACCGCGCACAAGATCAAGCTCCTGCTCGGCCTCGACGCCCGAGGCGCCACTGCCGGCAATGCTGAGAACCTCGCCAAGATCATTGTGAAAGAAAATGCGAGCTCTAGCAAATTCTTGTTCCCCTGCGGAAATTTACGATCTGAAACCCTCCCGACCATCCTTCAATCTAAAGGTATTTTGGTAGACTCACTAACTGTTTATGAGACTAAGGAGAATGAAAATTTAAAAGCAGATTTGATGGAGCTGGATGGGTCTGCACATGACCCGTGCTGTATGGTGTTCTTCAGCCCTTCGGGCTGTGAGTACATCCACCGGCAGCTGCAGACGTTCAGCAACCGGCTGACCGACCTGCCATACTTTGCCATTGGGAACTCCACTGCACATAAGATTGAGAACTTGGGCGTAGAGATTGCGGGAGTGGCGGAAAAGCCCCGCGCCGAGAGTATGATAGAGTCCGTACACAAGTATTTTGCTGCAAGTACTAGTAGTTAGTGGCACTATTAGTAAACAAACAAGTAGTGACCATTCACCCTGTAACATGTTGGCTGCCCACCATACTACACCAACAGTATTCCTGTGCTCCCAGGTTTTGATCCCACTGGTGATGCTCATGTCATGGCAATAAACATGTTAATGGTCCAGATTAAAAAATACCTGATTTAAGCCTCATTGCCTCTTTAAAGTCCTAAAAATTCAGCCTAAGAAAAAATATGATGTTATATCTAAGTGTGACCTATAAAGGGTTAAATGTTCTTACTTCTTTTGGACATAACTAGAAAAGTGCAATATAAAGGTAAATATGTATATAAAAGACTGATATATATAATCTGGTGGCCATATAACAGCTTTCAAATTTGCATTTTTGTGAAAGGGGTATCCAATTTGAATTAAAAATAGAACACAGTAATTATAGTGAAAAAACTCAAATATTACAGGCCATAAATTGTACATTAAATGAAATATGATAGCTCTTATGAATAAAGTATTTCCAGTTCAATTATTTAGAAATCATAAGCATTAGGTGTTGGTATTGTTATATTTTTTTATTGTTTGTTATAATTCTTACACATGTATGTACAAATTTTTCATAGAAAAATATTAAAAGTGGTAACAGTAATTTGGTATTCACTTCACCCACATTGCTATTCTAGTGACAGAGGACTCACCCGATTGTGCAATACTATGTACTGTGCACTGTTGCTTCACACAAGCTGGCACTGTTGCAATAGTTCCCTACAATAATTTAGCGTATGCGCTATCTCCAGGTCCAGTGAAGTTTGTTGATAATGATTATATACACTTAAGAAGCCTACTAGAGGTACCAATTACTTAATTATATACTAGGTAATACGTAGAAGAGTTTGTTTCACTGGGTACACATTTTGTAAGTATTAAAATCACTTTATAAAAGTTCAAACTGCCGTCGTCGCGTGTCGGGCATCTCATACGAGTATGTAATTAGCGCGTTCCTTTGCAACTTACGGCTCCTGCCACTGAACTCGTGATCTGACAGACATAGACGTTCTGTGGGGGCTCGCTGCTCGCAGGCGGAATACGGTATCTTACACGCGGCCGATGTGTGCCGCCTGTCAGACATCGACGTCCTGTGGAGGCTCGCGACGCGGCTCCCACGCGGGCCCGCGCGCCGCGTCCCATCGTCGCGTCACCGCCGCGTATGTGACCACGGCACCACCGACGACTAGGGCCGCGTTGCACGCTGCTAGCGGCTGGAAAGCAACGATATATTTTAGATTATCCTACTTACAATTAAATACCTACGTAAAAAAAACCGGCCAAGTGTGAGTCGGACTCGCCCACGAAGGGTTCCGTACCGTACCATTATTACGCAAATGATTACGTTTGTTGTATGGGAGCCCCACTAAAAGTAAAACTAAATCAAAACTTGCTTCAGTAGCCTATATATTTATCTACCTATCGCCAGCAAGCAAGGGGCTCGACTAAAACGCTTCGAAGCTCGCAAAGTATACCGAAACTCACAGCATGCACATAGCTGGCGAAGCCGCGCAGCTCGCACAGCGTGACGCTGAGCGCGCCGTTCAGCACCAGCAGCGCGCCGAGGACCGAGCTGCCCACCACATCCTGTAACGACATACCTAAGTCGATCACTATCAACCATAGGCGTCCCCTCTTGAAGTACCTAATATACCATGTACTTTGCCTAATTCACAGAAAACGCCGCCTTGCGAGGAGACAATATTCCTCGGAGAGAAACGTCTACACAAACCGAGTTGCCGTTATCTACCAAATTTTTAAGAAGGCACGCTGATTATTGAGCTTTTAGCAGCCTACCGTAGGTAGTGTAGGTACCTACTTACTCTTCCGTCTGCCATACTCACGGAGTAGAGCCACACTTGCGGCGCGTACAGTGGCGCGCCGAGTACCGTCGCCGTCAGCTGCACAGCCAACAGTCCCGCAGTGATGAAGGCCACGCTAGCGCCGCCCGCCGCCAGCCCCATCGCGCCCGCGCAGCCCCCGCCCGCCAGGAACAGCACGGCTGAACACAGACAGCCCAGCTGAAATACAGGCAAGATTTTTAGGGACATCTTTTCAGAATTATTTTTTGTTGATTATCTTATCAGATCGAACCAGAAAGCTACGTAGGTATAGGTATAGTTTGCTCAACTTTGCTGCACTAAATCTGTGTGGAAAATCACACATTGAATTTGTAAAGCTCCACCGATGGCCAGTGGAAATATAGGTAACTACGAGTTTGTATTGGGTAGGTACTTAATTAGTGAAAAGTGACGGTCTCATACTGCTTGACAATTGACATGTTATCATATCTTAGGAGTGTCTGTGCCTATTCAAAACTTTAAAACGAGTCCTCTAGTTTCTGACTTCGTTTTGATTCCTCAAACTTCTTCCTTTTGGAGGGCAAAGTGAAAAATGAGTGATCAATGATCATAGTTGTCTCTATCACAATCACTACGCTGAATATTTGAATGGAACATCAAAATCAGCACTAGGTACCTACTTTATTATTCAGCAAGTGCTACTCGAGTACCTACCTAATATAGGCATCACTACGATGTCAAGAATAGCATCGATGCCGACCTTGGTAACACTAGGGGAGAGTTTTGCAGCATATATAATAATTATGATGGTCTTATCGTTATCTTCTCTAGATGTAAGTGAAGTACCTACTTATAATTTAATAATCGCGAACGATAATCAAAACCTACCAAATTATAGAAATAAAGGCAATGATTAACGCTAATTAGCCACAGGCTATTTATATACCTATTAGAATTGAAAATAGAACATTTCCACATGGAACCTGTATTTTTCAGATAGACTAGCTAGAACATTATAGAATTGACCATGTAGCTAATTCTTCAGTCTACTACCATAAGGACTATACACATCATGCACTGACGTTACTGGCATATTTGATTGTTTTAGGTAGGCTCATAAATTGTAATACTTAGTAGTTAAACATTTTGTTGAAATCAACGATTTGTTTGTTTGTGTGTAGTGTAGTGTAACCTAGTAGATTGTGGTGTATGTCACAAGGGAGCAAGAAGACATAGAGTTCAGAAAGAGAAGAGTTAATTGTGGAATGTAGGGAGCCCGTTAGGTACATTCTATGACTCTTTCCGCGCATATAGTTACGGCGTGAGCGTACATTTAATCCTGACCATAGTGTAAATAAATAATTTTGCTACCATGTGTCACACTGCTTTTCACATCTTCGATGATGAAATTGTTGTTTCATACCGTAGCAACTACACAGGGTTATCACATGCGCGTTGCTGGCCCTGTACCCTCATATAAATTGTCATACAGTACGGCGGTTACGGCAGTACGGTACTTACGATAGCGATCAGCTTCATAATCCCCTCGGGAGAACTCAGGTAGTCGCTGTCGGAGTAATACTTCCGCAGCACTTCCGACTCCGTGGCTACTGCCATCTTGAATATCAATACAGTTACAAACAGTACACACGGGTACTTAATTTACTTAAGTCAAATAAAACCATCAACACTAAAAAGAGGAATAGTCAATTCCTTTTTTTCACCACAATTGGTCACTTAATATTTCCTTCTACATAACATATACCTATAAATACTTAAATATTTACTTAAGTGAAAAGGAGAAAATATATTAGTAGTATACCTATATAAGTTTTCCACTTAAAGATTGAAGTTTAAAAATGATAATTTACACAGTTCCTCGCGAGTAGGTAATCGGCCTCCTTGTGATTTAATTGTCGGTAAACCTTTTCACCTTTACACTTTGAGAATAATAACCAATATGAGTATTAAATATTATAATAGGTAAAGATTAATATTTTCGAGTGGAAAGAAGTTTTTGTCAATGAACAGTACGGCTACCACCAGTTTTGAGATTGACAGATACGCTCGCGTCTATGTAAATTACTTTCTATACATCTCTTTTGCACTAATAAGCGAGTACGAGCGAGATGTATAGAAAGTAAGTTACTTAGACGCGAGCGTATCTGTCAATGTCAAAACTGGTGGTAGTGGTTCAGGAGCGGGTGTGCGTAAGCGACGCGGACGCGTTTATGCGGCTTTAGAACCACTCACACTTATTGTATTCATTCAGTATTGATAACGAAAGGATATAATACAGATAGGTACTTAGTCGTGATTTGTTTTGATAAGTACCATCGTCCATACTGTTGACGATTTGTGGTGCTTATTAACAAACATAATATGCGGTCCACTGAGGATCGTTAAGAAAGTTGGTGTTATTAGGTACACAACAGGACAAGCATGATGTAATGAGATATCCTACTATAGACCTTGGCTGCTCGAGAGGGTAATACTCGTATTGTTACAAATTCACTAGTTGTTTAGTTTTAGTTCAAACCAGTGACAGGTTTACAGAAAGGACTGACAATTCTCCATAGCTGCATCCGTCATTAACCTCGTCAACGATCAGTTAACAGAAGCCATTTAAGTTTAAAAAACCGGGCAAGTGCGAGTCGGACTCACGCACGAAGGGTTCCATACCATAACGCAAAAAATGGCGATGTTGTTATGCGGCAACAGAAATACATCATCTGTGAAAATTTCAACTTGTTTATTAATTAGCTATAATATCATGAGTGGTGACAGACAGACGGACGGACAGATGGACAGACGGACAGCGGAGTCTTAGTAATAGGGTCCCGTTTTTACCATTTGGGTACGGAACCCTAAAAAAATCGGGAGTTTACGTGAAGCTCGCAGATGTCTAAGTATGTAGGTAACAAAACAATCAGTAACATCGTCCATGCCGTTCACTGACAAATCGTACACCTTATTACGACGGCATAAGAACCACCGCTGGTCAGTAAAGTTACTGGTACGGTATGTGCGTGTCGACTCCCATTAACCCGGTCAGGACGGCTCAGGATACGTGTCTACTATATTAGTAACATATTATACTTGTAACATCAAAGTAACGCTATTAAATTTACTTCCGGAAATGATGTCCTACCGGGACAACTTTGAGTTTAAGTTTAGCAAAAAGATTGTGTTTTGCAAGACTTAACCGAATGACTTATTTTCTACCTTCTGGTCCGTGAGCATAGCACTAAAAATAATTGCAATAAATTAGTATTCATTTGTAAATGTCGCTAAAATAACGCTATGCTAGTTATATGCAGCTGTAACGGAAAATATTAAATTATTAAAAAAAAGATAATTTATTTGTTAGGAATGTGGTTCGTGTTAGCACAAAAGGATTAGTCTCGATTTCCGATAACGGGTCCGGTTCCACATTCCAACAACCTAACGGATTGGCATTACCGCATTACATTACGCTTATCGCAATAATATCTCAGCGAATCTAAACAATGTGCTGTGATTTTATGATTAGATCTATTAGAGGATAAATAGAAGAAAACCTAGCTATCGCTTATCTAGCTAACATACTAGCTCTGATATCATCGCCCACATTGTTGGTTAACTGTACATTGGTGGACCTTATGCATACTGTAATAAGGTCTACCGATAGGAGTGTTGCTGTTTGTACATAATATTACCCGTATTTATTATCAATTGCAATCATGTAACCCCATTTTTAAACAAATGCAACATGCTTAAAATGCTACACCGACGTAAAGCTTCATCTGGCAAGTCTTCTTTTTGAGTTTGTATTGGGTAGGTACTTAATTAGTGAAAAGTGACGGTCTCATACTGCTTGACAATTGACATGTTATCATATCTTAGGAGTGTCTGTGCCTATTCAAAACTTTAAAACGAGTCCTCTAGTTTCTGACTTCGTTTTGATTCCTCAAACTTCTTCCTTTTGGAGGGCAAAGTGAAAAATGAGTGATCAATGATCATAGTTGTCTCTATCACAATCACTACGCTGAATATTTGAATGGAACATCAAAATCAGCACTAGGTACCTACTTTATTATTCAGCAAGTGCTACTCGAGTACCTACCTAATATAGGCATCACTACGATGTCAAGAATAGCATCGATGCCGACCTTGGTAACACTAGGGGAGAGTTTTGCAGCATATATAATAATTATGATGGTCTTATCGTTATCTTCTCTAGATGTAAGTGAAGTACCTACTTATAATTTAATAATCGCGAACGATAATCAAAACCTACCAAATTATAGAAATAAAGGCAATGATTAACGCTAATTAGCCACAGGCTATTTATATACCTATTAGAATTGAAAATAGAACATTTCCACATGGAACCTGTATTTTTCAGATAGACTAGCTAGAACATTATAGAATTGACCATGTAGCTAATTCTTCAGTCTACTACCATAAGGACTATACACATCATGCACTGACGTTACTGGCATATTTGATTGTTTTAGGTAGGCTCATAAATTGTAATACTTAGTAGTTAAACATTTTGTTGAAATCAACGATTTGTTTGTTTGTGTGTAGTGTAGTGTAACCTAGTAGATTGTGGTGTATGTCACAAGGGAGCAAGAAGACATAGAGTTCAGAAAGAGAAGAGTTAATTGTGGAATGTAGGGAGCCCGTTAGGTACATTCTATGACTCTTTCCGCGCATATAGTTACGGCGTGAGCGTACATTTAATCCTGACCATAGTGTAAATAAATAATTTTGCTACCATGTGTCACACTGCTTTTCACATCTTCGATGATGAAATTGTTGTTTCATACCGTAGCAACTACACAGGGTTATCACATGCGCGTTGCTGGCCCTGTACCCTCATATAAATTGTCATACAGTACGGCGGTTACGGCAGTACGGTACTTACGATAGCGATCAGCTTCATAATCCCCTCGGGAGAACTCAGGTAGTCGCTGTCGGAGTAATACTTCCGCAGCACTTCCGACTCCGTGGCTACTGCCATCTTGAATATCAATACAGTTACAAACAGTACACACGGGTACTTAATTTACTTAAGTCAAATAAAACCATCAACACTAAAAAGAGGAATAGTCAATTCCTTTTTTTCACCACAATTGGTCACTTAATATTTCCTTCTACATAACATATACCTATAAATACTTAAATATTTACTTAAGTGAAAAGGAGAAAATATATTAGTAGTATACCTATATAAGTTTTCCACTTAAAGATTGAAGTTTAAAAATGATAATTTACACAGTTCCTCGCGAGTAGGTAATCGGCCTCCTTGTGATTTAATTGTCGGTAAACCTTTTCACCTTTACACTTTGAGAATAATAACCAATATGAGTATTAAATATTATAATAGGTAAAGATTAATATTTTCGAGTGGAAAGAAGTTTTTGTCAATGAACAGGAGCGGGTGTGCGTAAGCGACGCGGACGCGTTTATGCGGCTTTAGAACCACTCACACTTATTGTATTCATTCAGTATTGATAACGAAAGGATATAATACAGATAGGTACTTAGTCGTGATTTGTTTTGATAAGTACCATCGTCCATACTGTTGACGATTTGTGGTGCTTATTAACAAACATAATATGCGGTCCACTGAGGATCGTTAAGAAAGTTGGTGTTATTAGGTACACAACAGGACAAGCATGATGTAATGAGATATCCTACTATAGACCTTGGCTGCTCGAGAGGGTAATACTCGTATTGTTACAAATTCACTAGTTGTTTAGTTTTAGTTCAAACCAGTGACAGGTTTACAGAAAGGACTGACAATTCTCCATAGCTGCATCCGTCATTAACCTCGTCAACGATCAGTTAACAGAAGCCATTTAAGTTTAAAAAACCGGGCAAGTGCGAGTCGGACTCACGCACGAAGGGTTCCATACCATAACGCAAAAAATGGCGATGTTGTTATGCGGCAACAGAAATACATCATCTGTGAAAATTTCAACTGTTTATTAATTAGCTATATATCATGAGTGGTGACAGACAGACGGACGAACAGATGGACAGACGGACAGCGGAGTCTTAGTAATAGGGTCCCGTTTTTACCATTTGGGTACGGAACCCTAAAAAAATCGGGAGTTTACGTGAAGCTCGCAGATGTCTAAGTATGTAGGTAACAAAACAATCAGTAACATCGTCCATGCCGTTCACTGACAAATCGTACACCTTATTACGACGGCATAAGAACCACCGCTGGTCAGTAAAGTTACTGGTACGGTATGTGCGTGTCGACTCCCATTAACCCGGTCAGGACGGCTCAGGATACGTGTCTACTATATTAGTAACATATTATACTTGTAACATCAAAGTAACGCTATTAAATTTACTTCCGGAAATGATGTCCTACCGGGACAACTTTGAGTTTAAGTTTAGCAACAAGATTGTGTTTTGCAAGACTTAACCGAATGACCTATTTTCTACCTTCTGGTCCGTGAGCATAACACTAAAAATAATTGCAATAAATTAGTATTCATTTGTAAATGTCGCTAAAATAACGCTATGCTAGTTATATGCAGCTGTAACGGAAAATATTAAATTAAAAAAAAGATAATTTACTTATTTGTTAGGAATGTGGTTCGTGTTAGCACAAAAGGATTAGTCTCGATTTCCGATAACGGCTCCGGTTCCACATTCCAACAACCTAATGGATTGGTATTACCGCATTACATTACGCTTATCGCAATAATATCTCAGCGGATCTAAACACTGTGCTGTGATTTTATGATTAGATCTATTAGAGGATAAATAGAAGAAAACCTAGCTATCGCTTATCTAGCTAACATACTAGCTCTGATATCATCCACATTGTTGGTTAACTGTACATCGGTGAATCTTATGCCTACTGTAATAAGGTCTACCGATAGGAGTGTTGCTGTTTGTACATAATATTACCCGTATTTATTATCAATTCCTTGTAAAGATAACTGTCTTATAGTACTCGTTATAAAATCACGATCAGTTATCTAATTTTAGGAGCAGTCCTATTTGGAATACATACTTGAAACTTGAACCTTCTACTTTCACCATGTTGCCAACATCATTTCTTCCATGTAGGTCGTTCCAATGTGCAACGCGCAGGCGCGCAGGGAGCCTGCGTTCACTGTAGGGGCAGCACGTGCGTATCGTGTAGGTACCTAGTTCCATTTCAAGTTTAAGAGCCAACAGGAGTGGTCATTTCTCCATACAAACTTACTCGACTGTTTCCTCCGTGGGTTTTGATGCTAGAGCAATGATTTTTTCAACACAGATTAATATTGTCAATATCTGTGTCGGACCGTTTTGCTTTTTTTGATATTTTTGTTTTTTAAGGCGCTAGAGCCCTTCAAAAATGGCCTCATTGACTATGCCGCAATGAGGCGTAGTATCTAAAACTGATATCAATTCGCCAAAAAAGCAAAACGGTCCGACACAGATTATTTTATAATCATTAGATTTCCAAGTTTGGTTACGATTGGTTAAGTTTTGGAGGAGGAAACAGTCGAGTACGAAACCTCGATTTTTGAGATTTTTACGCAGGATTTTTCGCCTTGTCCTTATCGCACTAGTTTTAGGAGCCGCTTCCGATAGCGAGACGTGTATTTTTACTTAAAATATTTAAAAATCAGCTCCTGTTTCGTCTAGGTTTCTATTTCGGCTCCAATGTGGCAAACCCTCCAACGTCCACGGTCCCTACAGTGACGGGTCATGTGAGCCGCCGACAGTCCACATGGGTAGTCAATGCAGTCATGCATTCCCTTTGATAAAAATTGTAGATGATTAGGATTATTATATTTATTATAATGTAGGTAACATTTTCTTACGTTTATTCAGTTATTGAGTGTTTATAAATGTACCTATATAATGTTTTACGGTTTTGTACAAAAGCACTCGAAGCCTAATCGCAGAATACGTTTTTTGAATTTTGAAGAAAAATATTATACAGTATGTGTTTGACCATGGGGCTTTAATTCCAGGGCTTGATTTTACTCGCTAAACTGAGCTACTTTTACTATGGGACCAATCCTAAAATCGGGGAAATATTTTTGGCTTTTTCATAGAAAACGTCAAAATGTATGAAAACGTAAAAATGTTTTTGTGCCATAATAAAAGTAGCTCAGTTTAGCGAGTAGAATCGAGCCCTACTGGATTTAAAGCCCGATTGTCAGTAACACCCTGTATAGGATGCATTGATAAATGTGTTATGATGCCAAAATAAAACATCAAATTGTATAAAAACCATATATTATAATTAAAATTGAAAAGTAAAAATCACTCGCACATAGTCTGTTTATGAGATCGTAAATAGAACCGGAGCGCACCGGGAGCCGGGCGCGGAACCAAACGTGATATGTCGATACATACGGCAAACGAAACGGCAGTCACGTGAGATCGGACAGTATAAAATTATTTCCTATAACAATCTTAGTATATAATATCTTCCCTTAAACCTAGGGCGAGACGCCCCGAACGATAAATATACCCGATTACAAGCGAACACGGCCGACCCGCGCCCGCCGGGCGAGCCGAGGACTAGGAGAATTCGTGCGAACCGACCGGGCGGACCGTTCACCCCCCACACTACCGGCCTCCGGGCCTTCACTATAAGGGGTTCTGGCGGCTGGTGGAGGGCACGGGCGGGGGTGCGGCGGGCGCGGGGAGGGCGGGCACGGCGCGGTAGGCGGCGCGCGCGCCCGAGCCCGCCGAGCGCGCCGAGCCCGCGGGCCGCGCCGCCGCCGCCGCCGCCGCCGCCGCCGCCGCCGCCGCCGCCGCCGCGCACGAGCGCAGCGCCAGCGCCACCAGCGTCGCGCACACGCACGCCGCGCCCAGCCCCAACCCCTGCAACACCGCGACACTACGATATTAAAACGCGAACGACCGCGTGCGATTCTGAACGAGCGGGGGCCCGCGACAATTCGAATGAGACGGGCCGCTTTGGATTTTTAGTAACTTTATAAAATTTCTAGAATTGCCAATCTTCACGGCTTCTGCGGGCCCCCAATTCGCGTGGCGTTCGATGCTGGCCATTTAGGATGCACTTTTCTTCGATATCCTACGTTGCTAGCCGACGAGCATACTCCCCGCGTGATGGTAAATGTTACGCATTATGGGATTCTGACCGTTCTGAGGTATTGAGGTTGAGGTATTGAGATTGATTACTCTCTCTCGAGAAGACCTCAGCAAAAAACAGATTTTTTCTACTCAACTTATTTACAAATCCGGAATGACTCACCGCGGCAGTGTACAACAGCGCCATGAGAGAGGTGGGCGCGGGCCGGTACTCGGGCTGCAGCAACGCGTGCAGCGAGCCCGCGCCGCCGGCCAGGAGCGTGCTGCCGCTCCACGCGTGCACCGCTAGCCCCTGAACATACATACAACAACACTTACTCTGAATGCTAAATTTACACCAACTTGACAGTGCTAATATATGACAATACTAAACACCGAAATTCGATTATCTTTACTGAGATTGTACTTCGCCTGCACAATCTATATTATTGACATTGTAAAAAGCACATGAATTGGAAATTGCGTTTGCGTTTTATCTTTCGCTATCTCCAGCTCATTTATAAGATTTTACTTGTCTAGTACACACATTTCAACATTCTAAGCATTATAAACTACTTGCATTACGAATTCATATCAAAATGTCATAATGTCAGTCATTATCGGGGTCTCCACAAAACAATCTACCGCACTCCGATTGGGCAGAGCACGTCTACTCCGACCGCGGTATTGGCGTGCCGATCGGTATAGTCTGTATTAGAATGTGGATTATCTGGTGACTGACCAGCTTGTCCCAACGCAGCGGCAGCAGCGCGTCGAGGCCGGAGACGCGCAGCAGCAGCAGCGCCAGGTGCAGCAGCGCGCTGGTGACGGCGCCCAGCTGCAGCAGCCGCACGCGCGCCGCGCCCGGCAGCGCCCACACCTGCAGCCCCGCGCCCGCCCACACGCAGCTGGCGCAGCCCAGCGAACACACCTACAGATACAACACACATTTCGATGTCTGTCTATATGCTTATATATCATTTTCACCGCACCGTGAAACTCAGACATGCAACAAATAACAGAATTTTTAACAATACAGAACTTCTTGGACTGTATTTTTTTAAACCTATACACAAAATGCAATAAAATTATGGACCCAGATTACATCGCATATAATTAATTTAATAAAATACATCCTAACGTTTCGAACCCTTTACTGCGTATTCTGTAACATCGGGGGGTTCGAAACATCGGTACGTATTTTAAATTCATTATACGCGATATAATCCGTTTCATAGTATTATTTTTTATGTGTCTTCGCGGTAACTGAAGACAAATATTATATACACAAAACAAAACAATATTTAGGATATTTATTTTCGAGTTAAACCAATTTTAACACTCGGAAATATATGGGCCATCAGCAGCCCAAGCGGCATCTTGGTATATAGTTATAACTTGTTACCTAATGAACGTGACTTCTTGTGGGCCGTCGGCAGCCCCCATAGCTTGAAGTACTGTAATACAAGTAATACAATCTTATATGGTACTGAGTGTTAAAATGAATGCCACTTCCAATCACACTTCGTAACATTGAAGTTTAAAATTGGTTTAACTTAATAATATCCTCACATGAGAACAGGTCATTAATTATGCATTGAACACATTAGTCAGATTAGTCTACAATGCATGATTCATGGCTTATTTCCGAACAACTAGGATTATTATTGACCTTTCTAAATCAAATAATGTTTCGTTAGTAAGTGTTAAGTGTTATATTAGATATTAGTATTGCAATTTATTAAAACATACTTACTTACCACTCGCACTTCGTCGCTCAGCAAGGTCAGTAAAAACCTTGGTAACTATTATACTACCCTTTGAACGGCACGCCTGTCGTGTGCGGCGCGTCATCGTGAACCTTATCGCAATGCACGAAGGTTGATATCGGTGTGTGGCCGCGCGCGTCAATTGACGTCTTTAACGGTCAGAGGGTCCTCATGGTTGCAATCGCGCACTGTCGTACGCACTTAACGGCGCCGCCGTCGCAACCGCAAGAATGCAGTCGGGCGGAGGGTATGGGTAGCAGCCGGTGAACTGACCGTAATGAAGAGCATGGCCGCGCCCCTCGCGGTGAGCAGATGGCGGCAGCGGCAGTAGACGGGCGCGAGCGGGCGCGGCGGCGGCGGCGGCGCGCGGCGGTAGTGCGCGTGCGAGTCCCACGAGCGCTCCGTGCCCGCGCCCGAGCCCGAGCCCGGCGAGCGCGCGCCCGAGCCCGCCGTCGCGCCCAGCCCGCTGCCCGCGATCTCGAAGTCCTGCACCAAACCCGCGCTAGTACCCGAGCCCCCCGCACCCGCACACGCGTCTACCGCCGACTATAAGATGCCAGAGATAAACGCCGCTGACGAGGCCAAGCATAGGGACAAGCCGGTCCGAGTGTTTACCTAACAGACGGTGCCGGCATAGATTTTCCTTTCAAACCCTACAATTGTGTCAAATTCTTGTTATTTATTTGGAATTTAATGGCCTGGACGATAGAGACGGGGAAAACCAATGCTGGCGCCGTCTATGTAAACCTTTGACAGTTGCCATGCCTCATTTGTGAACCTTAATGCGATGACGTAAAGTTCACAAATGTTCAGTCGAGAGTGCTGCTATTAGTATGTTAAAGGCTTGGCCAAACACAGAGCGCGACGCAGCGCCGCGTCCGCGCCGCGTGATGCCGACGCGATGCCTGGTCAAACAGGGCGCGCGCCGATCGCGCCGGCCTCACGCTCTCAACACGCCCTCATCGCGCGCGTGAACGCGGCGCGGACGCGCGGGAACGCGGCGCGGACGCGCGGGAACGCGGCGCGGACGCGCGGGAACGCGGCGCGGACGCGCGGGAACGCGGCGCACCGCTCGCTGCCTAACGTCCGATCCGACTGATGTGACCTTGCGCGACGCGGCGGGCCGCCGCGTGGACGCAAGGGACGGCGCGGCGCGGGACGCGACAGAAGCGGGGCGTGATACCGGCGGGACGCAGTCTGTTTGACGTCGGTAACCTGTTAGCATGTGCCGCGGTCGCGCGGCGTGGACGGACGCGGCGCTGCGTCGCGCTCTGTGTGTGGCCAAGCCTTAAAGCGGAGTTAATTTAGTTATTTATTTCTGCCACCAACCCATGACACCTAGTCCCCAAGTTTAACCGAGACAGAGATAAATACTAGATAAATAATAGGTTCCTAGAGACAGACCAAGCTAACTCTGTATGACACTGCAATGACAAACATCATTAATGGTATCATTCATGTCAAATTTCTATGAATATATCACATTTTACTGTTCCAGTTGGTGTAGACTTAGCATAGACAGACTATGTAAAAGGATATTTCATCTTTGGTAGGACTACATTTTGATCTAAACGGCTTGTGATTAACTATTGATTCTTGGCTCTGAGTATATTTAGTGGGAATAAATATAAACAAGAACTTTGCATTTGATTCCTTTGCATAATAAATACAGGCTTGTGCACCATTTTCTTAACCAAAATGCTAGTCACTGTTATTAAGAAATGGTAATATACCAAAGTTAATAAAATTTTACTGCAGCAACACAGGGTAACTTTAATAATTGCACCCTGTATACCTAGGTTAACCTGCTCAAATAAAATAAAGTGGGGGAAGGTAAAGTGACTGATGTATTTGGTTTGCATGAACAAATTATACTAAAACTAGTAGATCAGTGGAATTAGTTAAATTAAACCTTCATAATCTTCATTGCTCTATAAAAGCTTCAGGATAGGATAGAGCATTATTTCGTCCATATAAATGTTTGCAAGCTAAATTTAGGTAACGGTTAAGCTAAACAAATCAGAAGTTTCAAAGTTGATTAACAGGTAAAGTAAAGCAGTTACTGATGGAAAACATTTTAAATCATCAATGTTAAATTATTCTCTGTAATCACACTCACTCACCTTGGCAAGCAAGCAGTTAAAACAGATCTAGGGCACAGTTGCTAATGCAAGATTAATATGCCTATTGGCATCTCGTTCATTCCAATTTGAAGCTAGAAGGAAACCCATTACCATTCAAGATTGTGATTGAGAACAAGAAGCAAGTATCCAAACTTGTTAGAATTGCAATTAGTGTTATATCTTAACTCTTTTAGCATTGGGGGTAAAGGAAGGAAGGCATGAGAGGGACGGGGCGCTACAACACCTGTATGTCCTCGCCGCGGCAGCTAGTGGGCTCCAGGTCGCGAATCTCGTCCAGCAGCAGCTCCACCTCGTCCGTCGAGTACAGCTCGCTCACCGACACGTAGCGCGCCGCCGCCGCGTGCATCGCGCTCTACCGCAGCCCGCAGCCCGCAGCCACGCTCCGCCTGCACCCACAACACAACATAACCAACCCAGCCACACCACCACTCCTACCGACGGTCTCCATCCCCAACTGCCACGGCCTACCTCGCCCGCACGATGACATCGAGATTCCGTCCTGTCTGTAACCACATAATCCAGAGACGCGGCTATCGTTTTATCGACAAAAACTAAACAAATTCAATCTAATGACGCTTCATGGGGACGCCATGTTTGTTATCATTTTTTGTCTATGGGCCGACGTGAAGAGAGGAGTGGTGCCTAGGTCAGAAATAATTAATTATACGGAAATTTCGAATCATTTGATAATTCTAATCGAACAAAAATATTACCTGTAATAATAGGTATTTTATTCTAATTGGAAAAATAGTTATTCAATCAAAAGCATTTCATTGAAATTCATAGCTATTCAAGACTACTTTTTTTCCGCCGTTGAGCAGCAAAGACAATGGACAAGGGACAAGCGAGCCAAGCGAGCGAAACGAGCGAAACGAAACGGCGAATGAATGTCAAACTTGTCGAAGTCGAAGTGCTTTTGATTTTACTTCTCATCTCTCATGGAACTTGAAAGTTAACTTTATTTTTGTTTAAATAAAAGCTCCACCATTAGGAACTCAAAATTAAATATAGATTTAAATGACTTAATTCTGTAGAAATTGCAATGATACGTCGCCTCCTATAACTTTGTAAACATTTTAGTTGATGGTTGAATTTATAAAAACTGACGGTAAGTTTTAAACGGTATGAAGTAGCTTAAAGTCGCTGTTAAAAACACTTATATTTATATTTCCATGTACTTCGTTTATGT
The DNA here is from genome assembly GCF_963556715.1 of Cydia fagiglandana. Classification (NCBI taxonomy): domain Eukaryota; kingdom Metazoa; phylum Arthropoda; class Insecta; order Lepidoptera; family Tortricidae; genus Cydia; species Cydia fagiglandana. Next base: position 18,565,807 of record NC_085947.1, on the reverse strand, counting down.
TTGTAGTAAATAAGTTATCAAGAAGTGATATTATTTCTTTTTGGGCTACATTATGAAACATAACCTACGTATGTAAACAAAGGGTTTGTTGTGTGCAGATGCACATCCTGTGCACGATATGCAGCGACCTGGTGAACCCGGCCGAGAGCCTGTACGTCACCAAGTGCGGCCATCTCTTCCACTACCAGTGTCTCGCGCAATGGATCGAAAGGTACCATAATTATTAATCCTTAGTTTACTATGAAACAATCTTTTCGTTTCACATTGGTCCCATTATGGGGAACCAACCATCTGTGTCGTAAGCAGAGCTAGAACATACTGTCTTCCTAATCTGTTTCTTTATGGTGTCAATAACATGCATGAGTGCTCAGATTGGCAATAACATTGGTCAGATCTAGCTGAATATATCTAGGAAATCTTGAAATTGTTCTCTTATTATATATCCCATCTCATTTCATATTGAAAACCAAAGTAGAAAAAGATTTACCAATAACTCTGGTAAGTAATAATTTTTAATTAATGTCAATATTTATTTCCAGATCAAAATCCTGCCCACAATGCCGCAACAAGGTGACAGACCGGTGCATGTTCCGCATGTACCCGACGGTGTCCAACGAGAACTCCGGGGAAGATGCGGCAACTCTGCAATCAAGGCTGGACGATGCCATGCTGCAACTGCGGACACAGAAGACGGAGCAAAGGGAACTGAAAGACAAGCTTGCTGCCGCCACAAAAGAAGCTAACAAAAAAGAGTAAAGTTGACTGCTTAACACATTCAGTGCCGAAAACCCGACTGTTGGGTATTTTATGATTTTGTTCCCAGGTCAGACGCCCCAATAGTCAGGATGGTGGCACTACTGTTTTATATGACGAAATTGTTGTGGCCTGGCGCGGACGTCTTGTTTATTTGTGATCAAATCAAAGATACAAAATACACAAAATCCCTATTTTAATTCATCAATTTAAAAATATCTTGGCTTGACTTTTGAAAACGTAAACTGAAATTTAGCAAAAGAGGTATAATAATTTATTTTATCAATGAAGTGTTTGCAATTTTTCAGAAATAGAATGTTGGTTTTGGGAAGGATTACAATTCAAAGAGCAATTTTTCAGCTAACATAATGTTGATTGTTTCAAACTTCATTAATATATTTCACAGGGAGCTACTAAAAGCGGCAGAGAAGAGACTTGTAAGCCGAGACTCTGCCGTCTCAGCGCTGCGGGAACAGCTAGAGTATGTTAAAATACAAAACAAGGAGACACAACGGCTAAAGGAAGAGAATGAGGCGCTTAAGAAGAATATACAGACTCTGAATGGGTAAGTGTAATTTTTTCAGTGTTGTTTAATAAATAAACACTTGGATGGTTTTTGTTTCGAGATTAAGAAATAAAAAAGCGGCCAAATCCGAGTCGGTCCGAGAGTTCCGTAGCAGCAAGTAACGTAATAAAATTGCGGTTTACGATTTATGATGTATCAAAAAAAAACTACTTACTAGATCTCGTTCAAACCAATTTTCGGTGGAAGTTTGCATGCCAATGTCCATCATATTATATTTTTTTGTTTTATCATTCTCTTATTTTAGAAGTTACGGGGGGGAAGACACAATATACCACTTTGGAAGTGTCTCTCGCGCAAACTATTCAGTTTAGAAAAAAAATGATATTAGAAACCTCAATATCATTTTTGAAGACCTATCCATAGATACCCCACACGTATGGGTTTGATGAAAAAATTTTTTTTGAGTTTCAGATCTAAGTATGGGGAACCCCCAAAATTTATGGTTTTTTTTCTATTTTTGGTGTGAAAATCTTAATGCTGTTTACAGAATACATCTACTTACCAAGTTTCAACAGTATAGTTCTTATAGTTTCGGAAAAAAGTGGCTGCGGACGGACAGACAGATATGACGAATCCATAAGGGTTCCGTTTTTTGCCATTTGGTTACGGAACCCTAAAAAGGTGGAAATCATTGTTTACCTCAGTGGCTCGAAGCACAGTACAAAGATGTAGTACATAATTATTTTCCATGAAAACACAATGGAAAACCATTATGCACTACATCTGTATGATGTTGCTAGAACAGAGATAAAAATGCATTTTGTAGACTGCTTGCATTGAGGAAAAGATTGTCTCATACTGCTTGTCAAAGTCAGCTGGTTCTAGGAAGTATCAAATATTAATTTGGTCTCTTGTTATCTTTGAGCTGATCTGTTTAAAATTACTACTTCATTTCCCGCGAAACCCGTTGCAACAACACAATTCACGAATGTCGACCATTGTTGTTAAAGCTCATATTCAATGAATTATTTTAGGCTGCAGAAGGTGCTGAATGCGACAGCAGGCGAAGTGGAGGAGACGCTTCGGGGCTATTCGGATCTGCGGACGCTTGCCACCTTCGCCGCCGCACTCAAACGGTACCCTTATAACAATATGACGCATTTTTTTAGTACAGGGTCATAAATAATAGCAGATAAGATTCTCGTTACTGGTCTTGCGCTTCAACCATGATTGATGTCGCATTTTGTGGGGGTCTCACCTGCAGAGGGGAGATACCTTTTGGAATAAAAATTATTATTTTAAATGTGAGATCATACATTTTCTACGTGCGTTTAGTAGCAAAATGTATGAATCAAGTAAATCGGGCCTTAGATATTTTATTTATTTTGCTCACAAAACATGACAATATATTAAGGCAGAACGAAGTTACTCTAGTTACGTATAATAATATAATGTGGTGTATTTCAGTGCACTGTGTGACTCGGAGTCCAAGAAACGCTCGTGCCGGGAGCTACAGCACAGCGCTGAACAACGTTTGGCCGCCATGCGCGTCAGATATGAAGACCTGCAGGCTAAGTTTGGGTGAGTGGACATTTTCAACCATTTCAAATTCGGCGAATATGGAATTTCCTCCTTTTTTTAATCGATTGATTATAAAAGTATTAAAGGTTAAAAGTGCAATGGTAAAAGTTGTGCAAATTAAAATGTAATTCGACAGACAAGTGCAAGAGAACCTAACCGACATGGAGCGCAAATACGAAGCGTTGAAACACAAGCGGAAAGCGAGCGGCGACGCGGAGCCGCGCGACGCCAAGCAGCCGCGCCCCGCCTCCCCGCGCACCCCCGCCGCCTCCAACGACGCGGTCGTCGACGTCGTTACTGAGCAGGAAGACAGCTTCGTAAGTATACTTATGTTAAGCATCAGATTGCAAGCGCCTATCTTTGTAGCGGGTAACCACCCGATAGTTGACCGAAGCGTTAGCGAAGGTCTCCGTTCAAGCTTGGGCTAAAATGCTTACATATATCCGGATGTTCTCCTCTGCAGGACGCATTTCTCAGCCGATTCTCGTGAAATTTTCTAAGCCAGTTCGAGCCATAAATTTGTTCAGAACTTTATGTTTTGCCCCCCGAGGTCTACACAGCTTACAAAGCCACTAGTAAATAATTATTGTTTATAGTATAAAAAAACATGGTATTTGCAGAACACGGCTGTGAGACGCATCATACAGTCGGACTCCCCCTATTTGAACCTGAAGCAGAGCGGCCTCGCGCTAGGCACTCTACATCAACGGAAGCCTGTGCCGGCCAATCTAAAGGTACCTATTCTCAATTTTAATTACATGACTTTGTATCTTAATTTTTATATTTCTTTATAAATATGTTAATGCTATTCATCGCTAATTAAAATGTTAAGAAAGGGCTTCTATGATTATTTTGGCCTAGCAGCACGGAATCGAATAGTTGCCCTCGGTGACCCATTTAAAAAAACCCTGTCATACAATATAATGTATCGTCGGCTAAAAACCATAGTACACGCTTGGCTTAGTTCAGAACTAGGCGCTATCTCTGCAAGATAGTCTTCAAATTTATTTAATAAGTATTATTTTCCAGGTGTCAGATTTCTCGATCCTCCGCTGCGCGCCAACCAGCATCTTCCACAAGCCGCCCTCCCTCGAGCCCTCCCGGGACGAGTTCAACACGGCCTTCACCTCCCTCCGCCCCTCCCTCAACCCCTCCCCCTCGCTCCCCCCCTACGACGGGCTGGGCGGGCACGGCCGCCCCGACGTCTTCCCCACGCCCCGCCCCAAGGTGCCCAAGGTCACCAGCAAGCATAAGCTGAAGAGATTCAACTCGACCGGTAGCAGGGATATATCGCAGATGTTCGCCGGGTTACGGGATAAGGACTAAGGTTAATACTCAAGTGATAGTTGGATAAGCCAATTTACAATCTCATCATCCTACTTTTTGGATAAATTGAGCGCAGTCGACCTGCCGTTCGGGTATCTGGGATACAAAATGTAGATGGCCTTGATGTGCGCCGGGCTACGGAACTACACGCTACACAAACTAGAGTTTGTGTAGATAGATCATATTGGACACCTGGCTCACTGAGCCACATCTGCCGCTGACTGTACTAAAAGCAACTTTGATATACCTAATGACGTAGCAATAAAGTTTACGAAAAAAATAAAATTAGACCAACATAAATCTGCAACGATTTTGATAGCACATGCAGTGCAAGTGTAATTTCATAGAAGTTTGACGTTTAAAATAACACTTGCTCTGCGTGTGTTATCAAAATCGTTGCAGACTTGTCTTGGTCTGACTCCAACAGTATTGATTATGGTACATTAAGTACCAAATCAACCAGCTAAATCAAGACTACAATTAAACATAAGACTCACATCACAACACAAACATAAAATTTCCAAATCACTACTTACTGGATATTACCTACTTTATAAGGTCCTTTGAAGTTGATATTGAATTTGGCCATATTGTAGCATAATATGTTATTTGATTGTTGACGATATTTCGTTGTATTATACCTATAGGTAGTTTTAAGACTACCTCAATTTTGATGTTAATCTTGCATATTATCCAAGATTAGCTTTACACTGAATTTGTAGAATATGTCCAGACGACCACCAGCAGTGCTGTGTTGTTACTGTTAATTATATTAAAAACAATTGTTAATATCAATCAAATTTCATTGATTTGTTTAATATACACATATATGTTAGGTGTCATATAATAAGAATAAGTAGGAGTGTCCTACAGCAAGACTGATATGTTAAATTAAAATCACAAGAAATAATAATATATAATTACTGAATTTGCATTTTATTAAGTATACCACTATGAATATATTACAGAACTAGCATACCTTTCAAACAGAAATCGACCCTAAATATTAATGTTTAGGTTCCGTTTTTAAATTTACTTTATCAACTATCAATCGTTCAGCACGACCAAGATATTCCAAAAAATCTTTTTTGTTAAAATATTAGCTTCATGTAAGGCTGTAAGCTATCTCTGTATTATTTCAATGTCTGTAGATATCTTTATGTGCCTGATAGTAATCTACACCATGTAGGATATTTAAAGCAAAAGCAGGATTTAAATGAAATAAGACACATATAGTAATATCTTTTAACGTTTATTGAGAAAGTTATTACAATAGTCCAGTGGTCCGAGTTATCTTGGCACGACGCACCCAGGCCTACTATCACAGATCCAATCAACAATGGCTCTTAAACTTAAGACGAGTTGCCGTCAAAATATTGCCTTTTCAAACATTAAAATTATTGGCGAACAAGCCTTATAAGTTATAAGAGATATATTTTACTTATTGATAAATTCTATGTCAATTTGCACTTAACAAGATAGATTATTGTAACAGTAGTCAAATGCGGGAAACATTAACAAGTAGAGTTATACTTAATCCTAAACTATTAATATCAACATTATAAAAGAAGGATACTTGCGGAAATGCAAGTACTTATGTAAAAAAAAACAACTGAACACTTAGTCAAAATGGAAGAACAAAAAAATAAATCAAAAGAGATTAATTTGAGTAATCATTTTTACCGAATTGCTTACAACTAGGGCGCCATTTTATGACCAGAAAAACTTACAATCACAAAACATTTTACGACATTTACGCGTCGCGGATAGGTATTATTATTAACAATAATCAGTCGACATGTTGCGGCCTCGCGAAGATCACGGGCTGTTTCGACCCTGCTGTCTAGGCATGCCATATCTACTACATCAAAATACTATAATACTATTTGACGAGGCTATCTAATGAGTTGAATTTTTGCAAGGCTGGGGATGGATTATAGTTGACAACTATTTTAACTGTCCTGTCTGTACTTAAGTATAATAATACGAGGTCGGGCGGAGCGGTGAGCGGGCCGACATGAGTGACATGACGATAGCGATACAAACCTAAAGTGAATTTGGTATGCGTTAGTGGTCACTGCTCACAGCTTTAAAAGAGCTTTTATAGTTGGCTATACTTCGATGCTAAAATAATGTAGGTACGACAGAAGCGCAAACTTATATTTATCGTAAAAAAGGTCAGTTAACCTTTTGTTTAAGACGCCAATGATCGATATATCCGCACCGCAGGTCCAAAGCCAAAGACGGATTAATCGGTCACAGACCACAGAACAACATATACCTATGTGCATAATGCATAAAGTTCAATTTCAGTTTTGACACTTCGGTGACGTGGCGTCCGAGTGACAGCTTTTGTGTTTGACACGGCGTCGAAAAGTCGAGGTTAAGTGTTATTCTTATTACTAAGTCAGACCAAGCTAACTCTGCGTGACATTTGTAATGATAATGTGTGGCGATGTCATAATTAAAGTAAATTTTCTATGAAAATATCACGTTTATAATGACACTCCCTCATTTTGTTATATTAAATTTGGTGCAAAGTTAGCCAAGACGGACTTTAATTCGCTTTCGCGTCGCCTCACGGACATCGGTTCATAGCAATAAGTAGCAGCAGGAGCCCGTATTCTTCGCTACGGTTGAGGTAGGGCGGTCGCGGGGGTACATTAAAAACACTCACCTGACCATCGATAGGCCTTACGTCCTCGCAATAAGGTTTACCAATAGCGAGTTTGCCGTGATCGATACGCGCTACTTGGCAAAGTTCTCAAAGCCGGGCGGCGGGCGGCAGTTCGGCTTGGCGCGGAACTCGGCCGCGTCGGGGTTGAGGCCGCCGGGGGGCCGCTCGGGGCCGGGGGGCCGCCCGGGGCCGGGGGGCCGGCCGGGGCCCGGCGCCCGCTCGGCCTCGCCGCGCGCGCGCCGCAGCGCCGCGATCATGTAGCGGTGCGCCGCGCCCGGGTCCACGCGGGAGAGCAGCTCGAATATCTCGCACTCTTCCGCGCTTAACCGCACCGAGGGACCGTCCGCGCCGTTCAAGGAGTTTGACGACGCTCGGAGCGGCCCCGGACCGCAGTTTGCAGGTTGCGGGCCGTTAGGCGCGGGGCTCGCGGATTGCAGATTTGGTGAACTGGAGCCATTATGTTGCCGATCGGGTGCGGACCGGACGGTAGACGAATTCGGTACGGGGTTAGGTCCGAAATTTGGCGAGTTAGGCGCCGGGCCGGGCGGATTCATCGATCCCGGGTACGGCCTGAAGTTTTGGGTCGAATTCGGGACGAACTGCTGGGGATTATGCATCGAGTTCGGCACGAACCGCTGGGGATTCTGCGCCGAATTCGGTACAAAATGTTGAGGGTGGGGCGCGGCCGGAAAATGTGGGGGGGCCGGATGAAAAACCGGCGGGCCGGCGTAGTAGCCCACGCCGACCGGCGGGCGGAACCGGGGATAGTACTGCTGCGGGGAGACGCGCGGGCGGAAGTAGCCGGGCGAGTAATGGCGGACCACGGGGACGGAGACCGGAACTTGCCCCTGCGGCTTGTAGGGCTGCGTGCACGGGCAGTACGGCAGCGCGTAGAACGAGGCGGGGTGCGGCGCGGGGCAGCACGAGCGGCCGCCGCAGGGCGCGGGCGCGGGCGGGGACTCCGGCTCCGCGGGGGCGGGGGGCGCCGGGGTCAGGCAGCGCTCCTGAAGCTCCGGCACGGGCGAGTCCAGCTCGGCCGACCGCTCCCGCGGCGACGCGCCGGGGGTGGAGTGGGGCACGGGCGACGGCTCCGGGCTGAGCCGCAGGAGCTCCTCGGTGGGCGGGGAGGGCGCGAGGCGGAGGAGCGACAGCGCCACGGGCACGCGGTTGGCGGCGAGCGCGGGGGGCGGCGTGGGCGGGGGGCTGGAGCAGCGCTCGTCGGCGTCGGTCGCCTCGGCCGGCTCGCTGCCGTCGTCGCTGGAGGTGGGCAGCAGCGCCGCGACGTGGTCGCGGTACGAGTCGACGAAGTCGAGCGCGATGCCGTCGCGCAGCAGCGCGTGGATCTCGGTGTAGTTGGGCGTGAGGCCGTTCTCGAGCGCGTGGAAGGTGGGCAGCAGGTAGCCGTCGCGCGCCTGCAACACCCGACACGCCGTTGAGGCGCGCCGCCGAGCCGCGCCGGCTGCACGGCGCGCGCCTTAACGCGGGCCCGCGAGTCGGGCGTCACCGTCGCGCCGTAACGTTTCTTTAGCAAATTGCTCGGGTTTCAAATTCGACATACAAAACAGAAAATCCATTTAATTTTACTGAACATCGGCAATTAATTTTTGTTTGCGTAACCTTTAAATGGATGGAAAGTTCAAGAATACATTCTTTATACCCAGCAATTTGCTGTGGGCAAACTAAACAAGTGATATCAATGCAATCGAGAAAACTTTTGATTCCATTATAAAAACTTTGATCTGTTTTCTGCTTAGTTTACCGTGAGTATCATGTGGCGTTATTTTCGTTTTATTATTAAAAAAACTATATAGAAAATAAAAGTTTGCTAAATAGAAATTTAACTCCAAATGACACTTCATAAATGTTACGATGCGTGACAGTAGCAGGCCGCGGGAGACTACCACTAAATCAAATTTGGAAGCGTGCGGCGAGGGAGATGACTCAAATACCGTAACCGTTGTTTGTGATGTCAAATGAGATAACTGCGCACTGAGTTAGTACTTATAAAATAATCTCTTATATGTTTTTATAACTGCCATTCAAGTATGTAGTTGTCGACACACACACACACACAAGCAGTCAACACTTCCAAATAAGATCTACATACCCGCGCCCGCGCCGCCCGATTCTCGCGGACCGACAAGTAAAATCAAAAATGCAATGTCACGATAGAAAAGTTAGGATGCGCTTATATGAAGAAAAAATTAATGAAAGAAAAAAAATTATCAAATAAAGACGGAAGTTCGACGACGGATAGTATAAATATGAAATGAAAACAAAGTAGGGTCATTCGCCAGTAACTAGTACGTATTACGTATTAATTAAGTAAAGGTAAGTAAGTGGCTACTTTTAGTAACTAAACTAAAAATTATTTATATTCACCTATAAACAGAATTCATTTTAGTAAAAGGTTTCAATGACTGGCCAGCTTTAATAACTGGTCACCTTATACTAAAATGCATTATATTTATAGGTGAATAGAATTTGTTTTTGGCTTGGGGTGACCAGTTACTGGCGAATTACCTTAGAAAGAATAAATAACTATACACCTATAGGTAACTATTTTCAATAATAAGTAATAACAGATTTCACTAAATTAAGATATAAGTACACAGGGTTATTATATGGTAACATTTACTAATTACCTAAAGATTTTTACACAAAAATAACACTAAAAAAAAGCATTCTCCTTGAAACAAACGAGTACAGTGACCTTTTTTATTTATTAAGGATAAATAAGTACCACTTTTTTTTTCAATAATATGTTGTACCTACTGCTGATTTATAATCAGTGTTGGCAAAAAATCAATTCGAATTGACGATTGACGATTGAGGATTGACCGATCAATCCGAATTGACGATTGACGAAACTAATTCTAAATCTACTGATTGAGGATTGACGATTACTAATCGTTAATTCGAATTGATCGGTCAATCCTCAATCGTCAATTCGGATTGACGATTACTTTGTATGTACCTACCTAATGTCCTTTTTATTTAGGCCATTTTTCGAAACTAGCCAAATACGTTCAAAAGCGGTGTCTGAGTTTACCAAAGGTTCCAAAACATGTTTCCGACGGCAATATGAAGGACGTCCTTTTTGGAACATTTTCGGGACTTTCCTTGAAATTAACCAATAGCGTTCAAAATCGATATCTGAGGTGCTCAAAGGTTTCGAAACTTGTTTCCGAGGGAAATATTGAGAGATGCCCTTTTTTGGGACATTTCTAGAAATTACCCGATTGCGTTTAAAATCGATATCTGAGGTAACCAGGGGTTTCTAATCATCTTTTCAACTGCAATATTGAAAGGTGTCCTGTTTTGGGACATTTTAGTGACATTCTTTGAAAGTGACTGCGTGCATTCAAAATCGATATCTGAGGTGCAAAACATGGTTTCAACGGCTATATTTAGATTCTACACTTTAGCCGTGCACTTACTTTACTACCTGCATTACGCCACCCTGCTGATAACAAGATGCGTTCTCAAAACGTACGAGTGCGAAAGAGATAGCATGATTCTAATCCTTTTATTGTTCTAGTGGTGTCCAGTTTGAGTCCAGTAGAGATAAGACATTCGGTCTTCAACCCTTGTTGTTTGTTAGTGTGTGACTGTGTGTGTTTGTTTTAAATTGGACTGTGGATTTTCTTTTGGCGTTGGCTTGTTATACGGACTTTTGGATTTACTTCTGGACTGTTTCATATGATTAACTTGGCGTGACTTTGAGGATTGGACATCGCAGTTGTTCTTACGGTAAGTAACATTTACCAACTATTATTTGTCGTAAAGGTTAACATTGAATATCTATAGGTACATTTTTAGGGTTCCGTACCCAAAGGGTAAAACGGGACCCTATTACTAAGACTTCGCTGTCCGTCCGTCCGTCTGTCACCAGGCTGTATCTCACGAACCGTGATAGCAAGACAGTTGAAATTTTCACAGATGATGTATTTCTGTTGCCGCTATAACAACAAATACTAAAAACAGAATAAAATAAAGATTTAAATGGGGCTCCCATACAACAAACGTGATTTTTGACCAAAGTTAAGCAACGTCGGGAGGGGTCAGTACTTGGATGGGTGACCGTTTTCTTTTTGCTTTTTTTTGTTTTTTTTTGCATTATGGTACGGAACCCTTCGTGCGCGAGTCCGACTCGCACTTGCCCGGTTTTTTTTATTCTAGAACAATGTTATGTGGGTTTAAAAATTTCACTTTGTTATTTTCGTGTGCAAGATTAATGGATAAAAAATAATTATGAGAATACATCTGTAAGATAACTTCTATATGATATTATAATTATGTCTAAATCAATAAAAAAATATCATATTTCGGGCTCCCTTTGATTTCATTTGATGCTTGTTATGTTTTTATGATAGATTGTTATTGTGAGATAAATGAATAAATAATATCCATAATAACAAGTAAAGTTCAATATATAAAGCCTTGCCAGTATTACCACAAAAGAGATAGGTACAGAAATCAATCAACATACAAAGCGCGCTCGAGCAACGCACACATAGACACCGCTCACGGACACGATATCTCGGACCAGTTGGGACCAGTGCGAGCGCGAGTGCCATCCGCTTGAGACACGCGTCTGTGAACTTTTTTGTGCAATAATGGAGAAACAAAACAAAAAGTTATTATAACTGTACAGTGGACGGTTGTTTAAATTCAACATTAACCGGTGAATTGTCGTTTTTTAAGCTACCAGTGGTTTCAGAGAGAATGCGTATGCGAATTTATTACATTGTACATGATAATGCGAATTTATTACAGTTTAAAATATAATAATCGTGCATTTCGCCAATCTCGAAATTTTTAATATAACAATGACATTAAAATGAAAATACCTATTTGAGTTATTAATGTTATTATTAATTTATATTTCCATTCTTCCCGTTTCATCCTCAACAATAAATCAAACAACTAGATACGAGATACGATACGATGGATACGAGTGCCACTACCACGATAGTTTTTTGTGCATAAGTCATAGTTCGCAACAATCGCAACCCTAGAGCGACCGCCGAGCGTAGGTATGAAAAGTAAAGTACATACATGTGATTGACTTCTGTACTTATCTGTTTTGTGGTATTACAGTGAATACCGAGGGATATCCCGATACTTACTGTAATACTCGCAAGGCATTCAATAAAAATAAATCATTCTTTTGGGCAACCTTTGGACACCTCAGATATAAATTTTGAACGCAATCGGTTGGTTTCAAGAAATGTCCCAAAATGTCCCAAAACAGGGCATCTCGGAATATTACCGTCGTAAACATGATTCGGAACCTTAGCGTAGGTAAAAAGTCATTTCTCGGTATTGCCGGCAGAAACATGTTTCGAAACCTTTGGGCACCTCAGATATCGATTTTGAACGCAATCGGTTAATTTTAAGAAATGTCCCATAAATGTCCAAAAAAAAGGAACTACATACAGGTATTGCCGTTGGGAACATGTTACCTACCATGTGAACCTTTGGAAATCTCAGATATCGTTTTAAAGTGCCAATGAATAATTTAAAAAAATGTCCCGAAATGGAAGGGACATCTTTTACGAATATGAACGTAATCGGCCAATTTCGAAAAATGTCCCAAAAAGGGACATCAGTCAATATTGACATCAGGAACATGTTTTCGAACCTCTGGGAACCTCAGATATCGACTTTAAGTTCAGTAAGTAAGTCCCAAAAAAGGACACCTTTGAAAAGTAATCTTAGGGACTATGGTTAATCTAGATTGAGAATTGATTTAATCCGAATTGAGGATTGATGCGTTAATTCCGATTGATTCAATCGGATTGACGCGTCAATCTGAATTGAATCAATTCGAATTGATCAATCCGGATTGATTTAGTTCAGATTGATGCCAACACTGTTTATAATGACACATTCAAATATGGCTAACGGGTCAAAAATGGCCCTGTGTTTTTTACAAAATACAAGCGCCAGGTATATACTCCCTGTAGTAATTTTGGACACGGCGCGTATAGTACGTCGGTTCCTCACTCTGCGGCCCTGACCACCGGCAGCTTGGGCCCTGCCCCGCTGCCGGCGGCACCCTAGGTTAGGTTATTTATAATATGTATTTTTTATTGTTTTGTAAGTGTTTTTATATTTTACTTTTATATTCATATTATAAATAACCTAACTTAAGACGAAAAATAAATAAAGAGATAATAAAAGTAAAAGACAATTCTTGTTCTACACGTACAATACTCGTCCGTCTAACTAAACTAACTCTGCAGAGCAGACTGATGTGATCTATAATCGTCATATTTTCATAGGAAGTCGAAGGTTTGCAACTTGGGTCGACTCTAGGACTAGGGCGCATTGCCACTTACAAACATCTCGTGATCGTGATTATCTTTATACTAAGTCCACATTATCCGCAATATGTCACAACACTCACACAATCATTATCATAACTAATACTATTTACATGTCTGATTACAATATCGTCATCAAGCGCCGTGTGATGCGTTCTATAAAATGATTGTCGTACTAATGTACATATTTATAGCTTATAACTTCTAATTATAATTAAAATTATATTTAGTTTTTCTAAGTGCATTAACTAAAGGGCGGACTCTTGAACCAATTTCTTAACATACATGTATATATAGATAACACTATCATTTCAGCTGTCTCTAGAAATGTTCCACCCTGTATATAAATAAATGCCTATTTCCCTTGGTCACAGCATCACGCGAACGGCTGGACCGATTTCGCTGATTCTTTTTGTGTGAGACACAGACTCAAGTACCTATGCAAGTTGAAAATGTCTCGAAATGTTTCGCTCCATAACGAAGTTTCTCCGCCGAGTTTATCCCAGGCCGGGCGCGGAACTCGTGTGACAGTACATTATTCGTGCTGAGCGTTCTTATTTTACCAGTACGTATCAAGCGGCGCGCAGCCGCCCCGCCAGCACCAGTTTCTTGCGCAGCACCGCACTTGTTGCCGATACCACCGAGGCCGACACCACACTAGCACTCACCACTGTGGCCGGGGGGGACTCCACAGAGACCACACTGGCCGTGACCACAGTACCCTCGGGGCTCGATCCCTCCTCTTTAAGCTTAGCTAGTCTTTTCAGCTTGGACAGTCTAGAGCTGCTGGCGCTCGACTGACTAACCGCGCTCTTTGCCATCAGAGATCTCAATTTAGCCAGTCTAGAAGAACCGCTAGGTGCACTAGCGTCACTAACAACGCTGGGTTCTTTTTCGGGGCATTCCCACTGTTCCAATCGCCTCGGCGGGCGGCCGACGACCTCCGAGGCGGAGGCCGACACGTCGCTGTCGCTGTCGCTGATCTCCGGGGGGTCGTGGGGGGTGTGCAGCACGCAGGACACCAGCGAGCGCACGTCCAGCTTGTCGGAGGAGGCGGAGGCGGAGGAGGCGGAACTTACCCCGAGCGCGGAGAGCGGGCGCGCGTCCGCGTGCCCGGCGCGGATCATCTGCTCCGTGATGTTCACGTCCTCCTCCGTCGACGTGTCGATCAGGAACACTTCAAGGATGTTCTCCTGCGGGGAAAAAGGTTAAAATTATAATTGTTTCTAAAAAACATTTTCATTTGATACCTTTTATCGCCGACTGTACTTTTCTTTCTGGAGGTTGCTTCGTTTTTTCACAGAATTCCTACGGTCACCTGCCGTCTCATCATTAGATCGGCTCGACGGTACCGGAATATCATATCGTCACCCGACTTACGCGTATGCTAACTTTCAGCTTCATCGGAAACCGGGAAGGAAGTCAAATTTACCTCGCAATATTAATTACAGACAGACAGCGGGACAGGTGAAATTAACTAAAAGCTTGTAGAAATTATACATCGATTCATAAGAGATATCAGAGGACATACGTAAAAAAAGGTCTCAAGGAGTAGGAAAGCATTCTGAAGTCGCTTTCAAAGAGAAAATAGGCAACCCGGGGCGGGCAGTACCTCGCGGTCGACGGCCACGACGTTGGCGACGAGGCGGCGCTCGCGCACCAGGTCCAGGCAGTGCGCGGCGGCGGCGCGCGGCCAGCGCCGGCTCGCGGCCGCCGGGCGCAGCCCCGCCAGGCGCGCGCGCACGCCCTGCGCCGCCAGCGCCGCCCACGAGCGCCGCAGCGGCCGCAGCGACGCCGCCGCCACCGTGTCCACCGTGCCGTAGTCCACGTGCCGCACCTGCACCCGATATTAACTTCATTGCGACCCAGTGATGTAGGACGGTCGGACCCTCACCTTAGTTAGTTAGTTATACTGGGCATTTTCCGCAAATCGACAACCATTGCGCCTATTTTGCGTGAAAACGAAGTTGCACTACTCTAGCCACCCCGGCTCGTCCATGAAACCTAGCAGTGTCTTCGGGTTGCTAACTGCCTCCTTCAATGTGCACGGAGTCCCTAGGTATTGGTTTCTGTATGCTTCTATCTGTTTACAGTGTAAGGGGATATGTTTTGCTGTTTCTTCTTCTTCCATGCTGTCCGGTTTACCCATATTATGTAGGTGTTTGTTTAGTGTGTTATGTACTGTGACCCTCACCCTAGCGTCGGCGTCTAGTCAGCGTGATGAAATTTGGTGTCGTCGCACGGTTGCGTCGACGTAGCGTCGCGACGCTCGGGAAACGCCAATGTGGGCTCTCTCGGAGTATAGTTAATCGTGTTATCGAGTCGGTTGGGAAGAGACCTAATCTTCGACCAGTCCAAAATACGAGCGGGGGGACGAAAAATAATATGTTCAGTGGTCTATTTTTCCTCTCCGCCCCGATACCGAGTAATACAGTCGGAAACCAAAATCTGCGGAGGAACTTCTTTGGCAAATAAAAACAGACAAAAATTCGCAATATATAGACAGGTCATATTTTCTCAACCGTTAGTATAAAAGTACATACCTTGACGGTATCGCTGTCGACGACCTGCACGATGAGCGAGCGGTGCCAGTCGCCCTCGAACACGCTGCTGCAGTACTGCCCCGGGCGGCGCGCGCCGGCCGCCAGCACGCGGTCCATGCCCTCGCCCTTCGAGTAGTACTCCCTGCGTACACAAACATTCACGTGCCAGATTATTTATCCAAATAAGCTAAATTATACAAATACCCATCACAAACAAACTGAGCCCCTGCAATTTAAGAGAGAACACAAGGTCACATCATTGGCGTAGCTAATGCAACTATCATTTTCGTATGAAAGACGTTGCTCTGACCGTGCGAAATTTAAAAAAATAGATGGAAAACTCGACTTTGCCAGGTAAAAAATAGATTGCGAAGTGCGTAATATTTTGTCAGTCAAAGATACACCTCGGCCGCCACCACTACGGGCAGCATGTCTCCTAGGGCTGCTCCGGCCGGGTGCAGTACTCACGTCATTTGGTCCATGTGCTCCTGCATGAGCTCGTGCTCGGGCCCCAGCCGCTGCAGCCACAGGTGGCTCGGGGAGTACACCTCGGCCACCACTACAGGCAGCATGTCTCCTGGGGCTGCTCCGGCCGGGGTGCAGTACTCACGTCATTTGGTCCATGTGCTCCTGCATGAGCTCGTGCTCGGGCCCCAGCCGCTGCAGCCACAGGTGGCTCGGGGAGTACACCTCGGCCACCACTACAGGCAGCATGTCTCCGGGGGCCACTTCGCCCAGGCTGCCCGGTGGGATGCTCTCCAGGAAGCTCAGGCAGTCGGAGGGGAACACGTCTGGGTCCTGACACACATAAATACAATTAGAAAATGCCAATGACAGACTATGGTTTAGGCCCACTATACACACGTCAAATTGAATGTGGCGTGTTTGCTCGCGCTGACCTGAACCTTATTACAAGGAGATAGGGTCTACATGTGTACTTACATAGTCTATGCCCGGTAGAGCGTCATCAGCGTCGAGTAGCGTGCGACTGGCGTGTTTGCTCGCACTGACCTGAACCTTATTACAAGGAGATAGGGTCTACATGTGTACTTACATGGTCTATGCCCGGTAGAGCGTCATCAGCGTCGAGTAGCGTGCGACTGGCGTGTTTGCTCGCACTGACCTGAAC
The DNA here is from genome assembly GCF_963556715.1 of Cydia fagiglandana. NCBI lineage: Eukaryota > Metazoa > Arthropoda > Insecta > Lepidoptera > Tortricidae > Cydia > Cydia fagiglandana. Next base: position 18,548,940 of record NC_085947.1, on the reverse strand, counting down.
CTTATTACAAGGAGATAGGGTCTACATGTGTACTTACATAGTCTATGCCCGGTAGAGCGTCATCAGCGTCGAGTAGCGTGCGACTGGCGTGTTTGCTAGCGCTGAGCGAGGAGTCTCGCGGAACTCGGCGCAAGCGCAGTGCCGGCTCGCAACGTATGCTCGGCTCCTGAGGAGGGAAATGGGTTTTTAGACTTGGGTAGTCCCAAGAAGCACAAGAGTAACAGAAATTGATACCACCCTCCCTAGATTTCCGAAATTTTAGCGACCGGGTGCATTAAAAAAAATAACTAGTTTTCTTAGCATTTTAGACTTATGTAATATGGTAAAACAATAAACATTTTTACTGGTACTCTCTTAACATTCAACAACCACTGCAAACTCGCATCCTCAATAGTCCCACTAGGTCAACCCGGCCGTGATACAAAATTGTACATCTTGAAACAAGTATTTTTACTTTTATGCGTTATGTATGGTTATGTCAAAATGTCGCCGATACCGGCCGGTAGCGGAAGCGACCGAAGTTTAGCTCGTGACCGTATTACATACCTCTGCTCCTTGTACAGTAAGCAGCCAGTTGCCGTCGGCGGCTCGTTGCGCGTTTAACCCTTCCACAGCGCAAGCACACGCCGATACCGATGGGTAGCGGAAGCGAGCGAAGTTTAGCTCGCGACCATATTCCTCTCTGACACAGAATGTTTCATCAAATATTATATTATACGCCACATACAGCAAATGAGCCGCTTACGCGAGTTTAGGGGCCACATATAACGAGGAACATGTTTAATTATACGAACGGGTCTACCGCGATATAATTTCATGGGTTTACCTTAAATTCTGATGTTGCCCACGTAGATTCGTTCGTATAACTAAATATGTCTACAAAACGCGAGAGTTTAGTGTTACATTGCAGAACGAGGAAAGTGCCACACGAAGCAGTTCGTCCGGTTAAGACGTCCCTTGAGCGAGGCATTGTCGCCACGCATTTCTAATTCATAATATGTCATTTCTAACAATTTAAACTAAAAGCGTAACCGTTCAATTAGAATAGTCTCCGACAAACTTTAAATGATTCCGTTGAAGCCAAATTACCGAAAATCAACTACGGTCGCGTTCATAAATACATATATATTTTTTCACCTTATTACATTGGATTAAGAAAAAAAATGAGAGAAATGCTTTCATATTTATGAACTCGTTAGAACAAGAGAGAAATAATTGTAGATTGTAGAACGCGTAACTTACCCATACAGCTGTATAAGCTCGCTGCACCAGACGCCTTCGGGTCGCCGCGCCACCAGCCGCAATATCTCGGACTGCAGGGTCGCCCACGCCGACGCCGACCGCTCGCTCAGGCCTGCACAACAACACTTTACTGTGAAAACCATGTCAATCTGAAAAACAGCTGCAACCAAACACAAATCCCCCTCTTTCTAGCAATTGAAGGCGGTGAAAATTGTTAGGTCCATACAGAATATTTGCCTACCAGAGTCAAAGAGTACGCCCGGACGCGATGCCTCGGGCGAGGCATGTCTTCAAGTTCCAATTTCCTCGCCAATTTTCCCGCCGTTCCTTTTGGCGAGTCAGCTCATGTTGCGGTGCGCGCGCACATGAATATAAGCTGGCATGGTTAAACTGTTTCTTAAAAGGCTTCAGTATCACAACATTCACAACACAGAGGGGGTAATTGCACAAAAGATCCCTATGGGTCGAAAGGGCCCCCGAAAACAATAAGATAAGATCACATCGCATCGGCTTTCGTTTGGAAAATATTTAGCTGAACTAAATGACAATATACTTACTGGAGGAAGTCTGCCGGCCCGAATCATCGTCCCGGAGCGACTCTTTGCTGCCGAGCTTCTGTGACTGGTACAAGAACATCCGCTTCTTATAGAACCGCTGCAACCGCTGGTGCGAGTCTCCTTCTTCCTGCTCGCTGTGCCCGTTGGCTACGGTCTCCACCTTTATTTGACATTTAAGGGGTCAAAATAAAATACACAATAAAGTCAATAAAAATCAAATGTGTGAAGAATTCGCATAAGACTGTTTGAATTTCTGCCAATTGGCTAAATAGGCGGTTCACACAGAATAAGTCGTCGCCTCGCGAAGTAATAGGCATGTAAAGCGTTCTAAGAGTAACATTCTTGACAACTAGTGAACCTTGTTTTTGCAATAAGGTTTACAAGGTTTACGGATTGTCAGTTAATAGTGTGGACGATGGTGCCTCGCGCGGCCACAATGCCTTGACTCTCTACATTTTCTCGAGAGGCAGCTCGTTGTATGTGGACCCACTTAGGGCCAGTTGCACCAACCACATTTGACAGACTGATCAACGTCAGCCGGCGCGCCCCAGTGCTTTACTATGATATTTTCCATACATAAAAATTTAGCGAACTCTTTAACGATACGAACAGTTTGGTGCAACCGACCCTTAATCAATAACTAAAGAGTAACGCAGAAAATTATCATATCACCAACCTAGTTGAATTATGTAATGAGAACATGCAACAAAAATTTACTATAATACATAGGGCCTAGAGAATTATGCTGTTAAGTACCTTCGCTGATGGGGTATCTGAACACTCTGATTCAGCCTTCTTGGCATTTGATCTTGGAGTCATTCCAACAGGCTTTGTGACTAGTTGTGGAACCGGCTCCGGTTTCCAAGGTTCTGAATGTTGTGGTATTGGTTGCAGTTTCCCAGAATCTGTGTATCGTGCCATTGGTTCTGGATGCCTAGATTCTATTGGTGGTTTTCTTTCTGTGTATCCTCTGTTTGGTGTGGTTATTGGTCTGCCATTTGGTATTCTGCTGGTTTCATGGTTGAATGTGCTTGCTATTAGATTAGGCTGTGGTTTTTTAATTATGGACTCTGGCACGCTTCTCCGTTTTCCCCTTCTGTGGAATCAATATAAGCAGTTACGACGGACAAGAAAAATAATATAGGATATAGGTAAGAGGTGATACTTCTAGACATGTGCTGTTCACACTGAGTTTATCTGCACTATAAGTACTGAGATTGAAAGGAAAATCACTGGTTCTAAATAATTATTTATTGTACGTTGTACTAATTAATACACTGTGTCACTAATGGGATTTAAGTCACAATTTAGACAAGTAAAGGTCAAAGAGTCAGTAAATCGATCGCATTATCAAAACGAGTAGTTAATAGCTAACGAAGCTAATGCGTTAACAGGGCAGGTCGAGAGGCCGGGAACAACTGGCGAGTCCCGCGCCTCACGGCTTTTACCTAGAATCTCAAATGTCGTGTCAGCAAATAGTGTCCTACACTAGGTACACGTTTCTTCGCAATGCGCACTTTTATACTTTTATCTAATCCAATAGGTACCTTAAAACGAGCAATCTTGTTTATTTATATAATAAATATATTTCGAGGATCTCGGAAACGGCTCTAACGATTTCAATGAAATTTGCTATATGGGGATTTTCGGGGGCGATAAATCGATCTAGATAGGTCTTGTCTCTGGGAAAACGCGCATTTTTGAGATTTTATACGTTTTCCGAGCAAAGCTTGGTCTCCCAGATATGTATTTCATTTTAAATGCAATCACATCACTATACTTCTCTTTTTTTTTGCATTAGAAAGGACTTCGCAGAAGTAAGCGTGCACTTTTTTATCGGGCTGTTTAATTGGTAAAAAAATGATGTAGGAATATACAACAGCAAAATCAAGTCAGGTCTACTGAGTAAATCCAACTATGAGGTTATTGCATTGCATCTATTGAAGTTATTTTTTTAAACAACGTGTATTGTGTATTACAAAAGTTATGGTAAGTCTCTACATAAATAAAACAATAAACTAAGACCCAAATGTAAATTAACCATCTGCAGCAAACCTCATCAACTTAAAATAGGAGTTATGAGGTTTACAATTTACATATAGTCATCGTAGCAAATTCTTTAATTTAACATTTTATGTAGGTATGCATAATAATATGCATGACGGGTGGGGACCCGTGAAGTGGGGACCTTTGAAGTGGGGACTTCTGATGACGGGGAGTAGATAAATTAAAGATACTCCATGAACAGCACAGCTAAAACAATAGAATTCATAAAATATTAACTATAGGAATGTAGCGAGGTTGACTGCGACACTTTTCCAATTCCATTCAAATCTGACTGACGGTTCCACTCAGGATGTCATCTAATTTCGGGCTGTCCTCAGAATCAGCCAGGAACCAATCCATTAAAGAAGCTGTTCGGGTCATTCAAATAAAAGTCACTGTATCGCAGTCAAACACACTCAAGCATAGACTATTTCAATACTTGACATTCCATCAAACGCAGCCGTCATACATTCATTATAGACGGTCTGCGACATGCATATAATTATATCCTATAGGTTTAGAAGTAGGTTAGGACTATACTTACGCCAGCTTTGAAGACTTTTGGCTCTGGACAAACTGGTCAATGTGTTTGATGGAGTCCGTCACAATGAGGGTCAGTATGGGATTGTTCTGCGGCCCTGCAAACTGGAACCATACAGAACAATAAGCATTTTGTTATAGAAACCTGCGCCTAAGATGGCTTGTAAGTTCTTAAGCTTGCCCATTTTCATAATTTCATACTTTTATAAGTGTAAATTGGTTCAAAGTTTGTGCTCATGTTTGCCAATACAAACAGCAACACTCCTAACTGTACTTTATACTTAGTTTTATAACTGTAATTTTTAATCATATTAAAAATAAGAAACAGAAAAAAAACAATGGGTCTTTTTAAGTGCAAGTAGTTTATTCAAGTTTCATCATTTTTGCCTTTTGTTTCACCTCTACCATTATGTAATTTTCTTTTGTATATTTAGTTTGAAATGGAGCAATAAAGTGGCTTTGTGTTGTGTTAAGAGTGGGACTAACATCACTAACAATGCTGTATGTGTTTTATAAATACTTTGTAACATAGAGAGATTTGTTTATATTACAGGCCTTTACAAATAATGCCCCCCCCCCCCCCCCCCAGCGGCGTGCCTACGGTTTCGGAGTAAGGCAAGCCGAAAGATATGTTTTCGTAATAAATGTCCAATCTCACTTTGAACTCAAATGAAGAATGAATAGATTTGCTAGCGTAAGTATCGCGGCGAGCTAGGCATACTAGGTACTACTATAACTACTAGATATAATTTTACAAACATATCAGAGGGCGTACCTTCTTTCTCTGTTACTCTAATTACGCCTTAATTGGAGTAAACCAACAATCCTTGTGTTTTATAAACGGCTGTAAAAAAATTTCTTTCAATGCGACTGACTTTTCTGAGAATACACAAGTCTGGTGTTGGTTTTGGCGCTGACATGATATCCCGTTTTTCTACAAAGTTTAACGATTTTACCTTGCCTTCGTTGAGTAATACGTGGACGCATCTCATACCGTCACAAGGAACAACTTCATCAATTGTTAACACTTATAAACGTCACAACAAACAAACAAATCCACATTCACTACTTAATTCAAATTCACTTAAATAAATTGAGCTTTCGTTACTTCCGACTCTACTAAATAATAATACACTTGAAGTAAACGCGTGCCCGTGCGAACTTATGCAGCAAACTTCACACCAAAAGCCAGTCTTAAATCGCCATATAAAATGGCTATACATGCCAACAAATAGTTACATCGTTTTATGGCGGTTTGTAGGCTAAGAGCGCCTAGAGCGGGACGAAAAAGCAAGTCCGGTTGCAAGCCAACGAGTGCGAGCAGGATAGCTAGAACATTCTACGCCTGATTTCTTTCGCGCGGACGAGGCGCCACAGCGGCAAAGACTTGCAACACGCTGGCGCCGCGGTCCGCGCGCTGTTGCTTGCATTTAATAATACGGGTTCATTTGGCGCGCGGTTTAGAAATAATCTATATTGATCTTATCACTACGTAATTTCGTTAAGGCAAGCCCGGCTTTTGGGCTTGTATGGAAGTACCGCCACTGCCCCCCCCCCCCCTCCCTGTTATGCAAGACTGACCATGTTCCGATTTCTAATGTAAAATAAAATAATACTACAATTGTTTATTATAATCAATCTGACAATAATTAGAAATCTTGTAGTGATTTGTAGGTCCAGCTTAAAAATAAATGTTTTTTATTATTTTTACTGTCATTCTCAAGCCTTTATTCTTCCAAAAGATAGATATTTACTTGTGTTATTCACAGGGTCTATCAGCATGTTTTGTTTTGACTTGCGTCTGGCCAACTCTATTGTTGTTACAATACTGCAGAAGAGTCTTTAAGACCAAGTTTGGCCTGGCCAGCCACATTCGGGCCCATAACAGGTGTAATCCGTAATATATGCAAAACAAAGGTACAGACGGAGTTGTCAGAGTAAAACAGAAATAATACCAGGAAACAATCTGCGCAGCGTTCCCGCAGAAACTGCACAGGGTCTCGGAAGCCGTGCTTGGCGCAGGGCAGCGGCTCGCCCAGCATGCGCCGGTAGTCGCGCAGCAGCGACGCCGCGTCCATCGTCGTGGCCGACGACACCACCAAAGACCGCAGCACCTTCTTCAAACCCTCCAGGTCCGCCATCGTCATCTATCGACAAATACACACGTGCACACACCTTACGGGAATTCGCAGTTTATGACAACAACATACATGTATTTCAAGATAACAACTAAGAGATGAAACATCGTGAGCAATTTAGACAAGTAGGTAATTAAAACTTTAGAGAGTAGAGAGGTAGTTTAAAATTCAGATAGAATAATGCAAGTTACGCAAGACAGGAACACTTTAAATAAAAATTCTGCGAGATCAGCAGTACTCAACGGTTGAAAACAAAACAAAGTTGAACCGACCCAAGTAAAATCATGAAATTGAGTTACCTGATTTATTAGTTGAACTATTAAGGTTTTAGCATTTGAGAATGTAAGTTAGACATTGGAAATGATCAAAAGTAATTGCAATAATCCAGATTTCAGCCCGCAACAGCACAATAACATATGCCGGGCCATGAACTTGCTTTCGAAGTGGTTTTTTTCTTTTATTGTTTTTCTCTATCGAAATGTATTTTAGCTTCTTAATTTTTTGCCGAAACTATTCAGCACCTACACAAAAACGTTTTAAAATTAGCTTCCAGCTCAGCTGTTAGTTTGACATTTTTTCTTGCCCCTTGTCATGCCCTTGTCAGTCGCAGTGGGTTTTGTTTTGCGATATTTCGATCGAACACGAATTACGTAAGGTTATTTTGTATTTAAAGGAAAACAAAATGTCTTTCTTCTTAAAACGCACCATCGGTGCGGGGCTGGGACTGGGGCGCGTCGTTTTAAATAACGCCAAAGCGCCGGTCGTGCAAAGTGTTGCGTGGAAGAGCGAGACCGCCGCACCTCAAGTGGAGACTCGACCAACATACGCAAAGCTGGACCCCCTGCAGAAGTCGCAGCTGATAGACTTCGGTAAATACGTAGCGGAGTGCCTGCCAAAGTATGTGCAGAAGGTACAGATCACGGCGGGCAATGAATTGGAGGTTTTGATTCCGCCAGAGGGTGTAATTCCCGTCCTATCGTTCCTGAAGGACCACCACAGCGCGCAGTTCGCGTCGCTGGTAGATATCGCGGGGGTGGACATCCCGGCGCACCCTCAGCGGTTCGAGATCGTGTACAACCTGCTGTCGCTGCGCTACAACTCGCGCATCCGCGTCAAGACGTACGCCGACGAGCTGACGCCCGTCGACTCCGCGTGCGAGGTGTTCAAGGCCGCCAACTGGTACGAGCGGGAGATCTGGGACATGTATGGAGTCTTCTTCGCCAACCACCCTGACCTTAGGAGAATACTCACAGATTATGGCTTTGAAGGCCATCCCTTCAGAAAGGACTTCCCTCTCAGTGGTTATGTGGAGGTGCGTTATGATGATGAACAGAAGAGGGTGGTGGTGGAGCCCCTAGAGTTGGCACAGGAGTTCCGCAGATTCGAGCTGGAAGCCCCGTGGGAGCAGTTCCCTAATTTCCGAGGCAACCCGGCTGCTGAGGAGGTCACTAATCCCTCTGAGGCACCCAAGAAAGAATAAATCAATCAATACCTTATATCTATTAGAATAAATTATACTCTGTAAATAAACTGTTGTATTTTTAACCTGTTGTTTACCTCCCCTTATCAGAGATAAATAAAAAGTATGTCATAAAATTACTTATTTTATTGAGTTTGGAAAACTACAAAATCTAGTCCTAGAGTGCATGTGAGGTGATGGAATCATGTCTAATTTTATTGCTAAGTGCATCAATAATAGTGACAATGCACCTTGGAGGGGCTGCCATCTTGTGGCATCATATGTGACACGTTCTTATTTGGAGTGCAATAAGAGCGCGTCATATATTTTTGCGGCCCTAGTTGTGTAAGATACTATTGCTGATGACTGTACAATTAATCATGTGCAGTAGGTCTGCCATCTTGTGGGCTACATCGGAAGCATAAACTTCACGTTTACACCTTGTGCCAAAAATCTCCTCTGCTATGCTGCACTGCCCTCCTAACAATAAGTGCAATAACTCATATTAAATTATCACTAAATAATATACCTTGTTCTCATACAATATATCACACAAGCGACTGAGATTTCATAATTAGTTATTGCACAGGCAGAGCTGCTGCCCCCCATAGTTCATGCACGCTCACTATATTGTACTCAAATTTGTGTGAACATGTCTGCCTGTTGTTTCTGCTCTTGGGATCAGCTGGTCCATGCATACTTCTGATTAAAGCGTCTACACACCAATTAAATCATTGGCCCACATTCTTTAACAATAAATTACACAAAAGGAAAATTAAAAAGAAAAGTATTTACAAACATGTATTATTTTATTTCTTAATATAATAGTCAAATATTTCCATTCAGATGATGATTAAAAAACTTATGTTCTTAAAAAACCCAAACATGTTTTTATGATGTTATACGCATTTCTAGGTAAAGATCACAATAAAATGCGAAAGTTGATGGTAATCACATTTTGACACACTTCTGTGTGCTGTATGTATTGATATGGCTTAACGGCGGTACCGGTACCGCTTGAAGTGGAACCAGAGCTGGAAGATGTTGTTGTGGAAGTGGCAGCGGAACCCGCGCTTGTACGAGTACTCCCACTCGCGGTTCACGATTTTGAAGGCGATGTCCTCGTAGGGCGGGCCGGCGCGGAAGCGGAGCACGGCGAACTCGGGGTTGTCGGCGCAAGGTTTCTGCAAAACGGACACAGTTTATAACTGATGGATACGTAGGACAAGATAAACTACTGCTTACTATTAGTGTACTGTCGTACATTCGTAAATTTGTCGCGGTGGAGTGGATTTGATATACAATACACAACAGTATCAAAAAGTACAATTAACATAATAAAACTTTATAACATACTAATGTCAATGCTGAAGAGCTAGGTGCCAGCTGTAGGTGGTAACCATGGGTGGAATCTGTCAAGTCAATTCTGGACGATCTGTGGTACGATCTTGTCATAGTGATAGTTTTACTTGATCCAAAGTGTAGTTTTAATTACCAGAGAAAAGTCTGGGGTAGCCTTGGGATCGATCAGGTCCGGGTAGAAGATGTTGAACTTGTAGCCCTGCACGATCTTGGGCGGCGGGTTGTCCATGTCGTAGTGCGTCTGGTTGTACTTGTTCCACTCGAAGCCGGTGTGCACGCGGTTGAAGTAGCGCGGCTTGCGCGGCCGGTACTTGTCCGGCCAGAGTGCTGGCACGGGCAGGGCTTCGCTCCTGCACAAAAAACATTTATGTAAACATAGAATAATATGTGTAGTAGATGACTTGGTTTCAAATAAAAAATATTTAGTATTTATAGATGTCAAATATAAAAAAAGTCTCCAAGCCTTTTTTGTGCTCACGGCTGGGTTCGAACCACCGTCGTCTGCAATCGCAGCATACGCCATAACTAGAACTACGTCGTTATTTCTCGAGTTTTGCAATCCTTGAAAGGCTAAACGCCTTGGAAAAAACAGGGCCTACCGCGAACCACGTTCGACGTTTTGCCTCTCTGTTCCACTAGTAAGTACGTAAGTGTGACAGGGAGGCAACGTGCTTCCCGATAGGCCCGGCGGACCTTATTACTATACGGCAGGCATGAGGTCCACCAATGTACAGTTAACAGTGTGGGCGATGGAACCGAGGGCGAGGGTACCTGTCCAGTGCGGCCTCCACGCTGAACTGCGCCTCGTCGGTGCCCATGCCGCGCCGCGCCTCGCGCTCGAACACGGCCGCGCCCGGCTCCGCGGCGCTGACGCTCGCCCCGGCGGTCTGCTCGAGGTGAGTACCTGTCCAGTGCGGCCTCCACGCTGAACTGCGCCTCGTCGGTGCCCATGCCGCGCCGCGCCTCGCGCTCGAACACGGCCGCGCCCGGCTCCGCGGCGCTGACGCTCGCCCCGGCGGTCTGCTCGAGGTGAGTACCTGTTCAGTGCGGCCTCCACGCTGAACTGCGCCTCGTCGGTGCCCATGCCGCGCCGCGCCTCGCGCTCGAACACGGCCGCGCCCGGCTCCGCGGCGCTGACGCTCGCCCCGGCGGTCTGCTCGAGGTGAGTACCTGTCCAGTGCGGCCTCCACGCTGAACTGCGCCTCGTCGGTGCCCATGCCGCGCCGCGCCTCGCGCTCGAACACGGCCGCGCCCGGCTCCGCGGCGCTGACGCTCGCCCCGGCGGTCTGCTCGAGGTGAGTACCTGTCCAGTGCGGCCTCCACGCTGAACTGCGCCTCGTCGGTGCCCATGCCGCGCCGCGCCTCGCGCTCGAACACGGCCGCGCCCGGCTCCGCGGCGCTGACGCTCGCCCCGGCGGTCTGCTCGAGGTGAGTACCTGTCCAGTGCGGCCTCCACGCTGAACTGCGCCTCGTCGGTGCCCATGCCGCGCCGCGCCTCGCGCTCGAACACGGCCGCGCCCGGCTCCGCGGCGCTGACGCTCGCCCCGGCGGTCTGCTCGAGGTGAGTACCTGTCCAGTGCGGCCTCCACGCTGAACTGCGCCTCGTCGGTGCCCATGCCGCGCCGCGCCTCGCGCTCGAACACGGCCGCGCCCGGCTCCGCGGCGCTGACGCTCGCCCCGGCGGTCTGCTCGAGGTGAGTACCTGTCCAGTGCGGCCTCCACGCTGAACTGCGCCTCGTCGGTGCCCATGCCGCGCCGCGCCTCGCGCTCGAACACGGCCGCGCCCGGCTCCGCGGCGCTGACGCTCGCCCCGGCGGTCTGCTCGAGGTGAGTACCTGTCCAGTGCGGCCTCCACGCTGAACTGCGCCTCGTCGGTGCCCATGCCGCGCCGCGCCTCGCGCTCGAACACGGCCGCGCCCGGCTCCGCGGCGCTGACGCTCGCCCCGGCGGTCTGCTCGAGGTGAGTACCTGTCCAGTGCGGCCTCCACGCTGAACTGCGCCTCGTCGGTGCCCATGCCGCGCCGCGCCTCGCGCTCGAACACGGCCGCGCCCGGCTCGGCGGCGCTGACGCTCGCCCCGGCGGTCTGCTCGAGGTGAGTACCTGTCCAGTGCGGCCTCCACGCTGAACTGCGCCTCGTCGGTGCCCATGCCGCGCCGCGCCTCGCGCTCGAACACGGCCGCGCCCGGCTCCGCGGCGCTGACGCTCGCCCCGGCGGTCTGCTCGAGGTGAGTACCTGTCCAGTGCGGCCTCCACGCTGAACTGCGCCTCGTCGGTGCCCATGCCGCGCCGCGCCTCGCGCTCGAACACGGCCGCGCCCGGCTCCGCGGCGCTGACGCTCGCCCCGGCGGTCTGCTCGTGGTGAGTACCTGTCCAGTGCGGCCTCCACGCTGAACTGCGCCTCGTCGGTGCCCATGCCGCGCCGCGCCTCGCGCTCGAACACGGCCGCGCCCGGCTCCGCGGCGCTGACGCTCGCCCCGGCGGTCTGCTCGAGGTGAGTACCTGTCCAGTGCGGCCTCCACGCTGAACTGCGCCTCGTCGGTGCCCATGCCGCGCCGCGCCTCGCGCTCGAACACGGCCGCGCCCGGCTCCGCGGCGCTGACGCTCGCCCCGGCGGTCTGCTCGAGGTGAGTACCTGTCCAGTGCGGCCTCCACGCTGAACTGCGCCTCGTCGGTGCCCATGCCGCGCCGCGCCTCGCGCTCGAACACGGCCGCGCCCGGCTCCGCGGCGCTGACGCTCGCCCCGGCGGTCTGCTCGTGGTGAGTACCTGTCCAGTGCGGCCTCCACGCTGAACTGCGCCTCGTCGGTGCCCATGCCGCGCCGCGCCTCGCGCTCGAACACGGCCGCGCCCGGCTCCGCGGCGCTGACGCTCGCCCCGGCGGTCTGCTCGAGGTGAGTACCTGTCCAGTGCGGCCTCCACGCTGAACTGCGCCTCGTCGGTGCCCATGCCGCGCCGCGCCTCGCGCTCGAACACGGCCGCGCCCGGCTCCGCGGCGCTGACGCTCGCCCCGGCGGTCTGCTCGAGGTGAGTACCTGTCCAGTGCGGCCTCCACGCTGAACTGCGCCTCGTCGGTGCCCATGCCGCGCCGCGCCTCGCGCTCGAACACGGCCGCGCCCGGCTCCGCGGCGCTGACGCTCGCCCCGGCGGTCTGCTCGAGGTGAGTACCTGTCCAGTGCGGCCTCCACGCTGAACTGCGCCTCGTCGGTGCCCATGCCGCGCCGCGCCTCGCGCTCGAACACGGCCGCGCCCGGCTCCGCGGCGCTGACGCTCGCCCCGGCGGTCTGCTCGAGGTGAGTACCTGTCCAGTGCGGCCTCCACGCTGAACTGCGCCTCGTCGGTGCCCATGCCGCGCCGCGCCTCGCGCTCGAACACGGCCGCGCCCGGCTCCGCGGCGCTGACGCTCGCCCCGGCGGTCTGCTCGAGGTGAGTACCTGTCCAGTGCGGCCTCCACGCTGAACTGCGCCTCGTCGGTGCCCATGCCGCGCCGCGCCTCGCGCTCGAACACGGCCGCGCCCGGCTCCGCGGCGCTGACGCTCGCCCCGGCGGTCTGCTCGAGGTGAGTACCTGTCCAGTGCGGCCTCCACGCTGAACTGCGCCTCGTCGGTGCCCATGCCGCGCCGCGCCTCGCGCTCGAACACGGCCGCGCCCGGCTCCGCGGCGCTGACGCTCGCCCCGGCGGTCTGCTCGAGGTGAGTACCTGTCCAGTGCGGCCTCCACGCTGAACTGCGCCTCGTCGGTGCCCATGCCGCGCCGCGCCTCGCGCTCGAACACGGCCGCGCCCGGCTCCGCGGCGCTGACGCTCGCCCCGGCGGTCTGCTCGAGGTGAGTACCTGTCCAGTGCGGCCTCCACGCTGAACTGCGCCTCGTCGGTGCCCATGCCGCGCCGCGCCTCGCGCTCGAACACGGCCGCGCCCGGCTCCGCGGCGCTGACGCTCGCCCCGGCGGTCTGCTCGAGGTGAGTACCTGTCCAGTGCGGCCTCCACGCTGAACTGCGCCTCGTCGGTGCCCATGCCGCGCCGCGCCTCGCGCTCGAACACGGCCGCGCCCGGCTCCGCGGCGCTGACGCTCGCCCCGGCGGTCTGCTCGAGGTGAGTACCTGTCCAGTGCGGCCTCCACGCTGAACTGCGCCTCGTCGGTGCCCATGCCGCGCCGCGCCTCGCGCTCGAACACGGCCGCGCCCGGCTCCGCGGCGCTGACGCTCGCCCCGGCGGTCTGCTCGAGGTGAGTACCTGTCCAGTGCGGCCTCCACGCTGAACTGCGCCTCGTCGGTGCCCATGCCGCGCCGCGCCTCGCGCTCGAACACGGCCGCGCCCGGCTCCGCGGCGCTGACGCTCGCCCCGGCGGTCTGCTCGAGGTGAGTACCTGTCCAGTGCGGCCTCCACGCTGAACTGCGCCTCGTCGGTGCCCATGCCGCGCCGCGCCTCGCGCTCGAACACGGCCGCGCCCGGCTCCGCGGCGCTGACGCTCGCCCCGGCGGTCTGCTCGAGGTGAGTACCTGTCCAGTGCGGCCTCCACGCTGAACTGCGCCTCGTCGGTGCCCATGCCGCGCCGCGCCTCGCGCTCGAACACGGCCGCGCCCGGCTCCGCGGCGCTGACGCTCGCCCCGGCGGTCTGCTCGAGGTGAGTACCTGTCCAGTGCGGCCTCCACGCTGAACTGCGCCTCGTCGGTGCCCATGCCGCGCCGCGCCTCGCGCTCGAACACGGCCGCGCCCGGCTCCGCGGCGCTGACGCTCGCCCCGGCGGTCTGCTCGAGGTGAGTACCTGTCCAGTGCGGCCTCCACGCTGAACTGCGCCTCGTCGGTGCCCATGCCGCGCCGCGCCTCGCGCTCGAACACGGCCGCGCCCGGCTCCGCGGCGCTGACGCTCGCCCCGGCGGTCTGCTCGAGGTGAGTACCTGTCCAGTGCGGCCTCCACGCTGAACTGCGCCTCGTCGGTGCCCATGCCGCGCCGCGCCTCGCGCTCGAACACGGCCGCGCCCGGCTCCGCGGCGCTGACGCTCGCCCCGGCGGTCTGCTCGAGGTGAGTACCTGTCCAGTGCGGCCTCCACGCTGAACTGCGCCTCGTCGGTGCCCATGCCGCGCCGCGCCTCGCGCTCGAACACGGCCGCGCCCGGCTCCGCGGCGCTGACGCTCGCCCCGGCGGTCTGCTCGTGGTGAGTACCTGTCCAGTGCGGCCTCCACGCTGAACTGCGCCTCGTCGGTGCCCATGCCGCGCCGCGCCTCGCGCTCGAACACGGCCGCGCCCGGCTCCGCGGCGCTGACGCTCGCCCCGGCGGTCTGCTCGTGAGCCCGCTGTGCGTTTGCTGCGTGCGCTCGCGTTCTGAACAAACAAAAATAATGTATGGTCAATGTGGGGAAGACCGAAGCGAAGATAAGGTAACACTGTCTACAAGCTCTTTCATCACGAGCATACAAGCGTATGTACACAAAACATATACATATGTATCTTATTTCGTCATCGACCGATCAAAATTTCACGGTTTGTCACATTTTCTTTCTTTTCAAATACCATTATTTTCGTCTTGCTTACATGGTTTTTACTAGTACATGTGCAAAAATTCTGAAAGCAAAAGTACTAGTCTCACATTTTCAAAATTATCTAAGAAGTAATATCAATTTACCTGAGATACTGCAGCCTCTGCTCGTCTATGTCCGCGTCGGTGGTGAGCGTGCCCGGCTCCAGCGCCCGCGGGGAGAGCGGCGCGGGGGAGTAGCGGCCGGCGCGGTATAACGCTATGCAAGCGGTCTCGGATTCCGAGTCCGGTTCCGACTCCCCGCCGGATCCAGAGCCCGACGCCTCCGCTTCCGCCTCCGCTCCGCTCCGTCCCGGCTCCGCTTTGGGACTTGTAGATCTGAAAAATTAGGTATAAGTTATATATTTTTTAAACATATCGGTATTCAAGTAAATGAACTAACGAAATAACGAGCGTAAACTCTCTGGTTTTGTGTGTCTCTGAATTCCTTACCCGGTAGGTTGAGGTTCATCAGCGTCAGGTCTCGTCTCCGGCTCAGGCTTGGCGGCGACCCCTTGCTCCTGCTTGAGGAGCTGAAGCTTCCGCCTCAGATTATTCTGGTGTCGGTCGCGCAGACGAGCGCGGGCCATGTGCGCTGAAAAATATATTCAGTTATGGAAGAACTAAACTGAGGTGATTTTATACGCTGAAAGCCTTAATGAGAAGGAAATTCAATAAGAGTTGGAACTGTTATGTAAAAATATCTTGAAGTCAGTTCAGAATATCAAAACTGTGACAAAAATGTACCTACTAGGACTCCCTACCGCGAACATCACCAACCGAAAATTTGTTATCTGCTATCTAGTTCTTGCTTGTTCGAACGATAGAGACAGATTTCAATGTTAGTGGTAGGCTCTCAGGGTTCTCAACAATATCAAAACACGCACGCTGAAACTATCATAAGTTAGCGCCATTTTACCTTTGAGTTGGCTGAGTAAACTCTCCCAGTAGCCAACATCGATATTGTCAGCGCGGGCGCTGATCTTCTGCTCGATCTGCGATTGTAATGCTTCTAGCTGTGCGCCTGTCTTGCCTTTGAAAATCTATTACAAATAATATATCACGTTAATAAAATGCGTCCGACTTTTACAAAATCCAGGCATTTTTTTATAGCTAAAATAATCTATGAACATCTAAGTCATATTTTAACCAGTCAAATCAAATCATAGCAAAAAAAAATGATTGATTGGTGAGTTGGTGACATACCTGTGTGACGTCATCGGCCACGCTCTGGTGCACGGTGTCACGATGTACCGCTTCATGGGGCTCGGGTGCAGCTCTCCGTAGCTTTGCTAGCTCGTCCTGTCAAACAAAAGAGGTTAGTTTTACTTCCAATAAATCTTGATTTGATTTACAACATTCAACTGGTTTCTGTATTTTGTTATAAAAGTCAAATTCCCCTCATGGGCCACCATTATTTGTAGAAATTAAAGAGCACATTTTAGACAATCGTAATTGTCGTCATCTTGATCCTGAGATAAAAAAATGTTAAAAGTGTTAAATTAAAACATATTTTGTACAATATGTCGCAGATGTTGTCAGAGTTAGTCAATAAAATATGGGTACTTATACTACTTATGTATTTGTATGAGGCTCAATATTATTATTCTTACCTGCACAATGGTCTCGACATCTTTCCAGTACCGCTGGTTTTGCTCCTGCTCTAAAGACTTGTACACAGCAATGTCAGCCAACAAGTCTTCGAGGTCCGGAGCTTGGAGTCCGTTGAGGTAGGTGTAGGGCTCGTGCATTTCGAGCGCGTCTACACACTGCTCTGAGCCCACGTACCAAGCTAGTAGGTCGATCGGCTTCGCTGTGGATGGGCATTAGTAAAACAGGGTCGATAATTGTTTTATGTTGCTTCACCTAAAAACTAACTTCCACTAAAAACAACAAATAGCAGTTTAAAAACATCTGATACGAAAAGTTTTTTTTTTAATTAGCGAGAGTAACGTGTCGTACCACAGTTCTACCTCACTCTCTAACCTTCCGGGTTATCTTTAGATGAGTTTAGAAAAGACTTACCACGTCCGTCACGGATGCGGATCTGCGAGCGCAACCTAGCTTGTTGTAAATGGAACGCGTCTTCTTGCCGCGCCCACGAATCAAACTGCGCTGCCTCGCGCGCCCTGGCCGCGGCTGCTGTCTCTGCTTCGCGAGCCGCGCGCTCTGCCTCGCGCTCTAATCTACGCTGCTTCACCTACATGGCAGAAATGTGGATGAATACAAGAAACCTTATACGCAAAAAATATCTTGGCAATTCTCCTAACTGGTGTCCTGAGCAGGTTACTGAACTCACAGTACTGACAGCCGGAACCACAGAATTAGAAACAACTATCAAGCATGGAATCAACTGGTGACAGAAGCCACCAGTTTTCAAGATAGACTTGACCTTCAGCAATTGGTTATTGTTTAGATGAGTTTTACTAGTACAGATTTTTTTACAAATACTGGGAGTATTTAGTAAATTAGTACACAAGTCAAGAAAGAAGTGTTGGCTTTATTGTAAAAAGCCAAAGAGAAAAATACTTAAACACAAAACATATTTACAAAGTTACTAATATCCCATACATAAACAGGTGCTATTTCATTTTATTTTTATCTCATCAAAATATGCACTAAATTCAATATTTACCTTTTCCAGCTCAATCTTATTCTCAAGTTGCTTCTGCCGGTTCATAGCTTCAAGCTCATCTCTGCTGACCGCCTTCACACCTTCTTTAGCCAGCTTCTTGGTCCACACGAAAGAGTGTGTGAGTGCCGAGTCTCCGAATGGATTGTCTTGGTTGGTGTAGCATTGATACTCGTTGTCCCAGCCCATGCGCTCGCGGCGTTTGCGCTCTTTTTCTTGCTTCTCTTTTAGACGGCGGGCTCTGTGTATAAAGTTAGATCATCAAATAATACTTCAGACAAAAAGTAAAGCAATGGCTCTATTTTCTAGTTACTGATATAACCAGATGTCATAAAAAGGAACACAAAAAAAAGAAACTTTCTGTTACACTTAGCACACAGACATAAGAAAAAACCGGGCAAGTGCGAGTCGGACTCGCGCACGAAGGGTTCCGTACCATAATGCAAAAAAAAAAAACAAAAAATAGCAAAAAAAAACGGTCACCCATCCAAGTACTGACCCCTCCCGACGTTGCTTAACTTTGGTCAAAAATCACGTTTGTTGTATGGGAGCCCCATTTAAATCTTTATTTTATTCTGTTTTTAGTATTTGTTGTTATAGCGGCAACAGAAATACATCATCTGTGAAAATTTCAACTCTCTAGCTATCACGGTTCGTGAGATACAGCCTGGTGACAGACGGACGGACGGACGGACGGACGGACGGACAGCGAAGTCTTAGTAATAGGGTCCTGTTTTACCCTTTGAGTACGGAACCCTAAAAACTAGTAGGTATTGCAACACATAGTGCAATAATAACTCAAGTATGGATTTTTGTGAGTTATCCCAAAAAATGTGAACAAATATACAAATGAATAACATTATGGTAGGGTAAGTGCGTCAGTTAACTGTCCAATGCAGTGGACAGAAACAGGTACTGGATGGTGTTCACTTACCTTTTATGAGTATTAATATGCTTAATTAAATACTCAGAGAAATGAGGATTTAAACAATAAAGAAAAAGCTAAATCCAACATATATGTACTGAAACTTTACCGTTTCTCCTCTGGAGTCTCATTAGCCTTCTGCAATTCTTTCTGTTTCTTCCTCTCTTCTTTAAGTCTCAGGCGCTCCGCCTCCAGCCGCTGCAGCAGCCTCAGCTCCTCGTCCGTGTCACTACTACTAGACGAACTGCTGGTCCTATTCTTCTTCTTCTTTTTCTTTTTACTTTTCTTGTGTTTACTCTTCTCCCTGCTGAGTGACCTGTGTTTTGACGGCGCGGGTGACCGCGTTCGCGACTTTTTGTGTTCTTTCCTTGAGCGATGGCGCTCCACTGAGCGGCTGCGTGAACGCTCTCGGCGTCTACTCACGTCGTGCCTTGAAGACCTGCGGGACACAGCAGATTAAAAGCATTAGATTGCAATTAGAACATTGTTTAGTAGTTAACACAAACATGCGAATTATTTGATGATGTAGTACTTACATTTGTAATTATTAATGGTGCTTATACGTCTTAATACATTACTTTTAACATGGACCTTACACAAAAAATGTGTATTTCAAATTTTGTTAGAAAATATATAACGCAGAATACAGCAGCCGAAGCAAAGCATCTGCCAAGTGTCACTGTCAACGTCATCTTCTTGACACATAATTGGTTTTTAAAAGGATTTGAGCTATGAGTTTGGACGCCTATATGTATTTCGTAGAACAGTTTTATCGGTATCGGTAAAAAATATTCGTAGGCTGTTTGAGGTATGATTTAAAACTCTCCGTCCTATTTACCATGTTCCTTGTTTTGTTGCTACGGTTGCCCCAAGGGCCCAACGTTTTCTGTTCTCTTTCAAGGCGCAGCAACTAGTATCATTTCTCTCTCCTCGCTCGTTAAAAATGCCGTTTGTCAAAAAAGGACAACCATACTGTTGACAAGGTGGACTTCAAATCAAGTGTTGCCTTTCTTGATGCGCCCAGTCTGTATATGTGTGCGTAAAAGCGTATATGTGTGCTCTTTTAGGGATGTGAAAAGTCGATTTTAATCATGTTATATATCGATAGCTTGCCGATAGATTTTAAGCCGGTAGCTTGATTGGTTTCATTAGTATAATAAGAATTAAATAAATATTGTTTTTTTTTTTACACTGAATTAAATATGCTAGTGTCCAGTAGAATTGACACATGAGACAATGATGTTCTCGCTTGATTATATTGTTTAATTTAATTTTAGTTTTGGACACTTGGAGACCTTATACATCTCTAAGTACATATTTATTTATTTGATTTTTATTTTTGATTGTACATACTTACCTATATTTTTAATGTTTCTGACACTTAGAGACCTTTACATCTCTAAGTCAACTTAGGCTAGTAATTATGTGAAGCTATATTACTGTCTTTTTATGTAACATATGAGCACAAAATGCCGTGTCTTACAGCTACATGTTATTACTATTTTAATATTAATATAGGCCGGTAGCTTGAACATGTCATGCTCGCTTAAAAGTCTTTGCTTACGGTGGCGTTGTTGATCGGGTCGCCACTTTCCCGAATGAAGGTTGAGGGAGGCGATGGCTGAGATACGCGTCATACTCGTGAACGGGTGCTGTTTGTGGAGACTGGTCTGTTAAGCTAACACGAGCTATTATACTTAGTAACTTTTATTAATTAATTACAGTGAGACGCCTCATTCTGTTCTCGTATGTTTCTTTTCTTTTAATGAATGTATTAATTATACAGGATATTGACTCTTGGAGACCCTATACATCTCTAAGGATAACTTGATAAACTATATAATCTTATAGTTCTGACACCTAGAGACATTTACACCTCTAAATATTATAGATTTTTTGTGTGTGTTTTTTTATCTGTATTTTGTATGTAATTCGACATTAAGAGACCATATACATCTCTTAGTAATTGTAATACGTTAGATTGAATTGTTAGTTTAATTTATAAAATTGTTGATGTTATTATTTTTGCTTTTATGTAAATTCAATGTTGACGTGTAAAAGTGCCCTTGTGGCCTATTTGCTGAATAAATGTTGATATTTGATATTTGATATTTGATAAACGCTACACAGCGGAACGAAATAGCGATTAATTGAAGCTTCAATATCTTCGTTAAACATAAACATAATTGAAATGCTAATGGATAATGAATATATTATAATATAATAATATAATTCAATTATTGCGGAACACCTATTTTAGGAGGTATTTATGTATTTTAATTAAATATCTGAACTTTCCCTTGGTTCCCTGCTGAGGCGTGACTATAAAATTGTAATCTGATAACCACAATAAAGAATAAAAGCATTTTTGGTCATTTTAGGTATCGTTAAGCCTTTGAAGTAAAATTAAAATTGCAAGAAATGTCGATAGTTTATCGATATGACTTTATCGACATGGCTACAGCAACGTGGGCCTCATTGTTAATCGTACACTAAACAAAAGTGGCAACAGTGACAGCTGGCTGAGACACCGTCTATATATCATAAGTCTATGCCTCCGACTAATAACAACTTTGACATGACAAGTATGACAATGACTTGAGTTTTGAGTTTGAGTTTGACATAATACAACGTTACTAAATATCATGCGTTTTTACATGACACCCAAACGCTCTGAGTGTGAAGCCGTAACAGATTACCGCATCATACCGCAACCTTGGTGTGGTGCAGCGCACGTATCGATATAGTAGTAGGAGATCCCACATATATGGGACCTTCACCAATCTGTCTGACGGATGAAACTATGAAAATATGAAAGAAAATATGTTCCAGAACATAAATAAATAGGGTTGCCTAAAGAAATATGGTCAAGGCTATCTTTAATAAATTTTTGAAAAAAAAATAAGAAGGGAAGACTTTTACGCTACGTCTTACGTAGGCGAACAACGCGCGAACGCGGCGCGGCGCGGCGCGGCGAAATCAATCCTTTGATGCCCATAGAAGTGTCCTACGTAAGCGATCTCGTTGCGAACGCGGTGCGGCGCGATTTGCACGCGAATGTCAGGCGGCGCGGCGCGGCGCGGCGCGGCGGCGGCCGCTTTCGCCGCGCCGCGCCGCGCCGCGTTCGCGCGTTGTTCGCCTACGTAAGACGTAGCGTTAGCGATAACTCATAAACGGCTTAACTGATCAAGTTTGTTTTAATTTTATTTCATTGAGTTTTTTAAGCATTATTTTCATGATTTTTTTCATATTTTTTTGACAGGTGGTTCCAAGGGCCCAACCTTTTCTGTTCTCTTTCACGACGCAGCAACTAGTATCATTTCTCTCTCCTCGCTCTTTTAAAATGCCGTTTGTCAAAAAAGGACAACCATACTGTTGACAAGGTGGACTTCAAATCAAGTGTTGCCTTTCTTGATGCGCCCAGGCTGTGTATGTGTGCGTAAAAGCGTATATGTGTGCTCTTTTAGGGATGTGAAAAGTCGATTTTAATCATGTTATATATCGATAAACGCTACACAGCGGAACGAAATAGCGATTAATTGAAGCTTCAATATCTTCGTTAAACATAAACATAATTGAAATGCTAATGGATAATGAATATATTATAATATAATAATATTATTCAATTATTGCGGAACACCTATTTTAGGAGGTATTTATGTATTTTAATTAAATATCTGAACTTTCCCTTGGTTCCCTGCTGGGGCGTGACTATAAAATTGTGATCTGATAATCACAATAAAGAATAAAAGCGTTTTTGGTCATTTTAGGTATCGTTAAGCCTTTGAAGTAAAATTAAAATTGCAAGAAATGTCGATAGTTTATCGATATGACTTTATCGACATGGCTACAGCAACGTGGGCCTCATTGTTAATCGTACACTAAACAAAAGTGGCAACAGTGACAGCTCGCTGAGACACCGTCTATATATATATTATGTCTATGGGTTGCCCCGTCTCTATATATTGTAAGTCTATGGTTGCTACCTATAGTTCCACGAACTGTCACCCCATGTCAATGTCACCCAGCTTATCTGTCAAATCGGAATTTGTTGACGAAAGTCGAAAGCGGAGTGAACGTAACTATTAATTTGGAGTAATAACTGGACAATGTTTATTCAGTTTCTACATTAAAATTTACATCTAATGACTAGCTCCTCAACCCCGTTTCTGCTTGTTAAAATTGAAAATTAGTATGAGTAGCACATCGTAACTGGTGAATTTCCCATGTAACTTGGAGCTCGGGTAGCCGTTTAAGAAGTGTAACACTGTTAAGGTAGATGTCGCTAGGGTCCCCTTGACCCGTAATATGGTGGAAAGATTTGCTGGCTATGGATGAGGTCTTGGTGGCTCAGATGGCAGATCGCTGGAGTATCGATATACAGGGTGGATTTAAAATTACTGTCTTGGGTGAGACTTGAACTCACGGCCTCTGGATCGATATTCCAGCGTGCTGCCATCTGAGCCACCAAGACCTCATCCATAGCCAGCAAATCGTTTTACCATATTACGGGTCAAGGGGACCCTAGCGACATCTACCTTAAGAGTGTTACACTTCTTAGGCCTAATTGCACCATTCAATAACCGGGGGTTAACCGGTTAAACCTGGAGTTACTATGGTTACCAATGCAATTTAACCGATTAACCCCGGGCTAGTGGAATGGTGCAAGTGGGCGTTAAACGGCTACCGGAGTTCCAAGTTACGTTTCTGCTTGTTAAAATTGAAAATTAGTATGGGTAGCACATCGTAACTGGTGAATTTCCCATGTAACTTGGAGCTCGGGTAGCCGTTTAAGAAGTGTAACACTGTTAAGGTAGATGTCGCTAGGGTCCCCTTGACCCGTAATATGGTGGAAAGATTTGCTGGCTATGGATGAGCTCTTGGTGGCTCAGATGGCAGATCGCTGGAGTATCGATCCAGAGGCCGTGAGTTCAAGTCTCACCCAAGACAGTAATTTTAAATCCACCCTGTATATTCATCTTTCATAATATACGCAAAGAATACTTACCAAAGAGATGCCTTGTGGCTTAAGCCCCCAATAAAAGGTCGTGTTTAGCGTCTTGTGTTCGAAGCGGTATTAACATTATACCAGGTTCATTTTGTTTTAATTTAGAAGGTTGTAAATTGTAAACTTATTGTAAACTCACTTTTAAACTTAGATTTTTGTAATGTAAATTCACCCACAACCTTTTTAGATACTTCTGCGTCAAGGGCACTTGCACCCACAGTAGGTTAAGTTTTTAAATGCATGAGAAGATACCTAGCATCTCATTAATATAACATATACTTTTAATCTATTTTTTTATCTATTACTTGTACTAGACGATAGGTTCTAGGTTCGCTTACGAGTAGACTACAGCATGTGTATTTTCGTTAGTGTAACTTGTTATTTATGGAAAAAACAAGATCAATATATAAAAATCCTCAGTACCAGTCCGCAGTAGGCTCAACTGAACCCGGTTCCCCATACAAACATAGTTTGGTTATCTTTTTAAACGGTCTAGGTCGGAATATACTTCTAACTAGAAATTATAAGAGAAAAAATAGAACGAGCATAAAGTTTTTCATAAAAGACCTTAAACTCTAAAAATTGCTCTATTTTTTTTAATTATAATTTCAAGCAACAGAAGCTAATTTACGACCTAGATGTGGCAGATCCCATTGTGTTTACAAAGTTGCCGTTTTCAAATGAGAACAAAACTACGTTTGTATGGGGAACCTGGTTCAGTCGAGCATACACTCTAGTACCAGTACTAGGCTCACGCGCTGTAGTCTCCCTGTATACAAACCCATTATTGATATGAATAGCCCAATTTTTTGTTCTTGAGTGTTATGTTACGTACATTGTACATATTTTTGTAGTGTTTCGTCTTAATTAGAAGAGATTAATAATTGAAGCCAAATTATTATTATCATGATTATGCGTATATACATACATGTAATACGTTTAAATATCAAACCCAAATTTTTGTAATGCCACGAGAGTAAAATACATATTTTTTTAATTTCTCAATATTTTGTTGTTTATTTTCTCCTTCACCCTGTTATTTCAGATGTGATAGACCTTGTCATATGTCGTTGTGTAGGTATATGCAACTGTGCATAATTTTATGAAACGAGCCGAAGGCCGAATGCCTATTTTAAGGTTACACGATTGTTTCAAAGCCAAGTTATGCACAGTTACACGAGTTACAAAGTAAATTACTTTTTGCTATACATCTAGGACATACATACATAGATTCTAGTTATACATGTAATATTGTTATCGTGTGCCAATTTACTCTGTATACTTTTATAAATCTAACTAAGTGGCTTTTGTTATTTTTTTGGTATATTGTACATTGTGGTGAATTGGATTAAGTAGCTTTTTTATTCGCTTTGATACCATTTTAGGTTTTTACATTTTAATGATAAGTTTTGTTTCTATTTATGCAATTGCTTCATAATTATTGGTTTTAAAACGATTGTGATCATAATTATTTTATGCCAATATTAATTTAGTAAGAAATATTAAATTATATTAGTATTACATACAAATTAAAATGCATTACAGATCCAATAACCGTCCCATTACCCCATGCCATAAAACCACTATATATTATAATTTATATATTATGGCATGGAGTCATGTAACGGTTATTGGATCTGTAATGCATTCTAATTTGTATAATGTACTAATATAATTTAGTATTTCTTACTAAATTAATATTGGCATAATATACGAAATATAGTAGTTTGATGTAACAAAATCATGTTTCGTAATTTGTACGCAAGTAAACTATTAAAATCCACAAAAGCCGTTTAGTAGAATTTATTAGAGATGTTTTGTAAATTGCACCTAAGTAGTAAAAATTACAAAGTTAGTTCAGTAAATCGTACAAAATCAGTTGCAGTAAACTATGCGAAAGCGCTTTAGTAGAATTCACTCAGATAAACCAGGTAAAATATACAAAGGTAAGTAGTATATTTTACTAGAGTTGTTTAGTAGAATTAACCTAAGTAAGTATCGTAAACTATACATTCCTTAATTTAGTTAGAAACTTCAGTGCGTCATACATACGAAAGAAACTTAGTAATTATTACAAAAGTATATTACTTGATTCCACTAAAGAAGTTTAGTGATATCTACGAAACTTCAGTGCGTCATACATACGAAAGAAACTTAGTAATTATTACAAAAGTATATTACTTGATTGATTCCACTAAAGAAGTTTAGTGATATCTACAAAACTTCAGTGCGTCATACATACGAAAGAAACTTAGTAATTATTACAAAAGTATATTACTTGATTCCACTAAAGAAGTTTAGTGATATCTACGAAACTTCAGTGCGTCATACATACGAAAGAAACTTAGTAATTATTACAAAAGTATATTACTTGATTCCACTAAAGAAGTTTAGTGATATCTACGAAACTTCAGTGCGTCATACATACGAAAGAAACTTAGTAATTATTACAAAAGTATATTACTTGATTCCACTAAAGAAGTTTAGTGATATCTACGAAAGTTCAGTACGCCATACATAATAAAGAAATTTAGTAACTATTACATAAGTGTATTACTTAATTCCACTAAAGCAGTTTAGTGATATCTATCAAAGTTTAGTGGTCATACATACTACAGAAATTAGTAATAATTACGAAAGCAAATTAATTGATTCCACGCAAGACGTTTAGTGGTATCTATCAAAGTTATGTACGTCATACATATTAAAGAAATGTATTAATTATTACGAAAGTAAATTCGTACACGCTACGACAGTAATTTAGTGAAGCGTACAAAAACTTTTGGAGAATTACGAAATCAATTTCGTTAAAAGTACAATACTAAGTCCGTAAAATTTACGAAATATATTTTGTCAAACGCACTAAATTACTAAACTAGTTTTGTAAAAAGTTCTTTACTAAAGTAGTTTTGTAAAAAGTTCTTTACTAAAGTAGTTTTGTTAATTCAATTTACTAAAGTAGTTTTGTAAAAAGTCAACCAAAGTATGTTTGGTAAATTCAACAATATTTGTGTGTAGGTCCCAATTCAACCCATAAATTTCGTAAAAATTTCGTAAAATCAACGAAACTATTTTTTCAGTGTAAAAGTTGGTAAATTTCATGAGCCCGGTCTTGCACCGGTTTATGATCAGACAGGTGCTTATCATATCAATGTAAGAGGAGAAGCAGTTTATCATCATAGATTTCTAAAAACTCTTGGATTCTACTTCAATAGAGCAGCCGTAGAAGATGATACAGGGTGTTACCATATTGATTCATCTGGATGTAGAGTATACAAACAGTCGTATCAATGGGTTGGAAATTATCAGGAAGATGCTTGTATAGTTAGAAGACATGATAAATGTTTTCATATTAATTTAAATGGCAACAGGATTTATCAGGAGGAATATGATTATGTTGGAGATTTTAAGGATGGTATCGCTGTAGTCTATAAGGATGGTAAAGCTACACATATTAATCATCATGGAAAGTTAGTACATAATAAATGGTATAAAAAACTTAATGTTTTTCATAAAGGGTATTTTATTGCAGAAGATCAACATGGTTGGTTTCATATAGATATTAATGGTGATCCTGTTTACCAGCAGAGATTTAAAATGGTAGATAAGCATTTTATAATGGGATAGCAAAAGTTGAAACTTTTGAAGGTATGTTAGGACAAATCGATATTACCGGAAATGTAAAGTTTAGTATTTTTGATTTAGGTAAAGAATCTCAAGTGCATAGGATTTCTGCAGAACTTTCAGCCTTTTGGAAAACTTACCTAACAAGCGTTGCTATTGAACTTGATTTGTTAAATATTTTACCTGCAACTATGCCAGTTTTATCTAAAAAGTTAAACATTATCGTACCAAATCTAGAAAGGCTGTTAAGGGCGTTGTGGGAAATAGGGTTTATTGATTACGATAAGGACAAGGACTTATGGCAACTATCATCAAAAGGTAAGTGTTTTAAGGAAATACCATTTTTGCCAAAAGCAGCAACGATGTGGGCAAGAGTTGCCGCTGAAAAGAATTGGTTAAAGATTGCCGATATACTAAAACAGAAGTCCATCTCTTCATTTGAATCTTTTAAGGAAAGAGAAGCATCAGAAGATAAGAAAATAGCGTTTTACCAAGCATTGCTAGGATATTCTAGGTTTGATACTAAAGAGTTTAATTCTAGGATTAATATAGATGGTGCTAAGAATATATTTCTATTTGGTGTACACTCTTTATTTCTTGCTTACTCTGATATACACAATAAAGGTTCTATAGGCCTATATAACGAACATAAAGTACCAAGACAGTTAGTAGAAAATTTAAAAGTCAAACTTATAACTCAGGAAGAACTATCAGTTACAAATTATGAATTAGGTGTCTTTTGCCGCTTTCTGCCGCATTATGATGATGATAAAGTATTATCTTATTTAAAATTGGTCAAAGGAATATCTCGTATTTTATTGATAGAAACTATTTTAGATTACCGCTCTCCAACTGGAGGCTCTGTAGATATTAATGTAATGGTTGAAACAGGAGGTAAACTAAGAACATTAAGCGATTGGGAAAAAATATTAAAACAAGTAAAAGGATTCAAAATTTTTGCTGTTGTGCCTTTAACAGATTACTTATCAGTCATTGATGTCAGGTATTAATCATATGGAAATACTACAAAAAAATGGTTTTTTTATTATCAAAAATCTGGTTCCTTTAAAGCTAATAACTCAGTCTTTAAGTGATATAACAAATAAGATATCAGAGCTATCCCAAGAACTAAGTGTTTCAACTTCTGACTACTTAAACTGTACCGGCAGATGGGGCACGTCATCTCAAGTAACTAGAATTATCTCTCAAGCATTAGATGAAATTATTAAAAATTACCTTGAAAAGTCCTTAAGTACCTTCAGTGTCAGATACTGCAGAAAAAATCAAATGTTATATGTAAAACTGCAGATTTAATAGATGCAGTTCCCTTCCACCAAGACATCTCCTCTAGTTTCAATGATCCTTACCACTTTTCTGTTTGGTTAGCTTTGAATAATGTAAGTGAAACTTCAGGTGCACTGCAAATTATAGAAAACAGTCATAAATGGGAAATACAGCCTTTAGTTGATTTTTGGTACCCATATTTTTTTGATCAGTACTCAAATAATCGGGAAAATTACAAAATCAAGTCATTACCTATTTCAGCAGGAGATGCAATAGTTTTTTATTCACGGTTATGGCATGGTAGTGATAAGAATACAGATGCTAAAGATAGATTTGCTTATGTAACAAGGTGGATTATAAAAGATCAAGATCTTCCCTATGTGCCAAAACCTCAGCCTTCAGTTTTTGGTATACTCAATTGTGGTGAGTTAACAGAATCTGTACTGAGAGAATGCTTGTCATTGTTTGGCTACCAGGAAAGTGTAAAAGCAAAAAACATGGAAGAACTTATCAAGAGCTGGTTAGCCTTTATTACAGACACAACTACAAATATTTCTGAGATCGACACTACTGAGGCTAAGCGAGATTTATATAAGCTACTTATTCTGAATCGAGCATCAGCACTACATGATGCTGGAGACATCTCAGGAAAAATATACAAAAATTTATGGTTTTCACTACTTGTATTTCTCAATAAAAAAGTCAACGTAGTGGAGCTAGCATTATAAATGAACAGAAGTAGAGTTGATAGCTTCAAATGTGTATTGATGTTCATCTTGAATATAGTATCTAAATTCAAACTTAATGTACTTATAATGTCTTTAGTTGCCCTGGTGGTAGCTGTTGATTTGTCTTTTGGAAAGTATTTAGTAAAAAATATTCTAGATACAGCTGTAAAATATCAGGAAGGTAATGTAATTGAGAATCTTTTATTACCTGTAAGCGCTTATCTTGGTATGGCATTACTTATCACTACTGCTTTTAGATTCTATGGCTATTTTGTTGACATTCGAATGTTTACCTTAATGCGTCAAAAGATAGCTGATATATCTTTTTGTAGACTACTCCAACAAGACCATTCCTATTATCAGAACAATTTATCTGGAAGCTTAGTACATAAGGTCAGTAGCTTAATGGATAGTGTGATAGAGTTAATAAGATTGCTTATAGATTGTTTTTTCGGTTACAGCATAGCATTAGTCTTAGCTATTTATACCTTATCATTAGTAAACATAAAATTTGCAATCGCTACATTCACTTGGGTAAGCATTTTTATTTTAGTATCGATTTTCAGCTTTCGTGTACTTACTGAACTAGCTGATAATTAATCGATATTAAACTTTCGTGAGACATATTTTAAATTGTTTATACGACAACTGAGCCTGAGCCTGAGGAAGGACCCCCGACGGGCCCGAAACATGTCGCCAATAGCGACTAAAAATTCAAGTGAGTGAAACCGTTGTCGTATAAACAATTTAGCTGATAATTACTCTAAACAAAATTCACAAGTAATAGCTAGTATAGCAGATAGTATTTTAAATGTTATATCAGTAAGGCTATTTTCTCACCAAGCACATGAGAGACACAATTTTTTTCAAATATGCAAGAAAAGAACTATTGCAGAGAGAAAATTACAATGGGCATACTTTTGTCTTTGGTTTATATATGGCTATTCATTTGATATACTCCAAGCAGTAAACTTGTACTTTTTAATTTATGACTATCAATTGAACAAGATCGCAATAGGAGATATAGCTCTTGTACTTGGAATTAATATATCGATTATAGAGTTTCTTAACCATCTAACTAGGAATCTTACCCAATTTTCTACTCATTTCGGCAAAGTTTCAGATGCATTGCCAATCTTAACTACCGTACCAGAAATTCAAGATAAGAAAAATGCTAAAGAATTAAATTTATTAAGTGGAAAAATAACGTTTAATAATGTTTCTTTTTCTTATGAAGGTCGGGAGTCATTATTTCAAGATTTCTCAGTTACCATTAATCCTTGCGAAAAAGTAGGTCTAGTTGGTTGTTCTGGAGGTGGTAAATCTACTTTTATAAACTTAATCCTAAGGCTATTTGATGTTAAAAAAGGTAATATACAGATTGATAATCAAATAGTATCAGAAGTTACACAGAGTTCTTTGAGGCAACAAATATCTGTAATACCTCAAGACCCATTGTTATTTCATGATACTATTTTAGCAAACATCATATATGGTAGACTTCAATCTACTATCGAAGAAATAATGAGAGCTGCAAAGCTGGCTGGTATTCACGATTTCATTATGACTCTACCAGATCAATATGGAACTACAGTCGGAGAAAAAGGCATCAAGCTATCTGGAGGAGAAAGACAAAGAATAATAATAGCCAGGGCATTTTTAAAAAACGCTCCAATATTATTTCTCGATGAACCAACTAGTCAGTTAGATTCTATAACAGAAAAAACAATTCAAATGAGTTTATTCAAATTGATGAAAAATAAAACTACGATTACTATAGCACACCGTATTTCTACACTTTTACACATGGACCGAATTCTAGTATTTAACAAAGGAAAAATTGTCCAAGATGGTAAACACGCTGAATTAGTTTCTAAGCAAGGTCTTTACAAGGAACTTTGGAATGCTCAAATTGGTTGTTTGAATGGCAAAAAATAAGATGGAAAAAATTATTGATCTGAGAAGTGACACTACAACTCTGCAGAGCTCCAACGTTATACATGCAATAAATAATGCAACTGTTGGAGATTTTGCTTATGGTGAAGACAAAAGCTGTAATGACTTATCAGAATATTGCAAACAATTATTCAAAGTAGAAGAAGCATTATTTGTAACCAGCGGTATGCTTGCAAATAGATTAGCCATTGCCAGTCAAACAAGTCCTGGTGATGAACTAATAACTCATTATAATTACCACGTTAATTTTTTCGATAGCGCAGGCAATGCAAAAGTAAATAATATCGTATTTAATTGTATTAGAAATAATAGCGGAATCTTAGATGTTGATGAAGTAGAATATGCTATTAATTCTAAGCCGAGGTATAAAATTTTTGCTCAGGTGAGTCTTGTTTCTATAGAAAATAGTATAAATGGGTTTAATGGTAAAATTTATCCTTTTGAAAAACAAGTCGAGTTATATCACTTTTTAAAAGCTCACAATGTAAATCTTCATTTAGACGGTGCAAGAATATTTAATGCTCATGTCGAAACAAATATTGCTTTAGCAGATTATGCTAAATATGTGGATACAATGAGCTTTTCTTTTACCAAAGGACTTGGAGCTCCTTTTGGTTCAATGCTTATGGGTAAAAGAGAGATAATTGAAAGGGCTAAAAAGCTACAGGTTTGGCTAGGTAGTGGTTATCATCAGATAGGGTATTGTGCTAATGCAGCAAAGTATGTACTACAGAACAATATTTCTAGGCTTAA
This sequence comes from Cydia fagiglandana, assembly GCF_963556715.1. NCBI lineage: Eukaryota > Metazoa > Arthropoda > Insecta > Lepidoptera > Tortricidae > Cydia > Cydia fagiglandana. Next base: position 18,517,174 of record NC_085947.1, on the reverse strand, counting down.
AGAAGACAATAAACTCGCCAAACTGTTTGCAGACAAGATTAAGGAAATTCCACACATAAAACTGGTACTACCTTATCCAGAAACTAATATAGTAAGCTTTAGTATAAAAGCACTAAATGTAACTAATGAGGTTTTCTTGAGTAAGTGCCAAGCTTATGGTTTATTGCTTTTTCCTTGGCTCGAGTCTCATATAAGAGCAGTTACCCATCTTGGCACAAAGGAAACAGACATCATGAAAGCTGCTGAAATTATAAAGGAGGTTGTGTTAAATTTAATATGAGAGTAAAAATAGATTTCTTTAGCGATTCAAACACTGACCCTTCAGCTAAAATGAGGGAAGCGATGGCTAAAGCAAAAGTTGGAAACGAAGCTGCATGTGAAGATCCAACTGTGAACGAATTAGTGGCAACCGCATGTAAAATATTAGGTAAACCTGCAGGAATCTTTTTGATTTCAGGAACGATGTCCAATGTAATTGCTTATAAGTACACATTCAAAGACCTGGTGATTACTTGCTGCTTGATGAAACTTCACATCCACTCATAGTACAATCTGGCTTGATCGCAGCCCAGGCACATGCTACTCCTTTGCCCATCAAAGGTACAAGAGGAATATTTACTGGAGAACAAATTGTTGAGTTTATTACTCGTCCTAGTTTAAGAAATATTCCGAGAGTTGGGCTTGTTTCTATCGAACAAACGACAAATTTTGGTGGTGGAGCTGTGTGGCCTTTAGAATATATTCAAGAGATCTCAAGTCTCTGCAAAGAGAATGACGTATTCACTCATTTAGATGGAGCAAGACTGTTCAACGCTTGTGCTCATACTAAAATATCTCCAAAGGAGTATGCAAGTTATTTTGATTCGGTATTCATTGATTTTAGTAAAGGATTAGGTGCTCCAATGGGCGCAATATTGCTTGGAAGTGAAGAGTTTATTGAAAAAGCTTGGTACTATAAGTTTCAAATTGGCGGAGGTATGCACCAAGCTGGCATTATTTCAGCTGCATGTTTATATGCTCTACATAATAATGTAAATTCTTTAGAAGAAGATCATAAAAAAATGCAGCACCTTATAGAAGGCCTAGACTCCATAGATCAAGTTATAATTGATATCGACCTGTATAAAACTAATATAGCGTATTTTTCATTACGTACTAATTGTATATCTACTCAAGAATTAATAAACGTACTAATGACAAATTATGGAATTAGAAAGGCTAACATCAAAGGTAAAATCAGAGCTATAACACATAGAGATATAAGCTATGAAGATATTAATATTACTGTATCTGCTATAAGAAAGATACTAAGTAATTTTCTGCACTAATTGTTTGCAAACTTCTTGTCAAACAATATTATACCAATATAGTATTATGCTAGCATCTACATAGAGCTATTTGGGAATAGGTGTGAACTTTGTCTTCTTTCAATATTTACTGTTCTTCTGTGGATATATGCTGCTTTATTTATCAAGACAAAGTATACCAATTGCTCTACCACTGTTAATAGATACTGACCATGTAAAATTAAGCTATTTTTTTGCCTGCTTTTCTTTTTTTTATGGAGTATCAAAATTCGTTAATGGAATAGTCATGGACTCCAAAAATAATCCACTATTTATGTTTGGGCTATGCAATATTGCAACTGGATTATTAACCATTGGCATAACTTTATCATATAATAATCTAACTTTATTACTGTTAACATTTTGGATTTCACGGGCCTATAAATCCCGGTCTTTTGATAGGCTTGCGTGGGGATATAGATCCAACACGTAGAGGCCCCTTGGAGAGCTTTAATGTCATGTAGAACGCCTGCTGGAACCCGTTCACAGGCGCAACAATAGACACCCATGAACCGGTCGCAGCAGGCATTGGGACTATTGTAGAAAAAGTGAACAGTATTCCGGGCTATGGATTGATGTTTGGGTGGACAATGAGACTGGGCTATTGTAAAAGAGGTCCGGACACCTGCCATAACAATGTTAACACCGTCATCGAGGCAGGCGGTGACTCGCCGCTGACTAGATGGGCCCCTGAAACTGCCGTCGCGAAGACGACCAGGAGCAACATCGGTGTGAGCGGCTCAGGGGTGTCGAGAGGTGTGCGCCGCTTTCTACCCAGTGACTGTTAACAGCCACTGTGCCAACTCGCGTCTTATGCATCTTTCACTTCCACCCCTGGAGCATATAGCTCTAGCGACTCCTCTCTGGACGGCCAATGAAGGCAAGCCAGAGCTGAGAGTCCTGCGGGTCCCCTTGGGGTCCACTCCGACCGACGAAGACACGCCGGAGACGGAGACCCTGACCGACTCTCGGGAGCACTCGGGTCCGTGGGGTCGTTACTCCCCAACAGCTCGCCACAAGCTGCCCTTAGCTTGGACGCAAGGGTTAGGTTGGCCGGCTATTACCAAGTTTATGGTTATAAACTCTAGCATCTCTTCAATTGCATCATCATGGGGAGTTATGAGCGCATCTCAGCAACTTGGTTCTTGTGTTACTTTGATTATATTACCAAGCATAATTAAAATGTATGATGCAAAAAGTGCATTTTTGTACTCTGGTCTCTTATGCTTACTTTTTGGAATTTATATAATATTAAAAGCATATTACAAAGAAAGTGCCAACTTTACTACCTATTATAAGGTGCAAAAATCTCAGATAGGTATCAAAGTGAAAAGTTCTATATGGTTTCTATGTTGTGCTACTTTTTGTGCTTATATTATAAAAATGAGAATCTTCTTTTGGTTTCCTATAATTTTAAAGGATAAATTACAAATTTCTCTTGTACAATCCTCACTAATAACAGGCGTATATGATTTAGGTGGAATCCTTGGAACTTTAATCACAGGAAGAATTAGTGATATGTACTTCTTTCAAAATAGAAGCTTGCTGGCATCACTTTATATGTTGGGTATAGCACTCACTTTTATTGCAATGAACTTTGGTCAAAATATAATTCTTATGAACCTTGGTGCAATCTTATCAAGATTCTTTATATTTGGAGTGCAAGTACTGACAGGTGTTATAGCTGTAGAAATTGCTCCACAAAATAATGTATGTGCAATTGTAAGCTTAACAGGATTATTTGGGTATATTGCAAGTTCAATATTTTCATGCGTGCTCTTAGGAGTGCTTGTTAAGCACTGTGGTAACAGTATTATGTTTTCATTTTTTTCCATTTGCTCTGTTGTTGCACTCGTTTGCTTTTCCATACTATCAAGCAAAGGCCTTAAAAAACTAAGTAAAGCGGTGTAAAAAACATTTCTCAACAGTTAAACTTTGTAGATAGATTTTTTACCCAAGGAATAAACATAGTAACCATATCTTAGTAACAGCTCACTATCTAATAAATTACGGAAATCAAAAACATTAGGTGCAGCCATAATACTCTTTAAACTTGCAAAATCTTGATTTTTAAATTCTTTCCACTCCGTTAACAATAACAAGGCTTCCGCGTCCCTTGCAGCCCCTATAGCATTGTCTGCGTACTCTATATCCTTTAGAACTTGCCTAGCATTATCCATCCCCATTGGATCATATGCAGTAACTTATTAGCCTTGTTATTCACTAACAATTGTGCAATATCTATAGCTGGGCTATTTCTTACATCATCAGTACCAGACTTAAAAGTTAGCCCCCATATCGCTATTTTTTTATTTTGGACTCCATTTAATAGATATTCTACCTTTTTAGCAATGTTTGTTATATGATTATAGTTAGATTCCTTAACTGAATTTTAAATTTGTAGTTGACATTGTGATCTTCAGCAAGCCTTATTAAAGCTGACAAATCTTTAGGAAAACATGATCCTCCAAATCCTGGACCAGCTTTGAGAAATTCCTTACCTATTCTATGATCCATTCCCATACTGTTAGCTAAAAGGTCAATGTCTGCTCCTAATAGCTCACATAAACCTGCCATCTCATTGATAAAAGCAACCTTTGTTGCTAGAAAAGCATTAGAAGCATATTTAATCATTTCAGCAGTAACTGTATCAGTGACTATTAACGGAATATTCTTATCTATAAATGATCTATATATAACTTCTAGTTTTGCCCTAGCTAGCTTAGTTTTTACTCCTATTATTATCCTATCTGGGTATAAAAAATCTGATACTGCAGAGCCTTGCTTGAGAAACTCTGGATTAACCCCCAAATCAAAGTTATAGCCCTTATTAGATAAATAATTATATATATTTTCTGCAGTACCAGGAGGAACAGTTGACTTTATCACTATTAAGCAATCTTGATTAACTCTCTCAGAAACTTCACTTACTGCATTATATACATTCTTTAAATTTGCATTTCCTAGGGAGTCTGATGGAGTATCTACAGTTATAAATACTACTTCTGTATTGGGATTTATTTGAAAATACGAATCAAAAAATCTTATCCTTTGTGACTTTATATTATTCTCTAAATAATCTGCTAATCCAGGTTCATATAGAGGAATTTTCCCTGATTTCAAAAGTTCAATCTTCTCAGTATTTATGTCAATGCAATCAACTTTATGGCCCTGCTCCGATAACCATACGCGTCAAGTTAAGAGATTGTGAGCAAATTTAGAGAGGTTAAAGTGGATACTCTAGCCCTTCTACGTTTGTCTTTTAATGAAAATCGCGACCAAGTTATAGTGAGTTTTTTAAGAAATGCTTTTAAACTATTAATTTTGGTTAATACTAAAAATAACTCTCTAACCCGCCTTTTTAGCTCAATAAATGCCTTTGTTAAGCTAAGTTCTGTATTCTTTTTCACTTCTGTGCAACCAACTATGCCGTGAAATATAAGAATTGCGCACAATTTAGCATATAGTTCACATAATACTCTGCATGGCTTTCCTTTTAGCTTATCAAGCCTGATATGGCTTTTATACAATTTAAATAATAACTCAATTTGCCACCTTACTCTGTAAATCGTTAATACTTGCTCAGCACTAATTTTATTTTCTGGAACATTAGTTATAAATATTGACCAGTTCAACAATTTTTGATTTCTTTTAGAGGATGTATATCCCTGCGATCTTGCTAATCTATTAGCTTTCCTTCTTCTGGCCATAGACTGTTCTTCAGTTAGTTTCTGACATATAATTCTTACTCTAATTTTTGCTTCTTTTCCTAACAATACCTCGTTTTCTAAAAATAACTTATCCTCTAAACATTCTAATAACTCCATTTTTTGATTTGTTTCTACATCATATATGTTGGTATCGGATTTATAACGACTTATGAAATAAGCTCCTATTTCATTGATTTGTTTAAAAGAACTTGGCACAAAATAACCGAGATCAGATATTAGCAAATCATTGCTTAATATATTACTTAAATGTTTCCTATATCCCTGGTCTGATCTTACCCCCTCCGTTAAATTAAGTTGGTCTATTATCTGATTCATGTAGTCGAAAACTAATTGTAACTTTATTCCAGACTTAGTATTGCTTTCATAGCCACTGTAGCTAGTACCATAACCTTTATACATCTCTTCCATACTGTTAGGTAGAGTAATATAGCTACTGTCCAATAATTTAACACTATTAAATTGCTGTAAGATTTTGCAATCAACTTGCAAGATATTTTTAAAGAGAATCACAGATTCATTATACATCCTTTTCATAAATTCCACTGCTTCTTCAGTAAATCTAAAATCCAAACCTTGTTTTGTTATATCTATCGAGTCCTCGTTTAGTAATTGACACATTGTTTCTACGCTACAATTATCAACTCCTATATTACCCAAGACCATGGCTTTTACGAATGATGAACCTTTTAGCTTTCTCTTTCTTTTTATAAACCTTGTTGTAATTGAGATTTTTTCTGCTTTTTCATTAAAAAATTCTTTGAGCTTTTTTGATAAGCAAGTTATTTTATTCATTGGTTCTCTCACTAAAAGTATATCTGGGAGAACTTATACCTTATTATTCTATCTCTTTCATACCTTTATTTCCTTAACTTGACGCGTATGGCTCCGATAACATTGTACCAGATACTAAGCCTACATACCCTACTCCTATAATAGTTATGTGCATTTTATTATCACCTTAAAAATATAGCTTAGCATCTAAAATAAATACCATTAACAATTATAAACTTTTGTTGTTACATTATTTTTCTTAATTGCCTTACCTTCCGAATAAGCTATAAATAAGGTTGATGGTATTAATATCAAAGTACCATAAAAAAAAAAAAAAATTAAACTGTTTATTATAAATAAAATTTACAATTTTTTTAAGGACTAACTTAACCTAATCTACATTATAATAGATTATTAGCTAAGTGAGAGGTTTTCTCATAGTTACATCATTGACATTATTATTACTATATTTTAATCTAATTTATATAATATTAACATTAGTTTCAGCTTATGAGGCTTATCTTGTAATTTATCTATTATATGTCTAGGAAGACTATTTAGGATGTGTGGCAAGTAACTCGACCAGACTCTTTGTCCATAATAGTTGTTACTACTTGGTATATTGAAATGTTTTTTATTTATCAGTACTCTAAGGTTATTTGGCCTATCATACCTATTCAGACTTCCCAGTTTATGTCTATATTCTAATATTATCGCTAGCTTCACTTTATCATATACATTCATTATTTTACAATGCTGAAATAACTCTTCATAATTATGTTTATATTTATATTTAATTTTTAGTGGTACAATGGATTTAAGAATTCTTACCTGTAGGCTATATATTCTTTGTAGGTGAGTTTTGTGGGTTCTACCATAGCTAGATATCCCATAATTTATTACAGAGTCAGCCATAGCCATGTATATCAGGCGGAGTGTATTATACGGCATTTTGTTTTTAAGTATTGTTAGATTACTGAATACAGCTCTTAGTCTCTTACATACATGGTCAATGTGCGGGCTCCAGTTAAATTTATTATCTATAATTAGTCCAAGGTATGTATGCTGTTCTACTATATCTAGAGCCTCACAGTTGCAGCTCGAATCTGACCCATGCAAACAAGAGTGTTTGTGTGCTATAATCTTGGGTACTATGTCAGTTTTGATGTAGGGTGACCTTATATGCAGTATTTTGGTTTTTTGGTAGTTGATGGTTAATCCTGCGTCATGGGACCATTTGCATAATACATCAAATTCGCGCTGCATTCTGCGTTGTGGCTCTAAGATGTCCTTATCAGCTGTTATTAGACAGGTATCATCAGCAAATTGGTATACAGCGGCCTCCCTGAATATGTTACACATATCGTTGACATAAATTAAGTACTCGGTTGGTCCGATTATCGAGCCCTGCGCTGTGCCTTGAGTAGACTGCAGCAGCTCGCTTTGTTCTCCTGCAATACTAACCGTATTGTACCTATTTGTGTGATAGCTTTTTATCAAGTTCAGAGCCGGCCCCTGTACACCACTTTGTTGTAATTTATTATATAATTTATTCAGATTTAGGGTATCAAATGCTTTGCTGAAGTCAATCATGACTGCTAGAACATGTTTTTTCTCATTAAGGTGCATATTAATCTCGTCTGTAAATTGTGCTAGTAGCTGGGTAGTGTTTTTTCCCTTTTGGAAACCAAATTGTTTTTCATGTAATATTCCATTGCTGGACAGAAAGTCATTAATTGATTTACCTAGGTGTACATATAAAGCACTTTTATCAGGTAACTCATTAAATATAACGTATGTTACTATTGCAGAAATTATTAGCTCTATGTATCTATACGGTGCAAGTGCAGTAGCATCAGTAAGAGCAAAAGCTTTTAATATGAAGAACAGAATTAGGTTTGAACTTATTCCTAAAATCATCAGTAATACTAACTCCAACAAGGAAGGCATATGCCAATAAAATAACAAAGGTGGAGTGGAAAAAATTGTTGTTGTTAGAGCTGAGTAAAATAATATACTTATTATTGTCTCCTTCATTACAAGCTTCTTATTAAGTACATCTAGTATAGCGAAGATTAATGCGGATACAATAAAAATAAGAATTTTAGGATTAAAATCCTCACTATAAGCTTTAGTAGTAATAGCAATACCAATAAAACCAATGACAGCTACTACCCATCTTTGCCAAATTATATTTTCTTCCAGAAAAGGAATTGCAAGAAGCATAACAAATAATGGTATTGAGAAACCTATAATTGTTGCAGTTACGCAGCGTCTTACGTAGGCGACGAACGCGCGAACGCGGCGCGGCGCGGCGCGGCGCGGCGCGGCGCGGCTAAATCAATCCTTTGATGCACATAGAAGTGTCCTACGTAAGCGATCTCGTTGCGAACGCGGCGCGGCGCGATTTGCACGCGAATGTCGGGCGGCGCGGCGAGAGGCGGCACGAAAAAAACAAACCGTTGTTGCATATGGAAGTGTCCTAGGTGAGCGATTTTGACGCGATGGCGGCGCGGCGCGGCGGCGGCGCGGCGCGGCGCGGATCTGGCGCGATCAATCTATTTGATTTTTAGACGCGAATATGACGCGGCTAGAGGCGTGGCGTATATAGAATTACCGGCTTTGATTTGATTAGTCGACTCCCGTTTGATTTCTTTATAGGTTTTCCTGTAATCAATAGGCACAAAACTAAAAAATATTCAAATTCGCGGAAATTGGTATAAAAGACGTAACTCCAGTAGCGTCTATGGCACTTACGATCCTATCCCGTCGTAAAGCCAATTTTTGCCAAAACGGAATTAATACCTAATAATAAGCAAATTAATTAAATAACCACCCGGGTAATTGTGTACTTAGTTTTTGAAGGCGGTGCCAAATCAAAATGCCAGTAAACCAAAATTTCAGACAACGAAGAACGCTGCACGTACTTGCATAAAAAGACATAGTTTACTCATAATTTAAATACGAATTTTCTAATACACCGTGTCTGCGTGCGGCCAAGGCGGTCGGACTCGGGAGTGTCTCCCTAGTCGGACAAGGCCGCCGCGCCGCGCCGCTTCGCTGTGGGAGTAGGACAAACCTATACGTATCAACGTTTTGTTTCTTCCTCACCGCGCCGCGCCTCGCCGCGTGTTCGCCGCGCGTTCGCCGCACCGCGCCGCGCCGCGCCGCTTCGCGAAGTGTGAGTAGGACACACCTATACGTATCAACGTTTTGTTTCTTCCTCGCCGCGCCGCGTCGCGCCGCCGCCGCGCCGCGCCGCCGCCGCGCGTTCGTCGCCTACGTAAGACGCTGCGTTACTATTGGGCAAATAGTCAACCCATAGGTCCATAAGGTCATTCCACAAAACAACAATGCACCTCTAGTTATTTGAATAGATATTCGACTTGTTTTACAAACTCCTATTCCATAGTAAAATATAAAAGGTATAAGAGTAATAGTGCTAAATAAAAAACGGAAAAAGATTATCTCAAAACTTTGAAGGTGTAAACCGAGACACTTTGATATAGTATCATTAACTACACTACTAAGTAAGCTAAGTATAAACCAGATAACCCCAAACAAATAAGCTCTTAGTCTGTGATCCATAAAACTCCAAATTTAATATTTTATGAGATAACTTTACTGTACAAAAGATCAATAATAGAAAAGGTTTCTTCTATCTACTGTTTAACCATATTCATAAATAATTAGTAGAAATAATTTGAGAAGTGTTATATAAAATGCAGCTTTATTGCATAATTTTAATAAACAGAAATGCTAACTGATTTTTTTGTAATATATGATAATACTTGCGAATACTATCACATTATCAGGAAAAGTAATCGGGAGTACTGACGGCTGTGGCGATTTTACCAACTAGCTCCTCTGCTAGCATTAGCAATATGTGTTTTCAGCATCAATTTTAAAAGCATTAAATTTGAAGTTTATCAAACAACACGAATTAGCAGCAAAACTTTATGAAAATGCTTCAGTTGAGTCAGCTAAACAAGGATTTAGAATGGTTAATATATTGACTATTTTTACTTGTATCTTAAACACAATTCAATTTTCACAATCACTCAACTCATCGGCAGTTAGGCCACTTGCTCGCACGATAATATCAATAGCAATACCTGCCTTAACTAGATCTTTTGCAACCTTGATTTTCTCTGCTTTTTTAACTTTTTCCTTGCCATTTTTCATACTTTCAGATAGAGATTTGACTAGTGATTCTTGAATCTCACCTTCTCTGTACTCATCCATTAAACTCAATAGCTTTTTGCTTTCTCTTGTTTTAGGTAGCAGAACTTTAATATTCACTGATAATTCTCCTGCTATTTCATATAATTTATCTAATGATATGGGCAGTATACCCTTTTTCATATTCGTGTATTTCCTTGAGTGTTAAACCAACTTTGTTTGCTAAATCTTTTTGAGTATACCTTTTTATCAATCTCCATTCTCTTATTCTTTGCCCTATTCTGTAATATATAGAATCAGTGCAGATTTCTTTCTCTGTATTATCATACTCGTAAATAGATAAGCCCGTTGCCTGGGAAATAATATCAGTAGAAACTCCTTCTTTCACTAGATTTTTTGCTATTTCCAACCTTGCTTCTTCTTGATTAATTTTTTCACTAATATGGACAAACCTGACTAATGAAGGTACTATTTTACCTGACTTTTGATTCTCATATATTTTTGCTAGATAGAGTATTTCTTCGTCTTCATCTTTATATTCTCTTACTACTACTGATTCAGGTAGCAGATCTGTAACACTAGCTGATAATGCTTTTGCTATTATATATAATACTTTAACAGGAATAGCGTTATAGCCACTTTCATAGCTGTTTACTTCTTGGTATGTTAAACCTATTTGACTTGCTAATCCTATTTGAGTATGACCTCGCATTAACCTACAATTTTCTATTTTTTGTCCTATTCCATAACTAACATTGCTTGCAGAAACAAACACATATACCTCCATTTAAGAAAAAAACTTTATTGCTATAATTTTTTTACGAGCTATCCATCTAAAACCATATCAATAGATAAACCTACCGCTTGCAAAATAATATCAACAGGAATTCCCCCTTTTACTAGATCCTTTGCAACTTTGATTCTTTCCGCTTTCCTCACTTTCTCCTCACAAATACGTATCCCTTCAAACAAAGATTTTATTAGTGCATGACGTAGTTCTTGGCTCTCAATTTCTTTGTATTCTTTAATCAAATCCGGTAGCTCATTTTCCACTTTACTACCTTCATCTTCCTCTGTTAGTAGATCTGTAATACTAATCGATAATGTTTCTGCTATCTCATATAATTTTCCCAGTGGAGTAGCTACGCGTCCTTGTTCATAGTAGCTCATTTTCCACTTTACTACCTTCATCTTCCTCTGTTAGTAGATCTGTAATACTAATCGATAATGTTTCTGCTATCTCATATAATTTTCCCAGTGGAGTATCTACGCGTCCTTGTTCATAGTAGCTCATTTTCCACTTTACTACCTTCATCTTCCTCTGTTAGTAGATCTGTAATACTAATCGATAATGTTTCTGCTATCTCATATAATTTTCCCAGTGGAGTAGCTACGCGTCCTTGTTCATAGTTGCTTATTTCGTCACGTGTTGTACTCATTTTCTCCGCTAAATCCTTTTGAGTATACTCTCTCACTAGTCTCCATTCCTTTATCTTTTTGCCTATTTGGTAGTAGATAGAACCAACTTTTTCTTCAACACATTCATCAGCAGACAGACCAATTGTTTTTGCAACAATATCAACAGAAACTCCTGCCTTAACCAGACTCTTTGCAATTTTTATTTTCTCCGATTTTCTACTACTTTTCTCACTAACTTGGACAAATTTGGTTAGCAAACAAAACATCTTACGTAACTCCTGATCGTTAATCTTTTTATATTCTCTTACTAGATTTAATATTTCTTCTTCATCTTCAAGACAGCTTTTTGATACAGGTACAGGAATAAGATCCGTAATACTGATTGATAGTGCCTCAGTTATAGCATACAACCTTTCAATTGGAACTCTACGATTCCCTTTCTCATATCACCCAGTATTTTACACCAATTTTCTCTGCTAAATCTTTCTGAGTGTACCCTCGCTCTAACCTCCAGCTTTTTAATTTTTCTCCCACTTTATAATCTAGACTTTTTTCCACAAAAAGAACCTTGCATATAATATTTTCTATTATAGCTCAAAGGCTCCAGATATAATAGCCAGACTCTGGAACCTTTAAATTGATGAATTAAAGTGCCCTACAAGTTTCTTTACTATTTTCACGTACTTTGTCTGCCCATGAAAACAAATTTTCACTTACTTCCTTCTGCTTTTCACTCCATATGCCACATCTAGTGAAATTACCTTTCTCTACTGCTTCTTTAACTTTCATTCTACCAAAAAGGCAGTTTTTTCCAATTTCTTCGCCTCTTTTTTGCAACTCAGCCCACATTTCCTTATTTGCTACTCTAACCTGCACCTGATCTGCCTCTTGGTACAATATAATATTTAGCTTACCAACGCTTGTAGGAAATTCTAACATGACAGGGCTACCATCTGAAATATCAGTATAGTTTCTTATACCTCCCTTCTCACTTTTAACTTCAACTGCATTATTGCCAATTTTTAAAATATTACTTCCTAACTCTCTGTTTGCTTTCAGTACTTTGGCAACTTCTACCTTGCTGTCCTCAGAGAATTCCACAAAGTTATCTAAGTGGGAAAAGTCGCCTCTCCCCACTCGACTTCAGAACCGTACGTGAGACTTTCGCCTCATACGGCTCCTCTATAATTTGGTGCTTGTCATGCACACTTTCTATGTAATTCATCGTGACAATGTCCATGTAACAAGGATAAATTCCTTTTCATATTATTACGTCTGTTTCGGTCAATATGATGTGTTTCTAAGATATCATCATTTTTAAACCAAAGTTGACAATGACCACATTTACCTTGTTGTAACTTCAACAATTTTATTACTCTTGGAGGTTTATCTGGTATCTTCCTTAAACGATTACCCCAATAAACCCAATCACCGTCATATGGAGATTTGGTTCTTTTCACTTTGACATGCCTTTTAATAGCATGATCTCCGTGCTTAATAAGAAGAACTTTGTTGTTTGTCATAAATCGCCAATTATCGTTTTTATACTTTTTAAAGTATTTATTTTTAATCCAGTATCTTCCTTTGGTTGGGTGCCTGTAGACTCACTGCCATTAAGTTAAGGGAAAGAGAAGTTAAGATTGGACAAAAAATTTGAAGTGATTGATAATTGGGTAGGTAAAGTTTTTTGAAGATAGGCAAATTATATTTTTTCCCCATAGTATTCATTATAGCGATCACGGAAATGCAGCTCTTTTATTTTTATATCATTTTATTGATTAAATATAATTTTTTAAATGATCGATATGACGTTTGTGATGTGAAATGGCAGATTCGAGTAATTAATTCCTTGGCGCGTAGTAAATGGGACGAGATAGAAAAAAAATCGATGTCAACTGTCAGTGTCATTCTTGGAAAATAACTTGCAAATAATTGGAAAATAATGGTCGGACGAAACATTTGTGTTTTCTTGTAATTGGATGTCGGTGTGCTTTCTAGAATAAGTATTTTTAACGTCCCTAGCACGATCAACACGGATATTTTGATAATGATAACGATTGCTTTCGACTACTTGGCACTGCTTCTTGGAGAACATTTACACATTAACACCTCCACCACGACTCTTGGACTGCTACACGAGTCATTTTGGATCTCAGTATCAACACAATAGATGGAGACGATCCCGGAAACGTTCGAATGGAAATAGAATATTACAGAGATGAACTCAAAGTGCGTCGTACCGTCTTGTAGGAAGTACAGACGTTACTTTCCAAATTCAGCGTATTTGAGCACACCAAAGTCTTTAACAGCGATTCGGTGCCAAGTTTTGAAGATATATTGGCCAAAATGGTAACTTATACGTTTGTGAGGACTATATAAACGTGATTGTTGTATTATACATACATAATGATTAAGATTGTAATAGTGTTAATAACTAGGTCGTTATTGGCTATTATATATGGGCTCGGCAAGGTGTTCACAATATCTGAACACGCACGCCCTGATAATAGAGGCGTGTTCAGATATTTATGAGCACCCTAGCTGCACCAATATATCTGATGGCGACTGTACTTTAGAAAACTTATAATATAAATCCAAAATAATATAATATAAATCCAGTAAATTTCGTTTCGTTTTATTTTATAAATCCACAAATTATTATCCTTAAGCATTAACATTACAACAGTATATAGGATCACGCTGTGTGGCGTGCCCTTGAAGAGAGTTGAGAGCTTCAAATATGGTCAATATGGATAAGTATGTCTGTAGGGTAAATGTGCTTCACGTTTGGGGCCTGTTTACATATTGATTAGTGTTGATTGCGGGTTTAATACATTTGCCACTATACACAAGTAGCAAGTGTATCAACTCGCAAAAAGACTACATTTTTGCTTCCATTGAGGTATACATAGTAAGCACTATTCTCAAATTATGTGAGGAAATAAAACAAATTCAATTTAGTAAAGCGTATTTAATAGGGGTAAAGTGACGCGAATACAATTAAAAAAACAACGCATAACTATTCTTAGTTTATATTAAATGTAGATGGCTTTTTAGTTTTCACTTGGTCACAGAAATACGCTAAAAACCACTTTCAGAGTAGGTGTTTCTTGCGTTTTGGCTGTCCTTCTTGTGTCCTTCCACAGCATGAGCATGTCGTAAGTCCTGTTGTATTTGTCCCAGGACTTAGCAGGAAGCTAGTTATTCATTATTAAGTTTGCTTCTGCTTTAAAATGAGGCGGTGCATGCCGTCTATTCCAGGTCGTTTTCGTTTGAACTTGAACTCATTTTGTTTATTACGAGTATTAAAATAACAAGCGGTAACTTATTGAGTATTGCACAACGAATAAACTTTGCCGCCTTTTATTTGCATATTTTTTAAAATTATATTACCATAGATACAAAGCATACGGTACGCGCATGCGTCAATCCGCGCGCACCGCGCAGAGCCCTTTCGCGGTGCTAAAGCGGTATCCAGACGGGACTGATCAAATCGGTCGATTTGATCAGAAATGAAATTGGCGTCAATCTCCAATTTTAGATTTATGGTGATATTAGACCCATTTAAATTGAAAAAATGCCCCATAACGAAAATACTAGCCTCACAAATTGGTGTTCTTGTGTCCGCACCTCATTTTATTGGTCATTATCGGCGGTTGAATTCGGCGAGCCAAATTGGCGTTTGCGTCCGTACGTCCCGATTCGATCGGGCAATTTAATCAGATTGGCGAAAAATTGACTAATTTGGATACGCCTTAAGCAACATCGAGTTCACGATAATTTGACATATAATAATAATAGATTTTTAGCATAAGTTGCATTTCATAAAACTTAACCCAAATCATTTGTACATTTTCAAGTCAAAGATAAAGACATGTTGGTTTTAAAATTTTAATAAGTATAGACCATAACATTGTCATGATCTTGTAACATTGTTAAAATAAGAGAGTCTCCCATTTTCATTTTATTGCATTTTTTATAAAATGTCTTTAGATTCTCGGGATATCTTGGTCCTAATTCGATTGCTCTTTTTTATGGAAATAATTATATCCTTCAGATTCACAGGATGCTCGAGGCTTAGCCGAATAACACTGCAAGGAAGTATGTCATGGCTCAATGGTTCTAATTAGCAATCAGTATAATACCGCCAATGAATGTTTACATCCACCTGAAAATAAGAACAACATTCATAAAATGAGGATAACCACACAAAACTAACAGATGGTTGAAATTGTTAGAAAAAATTAGACCGATTTCTTGTTTACGAACTTAACAGCTCATGGCAATTTAATAATAAAAATCAAAACACAAGTGAAGAAAGTTTTCTGTACCTATGTATTTCACGGATACGTACTCCTGTACGGCCATTGCTCCTCTAATTCAACGGCATTGTGCTTATCACTGTTATGATAATAATTTCAAATTTGTAGAATCTGCTCGCAATTTCGTATGAACTCGCTTATTTTTCTTGCAAAACTCTGTCCAAGGGTCAGCGTAGGGGCCGTCGTGTAGGGGTGGGGAAGAAAACGTTGTCCAATAATTTATGCAGTGCCAAGTTATCGAAAGTAAATTCAATCTTTGTCCAAATACGCGCAGATGTCGTGGGGAATCAGAAGTCCGTGGGTCGTGCTGAGGTCGCCGAAAATCTCAATGATAACATTAATAGCAATTCGCAAGGTAACATGAGGCTTGTCCGTTATTTTTCGGGAATGAGAGCTAAGTGACACTGACAGTTGACATCGATTTTTTTTCTATCTCGTCCCATTTACTACGCGCCAAGGAATTAATTACTCGAGTCTGCCATTTCACCTCACAAACGTCATATCGATCATTTAAAAAATTATATTTAATCAATAAAATGATATAAAAATAAAAGAGCTGCATTTCCGTGATCGCTATAATGAATACTATCGGGAAAAAATATAATTTGCCTATCTTCAAAAAACTTTACCTACCCAATTATGGTAAATACTAGGGTGAATTTTTAAGAAAAGGGAGTCTGAAAAGTGCAAGTTATTTAAAAAAGTAATAATTGCAGGTTATTTTGCAAAGAATGTACTAATGCAATGATACTGAAAAGATATCTTGAATTTAAAACACATGTTTTCTAGCTCTTTTCTGGTAGTTGAGTGAACGAATATCAGATATCTTATGACGATCAACTCTTTTCCCTTTTCTTACCACTAAAGTGTTCATCAAAAATAACTGTGATAGTCGATCCATAATGCAGTCTATATCTGACTCTGTAGAAAAAATATCAAAGGCTAAGTTTTTAATCGCATTAAATGAGACAGATTTATTGATGCTTTTTTTTAGTTTACTATTCTGTGCGCTCAATGTCTCTTCATCATCTTCTATCATGATACTTTCTAGATTACTGATGAAGATAGTTTACCAAAAATCCTGCTTGATAGTTTCAATACTTTTTCCTGTGAAATTCTCTAAATTTAATCTTCCCTTCAGCCCAGAAAAAAATGTTTCTACTCCCCAGCGCAAGTAATATAATCTCTCAAACTCTTCGACTGTAAAACTTTGCTCATCTAACAGAGATGTTACTAACACTTCAACTTCTCCAGAAGAAAGTATTATTTTGACTAACCTGAATTTCATCTCATCAGGTAATCCTAGCTTTCGTAGCTGTCTTGCTACTTTAATAGGTGCGGTAGACATTACCACCGTACTAGATGGGCTTTCCGGCTTAAACATAGCGTTTATTTCATTGAAAGACGAACTTGGACAGCGAATTATATAATTGATTTTCCTTCCTGTAAGCTCAG
This sequence comes from Cydia fagiglandana, assembly GCF_963556715.1. Lineage (NCBI taxonomy): Eukaryota > Metazoa > Arthropoda > Insecta > Lepidoptera > Tortricidae > Cydia > Cydia fagiglandana. The sequence continues at coordinate 18,499,948 of NC_085947.1, read as the reverse complement.
CAAGAAATCGATAAGATACGTATCCTCTATCACAGATTAACAAATCGTCTGATTTTATGGATTCAAGCATACCGATCGCTAAATCAACCTCATAGCTGTCACCTCTACTTAGCACAGATTTTATTGCAATATTATTTAGCACATCGTAGCAAACTTCAAAGGTTGCACTTGTATAGTCTTCAAATCTCTGGATTCCATTCCATACTGCTCTTGAGCCAAACTCGCCTATTATTTTGTCGCTCTTTGGCAGAATCAGTATTGAAGCATCAAATGGCAAGTACTCTGAAGCCATGGTGGGTTTTAAATTCCTGATCTTGGTAGTATAGGGAAACTATATCATCATTTAACTCTGAAAACGCAGTATGCTTTAGCTTCTTTCTTGCTTAAGTAAATGCACTTGCCGTAATTGTGTAATCTTTTCTTGTATGCAGAACAAACTGTAATAGTTTAGACTTGATCTGACAGGCAAACAAAGTAAGATAAAAATATAGACAAGTTTTAAAGGAGTGTCAGATATGAATACAACACAAGAAAAAATACTAAAACCAAAGTTGGGATTGCTAGAACTTGCAAAGCAATTAGGAAATGTATCACAGGCGTGTAAAGTAATGGGATATTCAAGGGATACATTTTACCGCTTCAAAGAACTGTATGAAACAGGAGGAGAAGAGGCTTTACACGAGATAAGTAAAAGCAAGCCATTGTATGCAAATAGAGTGTCGGAGGATATAGAAAAAGCAGTAGTTGAAATAGCAATAGAGTTTCCAGCATACGGACAAGGAAGAGCAGCAAACGAACTGAAAAAGAGAGGAATTCTCATCTCTGCAAGTGGAATAAGATCAGTGTGGCAAAGAAACGATCTTGAAAATTTTAAAAAGAGGTTAAAGGCATTAGAAGCAAAAGTAGCTCAGGATGGTATCATTTTAACAGAAGAACAGATAACAGCTCTAGAAAAGGCTAAGGAAGAAAAAGAGACCCATGGAGAAATTGAAACAGAGCATCCAGGATACTTAGGTAGCCAAGACAGTTATTATGTTGGTAATATCAAAGGTATTGGACGAATTTACCAGCAAACCTTTGTTGATACCTATTCCAGAGTTGCTTTTGCTAAGCTTTACACAGAAAGGACTGCTATCACAGCTGCAGATCTTCTTAATGATAGGGTAGTACCGTTCTTTGATGAACAGAAAGTATCATTGCTACGTGTTTTGACGGATCGTGGTACAGAGTATTGTGGCAGACCTGAAAATCACGCTTACCAGCTATATTTAGGGGTAGAAAATATTGATCATTCTCGAACCAAAGCTCGTTCTCCACAGACTAATGGCATATGTGAAAGGTTCCACAGAACTATGCAAGATGAATGTTACAATATTATCTTTAGAAAGAAAATTTACGCCTCTTTGGCAGAACTTCAGTTAGACGTAGACCATTGGGTGCATTCTTACAATAGATCTAGACCGCATTCAGGTAAATATTGCTATGCCTATGCAAACCTTTTTTGATAGTATGCATATTGCTTATCAGAAAAATATTGATAGCATTAAACAGGATGCTGATTTTGGTTTTGACTTTGTCAATTCTTCTGTCAGTTAATTCATGCCTGTCAGATCAAGTCTAAACTATTACAATGCTTGTTTTGCCTACTAAATCTTTCAGAGTATATTTTCTCTTTAACCTCCAGCTTCTTACTTTTTGTGCTATTTGATACCTTATCGAGATATTTGCCATAAATATTATACAAGTTAATACTACCAAATAAAGATATACAAAATGTTTGCATTTTAGTTGAATATTTCTTCACAATTGTGTATAATTATTAATGCTTTCCAGGTTAATTTGTTATGGATTTTTCTAAATTTCTTGATGCACGCAACGACTATGCCTTCAAAAGAATATTTGGTACCGAAAAGAATAAAGATATTCTTATTCATTTCTTGAACGATATTTTGGGCTTTACTGGCTTAGCTGCTATTCACGATGTTGAATTCTTAGCTACCATTTTGGACCCTGAAATTGCCGCTAAAAAGCAGAGTATTGTCGATGTTCTTTGTAAGGACTCTCAAGGTTCCAGGTACATCATAGAAATGCAATTCACTAAGACCAAACGCTTCGAAAAGCGTGCTCAATATTATGCTGCTAAAGCCTACTCAAGTCAAGCTGATCAAGGTGATGATTATCATAACCTCAAAGAAATTATCTTTATTGCTGTTGCTGATTGTATTATTTTTCCAGATAAGGCTGAGTACAAATCTAATCATGTCATTTTAGATCAAAATAGCTTTGAACATGACTTAAAGGATTTTTACTTCGTATTCATAGAACTACCTAAATTTACAAAGACAAAAGAAGACCAACTAGAAAATATAGTAGAAAAATGGTGTTATTTTTTCCGATATGCAGCAGAAACAAGGGAAGAGGATCTAGATAAGATAGTTGGTAGTGACGTAATAATAAAACGAGCTTATGAAGAGATGAATAAGTTTAATTGGTCAGAAGAAGAGTTACTAGCATATGAACAAATGAAGAAACGCATAATGGATGAGATTGCTGCTTTTGCTCAAAAATTTGATGAGGGTCTTAGAGTTGGTCATGAAAAAGGTAGACTAGAAGGTAGACTAGAAGGTATCCAAATCGGTCATGAAAAAGGCAGAGCTGAAGGTAAGCAGGAAGGTAGGGAAGAGGGCAAAAAACAGGCTAAAATAGCTGTAGTTAGAAACTTACTTAAAGCCGGCTTATCTGTTGACTTGATAGCCCAATCTACTGGACTTTCTAAAGCTGAAATTTTACAACTCAAGAAAGAAATAGCTTAAAAACTTGGTGATCTTATTAATTGATTATCTTTTGTTGTATCACTTAAATAAGTTTCAGGGTTATCATCTATTACGTCATCAGTTTCTTGCCCGTTTTCGCTCCAGTTTACGGTACTCTTCCGGGTTTTTCTCTTAATTTTAGAATCACCTTGTTGTAAACTACCCAAGTTTTGTTGTTGCTCCGTTTTACCGGATGAATTACTCGATGCATTAGTTACTTTGTCTCCTTTACTAATATTCTGTTTATCTAAAAAAAATAGGAGAAGCTTTTTTAACTTGTTCATGTAATATATCAGATATCTTATAACGACCATTTTTGATGAGATTGTTTAAATATTTTGTTTTGTTTCCCTGTTTATCAAAACAAAGGTCATGCAATCTTTCAAAAATAGAACAAACATCAATTCCTACTCCATGTAGTATTCTAGATAAATCTTTCGGCGTAAAAAGCTTTTTCTCGGCCAAGAAGTGAATTAAATAATTTTCTTCATTAAAACAAACTTTATGAAAGTTTCTTAAAATAAAAGTGGCATTATTTCCCGACATGGATAATATATTAGATAAATCACTTGGCGTAAAACCTGCCTTACGAAAGTCACCTAAAAGCTGTGTTTCGTTTCCTTTCTCATCAAAACAAACATCATGAAAAATTTTTAAAGCAGGGCAAATATTAGCTCCTGCTCCATGCAATATCTTAGATAAGTTACTCAGCGTAAAACTTTCTTCCTCGCTTAAGAAACGATTTAAGTATCTTTTTGTGTCTCCTATAAAACAAAAATCATGAAACCTCTTCAGACTCTTTTCTAGATTATTCTTTGCTCCACTCAACATACTACATAAATTACCCGGCCTAAAACCTACCTTACAGAAATCATCTAAAAGTTTTGTTATTTCTCTTTTCTCATTAAAGCAAACAATATGCAATCTTTTTAAGATAGAAGAAGCACGAGCTCCTGTTCCACATAATGCAGAGGATAAGTTACTTGGCCTAAAGCCTGCTTTATAGAAATCATCTAAAAGTTTTGTTCTTTTTCCTTCATCATTAAAACAGACATTATGCAATTTTTCAAAAGCATATCTAGCTCTAGTTCCTGCTTTACTTAAAATACTGGATAAGTTACTTGGCTTAAAGCTTTTTTCTCCACCTTTTTCCTCAATAAAAAAGTGCTTTAAATGCTGTTTTCTATTTCCTTGCTCATCAAAAAAAGTATCAAATAGTTCTTTAAAAGCTTTAGAAACATTAGCTCCTGCTCCATGCAAAATACTGGATATATTAGTTAGACTCATTCCGTCTTTTTCTAAAATTTTTAAATATTGAGTTTTATTTCCTTCTTCATCAAACCACAGATCATACAAGCTTTTGAAAGCTGCTGCAGCATTAACTCCTGCTCCATTCAAAATACTAGACATATTAGTTAGGTTTATCCCTTTTTCTTCTAGAGTTTTTAAGTATTGAGTTTTATTTCCTTCTTCATCAAACCACAGACCATATAAGTCTTTGAAAGCTGTTACAGCATTAGTCCCTACTCCATGCAAAATACTGGATATATTAGCTAGATTTATTCCCTCTTTTTCTAGGGTTTTTAAATATTGAGTTTTATTTCCTTCTTCACCAAACCATAGGTAATATAGATTTTTAAAAGCTGTTGCAGCATTAGCTCCTGCTCCGCCTAAAATACTGGACATATTAGTTAGACTTACTCCTTCTTTGTCTAGAGTTTTTAAACATTGAGTTTTATTTCCTTCTTCATCAAGCCAAAGGTCATATAAGTCTTTGAAAGCTGTTGCAATATTAGTTCCTGATCCACCTAAAATACTGGACATATTAGTTAGATCTATTCCTTTTTCTTCCAGAATTTTCAGATGTTGAGTTTTATTTCCTTTCACGTCAAACCATAGATTATATAAGTTTTTAAAAGCTGTTGCAGCATTAGTTCCTACTCCATGCAAGATATTGGACATATTAGTTAGACTTATTCCTTCTTCTTCTAGAGTTTTCAGATATTGAGTTTTATTCCCATTTTCATCAAACCACAGATCATATAAGCCTTTAAATGCTTTTGTAGCATTAGCTCCTACTCCATGCAAAATACTGGACATATTAGTTAGATCTATTCCTTCCTCTTCTAGAGTTTTTAGATATTGAGTTTTATTTCCACCTTCATCAAACCACAGATCATATAAGCCTTTAAATGCTTTTGTAGCATTAGCTCCTACTCCATGCAAAATACTGGACATATTAGTTAGATCTATTCCTTCCTCTTCTAGAGTTTTCAGATATTGAGTTTTATTCCCATCTTCATCAAACCACAGATCATATAAGCCTTTAAATGCTGTTGCAGCATTAGCCCCAGCCCCACTTAAAATACTGGACATATTAGTTAAATTTATTTTTTCTTCTCCTAGAGTTTTTAAATATTGAGTTTTATTCCCATCCTCATCAAACCACAGATCATACAAGCCTTTAAATGCTGTTGCAGCATTAGCCCCAGCCCCACCTAAAATACTGGACATATTAGTTAAATTTATTTTTTCTTCTCCTAGAGTTTTTAAATATTGAGTTTCATTCCCATCTTTATCAAACCATAGATCATGTAAGTCTTTAAATGCCGTAGAAGCTTTAGCTCTTGCTCCACTTAAAATACTAGACGTGCTAGCCAAATTTACTCCTTTTCTTTCTAGAGTTTTTAAATATTGAGTTTTATTTCCTTCTTCATCAAACCACAGATCATATAAGTCTTTAAACGCTGTGGGGGCTTTACCTCTTGCTCTATTCAAAATACTAGATATATTAGCTAGATTTATTCCCTCTTTTTCTAGGGTTTTTAAATATTGAGTTTTGTTTCCCTCTTTATCAAACCATAGACGATATAAGCCTTTAAATGCTGTATGAGCTTTACCTCTCGCTCCGCCTAAGATACTGGACACATTAGTTAAGCTTATTCCTTCTTTTTTCATGACTTTCAGATATTTTTTTCCTTCTCCTTTAATTAAAAAACTTAAGAACTGATTAAATGCAGGTGTTCCTTTTTTACCAACCACACTTTTAGCAAATTTAATTTCTTCATCAATGTTTTTATTTTGAATTTTCTGATAACTAGATCTATTATTTTTTATATCTTCCAAAAGCTTTTCCATTATTCCTTTCGTAATAGGGCCAAATTCATGAGATTCTGACCAACGTAACGCTACTTCATGTAATTTCTCGTAATTATATGGAATATCAGACTTACCTATCTCATTTCTAATAACACTATTCAAATTTTCCCTATTAGGTTGGTTAACTGCAAGTATTAGTTTATCTAAAAATTTCTCTTTTATTTCTATTTCATTATCATCAGAGAGTCTTCCTTTCTCTTCTTCTTTCTGCAAAGAAGGTGGAAGCTTTAATAGACTTAAAAGTTTCTCTCTTGTTGTTCCTTCTTGCACAAATTGATAAAGACCATTCCCATTTATACACGAACAATTTCTTAAAATTTTATATCTTTTTTCTCGAATATCTATACTATCAAATTTTAAAGGATAAGAATCTTTAGATTGCCCTTTTTTTAATTTTTTTTCTTCTGTAAGGTCTAGATCTGCATCAGTATAGATAATAAAATATTTTATATCCTTATCATTTTCTAATTTTTCAATGAAAAGAGTAAAATATTTATTAATAGAAAACGTATTCTTTCTTTCCTGTCTTTTGGAGGGAAATAACTGATCATAACCAATATTACTATCTGCATTATGAGCTTTTACATAAGTAACTCTATCTTTATAATTAATAGTAATATTATTAGATGTATCACGGCTTTTTTCCTCAAAACTTATGGAAAGCATGTTTTTATTCAAGAACATTTCATGCAAGAAGAGTATTAATAAATTGAATTCATATATAACTCCAGATATATAATTCTTAAGTTTTTTATCCTTTTCTGGAGCTGTTAAATCACACAATATTCTTTCTTGTAATGCTATATAATCGTCTTGAACTTTACTATTTTTTTTTATTTCGTTTTTAACGATGTTGTTCAGTTCTTCTCTATTAGGCTGATTAACTGCAAGTACTAATTTATCTAAAAATGCTTTTTTTGTTTCTTTTTCAAACTCTTGAGAAAGTTTTCTCCCTTTTATTGCTTTTCGCATAGCAGGAGAAAATTCTAATTGTCCTAAAAGTTCTTCTCTTGTTGCATCATCCTGCAAAAACTGATAAAAACCACTCCCTTGCGTATTATCATTTGTAAACAAAAAGTCTTTTAAAATGTCACATTCCTCTGTATTTATGCTATCAAATTTAAAAGGATAAAAATTTCTCAACTGTCCTTTTTTTAATTCCTTTTTTTCTGTAAGATCCAAGCCTGAATTAGTATAGACAATAAGATATTCTACATTATTTGATAAACTATCTGATTTAGAGATTAGATGTTTAACAAAACTACCAAAGTAACTATTAATAGAAGAACTTCGTCTTTCTTTAGTAAATAATTTAGCATAGCTAATATCATTATCTATATAATATTCGTCTACATTTTCAATTCGTATATGAATAGACTTCTTTTCGTAACGAAGAACAATATTACTAAACATATCAATTTCAGAATCTTCAAACGCTAATGACAATGAAGGATATTTATGTTCATACGTAGACTTTCTAAGTGAGCAAAGCACTGACAAGTCTAATCGATACATAAGCCCTATCAAATGATGAGGAATGTATTGCTTAGTTTGACAAGTATTATCTAATTCATTCTGTCTAGGTTCATCTTGTAAATCACTAGGAGATTCTAAATCTTCATTATTAGCAACATTTACATCCATGCGCGCCCTTTTTGGTGCTTTATTATCTTTATCCATAACAGAACGCCCACGTTTTCTACTTGTTTTATGATTTTTCTTACCTGGACCCCTTGAATGACTACCTTGTTTATGCGAGGGGTTTTCAATATCTTGTAATGGTGTAGAAATGTAAGATTGAGAAATATTGTTTGAATTTGAACCTACCACATTACCGTAAGCTTCCTCTCTAGAAATCTTCTGCTCGATCTGCGATTGTAATGCTTCTAGCTGTGCGCCCGTCTTGCCTTTGAAAATCTATAACAAATATACCACGTTAATATATGCGTCCGACTTTAACAAAAGCCGGTTTTTTTTATTGCTGAAATAGTCTAAGAACCACCACATTTCAACCAGTCAAATGAAGTCATAGCGAAATAAAAATAATCGATTGATTACATACCTGTGTGACGTCATCGGCCACGCTCTGGTGCACGGTGTCCCGATGTACCGCTTCATGGGGCTCTGGTGCAGCTCTCCGTAGCTTCGCTAGCTCGTCCTGTCAAACAAAAGAGTTAGATTAGCTTTACTTTCAATAAATCTTGATTTGATTCACAACATTCAACTGGTTCTGTATTTTGTTATAAGAGTGAAATTTCCCCTCATGGGCCACCATTATTTGTAGAAATTAAAATTAAATAATTATTTATTTCAGAAATTAAAGAGCACATTTTGGACAATCGTAGTTGTCATCTTGATCCTGAGATAAAAAAATATTAAAAGTGTTAAATTAAAACATATCTTGTCCCAGATGTGGCAGATGTCAGAGTTAGTAAATAAAATATAGGTACTTTGGTATTTGTATGAGGCTCAATATTATTATTTTTACCTGCACAATGGTCTCCACATCCTTCCAGTACCTCTGGTTTTGCTCCTGCTCTAAAGACTTGTACACAGCGATGTCAGCCAACAAGTCTTCGAGGTCCGGAGCTTGGAGTCCGTTGAGGTAGGTGTAGGGCTCGTGCATTTCGAGCGCGTCTACACACTGCTCTGAGCCCACGTACCAAGCGAGTAGGTCGATAGGCTTCGCTGTGGATATAAGATGGGCATTAGTATTAACATAGCGTCAATAATTGTTTTATGTTGCTTCACCTAAAAACTAACTTCCAAATAAACAGCAGTTTAGAAATATCTGATACGAAAAGTTTTTTTTCTAATTATAGTTCGTTTTTTTTAGCATTAGAAAGAACTTGCAAGAAGGTAAGCGATCTTGACATGTCTTTTAGTTGAAAAACGCTTTTTAAAAATCAAAAACTATTACTTATGAAAGCAGAAGAATATAAATGATCGTATTAGATTCATAATTGTTACATATTTGCCGTAACTTATATTTAAAATGTGTTTTTCAATTAAAAGACACATCAAGATTGTTTACCTTATTTCTAATGCTAAAAAAAACGAACTATAGCGAGGGTAACATACTCTGGTACAAGTGAAACGCGTCGTACCACAGTTCTGCCTTCCAAGTTTTGCCTCACTCTCTAATATTCCTGTTAACTATAGAATAAACTTACCTCGTCCATCACGGATGCGGATCTGCGAGCGCAACCTAGCTTGTTGTAAATGGAACGCGTCTTCCTGCCGCGCCCACGAATCAAACTGCGCTGCCTCGCGCGCCCTGGCCGCGGCTGCTGTCTCTGCTTCGCGAGCCGCGCGCTCTGCCTCGCGCTCTAGTCGACGCTGCTTCACCTACAGGGCAGGAATGTGGATGTGAAATATGGACACAACACTTATACGCAAAATTATCTTGGCAATTCTCCTAACTGGTGGCCTGAGCAGGTTACTGAACTCACAGTATTGACAGCCAGAACCACAGAATTAGAAACAACTATCAAGCATGGAATCAACTGGTGACAGAAGCCACCAGTTTTCAAGATAGAATTGACCTTCAGTAATTGGTTATTGTTTAGATGAGTTTTACTAGTACAGATTTTTTTACAAATACTGGGAGTATTTAGTAAATTAGTACATGATTAAAGAAGTGATGGCTTTATTGTAAAAGCCAAAGAGAAAAATACTTAAACACAAAACATGTTTACAAAGTTACTAATATCCCATACATAAACATGCAGGTGCCATTTCATTTCATCTGATCAAAATATCCACTAAATTCAATATTTACCTTTTCCAGCTCAATCTTATTCTCAAGTTGCTTCTGCCGGTTCATAGCTTCAAGCTCATCTCTGCTGACCGCCTTCACACCTTCCTTAGCCAGCTTCTTGGTCCACACGAACGAGTGTGTGAGCGCCGAGTCTCCGAACGGATTGTCTTGGTTGGTGTAGCATTGATACTCGTTGTCCCAGCCCATGCGCTCGCGGCGTTTGCGCTCTTTTTCTTGCTTCTCTTTTAGACGGCGGGCTCTGTGTATATAAAGTTCAGATCATCAAATAATACTTCAGACAAAAAGTAAGGCAATGGCTCTATTTTCTAGTTACTGATATAACCAGATGTCATAAAAAGCAACACAAAAAAAAGAAATTTTCTGTTACACTTAGCACACAGACATAAGAAAAACTAGTAGGTATTGCAACACATAGTGCAATAATAACTCAAGTATGGATTTTTGTGAGTTATCCCAAAAAATGTGAACAAATCGTCGCCGTAGAGCGAAAAGTCACCAAATCGTTCATTGGTCATTTTTGGTTATGAGGGTTTAAAGAAAAAATAATTAAAAAAAAAAATACTGAAATTATCTTAAGGTGGTTCGCCTAGGTTACTCAAAACTTAACTCTCGCTAGATGGCACCACTTTTGCAAAATTTCAGGTTTTATTTTTTTGTGAAATGGTCATGGTATTTGTATACTTAAAAGTATGTTTCGCGCACTCTTTAAATAAATATTGAACAATTAAAGTAAACATTGAATACTTCATTGTGCAAAAACCACCTTTTTAATTCGACGGAGTGTTGCTGTCACGCTTTTTCCTAGTATTACTCACACATGCAAACAGTGTTTCCGTGATCCTTGTAGTAGACAATTTCACACAACGTAAGTATGTTGCATTGCAATAGCGTAACGGTATGTTCGTGGAAATAACTACGTGCAAGAGGATTGGGGTTCAAGACTGGTGCGAGTAGGTAATTTCTTTTTGTTTCTCCTTTGTGTTATCTTACCTTTAAACGAGCAATTATTATATATATGTTACTGTAAAAGCCCGAAGTACGGCAAAACCTAGGATTTACCGGTAAAACCTAGGTTTTACCGATGCCGATCGGTAAAAGCCCGAAATGTTAAATCTTACTAGTTTACTTCGGGCTTTTACCAACACCGATATGGTAAATCCTAGGTCTTACCACGGCAACCGGTAAAGTTTGAATCATGCACTGATTCTTGAGATTATTAGATGAAAAGTAGGTAGGTTTGGATCTCCCGGTTCTGCTGAAGGTGAAAGAGAACTCTACTAGCCTGCATCGTGGCTAGGCACCCAGGTTTAGGTATAGTTAACTTTAAAACCGAATCTGCAGCTGGCCACTTTATTGAGTAATAGAAACGCGTTCCGTATGTGTTTCGCTTTCCAGATGACCAGGGTGCCTAGCCAAGGTGCCAATGGTTTACGCTCCGTAGCGACTGAGGCGCAGCCGTGTCTGTCGCATTAATATGGCAGAGTGATAGAGAGAGGTATTACCCTAACGTTCGCTACGGAGCGAACGACTGGCATCATGGCTAGGCACCCAGATTTAGGTATAGTTAAGATTACCGCCGAATCTGCAGCTGGCCACTGTATTGAGTAATAGAAAAGCGTTCCGTATGTGTTTCGCTTTCCAGATGACCAGGGTGCCTAGCCAAGATGCCAATGGTGTACGCTCCGTAGCGAACGAAGCGCAACCGTGTCTGTCGCATTAATATGACAGAGTGATAGAGAGAGGTATTACCCTAACGTTCGCTACGGAGCGAACGACTGGCATCTTGGCTAGGCACCCAGATTTAGGTATAGTTAAGTTTACCGCCGAATCTGCAACTGGCCACTGTATTGAGTAATAGAAACGCGTTCCGTATGTGTTTCGCTTTCCAGATGACCAGGGTGCCTAGCCAAGGTGCCAATGGTTTACGCTCCGTAGCGACCGAAGCGCAGCCGTGTCTGTCGCATTAACACATTCAACACCAAGAACCCGACTGTCGGGTACACTGTTCGTAGCGACTACGCGCTACATACGGCGAAACCGTGGCTACGCGCTACGAGCGTAACCCGTAGCACTTAGTGGTAATGAATGTGTTAATATGGCAGAGTGATAGAGACAGGTATTACCCTAACGTTCGCTACGGAGCGAACGACTGGCATCTTGGCTAGGCACACAGATTTAAACGCTTTTTAAAAATCAAAAAACTATTACTTATGAAAGCAGAAGAATATAAATGATCGTATTTGATTTATAATTGTTACATATTTGCCGTAACTTATTTTTAAAATGTGTTTTTCAATTAAAAGACACGTCAAGATTGTTTACCTTATTTCTAATGCTAAAAAAAACAAACTATAGTAATAATTGTGTTTTTCATTCATAGACAAAATCCATTATTTTATCCACAGGAAATTTTATATATCTCTTTTTTATTGCAGTGAGGATGTCCTGATTGTAAAAATAAGAGAGATTAGGTAGAGTATAATTTCTAATTTTCTTTGTCAAAAATAAACGAATACGTGTAGCCCATACCATACTTAATCAATCGATTTATGATAATAAGAAAAATTAAATAAAAATAAAAAAACAATACGAAATTTAGATGTAACAAAAATACAAAAAGTTATGTTCCAGCATACAATTGACTGGGGATCGAACCGGGAATCTTCCGTTTGTAAGCAAAAAAGCGACTGTTTACATAACACGCCATGATAGTTCTTAGCTAAGCTGACGAACTTCGGGTACTTATTCTCGCTTAGGTCAATTAAGTACCTGTCAAACGTCAGTGTCAACAAAATTGCACTAAACATGACGGCACTCCAAATTCGCGCCGTGGTCAGCCCGGCAACGTCGGAAATGGTATGGCAACGTCGCCAATGTATCTGTACACGACATTTGTGACACACACATACGTAAAATTGATGAAAATTTAACTATGATTTTTGCATGATTTCTGTATGAAACATTGTTTTCCTGTTAATTTCGCGCAAACGAATATTCGAAGGAAGATAAATGCGGAAATATTTATGTACTAATAGTGTGTAGTTACTTAATGAGCTTTGATTGAATTTTGTATGAAAATCGAACCACCTTAAGATAAAATTGTGGTTTTATATGTGTTTATTCATTGGAAACTGCTATTCTTTGGGCTCAAAATGGATTTATATTATTCACACTAACGATTTAGGAGCTATAGGCGATAATTAATTTTTGCCCTTAAATATTACACCTTAATTATGACTTAGTGATTTTTTGAACGAAGTTATTGATTTTTTGCCCACATTTTAGTGCGTCTAGATTTAACTAAGTAAAGTTAGTCGTATTATGACTGTTGTGATAAAGTGAAAATACGTGTTAGTTAAAACTACTTACTATAATATTTTTTTGGATTCTGTTTAATTTAAGGATCAAATGAAATCACGTCATTTAAAATTATGCGAACACTTTATTAAAACAAATCAAATTAAAATGGACTACAAATCAAATAAAGTTGACCTACAAATCAAATTAAAAGGACTGAACACAGCAGATGCTGGAGCTGACTCATACAAATATTTCTCCTGAAATAAGTCCTCAATCTCCAATGTCTATGTTGCTTCTTTGTCTTCCAGGGTAGCTAAAAAATTCTGAAATAGATGCAACTAATTAGTTACTAAGCCAATTTGCGGTTAAGTTGGATTAGTTACGTTTAAGGGATCATCACGTTAGAACGAGGGCTTAGCGAGTCCAGGCCGTTATCAATGCGCACTGAAGAAAATACCACCCTATTACAATCGCATGTCGTCGGCCTGGACCGTTCTCGGGCCGAACACAGCACGTTACCGTTCTAGCGTGAGTCATCTTTAAACCAGTACGGTTACCATTACCAACGTAATTTACTTTCTATACATCCCGTTTGCACTAATATGCGAGTGCGAGCGAGATGTATAGAAAGTAAATTACGTTCTCGACGGCGTTTATGTCAGTGACAAACTGATGGTAACCGTACTGGACCTCATTTAGCATGATGCGTAATATCAAGTGGTGCATGACATGCTCTTATGTATGCGAAATGATTGTTGATGATCGCTTTAATGATGATGCACCTCAGACTCTCACCTTTAAGTGTTTATTTTATTGTATGCTTCTTTAAAAATTAACAGCTAATATATTTATATATGTATTATGTTCGCGTGCAAAGAGAGTTGAAACGCATGCTAGCGTTACACATCAGCACACAGCTTCCATACGGCTAAAATAGTCGAATTAAGAATAGTGCTTCCGTGGTACATAATGACAATGACATTATTTTTAAATAAAAGGAAGTATATTATAAAAAGTTATCACCGTTTTCAGCACTATGACATAATTCGGTAATCGGTTAGTGATATTGATGATAAAAACACAGGCTTGTTAAACACACAACACAATGCAGGCAACACCAAGTACGGTCACAAAATTTAATTTACAGTACATATGGTGCTACATTACCGCACTAGTGCGATAATAAGCACATTACGTAACTATGTCAAAAATTTGACGGGCCATATTATGTACTGTAAAACGTTATACGATACACGTGCGAAAAGGTAATTCGCAACTCGTGTCGATTTAAAACACTCCCTTCGGTCTTGTTTTAATTTATCGCCACTCGTTTCGCATTTCCTCTTTTCTGCACTTGCAATGCAGCGTAATGTAGGTACTATTCTTCCACACTTCGTACCTTTGTCACAGTGACAAGTTGACAACCAATAATGAAAGCCGCCAGAAATTTCATGTTGTTCTCACTGTGACAAGGTACGAAGTGTGGAAGGAATTAAATTTCGTGACCGTACAATCATCTTAAATACGGATTATTATATTTTAGTAAATAATTGAGTAAACATGTAATGGTTATTGTAGTACGAGTATGTAAAAAAGCATTTTGTTATTAGGCACACACACCCACAAGCTTTAGTAATCACACCGATATAACAAAATTTTACTTGTTTCGTTCCACATAATCCTGTTCCTTTTGGCTTACCCGATACAAGTACTTCTAAACTTGAATCTATGAAATAGCATTTCATTTTATAAACAGTTTTTGATAAAAAAAAATTACAATATAATAACAAACTGACACCAAAAACACTTACCTCGTTATCCAAATCATCTTTCTTTTTTATCAAATCCAAGCGCGTGTCGTACTAAACTTAATCTCGGTACACGCAATTATTATGTAGCAAACAGTAACTACACGTAACTAGCAAGCTACTGTTACACATGCTCTAAAGTATCATGCTAAAAAGCGTGCTATTAGTATGCTCAATACGAGCATGCTTATGAGCAGTTTACATTTGCTAGCAATAGGTATGCTAGTTTTAAGTTTGCTCCTGCATAAGCATGCTCAAAGCAAACACTTCAATACACATGCCATTTTATAGCGTGCTCTCTCGCTCTCTGTCGGTTCAAATAAAGCCATGGACAATCAAACAGCTATCCGTATGGAGCTGAATAAGATCATCCTTTTGCTGGCGATGCAATGCATCCAGAAGCTTATATCAGCTCGACAAAAAAAGAAAAGAAATAGAAAGATTTGGGTCCGTGATTGGATATCTAGCAGACAGGACTTCGGAGCAAGTGCTCAGTTGCTTACAGAAATGCGAATAGAAGATGCTGCGGGTTATAAAAATTATTTGCGGATGCTACCGCATCAATTTGACTTTTTACTCTCTCAAGTTGAAAGCGCTATACAGAAACAAGATACTAGCATGATCAATAAGCAAACCTGTTCACACGCGCTAAAAGCACTCCCCCCTCCCCCTCTCCATCCGCGCTGCAGGTAGCATGACCAAAAATCGCACGACCGTTGATTTTTGAGCAAACTCAAAATGAGCATGCTCATTATTAGCAATGTTTCGACACACATACTACTAAGTAGCAATTGCTCAATAGTGGCATGCTTTCGTGCTAGTAATCAGCATGTGTAACAGTAGCTTCACTGTCGGCTCATGCGCAACTACTTACTGGCAGGTCGACGCGGCGGAGGGAGCCGAAGCGGTCGGTATCGGTGCGGAGGACTGCGGTACTGGGCGAAAAGTCACCAACTTGCGATCGAATTTCAACCAAATCACGTCGACGTACAGTACAGTCTTTATTGTAAAATTAATTAAATATGATTAATTATTGTATTATATATTTTTTTGTAGGGCAAAACTCATTAAAATTGTATAATTAATTATCGCTTTGGTTAAATGATATACATTGCCTTACAACTTTGAATAAAAAATAACTAAATAGAGTTAGTTAATTTTCGCTTTCACACTTTTGACATACCAGGTATTCAAAAAGTAACTAAGTAAATTAAGTGACTTTTTGAATGAGGTTCTTCGTGGTTAAATAGTTTAGTAATACTTAGGGAAAAAATAACTAAAATGACTTAGGTACGCTCCTAAATAAGTTACAAGAAGTTTAAAAATGTATAACGGAATTAGGTATTTTTCGACTAAAATATTGAATCCCAAGTGAGTTTTTAGTTAGTTCTTTAACTTTGTAAAATTGATACTGTGATCTCTATTGCTACCGCAATAAGACTGAAATTTGGAGAAAAAAAATGCGATTTTGATGACATTATTAAGTCAATTTTGGCCATTTTGTGATTTGGTGACTTTTCGCTCTACGGCGACGAAATATACAAATGAATAACATTATGGTAGGGTAAGTGCGTCAGTTAACTGTCCAATGCTTACTGCTTACTGCTAGCCTTTCTCCGCAGACGTTTTGTCTGGTTGCCCTTGGCATAGGCCTCTCCCATATTCCTCCACGCGTCTCTGTCCAGAGCCTGTCTTCTCCACAAGGCTCCAGCCACCTGCCTGAACTCGTCTTCCCATCTCATTTTTTGTCTACCATCATTCCTTTTTCCGTCTTTTGGGTACCATGTTGTGATATCTTTTGACCATTTTTCTCTTTTGTCTCGGAGCATGTGGCCAGTCCACTTCCACTTTAGTTTTTTCATAGTGTGGTTTACGTCGATTATTTTTGTTCTCTTTCTAATGTCCTCCAGTTTTATTCTATCTCTAAGTTTAACCTTCAACATGCTTCTTTCCATACTGTTCTGGCATACTTGGAGAGCTTTCCTTTCCTTGACAGTTAGGGCCCATGTTTGACATCCATATGTAAGGCAAGGAAGGATACAGGTGTTAAATACTTTGGACTTAATATTTGTTGGTATTTGGTGGTCCAATGCAGTGGACAGAAACAGGCACTGGATGGTGTACACTTACCTTTCATGAGTTTTAATTAAATACCTTTTAATTAAATACTCAGAGAAATGAGGATTTAAACAATAAAGAAAAAGCTAAATCCAAAATATATGTACTAAAACTTTACCGTTTCTCCTCTGGAGTCTCATTAGCCTTCTGCAATTCTTTCTGTTTCTTCCTCTCCTCTTTAAGCCTGAGGCGCTCCGCCTCCAGCCGCTGCAGCAGCCTCAGCTCCTCGTCCGTGTCACTACTACTCGACGAGCTGCTGCTCCTATTCTTCTTCTTCTTTTTCTTTTTACTTTTCTTATGTTTACTCTTCTCCCTGCTGGGTGACCTGTGTTTTGATGGCGCGGGTGATCGCGTTCGCGACTTTTTGTGTTCTTTTCGTGAGCGATGGCGCTCCAATGAGAGGCTGCGTGAACGCTCTCGGCGTCTACTCACGTCGTGCCTTGAAGACCTGCAGGAAACAGCAGATTAAAAGCATTAGATTGCAATTAGAACATTGTTTAGAAGTTAACATGTGAATTATTTGATGATGTAGTACTTACATTTGTAGTTATTAATGATCCTTATACGTCTTAATATATTACTTTTAACATGGCCATTACACAAAAAATGTGTATTTCAGAGATTTTAGAAAATATAACGCAGAATACAGCAGCCATGGACTTATAAGATGGACTGCACTGTCACTTTTTTTGCCATACTAAATTGAACTTTATCACCGAGCTAGAAAGACGTTCGTACCAGACTAGAGAAAACGGTCCACTTGAGATAGCAAAGGTGGGTCGCGGTGTTTCACTCGCACGTGTTGCCAATGTTAAAAATATACCATTGTGGTAGTATTCATATCAATATACTACTCAAATTAAATAACTTCTTATATTATTTAAATGCTATATTCAGAGTAAGGTTCTGATAACTTTTAAGAAATTTGTAAATAAGTATGATGTCAATATTATTATCTGATTTAACCAAGCATGTGGACAACAAAAAAAACATTAATTTTGGTGTGGTAGACATTGTAGAAACTTTGAATGTTAATTGGTATCCCTATCGTCATGACATGTTATCAAAACACGTGAATGCAAAATTTCCTAAAAATGGTGAATAAATGTTGCGTTAAAGGTTGTGGGAGTGAAAGAATTTCTAATTGTGGAATATTGTTTCACCAGTGGCCTATTTTATAAAGCTACAAGTTACAATTTACAAGCGGAAGTCTCGTTCTAACACATAGAGTTAGAAAGAGACTTCCGCTTGTAAATTGTAACTTGTAGCTTTATAAAATAGGCCACAGGAAGCCACAATTATTACATTTTGCGATAAGAATACAAGACAACATTGTCAAACTCATTAGGGTGACTATGATGTCGGCACGATGAGAATCAGTGTTACACAATTTTTATTAGGTACTTAAGTAAATTTATATAAATAGGTATGTATTTATTTCGGCATGTTTAAATTGGTGAAATGAGAGCCAATACAGAATAAATAATTGCCAAAATTGAAATCCAAAGTCCATAAACATTACAGACATATACTGGGTCAAGCAAATCTTGTCAGTAGCAAACGGCGGCAAATTTAAAAAATCGCGGGTTAGCAACACTGTGATCGAATAATTCGAAAATCGCGTGTCATCTGTGTTTTATCTGTGGAATGTGGATCGCGAATGACAGCCATCATCTTGTTTGTTTACAATGGTTTACAATGTTTACATTCTGAATCGATTCTATTTCAAGAGATATTTCTGCTGTGTCACCATTAAATACCAATATATTAAATAAGACTGTGCTTAATTAAAGCTAAGGTGCCTACAATGCCTACAGTGCCAACTGAGAAATCTAATAAAATATGAAAATCCAATATGACATCTACCTGCTGAAGCAATGATTTTATTCATACATTCTTGTTTAACGGCATTTTATTTTGAGATCTTCAAATTAGTTAATCATTTTTATCAACATCACACAACACACCGCTTTTAAATTGTCCGTCCATACGTATTAATAACAATTTCAAACATTTTCAATAGAGAATCCGCGAGTGACAATTTGAATTGACGTACGTGACAAGGCGCGCTCAGCGGAAAAAAAAGTTTTGGTTCGATGTACATTGCTGCTTTTCTTAGCGCAATACTACTCTTTGAGTGTTGCCCTACTTTAGTTTGCTTTACATTGCTACTGACAAGATTTGCTTGACGCACTATATTTATGCATTGTTATAATAATAATAAACACATTGATAATAAAAGAAAAATAGAACTTTATCGTAATTTACTGACTTTTGGGACGATACCAGAAACGTTACTGGGAATTTATCCTCTTTGGAAAATTTACTAAGAACGGCACATCACTAATTTCTTTACATTTCACGACTCTTCTCTTTTCGCACAGGTGGCCTAGCACCGTGAACACCGAAGTTCGCAAATTACGGGCATCTTTCTCTTTTACTCCTATAAAGGAGTAATTACAGTAACAGAGAAAGATGCTCGCAATTTGCAAACTTCGATGTCTATGGTCCAGTGACAAGCGTCCTAGTTAAAAACGATAGCAAGCGGGCGTAGCGGACCCACGCGACCCTCAGGCAGTTACGAATTTGCCCTAAAACCGAGTTGGCCCGGGCCTAGGGCGGCCAGATATTTTGGGCGGCAGTCTATATGATGGGTGCTGAGAAAGGGGGGGCGGCTAGAGCTTGCTATGTAGGGCTTGGGGCCTAAGGCGGCAAAGACTGTATGTAATTCCTCCACTGTCCTGAGAGCCTACCCCGTTGCGTCTTTGTCGCACTTGTAAATTCGTACGTAAGTGTGACAGAGAGGCAACACGTCGAACATGGTTCACAGTAGACCCTCTGGTTCTGTCAGCATATTTGTCTCTCTATCTCTCTCACTCATACCTGTGTTCTTGACAGACGTTACGGCGGACCACCTTCCTGACGATCGACCATGTTCGTGGTCCAGTACCTACGCCTACTAGTAACAGCTTTTTTTCTTCACTTGGTCCCTCAATACTGAGGATCGTGACATCATATCCTTCTGTTGAAGACTAGGTTCCTCCATAGGGTTCTCTTCCTCGCCAAGCGCATGGCCTCGTGCAGTTTTAATTGCATAGGTGCCGTAATGTGAACACACCATTTAGAACAACTAAATTAAGTACCTAAGGTTGTGTGAAGCGTTTTACAGAAGAGAAAAAACTATATCCATCCCTTTTTAGGCGAAAAGACAGTATGATTTCTATTACTAATATAACTATGCACGATTAAGAAAAGATCCTGGTCAAACTATATATTTAAATGTTATCCTAATATCCCACATACATAAGACGTATGGTCACCCTAATTAGAAAGAGATACAACGGCCCACCTTGACTATCTCATGTGGACACACTTTTTGGCCAATGTCCGCCATCCAGTTAACTTTCTATGTCCATGACAGCAGCCGAAGCCAAAGAGAATATAACCCAAAGAGCATATAACCCAAGGGCCCAACCTTTTCTGTTCTCTTTCACGACGCAGCAACTAGTATCATTTCTCTCTCCTCGCTCTTTTAAAATGCCGTTTGTCAAAAAAGGACAACCATACTGTTGACAAGGTGGACTTCAAATCAAGTGTTGCCTTTCTTGATGCGCCCAGGCTGTGTATGTGTGCGTAAAAGCGTATATGTGTGCTCTTTTAGGGATGTGAAAAGTCGATTTTAATCATGTTATATATCGATAAACGCTACACAGCGGAACGAATTAGCGATTAATTGAAGCTTCAATATCTTCGTTAAACATAAACATAATTGAAATGCTAATGGATAATTAATATATTATAATATAATAATATAATTCAATTATTGCGGAACACCTATTTTAGGAGGTATTTATGTACTTTAATTAAATATCTGTACTTTTCCTGTACGGTAGACACCGAATCATTGGGTATGCAGACGACCTAGCCCTCCTGGGAGAAAACGAGGCGGATGTCCGTAGGGCTGCTCAGAGCCTAGAGGAAGAGGCAGTGAAGGTTGGCCTACGAATTAGTCAGGAGAAAACTGAGTACCTTCATATGAAGCGATACAGAAATAACTCTATTCGTAGGAAAGATCTCACTATAGGACAAACCTCTTACAAAGGTGTAGAGAAATTTAAATATCTTGGGTGTATCGTCACAGACAGCAATCGGAGGGAAGAGGAGATCCAAACCCGAATTCAGAACGCTCTCCGGTGCACAGCTGCTCTTCACAAAGTGTTGGTGTCCAGGCTAATGACCAGAAAGACGAAACTCCGTATATACAAAACTATAATCAGACCGATCTTGATGTACGGATGCGAAGCCTGGACCCTAACACAAAAAGAGGAATACGCACTGCTGGTGGCTGAACGGAGGATCTACCGGAAGATACTGGGACCCACTCGCGGAGAAGATGGCTCGTGGAGGATACGCAGGAACCAGGAAATCGAAGATCTAGTGGCCGAGCCCAATATAGTAGGAGAAACGAAAGCCTCAAGACTCCGATGGCTCGGGCACGTGGTCCGTATGGGTGAAGATCGAGCGGTTTGGAGAGCGTACTCGGGCCGTCCGGATGGTCGACGACCGGTTGGGCGTCCTAGGTATCGCTGGTGCGATGAGGTCGTGAAAGATCTGAACGAGCTCGGTGCCGTCGATTGGACAGAAACGGCGCTAGACAGAGAAGCATGGCGTTCCTTAGTGTCAGAGGCCAAGATCCACTTCGGGTCGCTGCGCCACGGCAGTAAGTAAGTAAGTACTTTCCCTTGGTTCCCTGCTGGGGCGTGACTATAAAATTGTGATCTGATAACCACAATAAAGAATAAAAGCGTTTTTGGTCATTTTAGGTATCGTTAAGCCTTTGAAGTAAAATTAAAATTGCAAGAAATGTCGATAGTTTATCGATATGACTTTATCGACATGGCTACAGCAACGTGGGCCGCATTGTTAATCGTACACTAAACAAAAGTGGCAACAGTGACAGCTCGCTGAGACACCGTCTATATATATATTATGTCTATGATATAGCCACTACGTTCGAAGCAAAGCATCTGCCATAGACATAATATATATATAGACGGTGTCTCAGCGAGCTGTCACTGTTGCCACTTTTGTTTAGTGTACGATTAACAATGAGGCCCACGTTGCTGTAGCCATGTCGATAAAGTCATATCGATAAACTATCGACATTTCTTGCAATTTTAATTTTACTTCAAAGGCTTAACGATACCTAAAATGACCAAAAACGCTTTTTTTCTTTATTGTGGTTATCAGATCACAATTTTATAGTCACGCCCCAGCAGGGAACCAAGGGAAAGTTCAGATATTTAAATAAAATACATACATACCTCCTAAAATAGGTGTTCCGCAATGATTGAATTATATTATTATATTATAATATATTCATTATCCATTAGCATTTCAATTATGTTTATGTTTAACGAAGATATTGAAGCTTCAATTAATCGCTATTTCGTTCCGCTGTGTAGCGTTTATCGATATATAACATGATTAAAATCGACTTTTCACATCCCTAAAAGAGCACACATATACGCTTTTACGCACACATACACAGCCTGGGCGCATCAAGAAAGGCAACACTTGATTTGAAGTCCACCTTGTCAACAGTATGGTTGTCCTTATTTGACAAACGGCATTTTAAAAGAGCGAGGAGAGAGAAATTATACTAGTTGCTGCGTCGTGAAAGAGAACAGAAAAGGTTGGCCCGGTGCCAAGAACTGTCACCCTATGTCACCCAGTTTATCTGTCAAATCGAAATTTGTTGACGAAAGTCGAAAGCGGAGTGAACGTAATTATTAATTGGAGTAATAACTGGACAATGTTTATTCAGTTTCTACATTAAAATTTACTTCTAATAACTAGCTCCTCGGCCCCATGGTTTGAAGTGTAGGCTCCGTCTTTGGAGTAACCTAATTTGTAACAATCAGTAGTGCAGTGTAACTTTCGAAAATGTCCTTCCTTCGGGGCTCTGAGAACTACGTGTGGTGCACGACTAGCGTGCTAGGTAAAGGCGCAACGGGCGCTGTATTTCAGGGTGTCAACAAGAACAACGGCGAGCCCGTAGCCGTGAAAACCTTTAACCAGCTGAGTCACATGAGGCCTCATGATGTGCAGATGCGGGAATTTGAAGTGCTGAAGAAGGTGAAACATGAGAACATCGTCAAGTTACTCGCTATTGAAGAGGAGCAAGAGGGCCGTGGCAAGGTATATAACTAGTTAATGCTTTAAATTTTGTTCTTGTTGTCATTTCTTTTATCTTTTACTACTACTATCAAATGTTTTCATGTCAAGGTCATTGTCATGGAGCTGTGCACGGGTGGCAGCCTCTTCAACATTCTTGACGACCCGGAAAACACCTACGGCTTACAAGAACATGAGTTCTTACTTGTTTTGGAACACTTGACAGCCGGCATGAAACATTTACGTGACAACAATCTAGTGCATAGAGATTTGAAACCCGGAAATATTATGAAGTTTATCAATGAGGATGGAACTACAACATACAAACTTACAGACTTTGGAGCAGCTAGAGAACTACAAGAAGAAGAACAGTTTGTTTCTCTATATGGCACAGAGGAATACTTACACCCAGATATGTATGAGCGTGCAGTGCTTAGGAAACCAGTGGGGAAGAGTTTTGGGGCCACAGTGGACTTGTGGTCTATTGGGGTGACTTTGTACCATGTGGCGACAGGCCAGCTGCCTTTCAGGCCATATGGGGGTAGGAGAAATAAGGAAACCATGTTTTATATCACTACTAAAAAGGCTTCAGGAGTTATAGCTGTGAGTATATAAAGCCTAAATATTTATACAGGGTGTCCCAGAATTCGACGTCAAGCCGTAAACGGATGATAGACCAAGTCATAACAGTTATCATAAAAATACAAAAAAAAATCCAACTCATGTTCTTTAAAAATTATGGTCACTTTAAAAATTCACTAAAAAATCCACACCCTGTAATTATTCATTCAAGATTACACAATAATAAAAAAAATTAGAATAAATTATGGAATTTGTAGTAACAAGAGTTAAAGAACCATTACAGGGTGTGGATTTTTTAGTGAATTTTTAAAGTGACCATAATTTTAAAAAACATGAGTTGGATTTTTTTTTTGTATTTTTATGAGAACTGTTATGACTTGGTCTATCATCCGTTTACGGCTTGACGTCGAATTCTGGGACACCCTGTATATATAGAGTTACCTCTAGCAATTAAAATGCTAGAGGTATTGAGGTTTAGTATGAATATTAATTCACAATTTCAATCACATATTTTTATTTAAGGGCACACAAACAACAGAAAACGGCCCCATAGATTGGGCCAGAGAGCTCCCATCCCACTGCCAACTAAGTGTTGGTCTCCGCAAACTGGTGACACCATTACTAGCAGGGTTACTGGAAGTGGACCCGCACAGGATATGGACGTTTGAGCGGTTCTTCTCCGAGGTGCAGGCTGCCACCTCCACTACGGCTGTACATGTGTTCCATGTTAACAAGGCTTGCAGTGTTAAGGTATGTTACAGTTTTATGTAAATTAGTTGAAAATTATGACTGTAAAAAAACTTATTTATTTTCTCAATGTTAAATGGGAGAATACATTGAAATGATATATATTTTATCATCATCTGAGAACTATAATGTAATTCAAGCAAGCTAATAGCTAGGTTGATGAATACTCTCAACTAAAGAAACCAGGTCAAACATGTGGTTTTGTGACGTAAAATATTTTCAAATCATCTAAAACACATCCAAAATGAATTTACAGGTTACATATTTTATAAGAATAAATAATCTTGGCTCTGTAAAGAGTACCTGATTTGACTATTGTGTAAATGTAAATAAACTTAAGTACTACTTTTATATAAAACAACAATAGCCTACACTGTTTGTCCTTACAATATAGTATTGAGTTTAGCTGAGTGTGCTTAAACAACAATGCTCTTTGTTGCAACACTCTTTAAGTTACATAATATAATTTTAACACAAAGCATATCATTGTTTTTGTATTAGAACAATGATTTTCCTAAATTATTTGATCAATAATAAGAAAGCTTGTGTTGAGTGTAATAGGTAACACTCAACTAAATAGTTTATTTAGGGAGCAGGCTTACTTATTTGAGTATTTACTCAAAAACTAACTACTTTTCATAAGTTATACATCCTTCACGCCAATATAAATCTTTAGCCTGTTTTGTACTTGAAGTAATTGAAGGATATTAATTATAATAAAGTTTTAAATTCCATTTATACATTGAGGGTTTCAATCCATAAAAACACATATCATCACCCACACTGTGAACTGTACAGTCACCTGCAATAATATGTTACACAACGAAGGCCACAAAAGCATCTAACACGATCTTATTTGTAGAGCCGTAAGAGCGTATTACATATTTTTCTGGCCTCCGAAGAGTAACATATTATTGAAGGTGACTGTACATCGGTGGACCTTATGCCTTTTGTAATAAGGTCCACCGAAGTACAGTTAGGAGTGTTGCTGTTTGTACATAATCCAGTGACCCACATTCATCTCCAACTCTCTAGTTTTCGAGAACGTAAATGAGCATTCATGCATGCTGAATGTGTTTTCATTTACGAGTGTGGTTGTAAACATGAGCATCTAATTTCCCGGGCATGAATCAGCGTCATTATCATTAGATTACGCTTGCATAATTCATGGAGCCCTGTAATATTCCCGCAAAATGCGACCGCATCGACACAGTTATAATTATAACTTGCGACCAGTCATTTAACTAACGTTTAATACTACCAGGGTCCGTGTACCTAACTGTTCCTATGTAATACTATGTATAAATAGTAACTATAATCATAATAACATTGATGACACGACGTTATGAATTAATTAATTTATAAAGTGCTCATGCATTTTTGCTGCTGGGTATCTTGGATGTCTTGGATGCAATATAAGATCTCTATCTCTATCTAGTATTGTATACATATATCGTACTGGCTTTCCAATGAATATGACGGACGTTAGCCACTGTTCCCATGATTTCCAAGAGAATGTTTGACTAATCATTATTTTTTTTAGTTAATACATATTGTATTTTAAACGTTAACACAATGACGGTTTGTTACTGACATTGCTGTTTTTGTACTTGACTATCGGAAGTTTCTGCGCTCGCTATATAAGAGCTGATTAAAAGTAGATAAATGTTCCCAAAGTCGGACCAAAAAAAGTCTGCAGCGGATTTGATAGCCCGCGCAGTGCAAGTGTCATTTATACGTCATAATTTCATAGAAGTTTGACGTTTAAAATAACACTTTCACTGCGTGGGCTATCAAATCCGCTGCAGACTATTCTTGGTCTGACTCTATAAAGTCTCGATACTGCGTAAAGTGTTAGCTGTGGTTGCGCAAGCGGCGCAAAACAATAGCTCACCTTGGCGGAAATTTGAGCGGCCGCGGGTGAAGGCTGATCGAAAGGCTATGGATTATGGATGCCTCGTTTACGGCATTTCGTTTTTTATTTAACTAGGTACTTAGTCATAGTTCAATTCTTTTGTAGAAGAATTCTTATTGATATAACGCTTTTATCGCGACCTGTAGTGTGTTATTTCACTTATTTCATCACCTGTTCATACGGCCACCTTTGCTATCTGTCAGCAGATCAGCTCGATGTCACCATAAGTATTGTATCGCCGAATCGAACGATAGGAAGGGCTAATATTTATATAGCTACCATCAAGACCTTGACCCACACAAACATAGACTCATATATATAATAGATACTATATAAGCTTCTAAACTTTGTGAATTTATCTGTATATTTGCATGCTGTTTTGTGATAGCGATGAAGCTGGAACACTTATGAAGTTATGAACCGAAATTAAGACCTTCAACTAAACTCCTATTCTGCAGATAAATGAATCTGAATCTGTAAGTTTTACAACAGTAAGTAGGTACTCTCTGTATGTGGTGACAAAAACTTCGGGTATTATTGTTTTGAAACCGACACATCGGCGATTCCAACACATATCGAAATACGCAAAATAGTAAACTGTCTAGTCTTAATGAAATTGATAATATTTAATTAGAAATCCGCGATGCGATGGTTATTTTCTCCCTTGCCCGTCAGGTATTCATGAAGCCCGAAGACCGTTTCGAGCAGCTCCAAACCGCGCTCCTCGAGCAATGCGGCGTCGTCGCCGAATCACAAGTTCTACTCTACGCCGACCGTCTGTTACTCAGCGAAGTAGACGAGAACACCCCCGGACGGAGCTACCCCGCCACCACCGCCACTGAACCATTACTGTTGTTTAACAAGAGCTCAACGAGTGTGAGCTTAGCGCCGGAACCTGATGCGCCCAAGTTTCCAGTCTTTCCTAACATCGTTTCTGTTGAAAACGACGCTAGTCAGGCTAAGGTAAGACGTTTACACATATACGGTTATAGACGCATTGTCTGAGAAACTTATCTCGTAGCACCGTAACTATCAGTATTGAGTATCCATTTAATACTTTTTTTTCCGTAGACGGCATGTAGCGTAGGCCACGTGATTAAGCGGCGAGTGGAAGCGCTGGCCGCAGCCTCGCAGCTCTGCGGCGCCGCCGTGGCGCGCTGGGGAGCCCTGCTCGGCGCCCGGCTGGCCGCCGCGGCGCAGCGCACGGACGCGCTCGCCGCCCACGCGCAGAGGCTCCACGATGCGGCGAGAGCGCTCGATCTACTGACGCAGGTACAGAATACTGCCCTACTCACACAGGTGCAAGATACGCACCCTGGACCCCTTGTCGCCCGGTTGATGGTCGCTTCGCAGCGCACGGACTCACTCGCAAATTACGGAGATTACGTCCTTAATTCCTTAATCGCGATTATATGTAAGTTTTGTCAGGGTCGCCATGTAAAGAAAGGAGTTGGAGTCGAGTGCAAGCGAGAAAATATAAAAGATATCTATATTACCGCATTCTATTCAATTTTTAAGACAACAGTGATTTTAGTCATTGAATACATGAGTGTATTTAATAGATTATAGAAACTATTCAAAATTTCATCAACATCCAATTTAAATCATAGCTCAATAGTGGGACCGGATTTTTGCACTAAAAGTTTTGATAATTCTAAAGTTGAAAAAGTGATACTTATCTGATATAGGACACATTTTTAAGCATATATGCTATATATGATGAAAAGTTAGAACGAGCGTTAGATATAAATTAGGTATTTATATATTTTTAGTAATGATTTTTTAATATTGAATTAAAGTGCAATGTTTAAGTTCCATTGTTTATAATATGTATGACGCTTTATAATGTAAAATTATTAGAAATTTTTTTAACGTGCTTCTTTGTCAAACTACAATTAGCTTATTATTTTGTCGATATTGAATTAAAGTTTAATAAATCCACAACAACATATCTAAATTTATAAGTTAATAGGCAAGCTAAAAAGCTAGAAGAATAAGATATATGCTATAGAATTAATATACGTTTTTTGTCCTATAAGATCTAATATTGAATTAGAGTCTGTAAAAATAAGTCTATTACTATAAAATAATATACGCAGCCATATTATGGAAAGTAAGAAATTTCTGTGTGTAGCTTGCATTGTAATAGTAAAATCTAGTTAAAAAGGCGCGAAATTCATACATACGCCGCGCTGGTCCGTCAGTCGCCGGCGCGGCGCTCGAGAGCCTATCATAGCCTACCTATACCTCGCCCCTCGCCCCACCTCCCGCTCAGTAACACTGTCTGTCTTTTCTTATCATTCATTTGTTTGTTTACCGTGCACATATATAAATTAGATGCGGACATTACGTGAAATTAAAATATCTTATTAAGTAAAAATACCTACAGCTGGTCAATCAGATCTTGTCAGTAGAAAGAGGCGGCAAATTTGAAAAATGTAGGTGCGAAGGGATATCGTTCCATAGAAAATTTGAATTTCGCGCCTTTTTTTAGTGACAAGATTTGCTTGACCAGCTATATTTCATTATCTTGACTAATATTGTAATAAAAATGTACAAGATATTCACAACTATTTTTTACTATACATAGTTTGTCAAAGGACTGTCTCATTTCAAACATAGACAGGGAGAATCATCATACTATCTTTGACTTACACTAGTACTAGCACCCAAAAGAAAAGGATGAATATAGTTTTTTGTTTTTATTTACTGACAAATTGGTTTGACCAACTATACCTATTTCTGGTTCCTATTGTCATGTCCTGTCCTATTCAACGTCAATATCATAATATGTATATTATAAACCAACTGATCAATATTACACGGTAGAGTCTGTGCGGAAAGAGAAGAGTCGTGGGATTTGAGGGCGCGCCAGTACTATTTTATGGTTTTTGCTATGCTGACAACACTGGTCACGTGATTATAGTACGACACTAAAGTTCATGATACTTGAATCCCTTTTGTTCCGGTTTTTTACCACGGCTTACTAAACGGAGCCTGGTGGTGGTGTCGGCTCGTCAACTCAATCCTCTGATTTAGCGCAGGCACTAGTTTTCTTTTTAAAACACACTTGTTTTTATGTCTCAGATACTAAAAAGTGACAGTGCGATTGACAAAACTGCTAAAACTAGTTAAGAATCTGCCCAATACAACTGTAATTTTAGTACCAAACAAGATAGAGTCTCATTTTATGCACTGCCTAATCTGCGCAGTCCAACAGTTATTAAAACCGGGTAGATCGGGTAGAAATTGGGCAATAGAACTGTAATTTAATTGGGATATATTTCACCCATTGTAAACTTGACTTGTAATGTATGTGTACATTATTAATAATAAATATGAATATGAATAAAAATAGTGCATAAGTAGGTAGGCCTTATTGGGATATGTCCGGTTCTCTCATCTCACGATATTTTACTTCGCCGAAAAGTCACTGTTAAATATGAAATATAATTTCGTAACTAACAGAACCTACAAACAAAGAAATATTTTATTAGAAAAAGTTTTATGCAGAACCTAGTAAACGAACTTACAAATAAAGAAATATTTTATTAGAAAAAGTTTTATTCTTTGTAATCGAAGTCTGAATTAAAATATTCAATGTCACTTATGTTTGAGCTACCTTCAGAACAACCAGAGACACTCATAGAAATAGAACTATCTTTATCTGAACTGGATGTGCTTGAATCCAGCACGTAGATTACGAATTCTTGCATATCACCTACTTAGCGGTCTTTTATTCGAGATACCGTAGGTACTTTTACACAATCCTGAAAAAGAAATTACATATAAATATGCATAAAATAGCAAGTATCAAGACTATTTGTCAGTTATTTTAAAGATCATGAATGACCTGCATATTTATGAAAATTAATATATTTTGAATGAATATACTTACCGATTATGTACCGGAGACAAGTTACTTAGGGGGCTTATTAAATAGGTAATTATTTAATATTAAATACAACATCAATACCCGCGAATAGCGGAAACACGTTCCGCGACTTTTTGTAAGTCGATAGTCGGCTTTTAGCCGTTTTCTTCCCGCTGACAAAACCGAACAATGTTAAATATAATTTTCCTTGTGGTTTTATGTACGGTTTTATCGTGTTTTGAAAATATTATATACATATAACTTGCGGTTTTTGTTAATAAAAATATACAATGACAGAAGTTTGTTTACTTTTTACAAGACAGGTGTCAAAGGTTTGATTGCCATATAAAATTTAAAATGTTAGTTCCCGTTTCTGCCACGACTCTTCTCTTTCCGCACAGACTCTATACATCCTGAATATACAATAAGGTAAGTGGCCTCACTTACCTTATTGTATATTCCGTGTGGGCCGTATATGCCTATATACAGCCCACCTTAAATTAAAATGGTTTTTTTTAATAAACAGGATATGAAGTATGAAAAACTCACTCAAATAGGTTTCTCATTTATTTAAGTTTCTTCATTATACCAAAATAGTTATAAAAATATCACGATACTCTTGGAAAATATACCTTTTATAAAAGTCCTATTATGGGCCTTATTGAACACTACCAGTGTATTACTTAATCCCGCAAAAAATAATCATTTTGACTGTAGGTAATAACAGATTTTATTGTTTTTAACTTAAGAGTTATACATATACAAATAACAATATTTGATACTTCATAACAGGAGGATTTATTTATAATAAGTGAAAATAATTATTTTGGGTCTTAATAACTAAAGATATAAAAATTGTCTAGTTTACGCGAAAATAGTAGGTAACTAAACATAAATCTTTATTAGTTACAGTAGTCTCATCTTTTAACATCTGGGGGCACGGCAGTGCCCCCGCCAAGACGAGAAAAGCGCAAGGGCACTATCTACCTTTTCTCGAAGCGCTTAGTCGTTTTTTGGAACCCTCATAACTTGGGGTTGGATTATACCAGATAAACAAAGTTCTCGGACTTATTAAGCATATCAATTGCATAGCTCTTATACTTTAGATTTTATTCATATCTAAAAACTTCGATTTCGTCACTGACTCACTCACTTGATGATCATCAATACCGGGTACTTCCTGAAGTCCTCTAAGAAGCTGAAATTTGGTATGTAAGATAGTTTTAGTACACAAACAACAAATAAATTCAAAAAAAAAATTATCCCTAAGGGGATGAAGATGGGGTTTAATTTTGTATGGGAAATCAATAATCGCTGAACCGATTTAGTTGAAATTTGGTATGTAGATAGGTATTGTTATGGGGAAGGATATAGAATAGATTTCAACCTCAAAGTTTACCCTTACGGGGTGAAGGCAGATTTCAACCCCAAAGTTTACCCTTACGGGGTGAAGGGTTATATGGGGAATCAGTAAGAAGTACAGAGCGTGTAACAGATGCTCCCAGATACTTATTTCAGGATTTTTAATAGTAAATCACCCCCAACCCTTTAAATTAGGGGATGGAAGATTGTCATAAACAACTTACAAAAAGAAGTGAAATCCCATCAAAAACATTTTGATGTACAATGTTGCCCAAACGAAACCATAAGGCTCGCACTGTCGCACTGGAAGCTTGGCTCGACAAGAGATCTGACAACTTTTTGACAGTGCGAGTCTTATGGTTTCGTCTTAGCAACAAAATTTACATGAAAATGTGTTTGGTGGGATATTTTTTTACAGTAAAAATATTTATTCGTAACAGTAAGTATTATCTTTTAACATAATTTTTACAGTACATCTGGTGCTACATTACGACCGGTGCTATAATAAGCACGGTAAAACACTCCCTTTGACCGTGTTTTAAAATTCGTCACTCGTTGCAAAATATCTATTTTTCGCAATTCTATCGTAAAAGAAAAGAAAACTAACGAAGAGGTTTTACGCATACGAGGGCCGCACTGAAAGTTTTGCGTAACTTTTGAATAAAATCTTTTATAACCATAATAATACATTTATTGTTTCTCAAAATGTTTCCCTTTACATTCTATGCACATATTCACTCGCTCAGACCATTTTTGGAAGCATGAGGCCCAATCACTTGACTGCATGTTTTCGACGTGGTGATGAAACGTAGTAACTGCCTTATCCGGGGTCTTAAATGTCAAACCCCAAATTAAATCCTTAATTTTGGGAAATAGATAGAAGTCACAGGGTGCAATGTCTGGATTATAATCCGTATAAGAGACATTTTCCACGTTTTCGTAATTAAAAAATGTTTTTGCCTTTATTGCGGTATCGGTGGACGCATTATTATGACGCAGGAGGATGCGGCTTCTCAGTCGTCTCTCGCGGTCTTTTTCAATGACTGCGGGCACACAAATGGTAGTGTACTACTCAGTATTTAACGTTCTTTTATTATTTAAAAGTACGGTACTAAAAAGTCGCGTTTAAAAAAAACAGACGATCAAAATGTTTGGCAACGCTTTTGGCTTGTTGAACTTCTATGGGCCTCCTGTCACCTTCGAAAGACCCATTGACTGGACTAATGCCTTTTTTCCGGATCGTAGCAGTAAATCCAGATTTCATCTCCTCTAACGATGTTATATACAGCATTTGAACTTTCTTGCTTGTACTTACGCAGCATTTCTCGGCACCAGTCAAAAAGTACCTGTTTCTGGACTGAAGTTAATTCGTGAGGAATCCAAAGACAACAAGGCTTCCCGACTTTTAAATATTCTTGTAAAATCTTTTGTATTTGTCTCATACCTATCCCTAATTGTCCTCAAATTTCGTCATAGGTGATTCGTGGGTTTTCTTCAATGAGTCGTCTCACAGTAGCCACGTTTCCTTGAATGATCGCCGTGGACGGTCGACCTTCACGAAAATCATTATCTAGAATAATACTGTCTCTACTAAATTCACCATACCAACGCCTCACGATGCTCAGATGTGGTGCTTCAATCCCAAAAGCAAAGGCAAGCACTACACTCTTGCGGAGTAAGCGAACTTTTAAAATCATAACAAAATCATAGCTCTAAAAATATTTTCGCGTTAAAGCCACGTTCAACGCACTGACTTACTTTGACAAGCCATTAAAAACAAAAGACGATCGATTTGTCGCCAACATTTGTCACATTCCATAATCAAAAGCCTGTATTTTTTTTAAATATACAATTCATAATTTAAATGTTTACCAGTGGCCAGTAGTGCAAAACATTCAGTGTGGCCTATGTAGTAGGAGAGAGGAGGAGTTTGTTAAGAACTATAGACAATAGAAGAGGAAGGATGCTTGGGCACCTGATACGACACGACGAATTTATCAAAAACATCATAGAAGGGAAAGTTGAAGCAAACAGGAAGAGGGGAAGACCAAGGAGAGCGTACATGGATTAAATAAAGGAAAAGATCAAAGTCGTGTCGTATCGGGCTGTCAAAGAGAAGGCGGAGGACCGCCAAACATGGAAATTGCTCCACCGACAAGAGTCATACTCTTAAATATATGATGATGATCGTAAATACCTACCTATGTATTAACAAAAAAAAGTCACTTGTAATTAGTTACTGCCTTTAAAAAGTATAAGTGCCTCAATGTTATTAGACTTTTTGATTCTTTAAAACGTCTTTAGGTCAATAAAGCAAGTGAAAAATTATTAGAGTTAGACCAAGAAAAGTCTGCAGCAATTTTGACAGCCCACGCAGTGCAAGTGTTATTTATAAGTCATAATTTCATAGAAGTTTCTTCAAATCGACCTTATTAATAAGAGATTAAAAATATTGAAAATTATCTTAAAATATTTTAATCTAATATTTAATCTCATACGTTCAATAAGGCCCGGGACTAGACCTTTTTACCTGCACTGACAGTGGGCCTTCTTAGCAACAAGTACAAATTCAGAATAATTGGGAATAATAGGGAGCAACTGCTATTTTTGAATGCTGGGCCTTGTTACCCGCCGGGCCTCATATGCCTGCACCTCACCTACCTTATTTATTTGTTTTACAAGGGGAAAAGTTGTTGATTAACCGCTCGTGCTAATATTGATACCCAAACAAGCGAAACATTTTTTTTTATTAAATAGGAGGCAAACGAGCAGACGGATCATCTGGTGGTTAGCGATTACCGCCGCCCATGGACACCCGCAACACCAGAAGGGTTGCAAGCGCGTTGCCGACCTTTAAGATGGGGGTCTTTGAAGGTTTGAAGGTCGTATCGGACAGTTCATTCCACAGTTTGGCTGTGCGAGGCAGGAAGCACTTTCACAAATTCAAACATTCTAAAATTGAACCACGAGCGTAGTTAGTGGTTCGTAAAGTTGAACCTTGAGCGTAGTGAAGGTTTCAAGGGACGAAGGTTAAATAAAATTTTCACCACATCAGCTCGTAAAGGCCCTCTTGATTGTTCGTAACGGATAAGAAAAGTGGCATTTAATTTGATGCAAATTTTGAGTTGTTACCGTAGGTAAATTGGATAAGTTGTTTGGTAATATTGACTTTAAAATGATAAATATTGAATAACGTCAGTTTGAAATTGATTTTATGATAAAGTAAATATTATCGGAGATGATCGCTCTTAAAAAATATATGTCGCTAGTCATTTATAACCTAAAAGCGCCAAATTACGCAAAATTATATTGAAATGACACCTGTGTATTGAATTTGAAGAATACTTTAACAAGGGTAGTTATCTGTATGACAATGCACCTAAAATAATTTTCAAATGTATCTATTATTTCTATAACTACTTAACACGATAACGAATTCTACGTAAACGAAACCGCGGGCAATCCCTAGTACATAAAGAAATAAATAAGGGAAGGTAAGTTTCCATTAGTGTACTGTGTAAAATAACTATTTACCATTGATAATAATTTTATAAACGCTTTGCGTATTTTTAAGGGCACCGCGCTAACCGCTAGCCCGCGACCGTCGATCGCTGCCTCCTGCCACGGCGCACAGCGCCTTAATATAAGCTCGGAATGCATACTTACGTATCAGTATTTAGTGTCGCCGTGATTTTATATTTCTAATCTTTTGTGTGAGAAGTAAGATCTTTATTATGACCGTGTAATATTAACTCTACAAACTTTAATTCAATATTGGCTATACTGCTTAACGAGAAATCAATATCTAGACAAGCACATTGTCTACATTTCTAACTTTTTACATGTATACTAAGTTGATAGATAATATCGTAATTTTGCAATATCAGCTACTCTAATTCTGTATTTTCATAATAATTCCTGTTTTTACGTTCACCAGAAAGCAGCTGTTCCAGATTTCTAAAAACCGAATAGTGTGAATAAATTAAAGTGTTATTGAATATGTTAAAGTTTTTTGTAACTTTAATTTTATATTTACATAGTTATTTAGCAAAAATTGAAAATTTAAATATGGCCGAACGCTCCACCTAAAATTTTCTAACTTTTTACATGAATGTTATTTAACATGCTTACAATAACATATCAAAAAAGAAAAAACTTTAATGTTATCAAAACCCATTTTTGTTCCACCGCTGGTCTATCAGTGATGTTTTTTTATCATTATTATTATTGATCAGGTGAACAAGCACCACGGTGGCGGCGCCGGCGCCGGCGCGGAGTCGGAGCCGGAGTGGTCGGCGATGGCGGGGCTGCTGGCGCGCGAGGCGGGCGCGCTGCGGGGCGCGGCGGGCGCGCTGGCCGCCAGACACGGCGGCGCCGGCGCGCCCGGCCTGCGCGCCGAGTGGGCCGCCGCCGCGCGCCAGGCGCCCTGCGTGCACGACCAGCGCCTGCACACCCGCGCCAAGACCCTCGTCGAGCGGTGAGTACGAGCCGGAGCCGGAGTGGTCGGCGATGGCGGGGCTGCTGGCGCGCTGGCCGCCAGACACGGCGGCGCCGGCGCGCCCGGCCTGCGCGCCGAGTGGGCCGCCGCCGCGCGCCAGGCGCCCTGCGTGCACGACCAGCGCCTGCACACCCGCGCCAAGACCCTCGTCGAGCGGTGAGTACGAGCCGGAGCCGGAGTGGTCGGCGATGGCGGGGCTGCTGGCGCGCTGGCCGCCAGACACGGCGGCGCCGGCGCGCCCGGCCTGCGCGCCGAGTGGGCCGCCGCCGCGCGCCAGGCGCCCTGCGTGCACGACCAGCGCCTGCACACCCGCGCCAAGACCCTCGTCGAGCGGTGAGTACGAGCCGGAGCCGGAGTGGTCGGCGATGGCGGGGCTGCTGGCGCGCTGGCCGCCAGACACGGCGGCGCCGGCGCGCCCGGCCTGCGCGCCGAGTGGGCCGCCGCCGCGCGCCAGGCGCCCTGCGTGCACGACCAGCGCCTGCACACCCGCGCCAAGACCCTCGTCGAGCGGTGAGTACGAGCCGGAGCCGGAGTGGTCGGCGATGGCGGGGCTGCTGGCGCGCTGGCCGCCAGACACGGCGGCGCCGGCGCGCCCGGCCTGCGCGCCGAGTGGGCCGCCGCCGCGCGCCAGGCGCCCTGCGTGCACGACCAGCGCCTGCACACCCGCGCCAAGACCCTCGTCGAGCGGTGAGTACGAGCCGGAGCCGGAGTGGTCGGCGATGGCGGGGCTGCTGGCGCGCTGGCCGCCAGACACGGCGGCGCCGGCGCGCCCGGCCTGCGCGCCGAGTGGGCCGCCGCCGCGCGCCAGGCGCCCTGCGTGCACGACCAGCGCCTGCACACCCGCGCCAAGACCCTCGTCGAGCGGTGAGTACGAGCCGGAGCCGGAGTGGTCGGCGATGGCGGGGCTGCTGGCGCGCTGGCCGCCAGACACGGCGGCGCCGGCGCGCCCGGCCTGCGCGCCGAGTGGGCCGCCGCCGCGCGCCAGGCGCCCTGCGTGCACGACCAGCGCCTGCACACCCGCGCCAAGACCCTCGTCGAGCGGTGAGTACGAGCCGGAGCCGGAGTGGTCGGCGATGGCGGGGCTGCTGGCGCGCTGGCCGCCAGACACGGCGGCGCCGGCGCGCCCGGCCTGCGCGCCGAGTGGGCCGCCGCCGCGCGCCAGGCGCCCTGCGTGCACGACCAGCGCCTGCACACCCGCGCCAAGACCCTCGTCGAGCGGTGAGTACGAGCCGGAGCCGGAGTGGTCGGCGATGGCGGGGCTGCTGGCGCGCTGGCCGCCAGACACGGCGGCGCCGGCGCGCCCGGCCTGCGCGCCGAGTGGGCCGCCGCCGCGCGCCAGGCGCCCTGCGTGCACGACCAGCGCCTGCACACCCGCGCCAAGACCCTCGTCGAGCGGTGAGTACGAGCCGGAGCCGGAGTGGTCGGCGATGGCGGGGCTGCTGGCGCGCTGGCCGCCAGACACGGCGGCGCCGGCGCGCCCGGCCTGCGCGCCGAGTGGGCCGCCGCCGCGCGCCAGGCGCCCTGCGTGCACGACCAGCGCCTGCACACCCGCGCCAAGACCCTCGTCGAGCGGTGAGTACGAGCCGGAGCCGGAGTGGTCGGCGATGGCGGGGCTGCTGGCGCGCTGGCCGCCAGACACGGCGGCGCCGGCGCGCCCGGCCTGCGCGCCGAGTGGGCCGCCGCCGCGCGCCAGGCGCCCTGCGTGCACGACCAGCGCCTGCACACCCGCGCCAAGACCCTCGTCGAGCGGTGAGTACGAGCCGGAGCCGGAGTGGTCGGCGATGGCGGGGCTGCTGGCGCGCTGGCCGCCAGACACGGCGGCGCCGGCGCGCCCGGCCTGCGCGCCGAGTGGGCCGCCGCCGCGCGCCAGGCGCCCTGCGTGCACGACCAGCGCCTGCACACCCGCGCCAAGACCCTCGTCGAGCGGTGAGTACGAGCCGGAGCCGGAGTGGTCGGCGATGGCGGGGCTGCTGGCGCGCTGGCCGCCAGACACGGCGGCGCCGGCGCGCCCGGCCTGCGCGCCGAGTGGGCCGCCGCCGCGCGCCAGGCGCCCTGCGTGCACGACCAGCGCCTGCACACCCGCGCCAAGACCCTCGTCGAGCGGTGAGTACGAGCCGGAGCCGGAGTGGTCGGCGATGGCGGGGCTGCTGGCGCGCTGGCCGCCAGACACGGCGGCGCCGGCGCGCCCGGCCTGCGCGCCGAGTGGGCCGCCGCCGCGCGCCAGGCGCCCTGCGTGCACGACCAGCGCCTGCACACCCGCGCCAAGACCCTCGTCGAGCGGTGAGTACGAGCCGGAGCCGGAGTGGTCGGCGATGGCGGGGCTGCTGGCGCGCTGGCCGCCAGACACGGCGGCGCCGGCGCGCCCGGCCTGCGCGCCGAGTGGGCCGCCGCCGCGCGCCAGGCGCCCTGCGTGCACGACCAGCGCCTGCACACCCGCGCCAAGACCCTCGTCGAGCGGTGAGTACGAGCCGGAGCCGGAGTGGTCGGCGATGGCGGGGCTGCTGGCGCGCTGGCCGCCAGACACGGCGGCGCCGGCGCGCCCGGCCTGCGCGCCGAGTGGGCCGCCGCCGCGCGCCAGGCGCCCTGCGTGCACGACCAGCGCCTGCACACCCGCGCCAAGACCCTCGTCGAGCGGTGAGTACGAGCCGGAGCCGGAGTGGTCGGCGATGGCGGGGCTGCTGGCGCGCTGGCCGCCAGACACGGCGGCGCCGGCGCGCCCGGCCTGCGCGCCGAGTGGGCCGCCGCCGCGCGCCAGGCGCCCTGCGTGCACGACCAGCGCCTGCACACCCGCGCCAAGACCCTCGTCGAGCGGTGAGTACGAGCCGGAGCCGGAGTGGTCGGCGATGGCGGGGCTGCTGGCGCGCTGGCCGCCAGACACGGCGGCGCCGGCGCGCCCGGCCTGCGCGCCGAGTGGGCCGCCGCCGCGCGCCAGGCGCCCTGCGTGCACGACCAGCGCCTGCACACCCGCGCCAAGACCCTCGTCGAGCGGTGAGTACGAGCCGGAGCCGGAGTGGTCGGCGATGGCGGGGCTGCTGGCGCGCTGGCCGCCAGACACGGCGGCGCCGGCGCGCCCGGCCTGCGCGCCGAGTGGGCCGCCGCCGCGCGCCAGGCGCCCTGCGTGCACGACCAGCGCCTGCACACCCGCGCCAAGACCCTCGTCGAGCGGTGAGTACGAGCCGTGTACGGTGAGTAGGCACATGACGTGTTGGGTATTAGGGTCAACACGTCATGTGACATTTAGGTGACATTTAATAAATAGAAAATATATTTAATAAAATAAACAATAATTCTAAGTACATTTCATAAAGGTCACCTAAATGCCACTCACGTAGGCCACTAGTATATAAGCACCAATTTACTCAATAAAGGAGTTCAGTATTCAGCAGACTTTCATAGTATTATTTGCTACCCGAACGCTCCACATTACATGGCGACCCTGCCAGTGGAACTGCTCAGCAGTTCTGGTATCACCACCTTCCGAATCGTCTAAGTTGCGCCGTCCAGCCATCTAGCCAGCCAGCCAGCCACCCAGTCAACCAGCAAGCCAGCTATCCAGCACCACTAAACACAGCACTAGACCCTGAACAACTATGGAACCGAGCACAGCTTCAGCCCAGTGCAATACGATCACAGTAGCAATAACGGTAAATACTGAAGGACAACCAACGAGAACAGCAAGATGGACAAGGAAGCAGCCACATACCCGCCGTCGATCCCAACCGCCAACCCTGCCAGTACAGCGTACGACTCAGCACACTCAGCAACACCACCAAGCCACGTCAAGGAAGAAGAATAAGGGGCAAGCCACACGCCACATTCAAGAAGACCAGGAGGAAGACTGGACGAAGGTACCAACATCAGACTAAATAGCCTTCTTTACACATTTTTTTTCTTTTCCCTCTATCTAAATTTATCATTAAGTATCTATTAAATCAAATCTATAATCTTAATAATGTATAAACTATTCTTTAAACATGCAGATATTGCAGATACGTCTATGAGCGATATTTCAAATTCTATTAATTTATTAATTATAATTAATTTACGATTACTACTTGATGACGAAAAGCAAAACATGAATATATGTTAAAAAAATATATATTCACCAGTTGACCACAAGTAATTAATTTTAAAGTACATCCGAAAGAGTCCAAGTAATTGCCGAAATATAATAAATTTAAATAATACCTACTTAATATTTAACATAAAAAAAAACCCAGTAAAAAAAAATATATATATATAATTATGTACGTATAGATAACATTAAATATCAAAAACTTGTTAAACTAAAACAATTAATAACGCAAAAACATTTTCTGATATCCATCAATAATTTCAACCAGTGCATCATTCGTTAATTAAAACAAATAAACAAAAATTTAAACAAACAATACACATATAACGCGTCGCATGGTTAACTCAAAAAACTTTACACAATCAGCAACATTAAATATCAAACACGGGGGTGCATTCCATTATTCCCATCTTTGCAATTAACGTATATTATATATTTTAAAGACTATAAAAGAAATATAAAAAAAAACACCCGTTACTAACAATAACACTAACATTAACATCATAATATCATTATTTAGCTTCGTTAAAAACAAAACAAAAAAAAAACCTAACAGTAACTTTGACTAACTGACAAACAC
Source organism: Cydia fagiglandana (assembly GCF_963556715.1). NCBI lineage: Eukaryota > Metazoa > Arthropoda > Insecta > Lepidoptera > Tortricidae > Cydia > Cydia fagiglandana. The sequence continues at coordinate 18,459,159 of NC_085947.1, read as the reverse complement.
TAGAATCTACTATTCCACACATTAAACAACATCACTTATGGTCTATTCAAATTATTATCCAATTTAACGTTCAAAAATTTAGCTTTCACACCATTTGGTTTTCAGTAGGTAACATATTTAATACATTTTTGCAAATGCCCTCTTAAAAAATTAAAAAAAAAAAACCTAATCAAATCATTTCACTATTGCAATTTTATTAACCAAACAAACTTTTATTGGTAAAATAGAAGTATTTTACATGTCAACAATTTATTCCTAAATACAAAACACATTAATATTTTATACATGAAAACATTGCTTACACAGAATATCATTATTATATTAGGACTAATAATTTCAACTTATAATAATTTCAATATATTATAAAAAATTCATATATTTAAATAATTTTATTTTATATATTTTAATACCTTTAATGCGATTTATAATCTATTTCTTTTTAAATTATTATTACTATCCACTCAATTTAAAAATTTGACATCATTTTTTTTTTAATTAACAGTATAGCTTATTACTATGACATGTCATGGTTATCGTCAATCAAAATGTATAGCCAATCTGAGTAATTTTTTTTTCCTAAAGTAAATAAATAACATTCTTACATTAACTTACATTTATATATCAATATTATTCAAGCCACGAATCTACTACTTAACTAATTAATTATTGCATAAAAATAAGAAAATACCATCGGCCACTCACCACTCTCATATCCTTATAATATTCAAATATAAAGAATAATACAAAAATTAAATTAGATCATTAATATTCACATCTAAATAATTGCCAATAACAACAAAACATACAAAGTAACACATAACAACACTAAATACTAATCTATTTAAAAATACGATTAATGGAATGCACCAGCCTTGTGAAGGCCGCGTCACGCGTACTCGTCATACGTCACCCAATACGGATGCAACACATGCTATGTCATCTTAAATTTCGAGTACATAAATTAAGGAAAAAAAGAAAGCAATAAACAGTTCATACATTTGACGCATTATTAGAGTTTTAAACTAAAAAATTATTCACAACATATGATATAAAAATTAAGGCATCAATTAGGTAATACGAGTAGGTATAAAATAAATATAATGAAAGACAAATAAACAAAATAAAAGGGAAGGAAAAATCTAAACATCACATTGAAAGAGCTAAATCAGATAAGTGTTGCAACCAACAATTAGCCTGATCAACTAAAAGTTATTGTGACTCTTATATGCTTTAAGTTTTCAAAGTGATGATTTCCTTTCAAAACGGGGTAGCTCGTGGAAATAAATAATGTAAGCAAGGTACACCAGGATACAATACAACCAGGCAATAACCCTTGAAACCTAAACAATTCGAGCGAGCTCTCAATTGCAGCGGTCCTTGGGCACACGGAAAGGTTTTTTGTTGTTCCGATGTGTGAAAACAACTGTCTGGCAATGCATATTACGCGTAATATGTATCAGCGCGCTATAATAAATAATAAATTTTTGTATCCTCAATAAATATGTTGTATGTAAAAAAGGTCGGCCGACCGAGAGCGCTATTGAAAGGCGCTGTGTACTTTTTAAAAGACAGGTGACAGGTATCACAAAGTCAGCTTACATTATTAGGTCACAATGCAGACATTACAAAATGGCTCATTGGCGATCAATTCCTACAAAAATAAACAAATTTTCCACAAATCACGAGCAAACTAAATTCTAAAAAAAAAATAAAAAGATAATAATAAATGAAAACCCCAGGGAAAATAATAGACACTATAACACAGAAAAACATTTTTTTTTACAAGCACTGAATCCTTGAGACATCATGATACGGTCGAGTTACCTAGCATGAAGGTCCTTGGACACATAGTATGTTTATTAATATAGACATGTGTTAAAAACAGCCTGTAAAAAAATATATATATATACCTATATACATACAAATATCAAATACAGCATTATACTAAATAAATAAATAAAATCAACTATCAATCATAAATCAAATCATAAATCATAAATCAAAATAGAAAAGAAAATAATTAATTAATACAATAGATGATATACTAAATATATTTATGAATAAAACTAAATTAAGACAAATAACATTAATTATAAAAAAAAACGTAATACCAACATTAAATAAATACCTACAATTGATAATACAGTGATAATAATAAACAAATCAATTAAAAAAAAAACGAACTTAATTAAAATAAGTTAAATTAATGCAAAAAAATCATACGTGTAAAATATAAATACAATACAAATACACTTTGTATTGTGTCCATAATATGTATAATAATAAGTTAATGACCAGTTTACTTGTCAAAGAGAATTCTCAAAGATACCTAACAACCTATTTGCCATACCTACAATAGGTCAATGTATAAAAAAAAAACAAACAAACATAAAATAAATAAAATAATACAAATAATAAAATAATAAAGTATTATATTATACTACAATACGAGTTTTTCGTCATCAATGTAGAAAAATCATTTTTAACCACATAGTCATTAATGTTATTATTACCCAATGTATAAAAGAGCCATATACTATTATTTAAAATCAGTGAACAAATATTAGCATTAAGTAAGAACAGATTGTAAAAAAAAAAAAACCCCCAGTCATACAGCACTAAAATAAAACAACACACATATTAATGCAACCATTCCATAGTCAATGACATATTATAAAAATTATATATCAAATTCTCAAATTATTATATTTTTCGGCATCTAAAAATATCAATTTACACTAAACCGTAATTTTATATAACAAATAAGACCCAATTTATAATTTTAACCCTTATTCCATAGAACTTAAGTATAGATCGCAAAAGTCCCAGGAGGACGCTAGACATAATTTAATTAAGACAAAACAAGTTAAAAAATAAAAATATACAAAAAACAAAAAAAATATATAAAAAAAAACATTCATGTAACTATAACGTAGGAGACTTAATATTAAAAAAAAAAGGAAGATAGAGATAACATGGACCCAGTATACACGGAACCCTACACAGTAGCACAACACCAAGGTCAAACATTAAAATTATTAGTATCAGGAAAAGAAAACATTGCACACCAAAACAGAACAAAGCACTATTACCATTAAAACTCACCTCTTCGGCACACCAGACACGAGAAACACATACACACACAAACACACAAGTCAAATTCAAACGTAATTGCAAGTTCCATGATCGACACAAATCCGCGAAGTAAGCGACAGAACTGATCTAATAATCTAACAATCCACATTTCTTATTTTACAAAATGCAATTTAAAACCGATCACATTTAAACTTACCAAGCCGACAGAATCCATAAAAGGATCTCCATCTTCCTTATTAGAACATAAGAAAGCAAGCAACGCATTGTTTACAGTATTATATCTAATGTCACATAGGAATAATTGTAAGACACATACTAAATGTCAATACCGCACTTTTAGCTATAAGATAAATATAGTCATGTAACCTTTTAGGATAATTAATAGCAGAATAAGCAAAATAATAAACAACGACACCAAGGTGTTTATTGTAATTAAATAGCAAAGTAGAAATACGTAACGGGAAGTGAAAAGCAAGTATTGTAATTACATTTAGAATATAGAGTAGATAATTTTAAAACCTATTAATCTGTCATATGTTAACCAATTTTTTATTTTTTATTTATTATATGTTAAGTGAAATATTTCCAACATTGTAAACCTTTAATTGTTTAAACCGTAATTTATCTTTAATCAACTTATTAAAATGATCCGTTAAATTATTTTATTTAACAATAGATACCTAATTAAAATCATATTCTAATTAATATTTAAAATAACCTTGCTTGTTTCTTTTTTTTAAAGGTAGCTTTAGTGTCTTTATTTGTATGTGCATATACGTTTTGTTTTAGATTGTAAGGTTGGCATGTATTGGAATATTTTGAAATTAATGTCTTAGATTAAGTTATTATGTACACTGAAATTACGACAAAAATATATTGTAACCTATTTTTGTCTCAAAAAAAAACGGGGAAGGTGTACGGTGAGTAGGCACATGACGTGTTGGGTATTAGGGTCAACACGTCATGTGACATTTAGGTGACATTTAATAAATAGAAAATATATTTAATAAAATAAACAATAATTCTAAGTACATTTCATAAAGGTCACCTAAATGCCACTCACGTAGGCCACTAGTATATAAGCACCAATTTACTCAATAAAGGAGTTCAGTATTCAGCAGACTTTCATAGTATTATTTGCTACCCGAACGCTCCACATTACAGCCGGAGCCGGAGTGGTCGGCGATGGCGGGGCTGCTGGCGCGCTGGCCGCCAGACACGGCGGCGCCGGCGCGCCCGGCCTGCGCGCCGAGTGGGCCGCCGCCGCGCGCCAGGCGCCCTGCGTGCACGACCAGCGCCTGCACACCCGCGCCAAGACCCTCGTCGAGCGGTGAGTACGAGCCGGAGCCGGAGTGGTCGGCGATGGCGGGGCTGCTGGCGCGCTGGCCGCCAGACACGGCGGCGCCGGCGCGCCCGGCCTGCGCGCCGAGTGGGCCGCCGCCGCGCGCCAGGCGCCCTGCGTGCACGACCAGCGCCTGCACACCCGCGCCAAGACCCTCGTCGAGCGGTGAGTACGAGCCGGAGCCGGAGTGGTCGGCGATGGCGGGGCTGCTGGCGCGCTGGCCGCCAGACACGGCGGCGCCGGCGCGCCCGGCCTGCGCGCCGAGTGGGCCGCCGCCGCGCGCCAGGCGCCCTGCGTGCACGACCAGCGCCTGCACACCCGCGCCAAGACCCTCGTCGAGCGGTGAGTACGAGCCGGAGCCGGAGTGGTCGGCGATGGTGGGGCTGCTGGCGCGCTGGCCGCCAGACACGGCGGCGCCGGCGCGCCCGGCCTGCGCGCCGAGTGGGCCGCCGCCGCGCGCCAGGCGCCCTGCGTGCACGACCAGCGCCTGCACACCCGCGCCAAGACCCTCGTCGAGCGGTGAGTACGAGCCGGAGCCGGAGTGGTCGGCGATGGCGGGGCTGCTGGCGCGCTGGCCGCCAGACACGGCGGCGCCGGCGCGCCCGGCCTGCGCGCCGAGTGGGCCGCCGCCGCGCGCCAGGCGCCCTGCGTGCACGACCAGCGCCTGCACACCCGCGCCAAGACCCTCGTCGAGCGGTGAGTACGAGCCGGAGCCGGAGTGGTCGGCGATGGCGGGGCTGCTGGCGCGCTGGCCGCCAGACACGGCGGCGCCGGCGCGCCCGGCCTGCGCGCCGAGTGGGCCGCCGCCGCGCGCCAGGCGCCCTGCGTGCACGACCAGCGCCTGCACACCCGCGCCAAGACCCTCGTCGAGCGGTGAGTACGAGCCGGAGCCGGAGTGGTCGGCGATGGCGGGGCTGCTGGCGCGCTGGCCGCCAGACACGGCGGCGCCGGCGCGCCCGGCCTGCGCGCCGAGTGGGCCGCCGCCGCGCGCCAGGCGCCCTGCGTGCACGACCAGCGCCTGCACACCCGCGCCAAGACCCTCGTCGAGCGGTGAGTACGAGCCGGAGCCGGAGTGGTCGGCGATGGCGGGGCTGCTGGCGCGCTGGCCGCCAGACACGGCGGCGCCGGCGCGCCCGGCCTGCGCGCCGAGTGGGCCGCCGCCGCGCGCCAGGCGCCCTGCGTGCACGACCAGCGCCTGCACACCCGCGCCAAGACCCTCGTCGAGCGGTGAGTACGAGCCGGAGCCGGAGTGGTCGGCGATGGCGGGGCTGCTGGCGCGCTGGCCGCCAGACACGGCGGCGCCGGCGCGCCCGGCCTGCGCGCCGAGTGGGCCGCCGCCGCGCGCCAGGCGCCCTGCGTGCACGACCAGCGCCTGCACACCCGCGCCAAGACCCTCGTCGAGCGGTGAGTACGAGCCGGAGCCGGAGTGGTCGGCGATGGCGGGGCTGCTGGCGCGCTGGCCGCCAGACACGGCGGCGCCGGCGCGCCCGGCCTGCGCGCCGAGTGGGCCGCCGCCGCGCGCCAGGCGCCCTGCGTGCACGACCAGCGCCTGCACACCCGCGCCAAGACCCTCGTCGAGCGGTGAGTACGAGCCGGAGCCGGAGTGGTCGGCGATGGCGGGGCTGCTGGCGCGCTGGCCGCCAGACACGGCGGCGCCGGCGCGCCCGGCCTGCGCGCCGAGTGGGCCGCCGCCGCGCGCCAGGCGCCCTGCGTGCACGACCAGCGCCTGCACACCCGCGCCAAGACCCTCGTCGAGCGGTGAGTACGAGCCGGAGCCGGAGTGGTCGGCGATGGCGGGGCTGCTGGCGCGCTGGCCGCCAGACACGGCGGCGCCGGCGCGCCCGGCCTGCGCGCCGAGTGGGCCGCCGCCGCGCGCCAGGCGCCCTGCGTGCACGACCAGCGCCTGCACACCCGCGCCAAGACCCTCGTCGAGCGGTGAGTACGAGCCGGAGCCGGAGTGGTCGGCGATGGCGGGGCTGCTGGCGCGCTGGCCGCCAGACACGGCGGCGCCGGCGCGCCCGGCCTGCGCGCCGAGTGGGCCGCCGCCGCGCGCCAGGCGCCCTGCGTGCACGACCAGCGCCTGCACACCCGCGCCAAGACCCTCGTCGAGCGGTGAGTACGAGCCGGAGCCGGAGTGGTCGGCGATGGTGGGGCTGCTGGCGCGCTGGCCGCCAGACACGGCGGCGCCGGCGCGCCCGGCCTGCGCGCCGAGTGGGCCGCCGCCGCGCGCCAGGCGCCCTGCGTGCACGACCAGCGCCTGCACACCCGCGCCAAGACCCTCGTCGAGCGGTGAGTACGAGCCGGAGCCGGAGTGGTCGGCGATGGCGGGGCTGCTGGCGCGCTGGCCGCCAGACACGGCGGCGCCGGCGCGCCCGGCCTGCGCGCCGAGTGGGCCGCCGCCGCGCGCCAGGCGCCCTGCGTGCACGACCAGCGCCTGCACACCCGCGCCAAGACCCTCGTCGAGCGGTGAGTACGAGCCGGAGCCGGAGTGGTCGGCGATGGCGGGGCTGCTGGCGCGCTGGCCGCCAGACACGGCGGCGCCGGCGCGCCCGGCCTGCGCGCCGAGTGGGCCGCCGCCGCGCGCCAGGCGCCCTGCGTGCACGACCAGCGCCTGCACACCCGCGCCAAGACCCTCGTCGAGCGGTGAGTACGAGCCGGAGCCGGAGTGGTCGGCGATGGCGGGGCTGCTGGCGCGCTGGCCGCCAGACACGGCGGCGCCGGCGCGCCCGGCCTGCGCGCCGAGTGGGCCGCCGCCGCGCGCCAGGCGCCCTGCGTGCACGACCAGCGCCTGCACACCCGCGCCAAGACCCTCGTCGAGCGGTGAGTACGAGCCGAAGCCGGAGTGGTCGGCGATGGCGGGGCTGCTGGCGCGCTGGCCGCCAGACACGGCGGCGCCGGCGCGCCCGGCCTGCGCGCCGAGTGGGCCGCCGCCGCGCGCCAGGCGCCCTGCGTGCACGACCAGCGCCTGCACACCCGCGCCAAGACCCTCGTCGAGCGGTGAGTACGAGCCGGAGCCGGAGTGGTCGGCGATGGCGGGGCTGCTGGCGCGCTGGCCGCCAGACACGGCGGCGCCGGCGCGCCCGGCCTGCGCGCCGAGTGGGCCGCCGCCGCGCGCCAGGCGCCCTGCGTGCACGACCAGCGCCTGCACACCCGCGCCAAGACCCTCGTCGAGCGGTGAGTACGAGCCGGAGCCGGAGTGGTCGGCGATGGCGGGGCTGCTGGCGCGCTGGCCGCCAGACACGGCGGCGCCGGCGCGCCCGGCCTGCGCGCCGAGTGGGCCGCCGCCGCGCGCCAGGCGCCCTGCGTGCACGACCAGCGCCTGCACACCCGCGCCAAGACCCTCGTCGAGCGGTGAGTACGAGCCGGAGCCGGAGTGGTCGGCGATGGCGGGGCTGCTGGCGCGCTGGCCGCCAGACACGGCGGCGCCGGCGCGCCCGGCCTGCGCGCCGAGTGGGCCGCCGCCGCGCGCCAGGCGCCCTGCGTGCACGACCAGCGCCTGCACACCCGCGCCAAGACCCTCGTCGAGCGGTGAGTACGAGCCGGAGCCGGAGTGGTCGGCGATGGCGGGGCTGCTGGCGCGCTGGCCGCCAGACACGGCGGCGCCGGCGCGCCCGGCCTGCGCGCCGAGTGGGCCGCCGCCGCGCGCCAGGCGCCCTGCGTGAAATATCAATATTGAATAAAGTATGTGTGTTACAGATTACGTGAGTCTTGGCAGCACCTGGTGCGCGACCGCGCCACGCGCGCGCTCACGTACAACGACGAGCAGTTCCACGTGCTGGAGCGCATCACCGTGGCCGAGGCGGGGCGCCGCGTGCGCGCGCTGCTGCAGCGCGCGGCGCCCATGGCGCGCGCCAGGGCCGACGCGCTGCACGACTGGTACCAGGTCAGTTGCAGCTCGTGTTTCAACTACTTTGAACACTTGAGTTCTTTTTTCTTTCAAAAAACGTATTTTTTACTACGTACCTAAGTTAGGCCGGTTCTTGCCAACTATTTACCATCTTGCATAGTTAGGGCTCCCCCTACATCTAGCGTCTTTCGAGCGTCGGCGTCTACTACTCTATGGCCGCTGCTCGACGCAACGTCGACGCAACTGCGCAGCGACGTCATTTTCCATAGCGCTGACCAGACGCCGACGCTCGAAAGACGCTAGATGTGGGGGGCCCTTACTTGTACCAAAGAGGATTTGAAGTAGAGAGTTACTGTCATGGTAATTTATGTAGCTACAGTTCATTTACTGCCATCTTTCGACAGAAGATTAACACTGTTTGAATACCATTTGACTTTGATTCTTATTCTTTAACTGATATGTGTTAACTTTTTAAATATTAATATTCACGCCATCTATTAACTTAACACATATCAGTGAAAGAATAAGGATCAAAGTCAAATGGCGTTCTAACAGTTTTATGTTCTGTCGAAAGATGGCAGTAAATTTACAGTGGCTACATAATTTACTTTGACAATCTGTCTCTATAGACTTTATTCTCTTTGCTGGTACTGTTTTAAAGTCGATTGTCGAATTGTCTTCAGGTGGCGCAAACAGTGTGGCTTCAAACGTGCATATTGGACAAGGACGCGAGCGGCGCGGAGCTGAAGCTGTTGGCGTTGGCCGCCAGACTACAAGACGCCGAGCTAAGAGCTCGTGTACAATTACAAGACCATGTATGTATACCTGTATAACCTTTTGTACGAAGAATAATACTGATAGGCCATTTTTGTGTGATTTTCCAACATTTAAAAAGGATTCATTTTGCCTATCTTGTAAACCACCACTCTTTTGTGTTCGTTTGTGTTTTATGGCATATTTAATTTTAAATAATTTTAATCTTTTCATTAAACTGTTTTTTTCTGTGCCAGTAGAGATCAAAGTACTCATATGTAGCTAAAATGTCCTATACAAATAACACACCGCCGTTTACACATAAAATAAATAATGACTGTCGAACTTTTCAGCTAAACAACAAAGTAGCGGATCCTCCCTCGGACAAAGCCAAAGAGGCGGCGCTCGGGCGCGGCGGCGTGTCGGCGGCCGGCGCCGGCGTGCGCGCGCTGCTGCTGGCGCACGACGACCTCGCCGCCGCCGCCGCCGGCAACGCCGCGCTCGTCGCCCGCCTCGCCGCGCTCGCCGCCGACCTGCAGCCTTAGCGCCGTCCCGAGTTCCGGCACGGTGCCCGGTGCCCGGTCCGGTGACGATAATACGGCCCACAATCGTGTGCGACATCGCAACTTTACTCTAGACCAAAGTGACGAATGTAAAATCAGAGACGGTCAAAGTCAGCGCGTGGTTAGTGAATCCGGTGTGCGATACGGTCGCGAGCCCGTAGTTGAGCGGAGTGATGACAAATGTCACGGCCCGGACGGTGAACTTTGCGAGAATAGTGCAGAGTGCAATGGGAATTATGATGATAAACTTGAGTGTGAACAGTGTAGTGAAAGTGATAGTAAAAAACTTCAGGACCGATTTAATTATGCAATAGAGTGTAATGGAAACGATAATTCTAAACTCTCTGAATGCAATGGTAACTATGCTAGTGAAACAGACAGTGAAACGACTACAGACAGTTTGAGTGACAGCGAGACTCCGTCTGTGACATCGGGTGTTGGGACGGTGATCCATGGGTCGGTGAGCTCCAGGGATGTGACCTCGCTGGATGAGGAGGTCAAGGAGAAGAGCCGAAAGTCGGCTTGTGTTGTTACATAGAAGAAATTAAAATACTATTAGAACTTGCCATTTTAATACATATTGGCAAAAATTACTGACGATATAAGGTCAGTCTTGAAAGTTGGTACATAAAGTAAACCAACTTGAATGTGAAATGCTAGGTCAAATATTCAAAACCCTTACAGGAAGATTGATCTGCATTTTTTTTATTAAAGGTTGTTTACAGTACGGTGCAACCGACACTAAACATGCCAACACAAGTGTTTTCAGATGAAAAATATTTAATATTTTAAAAAGATTTGAAACTATTTTTTTATGAATTATAAAAAATCGAATCAAATATTATATTTAAGTAATAAAGATCTCTTGATACATCCTTCCAAATAGTTCCAAGAAGTTTAAACTTCCATTTATTAATTATTCGAACTGAGAATAGATCTCAATCATGTATTTATGCTAGGTAGCAAAAGAGTATGAAGATATTTTAGACACTATCCAAAAAGCAATAAGTATATTAAGCACATTGTAGAATTTACAAACCAATAAAGTATAGTTTAAGGCCAGGATGCCAAAATCACCTCAATTTAATTAATTTATTGCACTAACTATTTTGTAAAAAGACATGTAGTGTAATAAGTAGGAAGATTTACTTAACTTGCCCCCATTCATAAAACTTTACAAGGCTCTTTTAGTTAATTCATGTTTTATCCCTATTAGTTGTGTTTGCTCAGAGCAAAAAAAGGTCAACCACGGCGTTGCATGAACAAGAGATTTCCTTTAGCGGGATTGGTCCTTAGGACCCATGGAAAGATTTTCTAAAACTCGCTTGCCTCGCCCGGGACTCGAACAGACTAAAAATTCCAATAAATAAAAACTCGCAATTTATTAATGTTAATGATAACATTTCTCCAAAAAACATTAGGTCTTAACACTCGTCTGTCGTACAAAATATCCATAAAATCTAATATTTAGTACTCAAGATTTTTTTAGACAAGCCAAATAGAAGAAAAAAAGAAAAATTCTTTGAATGCAGTTTTGTTTCTTTTTAAAAATAAAGGAATGTCTCCTTTAAGTAAAATGAGCCAGCTTAAGGATTTAAGGTAGTTTCTCTCCAGGGCTTATCTTTCCACACTGTATATTTGCAATGGTGCACGAGTAACATTTCGGTAATATTTTTTTTTAATTTTTATTATATAAATGTGAGTATTTCTATATTGAATTATCATAAGAAAATGGTTTATTGTAAAAAAATATTTTAATGTAAATAGTAGTACTTATACAATAAGTAAATAAATGAATTATTATAAAGATTCTAGTTTGAATAATAAAACACAATGTGGAATGTACACATAATATATTTCTGTTTTAAATAACAGTAATAAAATAATTTATTGAGTAACCTAAGCTTAGGTACATTCAGCCGTTGGCTTCATTACGCTTTTCCTATAATTATAAAACACATTCCGACAGGGAATTGTCCTCTTTTATAAACATTTATGAATTGTGTACGGGTGATCAACCATATCTACTAGTGCATTATTCATTTTTTTTTCACAAATATCACCTCAGGTACGTAACTAAAAACAGAAACTGAAGAGGCCAAAACCCATGTCATTGAAACATAATACAAAAAGTACGAATTCATTTCATAATCACGGTATCATCACAAAATCATGAAAATAAATAGATCATTGATTTCCACAGAAAAATCGATAAACAACGTTTTGTTCTTATTGTATAATGCCAGTCATTGATTCAATAATAATTACTTAAATATGCTCAATTCGAAAATTAAGCTAGTACACTAAAATAAGGTGACTAAAATTTCGGTTTGACCCTTTAGTAGTAAGACAACAAATATGTAGTTTACCTAAAATTAAATCTTTACTAAATACAAGCACCGCCTTTAGCCGACCATCGGTGGACCTTATGTTGTTGCAATAAGGTTTACGAATTGTCAGGTGCAGGCAATATCTTGGTATTGTATAAGGTTAAACTACAAAATACCTACTAGTATTATTATCATAAGAATGAATCCGAACGATCTAAGCATCTTTATTAAGCTGCTATGTATGTACGTACATATGTACGTTTTCATCACTGCAATGTAAAGCATTTTTTACATCGTAAAAGCATCGTTGTAGCATTTTAATGGCGCCTACGTAACCTAGAAATACATTTTGCCCGAAACGCCGGAAACAGAATAGAGTCGGCGTGACCGTCTAACAATATGTTCAATTTACAAAAAGAAAACTTGATAGTCTTGTCGTAATTTTATAGCATCTACTTTTTATTTAGTAAACAAACTGATCTGTCTAATTTGATTTGAATTAGGTATAACTACTTAACCTCGTAACGTTTTGAAGCGCCCATGATTCGAAAAGATTTTATATCAAAATGCACTATTAAATGCGTCAATTTAAATGAATGACATAGGTACTCGTACGTTCATACGTTGTCAATGTAGTATCGTATTTTGCGATAATCGGGAAATATATTCAGAGTGCTAAAACACAACTAGCGGTGTGCGGCAACTGAATTTACTTAAAAACCTAGCCACAAGAGGAGAGTTATGTTTCTGTCTGATACTTGTCTGATACTATCCTATTCTATCTGTGAATTAATTTCCCGCTATGAATAAGCGGGGTCTCGCCTGGGGCGCTCCACGAGGCGGTAGGCGCGGTGCGCGGCCTGCACGCGCCGGAACTCCCGCAGCAGCGCGCCGAAGTCGATGCCGGGCGCCGCCGCCCCCGCCGGACCTATTGTTCTGTGGACACAGTCAATTTCATTCTATGACAAACCTAAAGAGCAAATACCTCCAAAAACAAGTATACTTAACATAAAAGGAGGATAGTTAAATAAACTAAGTGTGGGGGGGAGGCCTTTTCCCAGCAGTGGGACACCTTATAGGCTCGTTAAAAAAAGGCGACTCCGTGTCAGTGTGATTTATACGTAATACACGGAGTCTGTGAATTAATATTTCGAGTTTTTCTCGAGTTATTGGCTCGCTTATTAAATTTTGTTGCTGACGGCGTAGCGGCCAAAAACCAATCAGAGGTGCTTACAAGTAATCTACGTTTAAGAAAGCAAATGTATGAAGAAGAAAGTGCCGATTCGATTTGGTAAGGCGAACGTTAAAAGAATTGCATTATAATAAATTAAGTATTAAAAAAACGATCGTACAGTGCTGGTCTGTCAGGAGGGGGTGCACATTGCAACCGCCGGCGCAACGTGTGGAAGGCCTCACTTTGCGGCAACAACATCAGTAGACCGTAAAGCGCACCGCGCAGCTCTGCACTTTGGGATCCGCTTAGCAGCTCTAGGCGCATGTCTGGAAATTAAGACAGGTGAGTACGGCATCTAATGGGATAATCTTGTCGGCGTAGGCGTAAAGTAATGCGCCAATTTTGCCAAATAAAAAAATATTTTACTATTTTCCGTAAAACCGCACTGAGTGTGTAAGCTTATATAGGTATGTGAGAGGAAATCTATGGTATGCAATGTAGTAATAAATAATAATCCTATTTACTCACAAGCGAATATAGGTGACTCTATGAGTTGCACAAGCTTGTCTAACTCTGTTAAGAATTCCACTGTGATTTCCAGTTCGCCACTAAATTCTAGTTAAGGAATAATATAGAAAATACACACACCACCACTACTATTAACCATACACTTATTGCACAGTTCAAGAAACAGATCAAAAGATACTATCACTATAACAGACGAAACTTAGCATGATGTCAGGTCATGTCGTTACGCTGTTTAAATAGCGTTAAAAAAATAGTTTTTAAAGTTATTCATAAAGTTCTACATTTCTATGAAGTGATGATCAGAAAAGGATACAAAGTGGATATGAGCGCATTACAGTGCGCGTAATTGTGTGTAAGTAGACACAGTGCGAGCAGCGATACCGGCGAGTGGCACCAGCAGCGGTACAGCCCCGCGAACAGCTGCTGCGTCGCCTGAGGACCAAATATCAACATTTTGAAACTGCACTTCGGTCGCCAGAAGGCGTTAATATTATTCTGCAATTTTATACTGGCACGCCGATCTTTTAGGCGGCATCGGCGTTTTCATTTCGACTTTTCGTCATTTGGTATTTCTTCGTGTGCGCGCAGATTTTTTACCAGCATCGGCGTTTTAATGCTGACTTTATCGTTATTTGTATCAATAAAAAAAAAAATTAATTATTTTATTAAATAATATTGTTACCGGCGCAGTAAAATTGCGCAGCTGTAGCCTCAAGTCCTGCAACTCGGCCGCCGTGAGCAGAATAATGCTGAGTACGTCCACTACGGTGGCCGCGAATTTCAGGTTCGGTTCGTCTACGAGGATCTTCGATAGGGCCTTGTAGATATCCTCCGCGTTTAGGAGAACACATAGTTGCCTGTAACAAAGTATAGTTGCCGGTAAAGATTAGATTTATTTATTTCAAATTGAAAATTACTTATTTCCTTCACTTAGCACGAATTTATAAAAAGATCGGCTATCATATAAAGAAAATAATAATATAAATATTCCCTTGAGACTTCCCAAAATGTTTTTAAATTGTATTTACCGAAGACGCTGTGAACGTAAAAAATCATCCAATTTTAGTATGGACACGCCGACGCCGTCAAACATTCCCGCCGTAAATTCCAAATAAAGTTGTACGTTCAAAACATACACTTTGGTCAACCAATAGTTTGACACTACCATTTCACTAGAAGAAAACGTATATGCGTTAATGAAGTTGCCATGAGGTATTGAAAGAATTTTGTACCTAATTATAAACGCTCCCCGGTCTTCAAGTAAATTTTCATCAGCAGCTAGCAGCCTCAGTAAAGCTTGTAGGAACTTGTAATAATAGGGACTGGATTCTAAATCGCCTGTAACATAATTATTAGGATTATTAATTAGGTAGCTTTTATGAAATAAAAGTAGCTACTAACCACTAAAATTGTCACTGTTATAAAACAGTTACTGAAGATTTACTACGGTGGCTCCAATAAGGCACAGAATAAATAATAGTAAATAATAGTACTTCAAGGACCAAGGTACAGAAGATTCACTCTCTAACAAAACGATTCTGTTACGATTAGGACAGATATGACCGCTAGGTGGCGACAGCGCTACGCGCGGCTTATGGATAGCCACCAAAATTGGTGTGGGACGGATGTACTTGTAGCTGTTGCAAAGCGACGAAATCGCGGAGTGAGCCACGCCTGTCCAAGGTTACATCCTCAATAGGATAGGATGTAAGTCGAGGAAATTAATCATAATAATTTTTCCTAGCCTATTAGTTAGGTTCTCCCAACCTTTATCTGATTGACTATTACCCGTACCGGGACTACCAGGAGTGCAGGTGCAGATCTCGGCGGTGACGGCGAGACTGCGGCGCACCACCTCGTCCGCCGCATCGGTCAAACTTCCAACTGCGCTCACGAATACTTGGCCCGATTGTGCTGACATCTACAGCAAGGGACAATGGGTAAGTTTTTTGTCAACATTTTCATTTTGGAAACAAGCTTTTATCGCCAACAAAATAAACTTTAACGATCTTAGGAACTGTTTTATCACCTTGTTCCGATGTCCACATAATATTGCATTATTGGTATCCTCTTTATTTATTTTTTCGTCTTAAGTTAGGTTATTTATAATATGAATATAAAAGTAAAATATAAAGTATTAGTATTATCATTATCATCCAGGTTTCAAGAGTATACCAAATTTGAGCCCTATCGGATGTAAGGGTCATAAAATGGTTTTAATTTAGCTTCCATGATTTGACTCCTATTAAGAAGCAGTGGTGGCCGGAAGCAGTGGTGGCCGAGTGGATATGACGTCTGACTTTCAATCCGGAGGTCGCGGGTTCAAATCCTGGCTCGTACCAATGAGTTTTTCGGAACTTATGTACGAAATATCATTTGATATTTACCACTAGCTTTTCGGTGAAGGAAAACATCGTGAGGAAACCTGCATACATCTGCGAAGAAATTCAAAGGTGTATGTGAAGTCCCCAATCCGCATTGGGCTAGCGTGGGGACTATAGGCCAAGCCCTTTCGCGCACGAGAGGAGGCCTGTGCTCAGCAGTGGGACGTATATAGGCTGAAATGATGATGATGATGATGAATTTGTTATATCTATTAGATTTTTATGTTGACCCAATAATTATTTAGGATCACTCACTTGATTAGGCATCTTATTGTAAAGATGCAGGAACCACTCCAGCGCAGCCACCTTCGTATGCACCGAGCTGTGGTGCACCATCTGTATGAGTATCCCGACCACTGCGTCCAGGTTGATGCGGCCTCTGTCTTCCTCGTCGCCTTCGTCTGGTCCTGGGGATGATGAGGGGGACTCCGCTTCCACCAGCTTGGTTAGCTGCATGTTCACTATTGTGGCGGTTTCTCTGATGCCTGACGTTTGTTGTTAAGAACTTTAGTAAATTTGTGGGTCAATATACGTACTCGTACGTCAATATTGTCATTTTTTTTATTTCGTCCAAAAAAGTACTTATAGTAGAAAAATAAAAAAGTTAGTAGTAATCGTTGAAAAATATACTACTGGTATGGTATGCTAAACGGTAAGGTTACTAAGTTATCTGAGTGAGGTAAAGGATACTTCTTCGCGGCTCGTCGGAGTAGGCGAGGCAGGGCAGCGCGGCGGCCAGCACTCCGGACGCGTAGGGAAGCATGGCGGGGCCGGCCAACTCCACGAACTCTTTGATCCACGTAATCGCTGTCAACTATCAAAATGAAAACAATATAACTTTCTCATTTAGTCATTGCTAAAAAATCACTATCGATAAAGAACCAGAAATCTCAAAATTAAGCATTTTTAACTACGCCATCGAATCAAAAACCTCAATTTTCTTAAGCCTCAAAATATATCTTTGAGTACTTTTAAAATTTTATTTCGCATTCAACTTTTTGACGGTCCCGCCGACGCCGTTATACGCCGCCGCCGAAAATATGCAGGTCGATGAGGTGAATTTCCAAAAAACCGTACGTTTAAAATAGAATGATAATAATTCATGTCATTTATAGTTAAAACCGCGGTAGGTTGACAGTTCGTTTTTTGAATTAGGCCGACCTGCACGAGCTCGTCCGGTGATTGCGCGTGCGTGATGAGTATGTTGATCATGGCGGCGAACTCCACGCGCGCCGGCTCCTTCTTGATGCTGCGCAGGAACTCGCCCAGTTGGATGTCACACCTGTTCAGAATAAAAAAATAAGTTGAGAAATTTATTCAGAGTAACACTACTTTTCTTAATACGAGACATAAAAGAGCAATTAGCATCTAAGACAATTAAAACCATTGAGAGTACATTACGCTGTGATAATGACTCAAAGTAGGTATTTTTTTGTTTTTACTATATTTGAGCTTATGAATCTTAACACAGCCATTACTTATATATTTAATTAGTAATTATGTACTAATAATTCTTTACTGACAGTGAACTTGTCTTTGCTATAATGAATGTAGAGAATATAACGTACATGCGGCGGATCTCTGCGTGCACGTCACCCAGCATCACGAGCAGCGGATCGAGCAGCTGCGGCAGATGCTGCCTCAGCGGTAACGCCGGCACGGAGTCCAACACACTCAGCCACGACACGCAGAACTGGCGCGCGGCCGCGTGACGCGAGTACATGCGCTCGCGGAGCATCGGCACGAACGCTGACACGGAGAAGTCGGGGCTTTCCGTCACTATCTCCTGCAATCAAATAATTACTTGTTTATTGACCACTGGATGAGATTTCGCTGGAGGATGATTAAATATTAGCAGTTTGAAAGATTTGTTATATTTTAGGGTAAGATTTTGTAAAATCTTGTAAAAATATAATTTAATAATTTGTTTTTGTCTAGAAGTTAGCTCCGTCACGGACCGATTTGATTACAAAGCCGGTTAGCCGGCGCCGTATAGTATTCGTGCTCTATCCATTGTTGATCGCGTTTCATATGAATTGTATAGTGACGCCGCCGCCAATTTATTTTGTCCACCACGCCGTCTCCGACTAATATATAAAAAATAATAATAAATACTTAAGACGTAAAATAAATAAAGAGAATAATTTTATTTGTTTCACAGCCATGCTTTGCTGAAGTTTTTCAGACCAAGCTTTGTATATAACTTTAGATGTGTTGTACCTTGACAAGTCGGTCCAGTAGTTCAGCCCCCTGTTTAACTTGCGGTTCCGGATCAGCAGCCAATTTCGCCAGTGCGTCGAATAGAAGAGGGAAGTGTGGCAGTGCAGCACCTCGGGCCACTTTAACCACGTTGAAGAGTGCCTCGGCTGCTTGGTAACGCACGCGAGACTCGCTCTCGCTGAAGCAGGCCACGATCGGCTGGATCAGCTCCGGCAGGTATGCTATGCAACCCTGCAGACATTTTTGTAGTTAGTATTAAAATTGCCCAATGAAACAGTGATAATGAAACTACCATTGAATAAAGTAACTTTTTGGATTATGTACTTGTACTCAATTCAATTTGCATAACTCAAAATGAAAAATATGAACCCATGTATAGGATCATAATTAATTAATTTATGAAAGTGCCCATGCAATTTTGTGTCTTGTTGAACATATCTATTTTTTTATTGCCAGGTATAGTTCAAAATTCAAAAAATTATAATGAAAGAAGGCCTCAAAGGCTCTTTCACATATCAGTACAGTCAAAATTTGGAGGTGTCCAGGGGGAGAGGATCGAGCTGAATCTTACCAAATATCGATCATGAGGGGATGGGGAAAAGGGGTAAATATTAAAAATATTATACTGTCAATTATTGCCTCGGCTAATCTTTACTTTATGGACCCACGATTTGGAGGCTGTCTTTGGTATGAGGGGGTAGAGGGTATAAAGGGCTACCCCCCAGTCCAACCCCCATGGCGAGGAACCCCATGATGTTTATGGAGATATCCATGGGTAAAGTTTGTATGAAATTACTATGAAATAAAGGAGAAATGTCATAGCAGATGTCGATAGGTGCCGTTTAGTGTTAATTTACGAGTATATTACCTTTTATACTACACCACCATCCAAAAACTCAAGGTCACGAAATCTTATGGTTACCAAAATCTCAAGGTTTCCAAAATTTTTGGTTACCAGAATCTCAAGGTCACTAAAATATTTGGTCACCAGAATCTCAAGGTACCCAAAATGTCAAGGTCACTTAAAACCGAATCAGAGCACCCCACTATCCACGTGGCCTTGTCTGTCCTACCCCTAGAGAGCAATTCCAAAAACGGAGGCGCGGAGGGAGGGCAGCCCTCACCCACCGTGACAGAGCGCAGGAACGAGCGAGGCGAGCGGCTTAGGCTGGCGACCAGTAAGCCGAAGCTGCGGAGCAGTGTAGTGAGCATGCTTTGTCACGCGAGGGCGGAAGGGCTGCTCTTCCGCAGCACCGGAGTTAACCCAGATCCAACAGCTTCACCCCTCCTCCCTTCAAAAATTGCTGTAATCCCTTATTTCTTAGTAATTCTATACAAACTTTAACCATGAATATCTCCATAACCATGTGGTTCCCCGCCATGGGGGTTGGACTGGGGGGAACAGAATCTCTTCTATGAAGAATTTAAAGCTTAACATTTAGTCTTCATTGTGAGTATTAATAGACAAGTATATTCATATGAATGCTAAGTGTAGCGACCTTCCCAAGGCCGACAGCGACGGAGGAGAGGCCCATGAGTGCCCCATTTTTAACATTGGGGTTAGTAGACGCCATCAGGTCTTGTCCCAACACCCGCACCAGCCGCTTGATCTGGCTCGTGTTGTTTGCGTCGCTGAAGTCCTTCACCATCCTGCACACACAATACCACACCTCTGCTTCAAACTGAACGTCATCCACCTTAAACTTGTATAAAACTATAACAAACAAAGATAAATTAGGACAAAAACAAACTTTTCTATTTCGACTCCCGCGAACTTCCTTTTATCGTATAGTTTGTCACATAGCCCACGGACGCAAGCTATGCTCAGTGGCGCGTAGTCTCTCTCCGACATTTTCAAAGATATAAGATTGTTTCAAGACATAAAATAAATAAATTCTTTGGGAAAAAATCTACATTGATGACTACAACCGCGGCCCTAAGCAAATGTCATAGTGACAGTACTCGTTCGTTGAGAAATAGTTACGATTAAGCTGATTTCAATGCAACAAATTTAAAATAACAAGTACAAACTTTTAACATGATAATTGTTTTACAGTTGGAGTGGTGATGTAATTATATATTTGCTAAAATTACATTTTGATTAAATAAATGAACATAAGTATAAAAATATATTCGATCGAAAGTAGTAAATTTCTAAACGAAATCGTATGATGTCTATTCCTACGCCCGACACTAGGAGTTTCTCCGTTCCAAGCAAACAAAATTTGAATGTGTATTGAATTTTTTTGAGATAATATGTTATGTACCTATAGTGTTAAAATTTATTTTTCAATCTAAATCAGCGACGGTTTTATACAAAATATCATTTAAATGAAAAATCCGCCATAAATTGTGCTATCAAATTGTACCGTAGTACGATGTTTTTAATGAGAACGTGTGAATAACTCGGCCATCTCTCACTCGCACTTGTCATTCCTGTTTATCTGACGTCAAGGGCCCAACCTTTTCTGTTCTCTTTCACGACGCAGCAACTAGTATCATTTCTCTCACCTCGCTCTTTTAAAATGCCGTTTGTCAAAAAAGGACAACCATACTGTTGACAAGGCGGACTTCAAATCAAGTGTTGCCTTTCTTGATGCGCCCACCCTGTGTATGTGTGCGTAAAAGCGTATATGTGTGCTCTTTTAGGGATGTGAAAAGTCGATTTTAATCATGTTATATATCGATAAACGCTACACAGCGGAACGAAATAGCGATTAATTGAAGCTTCAATATCTTCGTTAAACATAAACATTATTGAAATGCTAATGGATAATTAATATATTATAATATAATAATATAATTCAATTATTGCAGAACACCTATTTTGGGAGGTATTTATGTATTTTAATTAAATATCTGAACTTTCCCTTGGTTCCCTGCTGGGGCGTGACTATAAAATTGTGATCTGATAACCACAATAAAGAATAAAAGCGTTTTTGGTCATTTTAGGTATCGTTAAGCCTTTGAAGTAAAATTAAAATTGCAAGAAATGTCGATAGTTTATCGATATGACTTTATCGACATGGCTACAGCAACGTGGGCCTCATTGTTAATCGTACACTAAACAAAAGTGGCAACAGTGACAGCTCGCTGAGACTACGTCTATATATATATTATGTCTATGATCTGACGATTGGCTGATGTGTTATTAGCTCGCAATAGTTCGATAAAACTGCGTGCAAACCATTAATTACGATCAAAACTCATTAATACAGTGTTGTAATGTGTAGTGGGACGTAGTGTCGTATTGATATACAATAGTGTATTTTTAAGATGCCTGTGACACTTATAGATCGGTTGCCCTTGCCGAACCTCAAGGTTTATACGGCGGCGAGTGTTTCCCTGCTGTCTGTGGCTGTGTACTATGCGTTGAGCGTGACGGGCGAGGCCGGCTGGCGAGCCAATGCGACGCTGGCGCGGCCGGAGCCCCCGGGCGAGGCGGGGCTGCAGCCCGCGGAGCGCCTGCAGCCCGCAGCGGGGGCCCCTGAACTCCTCAACAACTCGCGGATCATCTCCGAGCAGGTGGCCGACGTACTGGCCTTCATGATGCAGGAGCCACTCTGTATGTGGGTAAGTCAACAGCCATGCTCATTAATCCAGTACATATTATTAGAAAGTTCTCAGCTGACTACTAGTGCTGTAACTCAGATCAGGTCAATAGATGAATCACGTCAGTAAGCCAAGTTTCTTCTCAAGGAAAACAGTTAATTATCCTTATTAGGCTCTTGTAGAATAGTTTATAATGGAGCTGAATAGGAATTTCAATAGATTGCAACGTGTTTTGTTTATGTCATGCATGTATGTAAACAAATTATTGTTTACAACTTGTTTAGTTATGAATGGTGTTCTTAATTATAGATCCAAATAACAGTTTTAATTTTCTTTATAAATAGTTTTATGTATTATTTAATGAGTAATCAGTATGTTTACATATTTATATCTTTTATCTTATATTTGTTGAAAAGAAAGGGTTTTTTCACAAGTGTAAATGTCACCCTCACTATTACAGCAAAAAACCAAGACACAAACAAATCAACTCTTATTATTTATGACTAATGCCCAGATTAACAATCTCATACTTCCTCATTGCTTATTTTTATTCCGGGAGGGCTAAAATTAATTTAGCTTCACTTTAGTCATCTGAATTACAATTTAATTAATTAATTTATTAATCTCTTGA
Organism: Cydia fagiglandana; assembly: GCF_963556715.1. Classification (NCBI taxonomy): domain Eukaryota; kingdom Metazoa; phylum Arthropoda; class Insecta; order Lepidoptera; family Tortricidae; genus Cydia; species Cydia fagiglandana. Next base: position 18,436,739 of record NC_085947.1, on the reverse strand, counting down.
AGGGTCATGTTCAACCGGTTTAAGTTAACACCTAATTATGAATTTCAACTGTTGTTTTGGTTCACTAATTATCAGTTGTATAATGATTGCATTTGCAAATTGTTAAATAATAAGTTATTGCACAAGTGTAAACTCATTTGCAGGAAATTGCAGATGTATCAACATTTTATTAATTTATGTGATTATGTTTAACATAATGACAAACTAAAGTGGTATTCATTTAAGAATGAGATTAGAATAAACTGAAATGTCATCATCATCATCATCATACAGAAATAAGCCCTTTCTCTGAAGATTTTTAATCATTTAAATATTTGTTTATAAAGAGTATTATATTTATACCATGAAAAAGTAAATTATGCAAAGTTTGAAGACATAGGCTGGTGATTCATAATGGGCCCATACCCTACCTACCTAAAAAGTTATTACTTAACAAAAAATATTTTTAGCATTAGAAAATACCATGTAACAGTATTACAATTTCTTCTTCAACATTATCTTTATCAATGATGCAACACCTGTATTATATAATATTACACATTAAGTAATTTTATATTGTTTCCTGTTAACTGATTCACCTTGAATATGTATTGGTTTAACTTAGAATCAATTAACTTTAAATAACATTAGTGAATAAACACATCTATTTTGATTTGATTATGCAAATGCTAATGTGGATGAAAAAGTAGAGGTAACATTAGTATGTCAGTTTATCATAAGTGTTTAATGAATGTTCATGCTGCTGATAATAGATAAGGTTTGTACAAGGCCTACCAAAGGATTCCCAGAAATATTATATAATAGTTTTAAAGAGTACTGCAACACTTTTATGTGGCAATTAGTTGTTTTTGACTGTGTTGTTAATAGTGTAATAAAATTCTTAGGTATAAAATAATACTTTGCATCAGTAGCATACGTTAGAAACGGTAAACTAATGTGTGCACAGTCTACAATTTTAAATTTTACGGTTTGTGCACATTGTTAATAATATAATGTTCAAATAATTTTATTTCAGAACAAAATTAACAATAATTTACTTTAAAACCGGAGTCACAGCCTGACCCTAATTTACATATAAATTGCGTAATAAAAATGTACTAAAAAGTGACCAATCGCTGACCGCAAGTCACCGTCACGCGAACACGCGACGTTGCGTTGTTTCATGATAAAACTGCGTATGTTGGAGTCAGTCGGCGACCATTGACACAATTTATTGACTAACTATAAGCCTTATTGCATAGATATACGGTCTATTCAGGGTCAGTATTGTGGTGCTGATACTATTACTACCATAGGTGAAGAACACACGGACCGCCCGCCGCGGCAGCTCTCGGTCGAACGGCTTGAAACTTTGTATCACGGTGTAGAAACTGTAGGTAATCCGAATAAACCGGACCGGACATAGGACCCCGCTCCACCGCGCGGACGAGCACCGGAGCAGCGGCGTGCCACACCGCTCCGTGTGTTCTGTTCTTATCTTTAGTCCAGGGGTTGCCAGCAACATTTTTTTTACGTGCATACACAGCCTAGAGTTCACTTACCATTTATAAACCTTACCAAATGAGATTTTACCAAATGTGTTTCAACACAGTAGTACAGATGTTACCGTCATTTTTTTGAAGCCCCAGAAGAGCGAGTTCCGTTGTTCGGAACTTATCTTTCAATCAGCTATCGCGGTTCTGAGCGGTCATTTGCACACATCTAGAATCTAGATCAGCGGTCGGCAACCCGCGGCCCGCCGACCTCTCGCTTGCGGCCCGCGAGCTACCTGACTATTTTGTATGTAATTCTGACGAACGACAATGTCTGCAAAGTCACAAATATTACCAAAGTGCGGCCCGCGTCATCTTCGTTAACTACTATGTGGCCCTTGGCTGCTAAAAGGTTGCCGACCGCTGATCTAGATCATACTATTCCAGAACACATTCTAGAGTTTCTAGACTAAATATCGGGACATAAATACTAACATAAAGTAATGTAATCATAACACACATTTGAACAGCTGATAACATAAGTATAACAGTCCAATATCAACATTATCGCAGAACCAAAATATATTTGCTCGCGGCCAAAGTTTGTTTATATCTTACGACATTGTGACGTCACTATACACGTCACACTATCACATCACGAGAGTCTTATCAGCACTCTGTCCCATTCTATCCTTAGTCTGGGGGGATCGTGTGAAAGAAATAGAACATCGTTTTGCGACGGTTATGCCCCTGGTTATTTGCCAACGCAGTTATTGTGAAAATGTCGTATTTGTCTACAAGTCCCATTGAAACATACGTCCTGGCGTTACTAAGACGCACATAGTGCATTTCACATATAGTGGAAAGATGCCAGAATTTAATGCAACTGTATAAGCACTTAGGGCGTTTTGCTTTCAGATATTGTGTTGGCAACCGCGGTGATAAACAAATATACTTACATTGTTTCTTGACTATTTTTTCCCAAACAACATCCAGTAAAAAAATAATCACTAGTGTGACTAAAGTGACTAGCAGTGGATTCCAAAAACTGAATCGCCTAAAAATATCATATTAAGTTCAACATACGCAAATAAATAAACAAATGCACCAAATTTCCTGAGTAATTCCACCATAGAGGAGAACAGTCGGACAGACATACGAAAGCGTTTTTGTCTTAACTAACATGGAGACTTTATAGACCTTCGCTCTCGCTCGGTCGATTATAGGAACGAGCTCTGTTATATCTGGAATAAAATAGAAGCCAGATAACAAGCTTCAATACCTCAGTTGGTTAGAGCGATTGGTCCGGTATTCCAAAAGGTTGGGAGTTCCAATCTTGCATGAGCCTTGCAAGATTCGAACCGTGAATATTGTGCTCTTTCGAGAAAATCACAAAACAAGCGATTTTGCGTATTTCTCGTCAACTATATATAAATTGGCATACACGACAACGATAAGAATAGAAGCTAGAACACGTAATATTGTTAATGCTGCGTAGTTTTTATTTTAGAAACACTCTGTGTGTTGCATGAAAATAGTAAAAGTTATGACTCTAAACGGTATACCTATGTCAAATAATTAATCGACCACCAGTGCGAGCGAGATGGACTGCGATCGAGTCTATGTCTATGCACTTATGCAGTCACTAACGTAAACGTGAAGTGACAACTCGTGGTACGGCTACTTGAATAGGTACGTTTGCAAGTCTTGTCTTGCCGCGATGGTGCGACACCAAACATATGTGAAGAACTTTTATAAGATAGAAGGCAAACGCCTGATTTTCGTTATCCTGTCTCTCCAACTCCATTCTCTAATCCAAATAATGCCTTTCAATCGACTTCAAGACCACATTTCAAATGCCTCCATTGTATTACTGTACCTTGAACGCCAAGAAACATATTACTGGCAAGTGCCAAGTCGGGGTAGACACTTTTACAGACAGTCACTTAAAATCGAGGAGCTATTGTACTTTGGCCTCATAGCAGTAACTCTTAATTGAATTGATTTAATTGTTATCAAAAAGTCATTATTATCGTAACTACAGGTCGCTCTCGGGTTAACGCGAAATTATAAATAATAATAACTAGGGATTTCTCCGCTTCCTCGTCTAAACTAGCCGTTTCCTCGGCTTCGTCGGTAAAGTGTTTAATATGCTAATTCTACACTCAAGAGCAATGTAGATGAGGTATATTCATCACATTTTATACAGTTTGAGATAAATCAATATTTACTGAATACGATCAAGTATATCTATCTTGGCATATAAACATTTTCTAAAACATTCTAATGGTTCTTCTGCAAAAATGTTTTATATCCCTGATGTTTAATTCCTGAACATATAACAGAGATACTTTGAAATTTTCTACACATATTTCTCCTTCCCTCACTCTTGAATTGTAATATCATGTTAATAAACTGTATTAAATATATCCTAATGAAAATCCTTGAAGGATATCGTACAAAAGCTAGTAAGTTTAGCCCTGACTAACCTTACGTAGGTAATATTGTTTCTTATATTAGTTATGATACAAGCCCGTAAGTATTGTGTATGGTCAGTGGTCACGTAAATGGTTTGAGCTAATAGACCGGTCGGCCCCGTTCTCTGTCACTGTCACTTGATAAGTAGACTTTATTTCTCTTTTTTATGTAAATGATAATGTACCACAGAACTCTTTGTATGCACATGAATTCAATACCTGATTTTATAAGGTCCTGCATAAAAACCTAACAATTGCAACCGATCGATCTAACAATAGGCTTTTTTTTCAAATCATTGTCTAAACTCATATTGATTGAATTCATTAATTGACACTTCTTTCTTTATCGTGTGAGTATTTTTAGTATCTCTATATAACACTGCCTTGTCAGATAGTGTAGGAACACTATTAAGAACACTATGTAGGAACATTTGTTAGCAAAACCCTCTAGAGGTTCACGCTCCGAACTCCGAACCATTTGCGCCACAGACCAACCCCTAGGCGGTTTTCTGTGATTTGCACACTTCACTTGCACACTTTTAGACTTCCACTACACTTACTAGCTAAAGGTTCGGAAAATAACGCCTAAGACTCCGCGATTAAACGTTGCTTAAACTGGTTAGTCATTACTTTCACTATCTACTAGCCAGTCGCGGTTAATTCCGTTCATACCCAGACAGAAGATATATAAAACGTACATTTAGCGCCTCAATACAATAAAGCTGATAACCCTTACCTTACGCAACCTCTTTGCAACTGTGTAAAGTTAAGATGACAAAGTTTTCTTGGACAATTATAAACAAGACATTGTGTTGAGATCAACGGAAAGCACGATAAACAAAACAAACTAAGTACCTACAGTGGAACCTGGATAATTGCAATCTCAAGGGACCGGCCAATTTTTCTCAATTAACCAGGTTTTTCATTTAAGCAGGTCGTGTCAATTAACGAGGTTCAAAAAATCGTTGTGTCAATTATAGAGGTTTTCATTAATAGAGGTTGCGTTCTGACAAATTTCTTTTATGGAGGTGCAAATAACCATTTTAAGTAGATTTACACGCTTACATTCTATATATTGCTTCCGTCTATACTTGCACTTTTACACTACATTAATTACCACTTTATTTTCTTATCATTTGGGTTTAAAAAATTCCCTTGAATTGTAGAAGAAAGTTTTATTAGAATGTAAAAAGCATACTTTGTTTTTTATTGATCAAAACTATTTCACCTACTACAGGCTGTGATAGATACCCAATAAATAAATTAAAGTCTGGATGGAGATATAAATAAAATGATCATTGCTATTAAAATATTGTTTCTGCTGTATACAACTACATTATTTCAATTACAGAGGTAATAAGCAAGACTCGGTTCAATAATAGAGGTAAAAACAAGAGCAAAAATAACGGATTTTTTTAGCACAGTGTCAATTATAGAGGTCTTAAGTTGCGATGTGGTCAATTATAGAGGCAAAATTACGAAAAGCACTAAAATCTAAATTGCAATTATAGAGGTTCCAAAATTTCAATTATAGAGGCCTTTTGGTCTCAAGGGACCGGGACCGGACTTTTGGTTGCAATTATTGAGGTTTTCCATTTATCCAGGTGCCAATTAACCAGGTTTCACTGTATATCGTACGGAATGAGCTGAGGAAAACACATCTAGGAACTTTAAGACACAGAATAAGTTATACATACCTAGTTGCAAGTAAAATAAACATTATGCTTATACGGTTATTGAGCCAACGTAATAACTTTCTATAGGTATAAGATATGTAACGTATTATTAAGTATACTGTTTGGCAATAACTCTCACTTTTCAATAGTGAATGAATTCATCGTGGGCTCGCTTGAGAGTCGAGAGCCCTTTCACATTACTGAGGGCCAGTTGCACCAACCACACTTGACTGACTGATCAAGTGATCAAACTTCATCAGTTTACTATGAAACTTTTCATATAATATGTAATTTAGCGAACGATTTACCATTGACAGACAGTTACCCTTGTGTTAGACTTTGTTTAGAAACGGAAATATGTAACTAATTGTCATGTTCCACACCTAAAGTTAAAGTGACTAACCAAGAGTACCTTTGACTGGATCAAACTGGGCTACACAAGTACACACACAACACACAATATAGGTAAAATAATTTTATTTCTGCCCTCTAGATTTTTAATTTGTGTGTCTTGCATTCTTGCCTTGTTTTCTTATTCAACTGATGAGTGATATTGCCTCAAGGATAAAAAATTACACCATCCAACATGGGAATTATAGTTTTTACTGACTAGTCTGAAGTGTGAATCATAACAATTACGCGTGACCTTTGCATGCTAGGTAACGTATTTTTTATTGCCGCTTTTTCCCCATCATTGGTTGTTGAAGATATGTTATCAGTATAACAATGCTCAGAGGGGCTTGCAAACTTTTTGTTGCACTTTCACCCTTATGCAGCTTGCAAAGGGTTCACCCTCCGAGAAGTTGAAAACCGTTTGGCACGCACTTGACGCACTAGTTGGTAAATCTATATCGCAGAGTAGCACTCGGCTATTTCAAACAATCAGCAGCCGAAGAGCTTAGTTGACCGAAGCGAAGCGAAGGTCTACGTTTTGACTCGGGCGTTTTGCTTTTGTATGTCCGGATGTTCTCCTCTACAGGTCGCAATTCTTAACCGATTCTCGTGAAATTTTGTAACCGAATTCTATGAACCGATAAAATTTTTTTGTCGAGCCATTTTTTGAAAATTTTTCAAAATGGAAAAGTTGTGATAGCTCGCACTTATACAAATAGTCGAATCGGTATCATAAGAAAGTATTATTTTTGAGACATGTTTATAGACTAAATGTCAAAAAATTCTGAAAATTTATTTCGCTGGTTTTGGAGGTAAGTATTAAGATATTTAGTTTTGTATGTCCGGATGTTCTCCTCTACAGGTCGCAATTCCTAACCGATTCTCGTGAAATTTTGTAACAGAATTCTATGATTCAATGAAAAAAAATTGTCGAGCCGGTTTTTGGAAATTTTTCAAAATGGAAGAGTTGTGATAGCTCGCGCTTAAACAAATAGTCGTATCGGTATCATAAGAATGTATTCTTTTTAAATAACCCTTTACCAGGCCAAGGGAAATATTCCACCCACATCTTATATCGGTTACCGTAGTCAGGTTTTAACTCCAAACCACCTACAAAATATTTTGTCAATCCCTGAAAATATTATTTTATGATCTTCATTCACAACACGCTTCTAAATTGCGTAATATATCTTTGGCAGCCATTTCAATTCACTTGAACGCTAATTTCAGCAAACTACGGAGAAATTCGAACACTTTCCATAATTTCTATGAAACAGATGTACATAGATCGAACAATTTTTTGATATTTTGTAGATTTTGAGTGTTGAAAGCAAATGTAATCGTAAACATTGCTAAATATTCATGCATTATTGTGTATGACCAGAATTAGGATGTGGGTTGACATTATCCCATGGCCTTATTAGAGTTTAACTGTGTGGGAGCTATTTTTCCCATGGCCCGGTAAATTGTCTTGTCATGTCATAAAAACTCACGTAAGTAATAAAACAGTTTTTGTGTTCAACCTAGAGCGAATTCATGTGGTTCGTAGGAGATTTGGAGTTAAACCTTGACTATTATAACCGATATAAGATGTGGGTGGAATATATCCCTTGGCCTGATCAAGAATATAATAAGACAAAATCTAGTATGACAGTTCATTACTTAGACAGGCGATGGGATAACCGTAACCCACATTTTTATTTCTGGTTTAGAGGAAGATCTCCGACTTTCATAAATACATTTTTTACAAGGCGTTCAATACGGTTGCAACAGCATATAAAGTACGTATTAAGACACGCTGGTTCTTCGGGGCCTGGTAAAGGGTTAAGACATGTTTACAGATTAAATGGCCAAAAATCAGAAATTTTATTTTGCTGGTTTTGAAGGTATTAGATATTTAGTTTTTACTTGAGAATGAGTAGCTAAATTTCGTCACCTTATGTAAGAACTATCATAGTGTATTTTGCAAACGTTCGCTTTTTTTGTTTGCACGGAAGGTCTGGGTTCGATCCCCAGTAATTATATGCTGGGATATAACTTTTTGTATTTTTTACACTTAAATTTCATATCAATTGTTGTTTTTTATTTTATTTTATTTACTCAGTTTTAAGCTCTGCTCGCGAGGTCTACAGCTCACAGAGCCACTAGTAAAATAATTGCTCTAAGCTTCGCCTAGAGGATTCCTAGTCTATGACCTACCTATGTTGGGTGTGCGTGGTTGTAATGTTGACTGTCATTTGTTCCAGACCGTAATCAACATGTCGTACTGCCTGCTCGCGCTGCTCGGGTGGGGCGTGCAGCGGCTCGTGTTCGGGCGGCTGCGCGTGGCCGAGGCGGCGCGCGTGCGCGACAAGTTCTGGAACTACGTGTTCTACAAGTTCATCTTCGTGTTCGGCGTGCTCAACGTGCAGTTCGTGGACGAGGTGCTCATGTGGAGCTCCTGGTTCACCGCCGTCGGCTTCCTGCACCTGCTGGGCCAGCTCTGCAAAGACCGGTTTGAATATGTGAGTGGTTTACTTGACAAATTACATTGGCAAGGCTGAGATCCTTTCTGATGATGGCGTTTGATCTTGAGTTTATTGCAACACGCTATGTTGGATCACATTTGACTAAATAGCATTGGATTCTAATTCTAACTGATGGATCACCTTGAATCTTGTGACATTTACAGTTAGTTGCACAAGTGAACCAATGTTCACTACTTTGACATGTACCTTTACTTTACATAAAAACGATAACTAATTAATTTTATATTTCACTATTTTCTGTTAGTGTACTATATAGAGATGGTCTGCCATTACATAATTACAGATTGAAGCAATGCATTTTCTCTATAAGGTCATATTAGTATTGAATCAATTTTGCTCCGACCTCTTTCGATAGCAGGCCGTTTGATTAATCGGACTTAAAACTAAACTTATATCCGATGTGCATTTATTTTAATGATGTGTCATGATATCATTCACGATTTCTCTTGAATTGATTGACTTCGTTGTTAATTGAAAATAAAACGTTAGCCATGAAACCGTTTACCAAGCCTATCAATGATTTGATTAAAAAAATGTTGGAGGAAGGGCTGTCGACTAGGAAAATAGCCAAGAAATTAACCGTAAGCCAGTCGGCTGTGCAGAGAATAAGACAAAAATGTACAAAACCTTTGAAAAAGAACAGTGGGGGGCGAACAAAAAAGTTAAGCCCGCAAGACACGCGTAGAATTGTACATTATATGGTCACTGGCGAAGCAAAATCCACATCGCATGCCGCCTCACTCTTACGAAAACAAACAGGAAAGGTCGTAAGTAAATGGACAGTGATAAGAAGTCTTCAGGGTGCAAAATTCCGAGCAGTGGAGAAGAAAAAGAAACCGCTTATTAGTAAGAAAAATGTAAAAGCTCGACAAGCATTCGTGAAGAAGTACGAAACGTGGACAGAGGAAGACTGGGCGAAGGTAATTTTCTCAGATGAAACTAAAATTAACAGATACTCAACGGACGGCCGTCAATGGAATTGGAAAAGAGAAGGAGAAGGGATGAATGTGCGAGATTTCATACAAACTGTTAAACATGGAGGTGGTAACATCAAAATGTGGGGCTGTATGACTTGTTTTGGACCTGGTTCTATTCGTAAAATTGATGGGATAATGAACAAAGAGATCTATCTTGACATATTAAAGAGGCAGTTAGGGGAAACGCTGGAGAATATGCCGTTCCCAGTCAACGAAATATGGTTTCAACACGATAATGACCCTAAACACACTGCAAAAGTTGTTAAAAAATGGTTGTCTGAACAGGGTTTTCATGTGTTAGAATGGCCAGCTCAAAGTCCCGATTTAAACCCCATCGAAAACCTATGGTCTATGTTAAAAAAAGCGTTAGTGAATAACTACGACTCACCGCCATCGTCATTACACATATTGTGGGCTCGAGTTCAAGAACAATGGGAGTTACTGTCGCCTGCGTACTGTGAAAAAGTAGTAAAGGGCATGGGTAAGCGTTTGGCTGCAGTAAAAAAGGCCAAAGGACTATGGACAAAATATTAATAGTGTAAAATTTCTCATAAATATATGGTGCAATACTGATTCAATGTTTATCTTACTAGGAGGAGCAAAACTGATTCAATGTTAATTTGAGTATAAAAGTTTATTACAGTGATTTCAAACTTAATGATTACACTTAAATGTAAGTTAATAGTGTACAGTTTCTTATAATAAAAGTATTCAAGCGAGACTGTTTATCCCTTTAATTTTTACACGATAAATATATGAGAGTCATTGACATTGGTTCACTTGTGCTACTAACTGTATATATTCAGGAAAGTACGTGACATGAAGATCTGGGACGATAATTTGTCAAGGTATTATCAGTTTTTAAGCGTCCCACCACTGCGCACACCGCACAGGCGTCCACTTCAATGACTGTTTATATTGGGCTAGTCCTCAAACTAGCTCCAAATGTTATAAAAAATGTAAATATGAATACAACTATAGCGTGCTTTATGACTTTTATGAGACAGCTAAAGAGAGTAAGTATTAAGGTACCTAGATTATTAGAACTCAATAATAGCTAACTGACGAACTAGAAACACAATATCTAACAAACACAGATTTCAAAGACACGCAATGGCTAAAATACGATACAAAACATGATATAACATGCAATACCTTTAGTTCACTAGGAACGTTAAATTTGCATAAACAAGTTCCGCCAAATGTCGTGAAGATAAAAACATTGCGTAACGAACTAGTCTAGCACTTGTTCGTTACCTAGGCGAACCGGACGTAAAGGCTCATTTAGAGGGTGCGAGAACTCTCATGCTGGGGCTGTTCATAAATTACGATATATCATCTACTTTTGACGATTTATTGACACCAAAAATCATGCTTCGAATGACCCCGTTTCCTCCTACGTCATGCTACCATCATCCGATGTCTGAGCCAACCATTTGAAATTACGTAATTTATGAATAGCCCCATATATGTATGTAAAAGCGGCCTGCCCCGCTCACGCGCCGCCCGCAACACGCGCCTGTGTGTCGGAGCCTTTATAGTTAAGATGATATGTGATCACGATCGGAACCGAAGAAGTAAAAAACATTGGCATTTGCAAATTTGTGACCTCGAAAGGGAGCAATGATACAATCCGCTCTTCACCTTGCCGGGCGATTTGTGCGTAGATTAAGACCTCGGTAAGGTCATTCTAAATATTACATCTAATTTAAAGTTCCTGTCGTGATATTGTCTGCCTTGAGCGACCGCGTATGTGTGAAGACAACGATATGGCATAAATGATCATGTGACAGTTAATGCTAGTTAATAAAAAGCTTGTAAAAAATTATGGAGAGCGTTTCAGTCGAGTACCGTATTTAGGCAACGAAGCTTGCTCAGTGACTAAATTGCCTAAGTGAGGTACGAGATGTACGGCGAGCTGTGATTGGTCAATTTCATTATAGTGACTAAACCGTATCGCAATGAATGTTATAGTTGAGTTGGGAGCCCATACATTAAATTAAAAGTACCCAATTGCAGTTTGGTACTCATACGAAATCTTAATTCAAGAATTATAGTCGACGAGTAGAAATTAGTATTTTATACAATCGTGATAACTTGCTAGTTGTTATACGCTACTTCTTCAAATTCCAATTCGCAAACCTTGTTCCAAAGACAAAGGTCCGGTCCGGAATGTTCCTGTTATTACGTATAATATATGTGCATATTTTAGTTAAACGGAAGCAGTTGAATAATGTTTTCTAGCTTGCTTTTTGATGCGTCTTATTAATAAAGAATAATGCGTTGTTTACGGTTTTGCGTCACCTTGATCCTGATCCGATTCCCAATTGTATGCAAATGGAAGATATTCATTGACGCGGGCGCATCGCGAAAAGGGCAATAACATCCGCATAACACTGGTAATAAACCTATATTTTATCTATGTGGTGTACAGTCACCTGCAATAATATGTTACACAACGAAGGCCGCAATAATATCTGACACAATCTTATTTGTAGAGCTATGAGAGCGTGTCACATATTTTTGCGGCCTTCGAAGAGTAACAATAATAAAAAGAGTATATAATTATAAGTCTGTTTATATATCGCTGTGATCCAGAAATTCCTGAATCAACCCCAAAGTATTGTATGTAAATCGCTGACGCAAAGTATAATGCGGATATAGGTATGATATAATAGGTCGGAATTCGTACCTCGATTAATAGGTCAGGGTCTAGGTCCTTGTGACAATCGGCAGTTTATATCTAAGAGGAGTTAGGTAAGCGTCCCAGGGCTCGATGCTATGTACAACAATAGTTGGATACCCTCTGCTACCATCTCTATTGCTAATTGGTTTAGTTTTAAGGGTGACATGTACTGGGACAGTGTGGAGCTGTGGAGCACTCGGACTTCTACCTAAGTTAACACAATACAGTGTCAGGATTTAGGAAGGAAGAGTACCTATACGTTTTGTTTAAAGGTCCACCGATAGTATCTAATTAAGAGAGTTACTTTTAGTAAATACTTTGTTTATAGAAAATGAATGTCTAAATAACGTAAACGTGATATGGTCCGTAATAAAGCCATAATGATAATGAATTCTCAAGTCACGTGCCGCGACCATTATCTCAGTTCACAACCGAGGCCCTAACAGATACAATTAAGTGATCAACAGTAGACTCTATCTCCTTGCAATAAGGGTTACAAATGGGAAAACTGTGGTGCCTAATGACAGTTATTACATACAATAAAGAATGGGCACTCGGCCATCTTTAATGAACTTGTTCCGCAGGAAAATGAGACATTTTCCTTTTTCGAGCCCGGACTTTGGTATTGGTGATAAATGTTATTTAACGGTAAACTAGACGTTAGCTGATAATTGTGATATTAGATGCGGAAGATGAATAAGAAATAGGTGAATTAACTTTAATGTAGCAATTTAATTGCAACTTTCAACGTTATCCATGCGATGTTACTCCTTATATCAAAAATTGTAGAAATGTTATATCAGCGCGGCGGCCGTAATAAGGAACAAGTGGTGAATTCAATGATTATTAGGTTGACAATGTTGAGATAATAAGAATAACTGCTCGCAAAACCTTCATTATAAATCCTTTTCCTCCGCTAATTCTAGATTATTTGGCAGCCAGTATATAATTTAATGTTCTGTTCCAGTTATCGTCCTCCCCGAACTCCGCGCGCTGGGCGCACGTCCGTCTAGCAGCATTGCTGACGGCAGTCGCAGTAGCAGCGCTCGGGCTGTTAGCGGCCGCCGCGATATGGGCGCTGCCCGTCGCCAAGGACACGTTCGCGTTCATGGCCGCTGAGGTGAGCTGCAGTCTAACTAGCAGCATTGCTGACGGCAGTCGCAGTTGCAGCGCTCGGGCTGTTAGCGGCCGCCGCGATATGGGCGCTGCCCGTCGCCAAGGACACGTTCGCGTTCATGGCCGCTGAGGTGAGCTGTAGTCTAACTAGCAGCATTGCTGACGGCAGTCGCAGTAGCAGCGCTCGGGCTGTTAGCGGCCGCCGCGATATGGGCGTTGCCCGTCGCCAAGGACACGTTCGCGTTCATGGCCGCTGAGGTGAGCTGTAGTCTAACTAGCAGCATTGCTGACGGCAGTCGCAGTAGCAGGGCTCGGGCTGTTAGCGGCCGCCGCGATATGGGCGCTGCCCGTCGCCAAGGAGCCAAGGACACGTTCGCGTTCATGGCCGCTGAGGTGAGCTGTAGTCTAACTAGCAGCATTGCTGACGGTCTGCGGGTTCAATCTTATCTTCTATAGCAGCCATTCTCAAAGTGTGTTCCGCGGAACCCTAGGGTTCCGCAAAGCCTCTGTTGGGGTTCCGCGAAAATATTTGTAAGAAAAAAACCAGCTCTTCTAAAGGTATATCTGGTCCACAGTGATGAACAAAAATTTATTTGGGGCTCCGTCAAATATTTCGCTTGTCAAAAGGGTTCCGTCACCAAAAAAGTTTGAGAACCGCTGTTCTATAGAATGTAAAATAAAATATATTTTATGATGCTAAAGCTATACAAGGTTTAACTTACCAACCTGGATAGGAGTCAATTAAACGGTAGACAGAGACAGATGTTATAATCATCACATTATGTCGCTCACTAAACGTGCGAATAAAAGCATGTTCAACGCTGTCTGTCTAAAGTGTCGGCATAGAAAAATCTCGATCATCGCGACTCTCTTCTTATTGCCGGGTAATCGGACAGCTGCTACAGTAACTGATACTCGTACTGAACTATCACGAGCGTTAGGTATACCTTCTTACAAACCTTATTTCTTCCGCAGTGCATCCTGGTGCTAATAGGTGCCGTGCACGTGATGTCCCGCTACGTACTCCGCCTCTTGGACTGCGACGCGTCAGGCCCCCCCGCCTACTACACGCACCTCGCCTTCGACTCGGCCGCGCTCGTCGTGGAGGCGGCCCATGTGCTACATATGGTAGGTACATCAGTCCTGGTGCTAGTACAGATCTCTTGCTATATACTGAGACTCTTCGACCTCCGCCGCGACTCGACCGCGCTCGTCGTGGATGCGGCCCATGTGCTCCACATGGTGGGTGTTATTCCTGCAGGTAGAGGTGTGATGTCGCCACATACTGATGTTGGACTGCAACGTCACGCAGCGTACTACGTAGGCGAACAACACGCGAACGCGAAGCGAAGCGATGCGGCGCGGGGTGAATCAATCCTTTGATACCTATAAAAGTGTCCTACGTGGGCGATCTCGTTGCGAACGCGAACGCCTTGGGCCCGCCGCGCCGGGCCGCGTCGTGTTCGCGAGTTGTTCGCTTACGTCATGGCTCCTCTACACCAGTGTTTTTCAAACTTTATGGTGTCACGGCCCTTTATGACCACAAAATTTTTTTCGCGACCCCCATACCCCGTTTTCTACGTTTTTCTATCTATATAGATATCTATAGAGTCTGTGCGGAAAGGGAACAGTCGTGAAATGTAGGGGATTCCATACATTCTACGGCTCTTTTCTTTCCGCACAGTCCATCAATGGTCGATATCAAAACAAAAAAAACCGGCCAAGTGCGAGTCGGAATGGCAAAAAAATCACGTTTGTTGTATGGGAGCCTCACTAAAATATTTATTAAATATATTCTGTTTTTAGTATTTGTTGTTATAGCAGCAACAGAAATACATCATCTGTAAAAATTACAACTGTCTACCTATCACGGTTCATAAGATCCAAAAAAGCGTTTTGAGGAATTAATTCCCAGCAAGCTGGAAATCATTTTAATATCTTCATTTGGTCCTGAGTTTGCTCCATCCCAGGAGGTGTGGATTAATTTTCGAAGCCTTGGGAGATACATTTTACCTTGGATTGAATTGAGCCACTCCAAATAGAAGGAACCCACCGTCAAAATTAACATCACTACCAGCAAGCTTGTTGTGGATCAGACATTGGTAAAAATAGTTCGGATTTTAACACGAAGTTACCAAAAAAAAAACAAATTCAAAGTGGCTGCCATTTTTTACGATGTATGACTAGGTACTAATTCATATTAAGGTACTTACTTTTCGGATCCTCAGATATCAATTTTTATCATGATTAGAGCAAATTTTCCTTCCGACGTACCGTTTTTGAACTATACAAGCAAAAAACTGAAAAAGAGCAGCATTTTTTCCACAACTCGTGGAATGGAGCAAACTCGGATTACACTAAGGACCCCGCAGCAAACATAGGGAAAAAGTGGTTTCAGTTAAATCTCACGAAATTTTAGTATGATTTTAATTTGGCTCTCCTGATTATTTTTTTGTATGGGCCCAACTCTCTCGGAAGTATACTTTCAGAAATAATCAAGTATATAATTTTCTATTTACGCGACATGTTTTCTAAAATCGATATATTGTTATGACACGCACTGACAGTTACTGACGTTATAAGGTGCAGTTACCAACTGTCAGGAGGAGGATTTACGTAAAAATGGTTAACAAACACATATTTTGTATAAAACAATTACATTGATTATTTCTGAAAGTATACTTCTGAGACAATTGTGCACATACTAAAAAATAATCAGGAGAGCCGAATGAACATCATTCTAAAATTTCGTGAGACTTAACTGAAACCACTTTTTCCCTATGTTTGCTGCGGGGTCCTTTAGAACCAAATGAAGGTATTAAGACGATTTCCAGCTTGCTGAGAATTAATTCCTGGAAAAAATCTAATTTGACTTGCCTAACAGATCTTAACTTATTTAACTTTTTAATAAATACAGTTTACCTATATCTAAGAATGTTTTGTTTTATTGATATGTACGTTAACGACCATTAAATTTTAAAGGGTTGGAATATTTTTAAGTAAAAAAATGAAATCTGCTTTCCATAAGTTTCTTTCAAAGCTGAGCTTCGCGACCCCCCTGGACAAGTGCCGCGACCCACACTTTGAAAAACACTGCTCTACACGATGGACTAGCGCCGGCCACTCCAAGGGACGCAGTCATGCGGTAGAATGAGATAGCAATATCGCTTGCTCCCTCTAACGCATAAATGTGTCCGTTGGAGTGGCCGGCGCTGGGCCATCGTGTAGAGGAGTAATCAGACGCAGCGTCAGCCTCGACTACCACACACACGTCGCCTTCGACTCGAAACGTCTAATGCAGTCTGATGTGAATCTTTCCTAATGTTACCAGGTGCTGTGGAGCAACGTGCTGCTGAGCATGGCGTCGCTGGTGCTGCTGCTACAACTGCGCCATCTATTGCAGCAGTTGCAAGCAAGGCTGAGGAGACATCGCAGATATACTCGCCTGCAGGCTCACATGACTACTAGGTATCACAAACATATCCTAGTCATAATTTATTTATTTCGGCCGTTAATATCGCCCACTGCTGACCATAGGCTAAAAACTCAAACATTTAGCAAATATGCTATAAGTATGCATGTTTGCATGTCAAGATGCAATTTTCATACATGCAATAAAAATAGATCGTCCACTATTATATTCAATTCAATTTATTTATTTAAAATACTACAATGGCCCATAATAATGGTAAGTAACAATTAAGATTAAAAATCAATTATACAATCAATTCAATGCGAATATTTATAATTACTTTCCACTCCCAAAATAAACCAGATCTTATGACTTATGACATAACTTCGAATGGAAAATAAAATATGCAAACAGATGGTAATCAGGTAAAAAAGTGGTGATACAAACAAGACGCGTCATCCCAACCCAACGTACGCTTTTACAAATTTTATTATTTGTTGAACTATTGATAAACTATCAATACCTAAGTAAGTAGGACGTATTTGATGATTAACGATTCGTTAAATTTATTTATAAGTTCTCGTGGTTCTTTTTGTAAGTATAGTATAATTAGATGAAGATTGTTTCGGAAATACTTATTAGTTGAGATGATGTTGTACGGACTATGCATGAAAAGATGGACTAAGGCTACTAGGAAGTGTAATACCTACGGTTGTAAACGTATAATAGGTACTTAACATTATACAATTGGGATTGTTCTTTTTTTTTAGACACACATTTTTATTTTATTTTCTGAAAATATAGGTTAATTTAAGATACTAATTTGAATGATTTAGTAATTCATGGCTCGGTTGAATATTTATAATTTTTTGAAAATATGAGATACGACTTTTCGTAAATTACATGTCGTCGGCTGTTTGATAAAGCACAAGCAACAACAAGCATTTAAAAAAATAGTTGTCATTGTCAATTCACAATTGATTGTAATGTCACCTGTCGACAATGTCAGTGTCACAAGTTTCTATAAATAATATCGTCTGTCTGGAATGGAAAACTTGTTTAATTTGATTCCCTAATTAAATCATTAATTTCAAAATACCTACGCTATAAATTTGTGAAAGCTGATTCCAGAAATCTGCCTAAGTTATATAATATAACTTAGTTTTATTGGAGTATGTATCCATATAGCTTCCAACTCCAAGCATAACTTGGCTGAAATACAACAGGGGAGCAAAAATACAAATGTAAGTTACATCATAATATATTTTAACTGATTCGATTTGTAAGATTGGATTCATAAAATCGTGGGTACTTTCTACCGGCTTGTCACCATTGTTTGGATATTGTACTATGCTACTATATTAGGAACATGCCAATTTCGCTAATTATATCCTATTATTTCAGGTCATCCTGTGATTCCTATTGAGATACAGCTGTGGGATATGTAATGTACAAAGGAGATTGATTTTGTTAAGGCACTTGGGCCCAGAACAAAGTTGAGCATTTTGTTTTGAAACGAACGTCATATTAATTATTAATCGTCGTAATACTTTACTACCGTAAATAATGCCTGGGAACAGAGTAAATAACAAACCATACACTTCTCTTATGGTTGGTCAACAAGAAGCCATCATTGTCAGCTGCTCGTGCAGAACATGATAAACATACATATATGTAAAGTTACTATTTTTATTTTGGAAACATATATGCATATATTTCCTAAATTAATAAAAAAGTAGGTAAACCAAAACATGTTTTATTATTCACAACTCTTTATTAACTTGAGTCTTGTCCACCATGATATCAGTAGCTTGAACCGCAACATGTACCTGGAAATTAGAAATTATATCTTTAAAACAGTTTCAGGCTGAATTTTGAGTATGGCTATGTATTCTTGTATATTGTTTCTTTCTAGTAGGCACCATCTCTGTTTAACGGTTTGCCTTTTGATACTCTGGCTACATTACCATGGAAAATAAGTAGGTAAGATGACCCTACCAACATTAGAGCTTTTAAATAATTGTAGTAAAATATATATATAATATTAATTTTATACTTACATCGACGTGATCCTCACAACAATACTGTGTGTAACACTTGAAGTAGGTAAGTATTCTAAGTTTAATTCACGGTATCATCACGGCATCTTTCACGTCGTAGGTCTTCGTGGATTCGAACTATTATTTTTGTGAATCATTCCCACACGTAGAAACAAGGTTTATTTATGATATATTAAGCAATGAAATCTACTGTTTAGGTATCAATTATAAATCAAATCGTAACAAACCAGCGCAGCGGTTTAACTGAAAAATATGCTCTTTGACTGAAAATTTTAATTATGACAATCGATGACAATGATAACTTTGACAATTACGTGAGTGACGGATTTATTTACTATGGTTCGATAACTTTTATTATGCGATGACTTTACATTCAGCCCAGGAGAAGGTCAAACTAAGGTCATAAGGATATTTGTTGAAATATCTTCAATCCTCAATTATTATATCGCAGCAAATGTCGGAAACTGTTTAAAAACCTTATATCTCGAAATGGTTTTCGAAATAGAACATTTGAAAAAAAATGAACAATCCTAATTGGAATCGTTTTACTGCAGTCATTCAATCAGTTTTAATTTTAATGAATAAAATACACCACGGAAATAAAACCGACCAACATAGCGCTTTCTATGATTTTAAATCCACACAAACTCATATAAAAGAATTACTACAAACTTAATACAAAATCGTTTTAACCTTTAAAAAGTGACTTAATATGTAACTCGATAAAATAGTCTAACGATATAATTAACGATTCATAAATATTCACAGTCAGTCTGTTATTTTTATAACAAATCGATCCATAATCGATTCTAAGTAACTTCATCACGATGATAGTTATTTGCGACCGCAGCCAGGGATTCGTCATGACACCGCAGTGCCCGATAAGTAATCTGTTCGGCCATTAGCATAATACGTTACCTTACCTACTACTCGCCGTGATCAAGTTAATGTCGTATTGATATGCGTTGCGCAACTTTTTTCCCATTGTACTAAGATCCTAAGACTTCTACCAAACTATCCGTACATACGTTGAAATAGAGTTTGACTGTAGTTAAAATATTAGAATATTAAAAAATATGGGACTTATAAAAAAAAGAACCTTAAAACACGTTTAAAGAATCCTATATCTTTTATCTTTGTCGGTCCCTCATTATTGAGGATCGTGACCACTTGGTGTTGCAGTTCCTGTGATTTGACTCCATGGGTCTCGATCTCCCGTAGCCCCCATCGCTTGACGGTAGATGTATGGGCGTTATAAATACCTTATTTTATTATTATAGAAATAAAACCTATTGTTTCGTTATATAAATAGAAAAATAAAGATTTTTACCTTATTAAAAAACCTATTATTGTTCTTGCGAGCCGATTGTGATCTACCCAGAATTCTTTTCTTTGACACGTTCATCGCCTTCTTAAACTATTGATGAGTACCTATATCGCGATTCTGATATACGTTTTGAATAAGTAAATTCCTAATTATACCCCAAAGTAGGATACCGTAGTAAAGTATAGCCTGGGCGTAGGCATAATAATAATAATAATAAGCCGCTCACACCGGTGTTGCCCTTGAGCCATCCTAGATGTCGCTTTTTTGTGGGGGCCCATCTTGTGAGGGCGAGTCACCGTCTGCCGGAAATAAAATTGCATACCGTTTTATTAGGCAGGCGTCCGGTTTTTTACCCCATAGCTCAGTACTAGTCCATCGCTTTCACCCAATAGCCTAGTTCATTTTAGATTTCATCAACTCTCAATAGCCCTTACACCCTGGCGGGTGCTGCCTCTGCGTGCGTCCCATGACACGGGTAAGGGCAGCATCCGCTCGGTGTACCCCTTACATTTCATTAAAGTGTCAAAAGGGCCTCTACGTGTTGGCTTCGGCTCCGCGCACGCCTCCCAAAGGTCCGGAACACCATTGTTCCGTGATGGGAAAGACATACAATAATAATAATAAAATGCTTTATTGCACACTACAAAAGAAATGGTACAAAAGTATGAACAGGTACAAATATGTAGGTAACAACAGGCGGACTTATCGCTAAACAGCATAGTAAGCGGTTAACTTATAACAATTTGTAAATATATAGGTTTAAAAAAAAACTCCAACAAAAATTTATTACATTAAAACAATCATAAGTACATAGGCAAAGGGTTAGGTAATACATATGTGGGTAGGGTAGAAAAGTGGTTTCAATCGATGTGTGGAAGGGCGGCACCGTCGTCGAACCCAAGCCACCTATATATAGGTTTTTTCATTCAAACAGCGCACATAAATCTTAATAATATATTTGTTGTTAATATACCATCGTTGTTTAACAATATTTTAATTCTAACAACAAAACAAAACTTAAAGAATTTTATATAACAGAAAAACAATCCTTTCAAAACTTGAATAAATTCCGGTAGGTGAGTGCGTCAGCGCCTCATTACAGTAATTGTTTATTTATTTATTGTAATTAACAGCAAACAGTAAATAGACATTTAACCTCCAATAATTAAAATACCACTTGTTGAGGTGGAAACATTCGACAACTGGTTATGGTTGCGTAAATATAGGAACGAAATGTTTATGATAATTAACTAATTACATCAAACATTGTCTATGTTGTAATTAATTATGACTAATGAGTTTATGACGGTATTGACCGGTCGCGTAAGTCTGAGGAATGTTCTAATGAAAAATCTATAATTACGTAATTAACAAAAAGAGCAAACTCGGCAAACAGACGATTTGATAAAATAAATGAGCATTCCTTAAATATTTAGGACTTTAAAAACAAGGTTCGTAAATTTCTCTATTTGTGAGGAACTTTTTAACGCATATGTCCTAACGTGGAGGAAACGAGGGGAGGCCTTTGCCCAGCAGGTGGACACCAAAGTAGGCTAGGTAAAAGAAAAATGTCCTGATGCCTTGAATAAGTCTGGATCGACTTTTTTTTTGTGTGTATTGAAATGATATACTTTCGAGATACTCCCGTTGACATCATATAGGATCTGACGATGGATTTCCGGAGAATAAAGGGAATTCTTTAAATATTGTAGGTTGCAGGTCCACGAAAAATGACTTTAGTATTTTATTAGATCTTGTGGTAGAATAGGAGCTGAGTAGAAAGTTTTCTCAAATGTAATGTCGTTTGTTACAGTTATCCGATGGCGAGCAAGGAGGAGGTGGAGAAGAATCAGGACAACTGCGCCATCTGCTGGGAGCCCATGAAGGAGGCGCGCAAGCTGCCCTGCGACCATCTCTTCCATAAGTAATTTCTTTATCTCAAGGCGTCTCCGCCATTTGCTTCGGTTTACTAGGGTTCACCACATTTCTTTTCGCCATGCATTGTTTTCTTTATTAGTTGTCAAGCGGACCCCGGGCTCACATGAGTCGTGGCAAAATGCCGGGATAACACGAGGAAGAAGAAGATGCATTGTTTTCTTTGCACCACATTTATTGACATCGAATGAAGTCGCTTTTAATTCTGAATGAAATCTTCCTATACGTAGTACTCCTCGCCGTGTCCGTAGACAGCGACTCCTCCAATTGTTTTTATTATAATGGCGAGGCGGTGACACGCTGTATCTCGTCGGTTTTGTATATTTGTGTGTCTAATTGAACCACCATTGTTTGCAGCTCGTGCTTATGTCAGTGGATGCAGCAGGACGCGTCGTGCCCCACGTGCCGGCGCGCGCTGGCGGCGCGGCCCCCCTCACCCCCCTCCGCCGCCGCCCCCGCCCCTCCGCCGCCCAACATGGCGCCCGTCAACCACCTCTTCCAGTTCCACGGTGAGTCTCGTGTGTAGCCGCCGCCGCCCAACATGGCGCCCGTCAACCACCTCTTCCAGTTCCACGGTGAGTCTCGTGTGTAGCCGCCGCCGCCCAACATGGCGCCCGTCAACCACCTCTTCCAGTTCCACGGTGAGTCTCGTGTGTAGCCGCCGCCGCCCAACATGGCGCCCGTCAACCACCTCTTCCAGTTCCACGGTGAGTCTCGTGTGTAGCCGCCGCCGCCCAACATGGCGCCCGTCAACCACCTCTTCCAGTTCCACGGTGAGTCTCGTGTGTAGCCGCCGCCGCCCAACATGGCGCCCGTCAACCACCTCTTCCAGTTCCACGGTGAGTCTCGTGTGTAGCCGCCGCCGCCCAACATGGCGCCCGTCAACCACCTCTTCCAGTTCCACGGTGAGTCTCGTGTGTAGCCGCCGCCGCCCAACATGGCGCCCGTCAACCACCTCTTCCAGTTCCACGGTGAGTCTCGTGTGTAGCCGCCGCCGCCCAACATGGCGCCCGTCAACCACCTCTTCCAGTTCCACGGTGAGTCTCGTGTGTAGCCGCCGCCGCCCAACATGGCGCCCGTCAACCACCTCTTCCAGTTCCACGGTGAGTCTCGTGTGTAGCCGCCGCCGCCCAACATGGCGCCCGTCAACCACCTCTTCCAGTTCCACGGTGAGTCTCGTGTGTAGCCGCCGCCGCCCAACATGGCGCCCGTCAACCACCTCTTCCAGTTCCACGGTGAGTCTCGTGTGTAGCCGCCGCCGCCCAACATGGCGCCCGTCAACCACCTCTTCCAGTTCCACGGTGAGTCTCGTGTGTAGCCGCCGCCGCCCAACATGGCGCCCGTCAACCACCTCTTCCAGTTCCACGGTGAGTCTCGTGTGTAGCCGCCGCCGCCCAACATGGCGCCCGTCAACCACCTCTTCCAGTTCCACGGTGAGTCTCGTGTGTAGCCGCCGCCGGCTGTCCGCTGCTGACCAGGCACCTAGCCGAGAAATAGGGGCCTTCCTCATTACCCGTCGATCATTATTCTTCCAGCGGTCAACATTCTTGTCAGTACCTTGGTGAGTTACCCTGCTGGATGTGTTCATTTCTCGTAGAATTATTTACCGGGTCAGAAAGAATAAAATAAATAAAAAGACTGGCTAAACTTGGCATCGTCCGTCACTTTCTCCCCGCCGTAACCGAGCGACGTGCCACGATACCGAACTCTTTCATAAAATTTAGAACTAATCGTACTTATTTGTTTTACATCTTAATTTGTCAGGCGTTTGACCGACGCAACGTATTAACAATTTCAATTTTATCATAAATGTCATAATATTGAATTTGTCAGGTATTATTAAATGCACCAATAAACACAAAATTACCGTTTATCATCGATCCAAATGGAGTATAACAAATAAATATTATTATAGGCTCTCGATACGTGTCATGGCTGCCGAGCTTCTCCGTGGAGGTGACGCGCGTGCGCCGCGAGCCTCTGCCGCCCGCTCAGCTCGACGCGCTAGCGAGACAGGTCAGTTACGTTTTATTGTATTTTTCATTTAAAAATCTAACGAAGGGCAGGTCTGTCGAGTTGAAGGCTCGTTGAAGTCTTTTATTCTGTTGTTTTGTTATATGCTCGTTGTGATACGTGTTTGGAGAAATTCATTACAGTTCAGTAATGGGTTTTATAATTAATTTATCATAGTCAATTTAGTCTCCCATGAGCCGTGGCATAATGCCGGGATGACGTGAGGAAGAAGAAGTCTACGTAGGAATTTCAAATATGTAAATCGGCGCGGAGAAGAATAGTGTTGTGTATGTATGAGTTTTTGTGCAGGTGCAAGCGATGTTTCCGCACTACGGGCTGGCGGCGCTGCTGGCGGACCTGGCGGCGACGCGCTCGGCCGACGTCACCGTCGACAACATCCTGGAGGGCCGCCTGCCGCCGCCTCCCCCTCCCCCTCCCCCCGCCGCGCCCGCCCCGCCGCCACCCCGGCCCGCGCCACCGCCACTAGTCGAGGAGGAAGACACTCAGCAGTGAGTACCCGCCGCCTGTATTTCAGACCGAGTGTGCTCATCCTACGGGTTCGCGTAGAGATCAACCCTTTGGCAATCGAACCTGCGGCCCGCTTATTCGACGTTATCAAATAAATGTTTCACGGTTTTCAAATAAATGTTTCGAAATTTATTTACCAAACGGAATCACATTTTGGTCTAAACCGTAAAGCGAACATAAACTAAAAAGTAAATTCTGTAATCTGGAATTTGAAACGAAATGTTTATTACCAAACAGTACCAAAGCTAATTTCACAGTCAAATTTTTTTTTTTTTGTTATTCGAATAAAAAATATAAATTATTTCATCTAATTCTAATTTAATCGAATCTTAAAAATAAAGTTACTCTAGTTAATTTCCTAATATTTTTCAGGGAAATCACAACAGAATTTCCTCAAGACTCCTCCGAACGCGAATCTAACCTGCAACGACGCAAACAACTACTACTTGCGCGAGCGAGACGCCGCTACCTCTCCCGTCCCGCTACCGCAAACGCTGATAATCCTGCCTCTGCTTCCACACCTGAGAGCTGAGTCACACACACACAGACATAACTACAGAAGCGACGCGAACATTGTACCTTAGTAGAAAGTAGCTGAAACTCGCCGTCTCTTTCTTACTTTTAATATTATCCCACTACAAAAAGAGATGGTCTGAGTTAATTATTATCGTCAGCTATCTACTTTGTCATTTATTTTTTGTCGTCAAAATCATTCATTAATGTGAACCAATCGAAATATTTATGTAACGAATTCGCATATATACCATCGAGTGACTTTATTGGTGTTCGGTCACTTCGGTCCCCATCAGACATATTGGAGTGGCTGAGGTACTCAATAGTCCATTGTTACGGAGTAAGATTGTGTTGCTATTGTTGCGATATGTTGGTCACTTTGGCTGTCACTATTTATTGATGCTGACTGTACGAGCTGCCTGAGATTTTATAAAAACAAAGCAGAGGTTTCCTAAAGTATAACTCTGGAAAACCCACTTGAATGTCGCGCCTTTTTCAACTGACAGAAAAAGGCGCGAAATTCAAAGTTTCTTTAGGATGACAACCCTTCGCGCCTACTAGTTTGGCATTGAAAATTATACCATTAAAAGGTTCTCATTTGACAATTAAACCAACTTTTAATTGCATAAATGCACTATACTAACCAAGTGTTTTTTGAACATCTTAGTACAAATTTAATTTCTGGTTGGAAGTTGGTGTGCCAAGTAAGAATACATGGTTATGATATTTTGACTTTATATTATTAAGACAAATATTACACCTCCAATGCGACCAACGAAGGACCTGGCAGATATTTGTGACGTTCCAAAAGGCACCGCCCTATTGGTATCAATAAGGACGATTTCTAATTAAATTATTATGGTAGCAACATCTTATTGACTACCGAAAATGAGCTTTACTTTACTTTAGCTTGGAAATGTCATAATTATCTCTAGAGTATGTGACCGTTTTTTCATCTTTTGTGATAATTTAGTTAGTTTTAACAAAATAATATTAAAGTTATATAATGGCACAATTACAATGATCCAGTAAGTGAATACATCTGATCTGAATATACAATCGCAAAAATCAATTAATTTACTATTTATAAACCTTCTTGCATTGAAATAAGGTCTACCAGCGATTACAGGCTGCCTCTGTCAGTA
This sequence comes from Cydia fagiglandana, assembly GCF_963556715.1. Lineage (NCBI taxonomy): Eukaryota > Metazoa > Arthropoda > Insecta > Lepidoptera > Tortricidae > Cydia > Cydia fagiglandana. The sequence continues at coordinate 18,410,481 of NC_085947.1, read as the reverse complement.
CATTGACCTTCCTGAAGTGATTGTATGAGTATCTATGTGATTGAGCCATTACATTACTTGGGTAGTGTAACGAAGAGTTCGGAACCGTTATCTCGCTGCTTGCTCGTGACGTCACGTCTCGGCGTTTCGGCCCTAGGGCTTGTTGCTTTTAGCGACAGAAAGTTTATTTTTCTAAGTCTTTGAGAGTGTATTTTTATATTGACAATGTATAAATTTCGCGTCCATATTAATGAAATGTTGATCATTTCTCTCTACCCATTCAACTAGGTGATTTGGGGTCATGATCCCGAATGTCAAAAATGTATTAAGATGGTCATACTGAAGGTTTCCCATGGGACCAATACGAAGATCATGTAAAAACAAACCTACTCCTGGGCCTCCCACTTGTTTCGTCTATTTCATTAGATTTTTTTCGTGATTATGTGCTTAGTCCCACAGGGAAATTTGACTAGTATGAGTATAATACATATTGAGTATGACCACTATAACCTTGACAGTCAAGTGTGACTATCTTAACACATTTTTGACAGTCAGGATCGCAACCCCAAAATCACCCAGTGTTATTTATTTAAGTTTTTTGTGGCAGCAAATAGTGCAGTGTTGCTGTCGCGTCATGTCACCGCTTACTGCTTCACCTTGACATGTCCAACTAAATGTTGTTGTGGTTATAAATGTAGGGCCCATGTTAGAGGCTCTGGACTAACACCATTTTGAACATCTCTTTGGACTTGATGTTGAATAGTTTTAGTATTAACAGTTTTTTAAATTATAGACTATTTTTAAATCATGGGTTTTATATGGAGTAAATTTTAATAACATTTAAAATGCAAAAACTGAAATAATACACTATTTAGTCTTTCAAATGTATCTGTATAAAACCCAGTTTTAAAGTTAAATATGTATGTTATGAATTATCATCACCTTTTTACGATGCTTGAATTTTTTTAGTCCAATTGGACATAATTTAACTATCCCATATGCCCTAAGCTTATATGTATCCTGCAAAAAAACTAGGTTTCAAAATACTATCTATAAATATATAAAAAATTTAGGTTCCAAATTCTTTAAGTTTGTATAATAGCAGATTGATTTATAACTATAATTCTAGATTATTTAGTACTTAAAATTGTTGGCATTCAGTTACAGCTAGCCCTTTGATTTATTTACAATTATCTTTAAGGAATATTGTTTGAATAATTATTGTAAAATTGATTCAAGACTAGTCAAATAATTAAAATGAAAAGAATTCAATTGAACTTGTTTTTGCTCTACCTAATTATTTCCCAGTTTGTTTTTGGTAATGCAAATATGTTGATACATTCCATTCAACCACTTTCAAATACAACTAGTTGGAGAGTTTATCTAAATTACCCCATTAAACTATGAGTTATTTGAATATATAAAAGTTACACAAGCAAGCTAAGCGCTGGGCTCTGTAACATAATGTTAATGTCAGATATTTTTACTCACTGCCATATAAGATCAACAAGCAGCCCTACCCTATATTACTGAAGCTGTGTTGATGAAAATAAATACGTGTTAGTAATTATAACATGTATTTCTTATTAAATATAAAATTTATTATAAATGAACTTAACCTATGAAGTTGATGACAACAATGTGCAAAACAAGGTGAGCGAATATGAAGTCGGCGAAGCCGCGCTCGGCGCTCAGTCCTTGGAATTCATTCTTGTTTTCGGGATTCACCTGGAGCCTCAGGCACACTGAAAACAGAAAAACAATAGGGTGAAGTCGATTGATTGATTGATGTAATTAACTTACGAACTTGTTAAGTTTAGGCTAAAAAGCAATGTCGCATGAACTTACCGGCGAGCACGAATGAGCTGACTGTGGAAATGAAGCCGCTCAAGAAGGAATTGAATGGGAATGTGCCGACTAGGCAGCAGTACACAAACTGAATCACGGCGGTCAAGAAAATGTACAGTAGGTAGGCGTCGATGATTTTCAGCTTCTTGGATGTCTTGGTTGAGTACTCCTGGTACAATTTGGGAATTACGGACATTAGAGAGGTCATTTTCGTGGAGTTTTAACCAATTCGTGAATAAAGTCGGCTTTTTCAATAAACTACATACACGTCATCCACGAATCATAGACAGATGAATTTTTTTTAACCAAATGTCAAAAGCTATGTTTGAGACATGTTTATAACCATTGCAAAATAGAAGAAAAATATCCTAATTGAAATTATTTTGTTGGTAACACTGCATTAAATGTCAAATTTGCAATAGCTGCTTGTGCGTGAATTTGTGCATGTCATCGAATTAAACAAAGTTTTGTACTCATTTCAATAGCCCGATTAAATTTTAATATAAAACAACAATGTTGAACGTCCAAGGCAACTTCCCTGAGTACGCGGTACCCGGCGCCGTGCAGCATCGCTTCGAGCCGTACGCCGACAACGGCGGCAGCGTAGTCGCGATCGCCGGCGATGACTATGCCGTGATCGGAGCGGACACCCGGCTGAGCACGGGCTTCTCCATTTACACGCGCGAGCAGAAGAAGCTGTTCCAGCTGTCGTCGCGCACGGTGCTGGGCGCGACGGGCTGCTGGTGCGATACGCTGACGCTCACGAGGCTGCTCGCGGCGCGCATGCAGATGTACGAGCAGGAACATAACAAGCCAATGACGACCCCCGCCGTGGCGCAGATGCTCTCCACCATGCTATACTACAAACGATTCTTCCCATACTACATCTCTAATGTGTTGGCTGGCTTGGACGGAGAGGGCAAGGGTTGTGTGTACAGTTATGACCCCATCGGGCACTGCGAGCGCTCAAACTACCGCGCCGGCGGCTCTGCGGGCGCGCAGTTGCAGCCCCTGCTTGATAACCAGATTGGTCTGAAGAACATGCAGAATGTAACTGAAGCGCCTCTGCCTAAGGAAAAAGCTCTGGCTCTTATCAAGGATGTGTTCATCAGTGCGGCGGAGAGAGACATCTACACTGGAGACAGCATTTATATCCTCATAATCACAGCTAATGGCATTCAAGAGGAGAAATTTGCCTTGCGTAGAGATTAAGCAATCTATATTACTAAATAAACTATAAAGAAAAATTGTATTGTATGCAAACCTTGTGATAGGTATTTTTAAATAAATAACATACATAACAAATAACTGCATTTATTATTTAAATAATAAGGTAACTACAATAAAACTAGATATTTGTTTAATTATTTACATTCCAATAAAAACGAAAGTAACATCTCATAGATTTTATTTCTTGTACTTAGGCATAACAAATATATTATCAGGAAAAGTTTTGTCGAACATCTCCCGGAGCGCGTCTTGTCCAGGGTGGTCTCCGACCAGTGCTGCTTTTAGCCTTGGGGGTGACGTGTTCCCAGCTACCAGTGGGTGGATGTTGTAACACACCTCTACACAATCTCCTGGGGGCACTGTAACTGACAGCTTCCTATACCCCGAGAACATGTAAGCATCAGACCCTTCAACTGTTAGCATGAGCCTCACAGGGCTGCTTGACTTTCCGTACAATATGCACTTTAGTGGCACGGAAGTCTGTAGCTCTACTACTTCAGGATATTTGACCTCTACGGCTATGGGACACTCTTCAATAGGCAGGCTGGATAAGGCAGTACTGCTCATCACACAGTGCCCGGTTGTATTACTTTTCCGCCGCCATTTGATATTATATAATCCCACCCTAGTGGGATGATCTTTGGGCTTGTATTTCGCTTGAATACAGATAGCGTCCACAGCCGTATTTTTCTCAGCTACTTCTAAATTACTAATGCAAGACTGCGGTTTGCTCTCATCGGCGTATTTGAAGCAATCAACTACTTCTAGCTCCGTATCTACTATCACCAGATCCCAAGGACTTAGGATTTTAACATTAGGCATGACAATAAGAGGGTCATCTATAAAGCACTTAGAGATAGGTTTGAAGTTCATAGCAACGAAGTTTGTAGAAACTTCAAACGGCTTTACTACGGGTATTTTTGTCGTAAAGTCCTTGACACATTCTAGCTTGGAGACTTCTGGAAGATCAATGAAGTACGAAACTTTTATTTGGACAGTGGTTGTGGAAGTTCTGCTAGTCTTCAAAAAGAATGTGCTGGAGTGTGTGGAGGACTTGTCAATGCTACCAGGTGATATCTGGAGAGGCTGGGTCTGAGGTTGTCCCGCTATAAGGCTTAGCTCGGTGACCGCCTCGGGGTTCTGATTATCAGGAGTGCTAAGCAAGGAAACAGTGATTTTGACGTCGTAAACAGAAGTGTTTTCGTCGTTTGTTATGGTGAAGGTGGAGGGGAACCACTCGCCCTGCAGCGCGGGGTTCTGGTTGCTGACGCTGTTGGACAGGCGGCACTCGCGCGCCACGATGTGGGCGATCGTCGAAGGCACGATGCAATCAAACTCGTAATCAGCTTTAGGGCTGTGTATGAAATGTAGCAGCTCAGGGTGGATAGCTTCCATGTTCTTATTCTCTTCCATTTTAAAGTTCATGACGATTTTCCGTTTCTTATCATTATCTAATGCGAAGGAAATATTTTTGATCGTAATTTCTGAGCCGTTATCCTTGGAGTTGCATTTGAATTGGCACAAGAATCTCTTTACTTTACCGCCCTCTAGCGTAATGGTGCTGCCGCCGTCTGTTATGGGAATCTCGATAGTTTCCGTGCGACTCGAAACTGTAACTAGAACTTTCTTGACCACGAGCGTCGTAGCGTAAGAGAGTCGCACGTAAACTCCGATTTCGATGGTTTCGTCCATTTTGTATTTCTGCTGGGTGAACTTTGGTTTAACCTCGAGGACGCTGGAGATGTTCGCCATGTCGACATTGACGGTAAATGGTTCGCGCTCGGCTGCCGCCCGCCAGAGGTCGGCAGCACGCGCTGCGGCCGCCGCGGGCAGGTCCGGCTCTGCCGAGGGGACGTCCAAATTAAGCACAGCCATAATATTCTTGAATATCCTGTCCTTATCATTGTTTGGCACTTGAATGTGTTTAGACAAGGCTTCAAGAGACAGTTGGACGTAGTCTTGCACCACAGCAGAGAGATATGCGCACTGTAGCGCGCGATTTAGCACGTGCGACGCAAGGAACCACCAGCGCTCGCGCCGGTAGTCCCACAGCATGTGGCTGAGCAGCGTCAGTGCCTTGCCGTAATCCGCGCAGTAGTAGTACTCGTTCGCCATCTCAACCACCAGCTGTTTTCGCATGCGCGGCGAATGGAACGTCTTGAACTGCGAGATAGCACTGCCTAGAAAACTGATAACCACTGTAGAGTGATTGAAGATTCTCTCGTTGTATTGCAGTGCCTGTACAGCAGCTTGCTCTCTCTGGGGATCGTGAGGGTCGGCGCTGAGGCGACCAGGCCTCCATGGCCTCTGTCCATAAAATTCTACAATACCTTCTAAAGGATCAGGCGGGGGAGGATACTGGGTTGCCTCAGCACAGACTGACCGCATCGCCTGTCTCCTCTTCACTGTGAACTGAGCCGCATGCTGGTAATAGAAGCCAGGGTGTTGTGACTGTATTGCTGGAAGCCCTGCACGTATTGCTTCATCGAATAACTCTCCAAAGGCACTGTACTGTCTCGCAATCCATGCATAGTGTTCAAACAGCAGCTCTGTAGGGCCAATTCTATTTTTATACCTCTCAATGTGTGTTTTGAGCTGTGCTATAGCATCTCTTGCCATGTTTAAGGCAAATAATAGTTTACAGAGCTTGTAGTTGATGTAGCCCGCTACAGTTCTCACCTCGTGCATGTTGGTGTCGACTGCTCTGGTTTCCAGCAGGTTGTTGTAGGCATGGAGATAGTGCTTGTGTGCAGTGCTCAGGTCCTGTTTAAGTTCATTCAGGAAGCCTAACTTAAATTGGTGTCTCACAAAAAGATACTGGTGTGTGGTTTTGTTGAGGTGATCTCGGTGTTGCTTTATGTTTTTAGTTTCATGATGATAATAGTTCTGTGCAATATCGTAGAATGCGTTTTCGAGTCGCACTATGTATCCCATGAGATGATCATTGTGTGGTAGTACAAAAAGTGCCTTTGACTGAATTTCGCAGGCGGCACAGAGGGCCTGCGCGCGCTCGGCGCCCAGCATGTACTCGGACGGCGGTGGTGTGAGCCCGTCCTGCACCACGACTACGGCGACGCGCGTGGAGTGGCCCTCCACGGCCGCGCGGATGCTCTGCACTCGAGACGCGCACTCAATAATTTTCTCGTTCCACTGGGGGTCATTCCACTCCATGTCATAAAAAATCACGACGACTGAGGGCACGAGAGCCACGCGCTTCTGAATCCAGTTCTTCTTCAGTATGCCCTTGGGAATGTACCATTCGTAAGAGTTCCGCTTTGGCTTGACTACGGGAAACTCGAATGTATTCTGCAACAGCTTGAAGCGCACCGCGGCGCGCTCGGCACGGCGGTTGTTGCTGAAGGCGTCCCATACGGCCTTGTGCACGGCGTTGTTCACTGTGTCCAGCCCAGAGAGCCCTACCAACGCCAGGGGCTTCAAAATGATCTCGGGCGGAAACTCCGTCGGGTCACTTGGCTGCGTCGCCATCACGCTGCTGTTGTGTAACTACTATCGACACATTAACTAAGACGATCGCTAGCCTATCACTTTGTTTAAACGTCTCACTGGAAGCGTATCATTATTTTTCATCAATAATTTCTAATTTCTACATTCTCCAACACCTCCATCATTCGTCAAAATGACAGTCAGCAGTATTGCGTTCCGTTCTACTTCAATTGAAAAAACCGAAACGGCATTACCGCACTGCGACAACTGCCGTTACTGAACGAAAACAGTGATCCACCTATTCAATGCAATTCCTAAACGCATTAAAAAAATAACTTGTCAAAATATTTGACGTTCACGTTAACATATTCTGCCATGGCATTTTACTATTTTGTTAAAAACTTTTTGTAAAATTGCCCAAATTCATTTCCTCACTGTGTTTTACTCTCAAATATTAACTCACTATGACATCCCAAGCCTTAGCTTCTCTCACAGCGACGTATACTGATTCCGAAGGCGAGGAAGACATCGAGGAGCAGACCCCCGAGAAGGATGAAGCCAGAACTCACTCTGCGCCGCCGAGTCCGCGGCGCGCCACGGACGGCGACGGCCCGGCGTCGGCGCCCATAAGCCCCAAGAAGCAGCTAGTGTCCTACGTCGACGAAACGATGGTGTCGGACGAAGAAGCGCTTTCACCGGCCCCAGGCAGCCAGGACGACATGCGGCGCCTCTCCATGGAGACGGACACGGACGAGGCGGTACCACGCTCCGACCCCGACGACTCGCAGGACGGCGCCAGCATCCCCCCCGAGCCCGCCGGCAAATGCCCCAAGGAACTCCAAGATACTATTGCCAAGTTCTACAACCGTATGCTCACAGAAGGTCTTGACATGAACCGTATAATTCAAGATAAGAAAAACTTCAGGAATCCTAGTATCTATGAGAAACTCATTCAATTCTGTGATATCAATGAGCTGGATACAAACTATCCACCTGAAATCTATGACCCTTTAAAATGGGGCAAAGAATCCTACTATGATGAGTTGGCTCGGGTTCAAAAGCTAGAAATGGACAGGAGAGAAAAGGAAAAGAAAGAGAAGCTAGCTAAGATTGATTTCATATCTGGAGTGGCCAAGAAATCAGAGAGTGATGATGAGAAAAAGCGGAAATCAAAATGGGACCAGGCGGCACCTAATGTCGGATCCAAACCTACCATAAAACAGCCCGGTCTGTTGCAGCAGCCCCTCACTAGCAACGTCACTGGTACCAAGGGCACTGTTATATCTGCTTTTGGATCTTTACCTAAGAAACCCAAAATTTGATTGGATGAATAATTTGTTTGCAACTTCAACTGAGCAGTGCAAGTGAGGTTAGACATTTCTGAAGAAATTGTACTTTGTATGTAACTGTGGAATTCATTTTTGTAATTCTGTGCTCTATATCTTATTTATAAGTATTAAACATTAAAATATTAAATTTATTACAATGTTTTGCTTGTTTTGTTTTAATTCCTTACTTGAGTAGCTTATTACTAACATTGCATGTATTCAGGTTCTATGTCAATAACAATATCAATTAATATTAAATTTAAAACTGGTTTCTCAGGAATTGTTCAACTAATAAATTAGACAACATTTATCAACATGCAAAATCTAGGTCATCATCAAGCTGCATTCACGAGAAGACTCAAACAAAAAAGTTTATTTTTCCTAATGTTGGTCAACATTTCTAATCTATTCATCCGGTAGCCCCCATTCGCACGACAGCTTTTTTAACGCGCGTTGAAAAAGCGCTTGAATCTTGAATTTTCAATTTAACGACCAAGGCTTAAAGTCGAAAATCCAACAACGCTTGATAAAAAGCGCTACCGCTGTCGTGTTAATACATACGGGTTATCATAGAGGTACCTAGTGTACTACACAGACTATACTAGGTCTATGCGCCCCGCATAGTATGCGGGTTATCCATTTGTGTCATTCAAACGCTTTTTTAACGCGCGTCAAAAAAGCTACCGTGCGAACGGGGCCTATAAGCAGGGGTGCGAAGCTCCTGACTTCGGCCAAACTCGGCTCCGCTCGGCTCAGCATTGCTCCGAGCAATTTTTAGGGTTGGCACCACTTGACTTCCTTTTGCGTGCACGACCACAGATAAGATAATCACTTGAATTTTGACAACCCTAAATAGCCGAATGGGATAGTGTCATGTATTAAAAAGGGATAGCATGATTCGACCCTGAACCGCTGTCAAACTTCGGTTTTGTAGGAAGCTTCCTTTCTGTACGGTAGTACTATTATTTATTCTGTGCTATAAGTTTCTCAAACTGCTCTATTTTCCAAGTAACGTAAAATGGAACGTTTCGTCGCGTTGCGCAAAAAACACACAGGGTGGAGGGGGGCGCTATATATACAAACAAAACACGTCAATTTTATATATGTACTTTGCTTTATCTACACAGTGCAACGAAACCTTTGTTTGTGTTCATCATCTGGCGCAGTTCTCGGTTGTTTTGATTAAATCTGTGTTTGTTTACGTCGGGCAATGGCCGAGGCACCCGAGAGCGAGCCCGTGCCCTCCGCGAGCACCGAATCTGAGATCGCAGCCGCCCCTCCTGATGAGAAAGACGAAGAGGGCCCGCTGCCCGAAAAGCGCAGAAAGTTAGATAAAGAGACGAGCGAGAAGCTCGAGCACAGGCTGGGCGGCATCCTGTGCTGCGCGGTCTGCCTCGACCTACCGCCCGCCGCCGTCTACCAGGTATTCCTAAAACAGCTGATCGCCACGACAAAGCCGTCAGCTGTTTTACCAAAACATTTTCTATTGCATCCTCTCTTTGTTACGTAAGGGCCGGGCTCGCGAAGCGCGCCGTGGCGACGCCTACACGGCGCGCGGCGCGTGTCTCCAATTTGTGGCCGTAAAGTATTGTTATGGCGTCATGATCATGAACCTTTGTGAATGTATGTACGTCGTAGTCGCAAGCGCGCGCGCTTCTGCGCCATTGCCCTTTGTTCCGCCCTTGAAGGGCGCATTACAAAACTGTAATTACATTTTAATGCATATTGTGTAATTGGGCGAGTATTTGTATATTTATTGTTAAGACTGCTAGACTATGTACTACACAGGTAGATGTAATGGACCTAGCTGTATGGACTCTTGTAGCATTTCAATTGAATAAAAAAATGTTTAAGAGATTTGGCCCTTTTTCATTTAGAAACCCTCCCCTCATCCCTCAGACAAACATCAACAAAATACAAAAAGAAAACTCTTTTAAAATTACATTATTTGACATTCCTAGAATTTTATTTGTTTTTATAATATTTCAAGTTCTTGTGAAATTTTAAATACTAATTTCATTCATTAATAACAATGTTGGCAGTCATTATTTTATTACAGTTTAATTGATAAGTGAATATGAGTTGAATATTTATTAAGTATACTTTTTTCTTGAATCGTGTAATTCAATAATTTTAATGAAATCTATAAAATTGATATCATCAGTACTAAAAATACTTTATGAGTTTTATGACTCAGACTGTGACACAGAAAAATAGAATTCTTCTTTGTTTTATTAAGAGTTGTATGAACACTTTTATCTATTTATTTTCTGTTCCAGAGGTATTCCTATGCATTAGTTTACTTTCAGGGGCCATGCAATGAAGGTCCGAGGTAGTCGACAGGAACACATCAGCATTGTTCTATACTAGAAAAGATTAAAACCGTCCTGTCAATATTTTTGTAACTCAAAGATATTAACAGGATTTTACACATTATATAGCAGATCACATGATTACACCGCAGTTCGCAAAAAAAAACTACATTATAAGAAATTGTTTAACTGCATTTTACTACTAAAGGACAGTTAAACAATTTGGGATTACAAAGTTTAAATTTCGAAAAAACATTTAGCCACACCATGTTTCTTTCTAATTAAAATGTTTTTCTGATAATTTTAGCCTTTCCATGTACTTGTGCAATTCAAAGTTGGTAATTGGTAATATTAAAATATGTGTATAGGTCCAAGTTTCTCTACTTAATCTAAAGTTATTCCCTTAATTTTGTTTAACTTGAAAGTAAGGTTATCATTCAAATATACCATTATTTTAACAAGTTACAGCTACATTACAAAACATTAGTTGCATTTTCTCATTTGTTGGTAATCTGTTCAGCATTGTGGTTTTATATAATAGCTGAACAATCTCTATGATCACCTCAAAAAGAGATGGCTGAGTTATTTTCTATTACCACTTTTGAAAGGGATCTAACAATTGAGAAAATGTAACTTCTGCTAGCTTATCCTCTAGCCGCCCAGATGCCTTGTATTTTTAATATTTTTAACAAATCATAGTTAAATACAGTTTAAATTTCTGAGCGGCTAAAGGTTACTTCCAACTGAATCCCCCGCTGAACAATCTCCCACCCACAGTGCAGCAACGGGCACCTGATGTGCGCGCCCTGCTTCACGCACCTGCTCGCCGACGCGCGCCTCCGCGACGAGGCGGCCACCTGCCCCAACTGCCGCGTCGAGATCTCTAAGACTTCTGCCTCGAGGAACCTGGCGGTTGAGAAGACAGTGTCTGAGCTGCCTTCGGAGTGCAAGTACTGCGCTCAGGTGTTCCCGAGGCATTCGCTACAGCATCACGAGGAGAAGATCTGTGAGGACAGGTCAGTCATATTCCTTTAGCAACTACCGTAAGATCTCCTTTGGTCTTGAGAAACCTGGAATTCTTATTGAACTAAAATATTGGGTGACATTCTTTCAAAATGGTATGCTTGGTAAAATTATTGTATGTAAGTTTATATTATACCACTCAATTTTTGAGTGTTCTGTGTCTTAAACAGAAACGGAATGACCACAGTGTGTGGCTATATTCCACAGAGAACGTGACGCCTACGTTTTATTTAAAAAGCTGTCATCTAATAATAATAGGCCACTTTTGAAATAAAACGCATATACCTATAATGTAGTTATCGCAAAGATTTCTGCGCCTATCCTCTATATCTGTGTAGGCATGTATGAGAAGACGTTGACCGCATGTAACGAGATAAGACCACATGCTAGATTTCTGTAAATATATACTCGTACCTACGTTTCAGTGAATACTGCTAACTAGTATTATGTATAAGATAGCGACTGTAACTTCAACTTTTTGCAGCCCTTCGCAAGGATTCGTATTCATTTGGGACTCGAAATAGGTCTTTTACGTTTCCACTGAATTTTTAGGGTGTTTGGGCGTTGTAGGTAATATTGATGTTGCAGTCTTTCCATTTGTATATTTCCTTTGCATTTTCTTGATTAACTCTGTTTGATCCTCTTCTACTTTTCAATCATCTTCTCCTGATGAAACTTAGCTTTACACTCTGTTCTTGTTCTTGTTTTATATACCAGTATACCTTACTAGTAAAGGTTGAACTATCAGGATGAATCAAAGGTAGCTACAGTGTACATGTACCATAACATATACCGATACCGACATACGAGTATACCGATGTACACTTACGAGTGTTGCTGTTTGCACTAACAGCAATTTAAATGCTGCAATTAAGCTAAAATAAATGTATGATGCTTTTTTAATTTATAATATTAAAGACCTTTAGTTAACCACATTTAACGCAAATATAGAGCTTAATTTACTTATTACTAAACTATTAGTAGTCAATAGGCGAGTCCAAATAGACCGAGCTCCTTCGCGCGGCAAGTTCCTCGCGAGGCGACTCGTTCTGTGTGGACCCGACTAAGGGCCAGTTGCACCAACCACATTTGACAGACTGATCAACGTCAGCCGGCGCGCCCTGGCGCTTTACTATGAAACTTTCCATACATAAAAATTTAGCGACCTCTTTAATGATACGAACAGTTTGGTGCAACCGACCCTAACAGTGTCGACGATGGTATGTTCCCCCAGGCAGTACAAGTTCTCCCAAGTAGTAGTGGGCGCCCCGCGGCGCTCGTGGGGCGGGCTGGGGCGCCTGGCGCAGGGGCTGTACGCGCTCGTGGCGGCGCTGCGCCCGCGCGGCTCCGCGCCTCCCCCGCCGCCTGCCCCACCCGCGACGCCGCCCAGACGCAAGAGGTACCGGGACGCATCACCAAGCTTGGACTGAACTTAACGGGGCGTATCTTGGCGAACTTGAGAAACCACCATATACTGCTTAACAAGATTGATGTTTTAATCGTGATTGTGCTTTGAAATGAGGACAATCACAATAGTTTCAGACGTATTTTATGCCGAATCAAAAACAATTATTTAATCAGAAACTATTTTAGTTGATAACTTTAATGCTTGCACCAATTCTAAACCTTGCAGGGATGCGTTTGCTGCCAATTTAAAGAAAGAGTCATTCAGCGCTTCCGATTTAGAATTATACATACCTATTTATCTTACTTACCTCTTGGTTTATGTACTCGTATCTATACCTATCTATCCATATTATAGGTAGGTATTTATAATCTCGTAAAAGCGTGAGGAGACTATCTTTTAAAGTGAGATATGAATACATACCTATAAAGTCTGTTTTTATATCCCAGATACTAATATGACAATCCGAATTACCCAATTTACCCATTCTGCCCAATCGAACTGATATTTTAAAGTGTGCGATATATTAAAAGAAATGTTTAAATACTTTAACAGATAGCCGCCCCCTGCATTCTGAACTTGCATACGTATAAGACTTTATCAGTGGAAAGTTCAAGTTCGCCAATGTATACCCGATGTCCGATATGTAATATATAACATACATGTAAGGCTCCCTGTTCGCCCACTAACGCTAGGGGATGCTTGTCCGCTTGGTGACTGCGTGTCGGTACGCATGCTCTGTCTGGTAGAGCAATCTCTGTGCTTGTCTTGTCTATCTCATGTATCTATGTGACAGTTGCATCAAGTTTTCAAAAAGTTGGAGAAGTCCAGTGGGAAATTTCAGAAAAACTTCGCAGGAAATAAAATAAAATTTCACTTTGGAAATGAAAAATTACAACCCCCGTACAAAAATATGAGAAGTTCTGAATTTTTTCCTCGTGGAAATTTGGCATTTTGGAAACTTTCCGACGACACACTAGTACTCTCATAACTCTTCTATGTTTTATTTTATGCAAGAAGGTATCAGTTAAGATAAATTGAACATTAAAAATTGAAATAGGATTTTTTAGCCCGTCTGACCCAGCACCGACTTTGCAGTGCCAAAGTGGCGATGTGCGAGTATAAATTTCAAATTTCTATAGGTTTATGGTGGCATGTACGGTCACACTCTGTCCTTGTAAAAATCTGTGCAGAAATCTGCTTGGTTCGACTATATATTATGACTAATGCCGTAGGTAGAGGCGGCGGGAGGAAGATGATAACTGGCGGAAATAATATTGAAGAAATTTAAACCTTATACAATTTTATTTTAAGTTAAAATTTCTTAATATCTCGAGTTATCAACTTCTTCCCGCCGTGTACTAAAGGGCGATGCATTTTCTATCACTTTATTTGTATTTATCTAATATTCTGAGATAATCTGTGTTGTGCTATCGGTGTCTAATTTTATTGCATATGCACTCACTTATTAGCGAATGCATTGTAGCGAGACTTCAGCTTGGCTTGGCATTTTAGCCACGAAACGATCTCTCAGGCAGCCATATGTATATCGGTTAAGAGAGGGCGGATAACGCAAAATTGTACATTATTTACGTTTTAATGTCAAAATGCCATAAGAAAATCACACGGAAACTAAGGGTACTAAGACTATTAGTAAGGGCAGGAAAGATCCGCGCGATGGCCATATCTTCCTTCGCATCAGGCGACGTTAACTATAAAACCGTATACGCCATAACATGGGCTCGACAACTCCACGCCTTTAGGAAATTGTTAAATACCTTTACCCATTGTAATTGTCACGTTCGATAATCATGAATATCATGATGGTTGTTGAAATTACGACGCGCCATATCCATACTGATGAAGTTTGCCTTTGTTTATGTAAATCGAGAGGGTCCACGTGTCTGGCGAATCAGTGGCGAATGATAACACGCGCTGAATGGTTTTCATCGTTATCTAACATAATTACGTGTAGATAGTAATCTAGGTACCTAAATACCTATTATACGACTTAGTTCACTTCGTAAACCTTTTTACTGTGGGTCTTTGTTTGTCTGTCGGCGTGTCTTCGTTGGCATTTATGTCTATCTTTTGCATGTACATACATATGTTCACACTTACAACACAATACTGAGAGAAAAGGATAACAAAAACACACTTAGAATTACAAAAATAAACTTAATCCGGGGACAAGGAGAGTTAATAACTAATAGGAACAAATTGACTTTTGCAATTTCTATTAGTTCTTGCAATTTCTATTATCTGTTTGTTGAAATTAGATTTAGGATTACTGAGCTGTTTGTAGAAATAAATAAACTTTACAGAAATAGTGAAACGTCTATAATTATTACTAAACTTCATTTTTTCCCCCAGTACAGAACTGTTTTTTAATTCCTGGTTTAGTTTACTAATGATTTTTCTCTCATAGTGAAGTTATTGAGCTTATTGCGAGGCTATTTCGATTTGTAGGCTCCCCATTATGAGACGCAAATAAATTTATTGTATTATTTCCCGATGTCCCCAGACTGACGGGCTGCCGCTACGCGTCCATTGGCTGCGGCTGGCGCGGGCCGGCGCACGAGGCGCGCAACCACGAGGCGACCTGCGCACACCCCGGCAAAAGCGCCGCGGAAGTCGTCGACGTACTAGCTGAGAGAGAAAAGGCGGCCAGGGAAGCTAATGCGGTCTACACGCAGGTGTTAGATTTGCTCTCGTATGAGAAGATCACCATCAATGGTGAGTAGATTAAAGATCATACTTTTTTATGGCGAGGACTGCAATCATGAGGCGACCTGTATGGAGATGGAGGTGGTTAAAGCAGCAAGGGACGCCGTGGTTAAAGCAGTAAGTGGAATATACGCAGGTCCTTGCTGTCACGGCAAACAATACGTAGCCTCTGCGAAAAGCTAAAAGTCAAAAGGCCTGCTGGCGAGGCTAATCTCGCATCAGGAAGGTCAGGAAGGCATCTTTCTCCTTTAGCTTGAATTCTATAAACTCTTCTGCAAACTGCAAACATATTTAACTTCGTCAGCTAGTTCAAATATTATGGAGTTGCCAATCTAAAATTAATTTACAGATACTTTAGTCACATTTGAAAAGTTCATTTTTTTATCAAAATATGTGACGTTCCACGGCGAAAGGCACCTTATGGCGGCTGGCGCTTACGTCGCATAGCGCCGCAATAGCATTGGAGCAGCGTTAATAATAGCGTAAGCGCCAACCGCCATAAGGTACCTTTACCCGTGGGACGTCACATATCTTATCTGTGATTGCAGATCTGCAGTTGAAACCGTACCGCACGGAAGAGTTCGTGCACAAGCTGTACTACGAGACGTCCCGGTTCAACGCGTTCGGCCACCAGTGGGTCGTGAAAGCCTTCGTCAACCGCAACCAGCGCGACCCCACGCAGAGCACGCAACGCGAAATTACATACCAGGTAAGATGCTAGGGGTGACAATAAAATATTTATCTTATCTTTTGCTAGACCGGACGGGGCCTTCATACATATTTTCTATTTTCCCTTAGTCGCTGTTACTAAACTCGCTAATTAGCATTAGAGTACTCCCTACCTTTATATGGTTCTAGAGTCCGTGTAAGCTGACTTGCATCGGCTTGAACAGTACAGAGTGAGGGAGTGTAGTGTAAAGACGCTCCCTCATGACAAAGCGTGGCAATGTCTTCATTACTGTAAAGGTGGTGACATTGCGTTCCGACTGAACATCTAGCGACCTTCACCAAGGAGGAGTTTTGGCCGAAGGGTGTCAAGTTCCGGCGGTTCCGCGGCCGGCTCCCTGACACTGCGGGGTTGCGAACTGCGTCGCAACCATAATTGTGTTTTTAGTTTTAAGATATATTTTGTAATAATATGTATGCTAGTTTTAAGGTATTTATCTATGGGCCAATAGTTGCCTGAAAATAAATGTTTTCATTCAATAAATGTTTTCATTGCAAATTCCATGCAGAGTTAGCTTGGTCCGACTAAGCCGTTTTCAGTCCGTAGTCCAATGAAAAATTAAATTAAATATTATTTATTATCAGGCAACTAAGGCCCGTAGATACATACATACCTTATAAACTAACATACATACAATTAGTAAAAATCTTACAAGCTAAAAATTATTTCTGCGACACGGCGGTTTTAGTTGTGTCGCATGTTTCGGTGTAGGGTTTGGCAGATTCCCACGGAACCAATCCAAATGATTAAGTTGTTAACCCTTTACCTACGGGTGTCAACCAGAGTTGCCAGTAAGGCAACACCGCTGCAGTACGGGTGTCAACTATAGTTGATCGAAGTAATGGTCATGTTCAACATTTTTTTTAAACAAATCGAGACCTTGTGGCTTGGTAATAGCGGTCACATTATGCACTGTGATTAGTATAGATACAAAGAAATAAATATCATAATATTTCGGTAGATGGCTCTGACATAAACATAATTTTAAAATTACCGCTTTTTTGCTGGCAACTGGAGTTGACACCCGTACTACAGAGGTGCTAATAATTGAATTCAATATGGCGGACAATAGTGTTGTTTTCAAATTTCATCAACTTCTTGTAGTAGAAGAGCCGGCCGCAATTTTTTTAACCGACTTGATACCACGATGAAATACACAATGGGAAACCATAAAAGTGATGCTAAGTCCGAATTCGATAGTCTGCCACGGCGGAACTTGCCGAAAGTACGAAAAAGAAGGCCACTTCCGGTGCGAAAAAAGGGGGCTGATTTAACCCATCTGATACCGAAATAATAATTATGGCAGCAGTTAGAAATTTACATGTAGACACATAAAAGCGAAGTCTGCCAGTATTTTTTTAAGCCGGAAGTGCTTGGCAGACGCTCTCAAAGGTGGCCAACGGGACCCCTAATTTAACCCATCTGATACCACCATGAAACCAATTCCAGTCGGTAGGTATGAACCCTCATGTCAGGAATATATAAGTCTGCCAAGGCTATTCCTGCCGAAACACCTTGGCAGACGAGATTATGTAAGCAAGGTCGGCATCGGTTACCCTACACTAACCCATCTGATACCACCATGAAACCAATTCCAGTCAGTAGGTACGAACCCCCATTTTAGGAATATATAAGTCTGCCAAGGTTTTTCCTGCCGAAACACCTTGGCAGACGAGATTTTAAGCAAGATGACCATCGGTTACCGTACACTAACCCATCTGATACCGCCATGAAACCAATTCCAGTCGGTAGGTATGAACCCTCATTTCAGGAATATATAAGTCTGCCAAGGCTTTTCCTGCCGTAACACCGTGGCAGACGAGATTATGTAAGCAAGGTCGGCATCGGTTACCCTACACTAACCCATCTGATACCACCATGAAACCAATTCCAGTCGGTAGGTATGAACCCCCATTTTAGAAATATATAAGTCTGCCAAGGTTTTTCCTGCCGAAACACCTTGGCAGACGAGATTATAAGCAAGATGACCATCGGTTACCGTACACTAACCCATCTGATACCACCATGAAACCAATTCTAGTCGGTAGGTATGAACCCTCATTTCAGGAATTTATAAGTCTGCCAAGGCCTTTCCTGCCGAAACACCTTGACAGACGAGATTATGTAAGCAGCATCCGCATCCGAGCGATCCGTATTTTGGAATTATACAGATTACGGACATTATTAATAGCTGTAGCTGTAGGCTTATTTATTACTTTATGATTATACATATTTGTATATTATTATGTTATTAATAAAATATATTTATAATTTATTAAACCTAAACTTAATACATTGGGAATTCATTACCTGCTTACGGCAGTAGTAGGGATTAGTGGGTGAGTTCTGGCTCACTGAGCCAGGCCAACATTACAGTCCCTCCCCCTTTTTTCCCTTGTTGAGGCCCTGCAACCTTGCCTTGAACCCAAACTAATGTCATTGTAGCTCGAATCTAACCTAATCTATTTTTATTGCGTTTAAAATATTTCAATTATCTACTTTTGCAAAGTTAAATGTTGTAATCTCTATTTCGCAAAATGGAATTTTAATGTGACTTTAATGTATGTGCAGTCTACTTAGTAATTGGGTTTAAAGATATAAAAACACACATTTTATTTCCTATCCTAAGTATCCTATCCTAAGTTTATTCAAATAATATTCTGAACATATATAGTAACATCATTACTTATTCTGTGTACAGTGGAGAAAACGAATGAAATCATGCAATTTGATTTTGCTATTTTTAAATAAAGAGTAACCAAACAGTATTTTCCACAGTTGTTGGTAATGACCATCTCTTACAATTTCTCTTCATGAACATTTTATGATACCTAACCTAACCTTCCAGTTTTCGCCCGAATTAATCAAAAAATTCACCAACACCATTTACACCAACCAGGCGTCAGGTGGCAACCGGCCGGAAAACACATAGCCAAACAAAAACCTCTCCAAATACCATGAAAGTACACCAAGAATTAAATGCTATAAAGGTTAGGGCGTCCCCCGTAAGCGACGGTCAGAGGCTATCAAATGCGAATGGAAATGCTAAGGCGTACCCTGTAAGCGACGACAGACACTGCGCAAATAAACTGCGCATAGCTACATGGAATATTGGTTCCCTGACCGGACGTAGCCAAGAACTGGCGGAAACCTTACAAAGAAGAAATATCAATGTTTGCTGCATCCAAGAACTAAAGTGGAAAGGCTGTAAATCCCGTGACATTGGTAGGGGTTACCAACTTATATACAACGGAACGACAACCAAGAGAAACGGAATCGGCATTGTCCTGGACAGTACACTTAAGCAGAGATTGATTAACGTAAACAGAATCAGCGACAGGTTGATGTGCATCAAACTAGCCCTGGATAATGGCCCTGCTTGGAACATCATTTCTGTATATGCCCCACAGATGGGCTGTAATACAAGCGAGAAGGAGGAGTTTTGGGATGACCTGGATGATCTCCTGCAATCTCTGCCCAAGGGGGAGGGACGATTGGTGGCTGGCGATCTAAATGGCCATGTGGGCCATAAGGCACCACCAAATTCAAATATTCACGGCAATTATGGCTACGGGACCGTAAATAGCCAAGGCACCACCATAATGGAGTTGGCGACCCAGTTCGATCTTCCCATAGTAAACACGTATTTCAAGAAAAGGGAAGAACATTTGATCACGTACAAGAGTGGAGGAAAGCATTCCCAAATAGACTACTTCCTCTGCGATAGATCTTTTTTGAAATACGTAAAGGACTGTAAGGTTATTCCTGGCGAACCTCTTACAACGCAGCACAGAATTTTGGTGGCCTGCCTCACTCTGCCGAAATGGTTCGCTAAGCAAAAAGTGCAAAAAAGCCAGCCACGAATAAAATGGCAAGAACTGTCTAATCCCGTAGGCGATATAGTCAACAGTAAGATAATAGAATATCTAAAGAACGATATAAGCGAGGCTCCTAACAACGCTAGCACAATTTGGCAAAATTTTCACAATTTCTGCACCGTTACTGCTAAAACCCATCTGGGAATATCGAAAGGCTTACTAAAAACAGATAAAGACCCAAAATGGTGGGACGATAATGTAAGGAAATTGTAACGGTGCGTGTAACGAAGCGTTACACTATCGACCTTCATACTATTTCTGGCACCATACAAATTCTAAATTCCTTTTTGAAATTCAAATCCTATTCCAAATTCCATTCAATGATTTTTATTTTCAGTTCGATCACATACTTTGATCGATAAACATCATTTTATCTAACGGACTGTACTTCCCAAGTTTCTAAACACGACCGTTTAAGTGTGATTTTTATTAGTAAACGTAATAATTCATAAGTGCGTGCAGTTCAGTATAGTGCTCGTTTTGTGGCCCTGCACACCTTCCAGATATATATCTACATCATCACCAAGGCACATATTGTAAGTTATTTGATTTCTAACCTTCTGAATTACGAAAGTGTTTTTATACATACCTTTCTGTTAACACGTAACCTGTATTGTTACAGGTGCCTTTTTATATAATTAATAAATACCCATCATCGCCCTGGTTCCCGACTTTGATTACCTTCCATCATCCTGGTGAGGCTCCCATCTGCCCCCTCACACTGGCGCCATCAACGTGATCAAACCCACCCGCCCTACGACGCAGAGCAGCCCTTCTCTTCGTGCCTCCTCCGCTACGCTCGTGCTCCTACTCCACGCCGACGCCTGCTACTTTTTGAAGACATATTTTTTTTTTATCAATTTTATATATCTTGTAATAGTTAGCATAAGATTTTTTTCAAAATTCTAAAAGGTTATAGTCGACCCAACTCAAATTTTCGCAATATCTCTCGGCCTAACATCATTTTATTTAATTTTCTATTTTACAACCAACCTTTTAACTAATCCTCAACCGTTTAACCAAAATTCCCCCCTTAAATAACCAATTACATATACATCTATCATCATTCATCATCTTATACCAATTTATCTATATCTATTTTCTAATCCCTATTATGCCAACGTCCTACGCTTTTTGTCGCGCCACGTAACAAAACTCTTAACATAGTGATTACACAAAACATCTATCACATACAATTACACAATCCAAGATTTCCACTGAAATCTCACAAATTGGTTTCAATCCTAAGTGTTTTTAAAACTCCTTGGAGTCACTGAAGTGCGAACCAATCCTGACTTACGGCAGTACTGTTGGAGATAATCCGATAGCTTATCCTTCACCCGATTAAATAAATATACACAACTAAGCCTAATATCACAATAAACTTCTCCTTCGATTCAATAAAAAATAAAATTTAATAACTACATATTTTATTTATATTGATAACATCAATTATTCTCTTCGTGATAGGTATCCACTTTAATAAACAATGAATCCAGCACTATTAAATAAACCTGAACTCATCTATGAGCTCAAACTCAGGAACATTCAGTTCCCAGCCACCGCGCAGGCTGATGATTTAAGACAGCTCCTCACTCCAAATTTATTCGCGGACCCGTGTTCGAATCTCTCCAGCCCATATGATCTTGAACAGGATATCACCGAAATTAGCAGATGCCTCACAATAGTTTCTTCTCAGCTACAGCTTGCGACCACCAACCAAGCGAAGCACGATAGAATAGCGGTTTTCTTATTTCATTTATATAACAGAATAGAACGTCTCTCTATTACCACTGAATTATCTCCAGAAATTATTGACAACTATTCGAAAATATGCGAATTATTGTCAAAATGTCAAACAAAATTTAACATGTCACAACCGTCAACAACAACGTCAACTTACGCGTCAGCAACCTCTTTGATAGATGATTCCACAAATTTAGACCTACTTGCTCGAAAATTAACCAACCTCTCTGAAGCAAAACCAAGCGATTTTAAAAAATTCAACTATAAAGGCGATAGTTGCCCTTATGATTTTATTCGAAACATCGAAGAGTTTGCAATTGCGCGTAACATTGACGACAAACGCTTACACAAATATATATACGATTTTTTATCAGGCACTCCTTTAGATTGGTATAGGTCAAAGAAAACAACCCTTACAGATTGGAAATCATTTAAAACCCACTTCTTAAAAGATTTCGAATTGCATGACCATGACCACAACTTACTACAAAATATACATTCCCGTAAACAAAAACAACATGAACGAATAATAATGTATTTTTCAGCCATGGAAGCCCTCTTTTCCAAATTACATGAACCCCTTTCTGAAAAACAAAAAATAGATATCCTCCGTAGAAACATGAGCCCTTATTACAGTTCCAGATTAGTTCCTACAGATGTTACGTCTATAGACACATTATTCCAATCGTGCAAATGGTACGAAAGCTGTAATACTACCTCTACTTATAGCTCTAGCAACTATACCAACATTCAACAAGATTCTAACCATACCCCCCCTTCCCAACCGTACATACCACCATTCCCATTTAATAAACCGGTCCATACTGTAACAGCACCACCTTCTACGTTACGTTTAGTGATGGGTAGGACATCAATTTAAAATGAGTTTGTATGAGTACCTCATTTTCTAAAATGAGGTGTTACAATGTCTTACTTCAAATGAGGTGAGGTACTAGCATATTTTCAGCGTCGACTATTCCATTAACTCCAAGGGCAACAAAAATATTTAATGTATATACATATTTATGTATTCATCACTTCCTTTATAAATAAATAAGTAGTAATATTTCATTGGAGTGCAATTCTGGAGGTTAAGAATAGAACTTTTAGGAGAAAGATAATTTTAGAATCAAACTAAGAACATAAAGTACCTAACTTAATTTGCTGCTTTTATGAAACTTGTTCTAATGTAGCTCTTTTTTATTGTTAGATTGTTTAGACCTCCTCCTTGCTACTTGATATAATTTTAAGTATAATAATCACTAGCGACCCGCCCCGGCTTCGCACGGGTTAGCAAATTATACACCTAAACCTTCCTAAAGAATCACTTTTGATAGGTGAAAACCACATGAAAATCCGTCCAGTAGTTTTTAAGTTTATCGCGAACATACAAACAAACCCACAAACAGACAGACGCGGCGGGGGACTTTGTTTTATAATATGTAGTGATATATTTCATAAGTACCTATTAACCATAAAACTACCACAATTTTTAACAAACTAAGGAGAACAAATTCAATATTTTCACAATCATTATTATATAGAAGTGACTAACTTACCACCTATAATTTAACAGTAATATCATCAATATGATAATAAACATAAACAAAGCACCAATCGAGCCGGCCGTACCGTCTACATTTACACTTCATTTTTTCATGCAAAAGGCACCAAGGAAGATCCGCGGGTATATTTACTGGCGAAAACTATGTCCATATTTTGTTATGATTATAAGAATTATTACTAGGTATTAGGTATTAGAGAACTAAAATTAGCTCTAGAGAACTAGAACGAAGTACGGACAAAATAAATATAAATATGTCATAATCATAACTTGTCAGTTCGAAGACGTTTACAAAGAATGTTAATAAAAAGTATTGCAAATTCAAATCGGTATAATTTACATCTACATGTTTATTTTACCTATGCAAATTATACTTACTTTTTATTTAATAAACTTGAAACTTATTGAAATTATCATAAATTGTGTACGCTACCGTATTATATTTCAATAATATTTTAGTCACTTAAAGGATTTCTGTTTCTAACCAAGCTTCGTAAATGCCCGCCTGGTATACAGAGGGCGTACCGCGAACCAAGTTCGTCATGTTGCCTCCCTGTCACACTTACGTACGAATTTACAAGTGCGACAGAGAAGCAACACGTCGAAATTCGTTTTGAAGATTGATTTATCGCGCCATTTTGACACGTAAGTTAGGATCAAAAAGGCGTAAGATGTATGAAAGCTTGCAGCGCTTACGCTTGTTGTCTTTCGTGTTTAATTTTTAACGTATTTTCGGTGGTGACGCGAGGCGATATTGAAGTACGGCGCGTGTCTGTCTCACTCCCTCTTTGGATATTTCTAATTCGTTGTTTCATTTTGAGGTATTCATGTCACAAAGAGCCGGTGAGCGGTACAAACTCAACGCTTTTCTCGGTGGACCTTTTGTCGTTGCAATAAGGTTTGTAGTTCGGCAGTTGACAGTGTGGACCATTACCTCCATTACTCGTTTCTTCATTTGAGTTTCGAGTGTCGGCGAGCGGGTGAGGGGTGAGCACCTCGAGCGCCTCGCGCGATCCAGGGACTCTTTTGCGAGGTTATGAGGAGCGTATGAGTTTTCAGGGTCGCGAGTGAAATTGAAAGGATAAGAGTTTTTTGAAATTTGAAGTGTGTGAATGATTTGTGTGGCAAGAGGTGTTTGTGATGCGCGCGAGTAAATGAGTAAAATGAATAGAGGTGTGATGTAAGACATTTTTACGGTATGAAGTACTGCGACAAATTAACAAAATGAGCGGTACAAATGAGGTGCTTCACGAGTGAGCGACTCAACACTAGTTACGTTACTCCTGTCCGCGTTGCAGAACAAACGATCATTCTTTAGATATTTGTACAAGTAAAAATATAGTATGCTTCCGCTGTGGCAAACAAAATGTCACTTTTGCAAAATGTACAGTTTGCCATAAATTTCCAAAAAACGCATAAAGGAGAAAAGTAACTTAAATAAAACTACTGCTACAGAATGGAACCAATGGTTAGATACCATTAAATTATTTATGTCATCATACAATACTACATCAGCACTTTTCACTCAAGATCCATACGATGAACGACCTTATGTCAACATCCAGACAAATAATTTAACTTTATGTGGCCTCTTAGACAGCGGCAGTGCTTTAACTATTTTCGGAAATAATTCCCATAAAATTCTCTTATCCCACAATTTTACCATAAATTACGACCATAAAGTCGTAGGCTCTGTAGCCGACGGCTACCCTATATACTCTATTGGTACAATTCAACTACCAATTTCGTACAAAAATATTGTGGCTATTATTACCGCTCATGTTATCCCTACTATAAAGCAACCCTTGATTCTAGGCACAAATTTTTGGAGAAAATTCAATATAGCTCCCCACATATTACCTGACATAACGTCATATTCTGATAAACATATAGATACCCTAGTTATTTCCACCTGCGACCAACACATCACTAATTATGACAACCTTTCTGAAACTCAACAGTTAATTTCAGATACTATTATTGAAAAATTTAAAAATATTTCAACAGAAACCAAACCCTTAGGACGAACCCACCTCATTGAACATCACATAGATACCGGTGACCATCCACCAATCAAACAGCGATGCTATAGGCTTTCTCCAGAGAAACAAAAAGCTTTATGCAAAGAAGTTGATGAAATGCTAAAGCTTAATGTTATCGAACCCTGTGAAAGCCCATGGCTAAACCCTGTCATAATAACTCCTAAAAAAGATGGAACGTGGCGTTTTTGCATCGACAGCCGTAAACTAAATTCGATTACGCGCAAAGATGCCTACAAACTCCCACTCATTTCTGACATTCTAGATAATCTAAAAAATGCTAAATATCTATCATCGATAGACATAGCAAAAGCATTTTGGGAAATACCCCTACGCCCTTCTGATAGACCTAAAACTAGTTTCCATGTACCCTCAAAAGGCATGTACATGTTTCGCGTAATGCCTTTTGGATTGACTAATGCCCCTGCTACCCAACAACGCTTTATGGATGCGTTATTCCCTTCTGAAAACCTTGATAACTCAGTATTTACCTACTTAGATGATATTATCATCATAAGTAATACTTTCGATGAACACATCACTTTACTTAATAAAGTTTACCAAAGGCTAGTACAAGCCAACATTACTATAAACTTCCCCAAGTGTTCATTTTTCAAAAAAGAACTTAAATATCTTGGTTACATAGTTAATGAACACGGCTTTCAAACAGATCCTGACAAGGTTAAGGCAATACTTAACATCCCACCTCCCACAACTCCTCGAGAAGTTAAAAAGTTCCTAGGTACAGCAAGTTGGTATAGACGCTTTATCCCCGATTTCAGCACAAAGGTTGCACCACTAACTAAACTTACCTCCACTTCCAAAAAAGCACCTCCATTTAAATGGACATCACTAGAAGACAATGCCTTTAAATCCATTAAAGAAGCTCTAGTCTCTACCCCTGTTCTTGCTTGCCCAGACTTCTCAAAACCCTTCGCAGTCCACTGTGATGCATCCAGCTTCGGCATCGGTGCCATGCTGACCCAAGAATTTGATGGCGTTGAGAAACCCATTGCTTATATGAGCAAATCCCTAACTGGTCCCCAAAGAAATTACTCAATTACAGAAAGAGAACTCTTAAGTGTCTTACTAGCCCTAGAACATTGGCGTTGCTATCTTGACAACGGCTTAAAGTTCACAATCTACACAGACCATTCCGCATTACAATGGTTTCTCCATCTAGATAATCCAACCGGACGTCTAGCCCGCTGGAGTATTCGTCTATCTACATTTAACTTCGAAATTAAACATAAACGTGGTAAAGATCATCTAATCCCTGACGCTTTATCACGCTTACCTTCAGTAGACGTTATTAACTACAATAGTTCTAATACCAATGACGACTGGTATAATAATATCTACGCTAAATGCAGTTCTAACCCCAACACCACTCCAGATTACATAATACATAATAATAAATTATACCGATACTCAAAAACCCCTTCGTTACTCCAATCAGAGTATAATTGGAAAGAAGTTATCCCACTAGAGTACAGAATACCCATTATCACAGAAAATCATTCCACCCCAACTTGCGCTCATTTCGGAACATTTAAAACATACAATAAAGTTAAATTGAAATATTTTTGGCCAGGAATGTACAAAGATATTTCAAATTTTATTGCCAAATGCGAGACTTGCTTAGCTTGCAAACACCAAACCCAACTAAAACTTGGCCTAATGGGTAAACCTAAGCAATGCTCTCGACCCTTTCAATGCATTTCAATAGATTTGATCGGCCCCTTGCCTACTACACTAAAACACAACAGATTCATCTTTGTCGTTACTTGCTGTTTTTCAAAATACTGCCTCCTCTTTGCGATTAAACGTGCTACGTCATCAGTAATCGTTCATATTCTAGAAAACCTAGTTTTCCTAGTGTACGGAATCCCACAGACCATAATTCTTGACCATGGTCCTCAATTCGTTAGTCAAGAGACAACGGATTTATTCCACTCCTATCAGATCCCAAAAATACACTATTGCGCAATTAAATGCGCCCAACCAAATCCCGTGGAGAGATATAATAAAGTTGTTACCACAGCAATATCCTCATTCATACAGGATGACCACAGGAATTGGGATATCAACCTACATAAGATACAATTTGCTATTAATACTTCCGTAAATGAAACAACAAATTATACTCCTTCTTTCCTTGTATTTGGTCGCGAATTAGTCACATGTGGATCAGCATACGATAAATCTGATCTCACAGATGATATTATATTCGCGCCCAGAGACGAATACGCTGATAATCTTGGTCTTCTCCAGCCTGTCTTCTCCGAAGTACAAGCCCGTCTTTGGAGAGCGCACCAAACCAATTCTTCATCGTATAATAAACATCACCAACATTTCGAATTCAACGAAAATGACATCGTCTGGAAACGAAATTACGCAATTAGTAATTCTCCTAAACACTATTCTGCTAAACTTGCACCCAAGTTTATTAAATGTTCTATCCTAAAAAAAATATCACCCTTAGTATATGTCCTACAAGACATGTCCGGCAAAATGCTCGGACGATGGCATATTAGAGACCTTAAACCTCTCCCCAAAATTCTAAAATAAATAATATACTGTTTTTCCTTAATTAGATTCTTATTTGGCCCAAACTTAGCTACTTTTCTCCTAAGCTCCTAACTTGTAAAATACTGTATATAATGTTATACATTTATAATTATATCTCATCCCCATTACACATTTCGGACTCATTACATTTCGTACATACCTACTTAGTACGAATTTATACGTTCATTTATACTATTTAATTTATATAACGTTATATTACGTTCATATAACGTTATTCAAAGCTAACTCTACCAGAGTTAGAACAATACTTATTTATATATTCCTTCCCTTTCCATAACGTTCATATTTACGTACTTAGGTACATACGTACCGTACAGTACATTTATTAATTCCATTAAGGAATTATCTTATGATATTTTGTAGTAATCCTACATTCCATACGGCATTATTTTGTTGAATAAATTTCAACAATCGTACTCTTTGTAGGTACACATTATTGTAGATATTATATTTAGATTCATTAATATTCAGCGGGTGGTTACTGATTAATAAGCCTTAATACTAATGGAGAGCGATTTAATGAGTACGTCCTCTACTTAAAGGAGTACTCTATTGAAACTTATTTTGGTTAAACAATTAACCAAAATTTTATAAGATGATGTATGAATGACCTTTGGTATGCATGTTTAAATCGCCTCTCTTGTATGATAAACATTGTATATAACATCCCCACCTTCTAAATTTATCACTCATACCCATATTCATTACATTATATTTACATTACGGAAAAATCCTTTGGCCATAAGCCCCAGGATTTTCCCTTCCAGGGCGACCCCGGTAGTGTAACGGTGCGTGTAACGAAGCGTTACACTATCGACCTTCATACTATTTCTGGCACCATACAAATTCTAAATTCCTTTTTGAAATTCAAATCCTATTCCAAATTCCATTCAATGATTTTTATTTTCAGTTCGATCACATACTTTGATCGATAAACATCATTTTATCTAACGGACTGTACTTCCCAAGTTTCTAAACACGACCGTTTAAGTGTGATTTTTATTAGTAAACGTAATAATTCATAAGTGCGTGCAGTTCAGTATAGTGCTCGTTTTGTGGCCCTGCACACCTTCCAGATATATATCTACATCATCACCAAGGCACATATTGTAAGTTATTTGATTTCTAACCTTCTGAATTACGAAAGTGTTTTTATACATACCTTTCTGTTAACACGTAACCTGTATTGTTACAGGTGCCTTTTTATATAATTAATAAATACCCATCATCGCCCTGGTTCCCGACTTTGATTACCTTCCATCATCCTGGTGAGGCTCCCATCTGCCCCCTCACAGAAATCACTTATAGAGAAAAAACATGCATTTAAAGTCTGGCAGAACACGGGGTTGGACTGTGACAGAGATACATATAACATCCTTAAGAAAAAGGCGAAGAAAATGGTCGCTACCACAAGAGCCAGTGCCCAAAACAACTTTTACAAAAAACTTGAAGATGCTAGATAGATAGATAGATAATTTCTTTATTCATACCCACAACATACACGGCATTGAAAAAGTACAAGACAAGAACATGCAAAACAACTTAATTACTAAAAACTATTAACTATTACACTAAAAAATTATGAAGCCATGTGTCGTGGCACAGAAAAGGCGCTGGCTCAGCATTGTGATGCGGCAAGCCACATCGCTGGTATTCTGCCAGTACCTTACATACAAATATGCAACGCTTATTTAAAAAACAGTTCATTGGTACGAGAAATATAAGACAAAAAAAAAACTACTGTGCAATTTGTGTGTGATGTGTACATTATTGTGTGAGTGTATGTGTGTGTGTGTGTGTATCTTTGGACATTTGGTAACGTTATAGTATTAAAAAGTGCGGTTGGCTAAGTAAAAAGTCATTTAAGGAGAAAAAGAAAAAGAAGGGAGCAAGAGTGAGCTTAAGGCATATGCTATTTAAAATTGTTGCTTTTGTTGGTTAAGAAGTTGAAGTCGATGTTTTATTTTGAAAGTCGCTTTGCTCTTTAATTGACGAATTGGTGGTGGTATATTATTCCAACATTTGGTTGCGCGGTACCGAAAACTCCCTTTAAAAGCGGCAGACCGGTGCTGAGGAACCTGTAACACTATCGCTCGTGACGCTCTCATTTGGTGGTGAATGTTACTTTTTGAAAACCATAGGAGTTTCTTATAGAGATAAGACGGCTGCTTGGTTTGAATTGTGTCGAACAGCAGGCAAGCGAACATAAGCTCTTGGCGAGCAGCCATTTTTAACATACCTGCATTGTTCAAGAAAGGTGTGACATGCGTACGAGGGGGTATTTTAAAACAAAATCTGGCACAAGCATTCTGAACCCTTTGAATAAGACGCCACGACCGAGCGTGAAGGCAAGAACCGTAAGCTGCAAGACAATAATTAAGTTTTGATAAAACAAGAGCTTCACATAGTCTCACTCGCAGGGCTATAGTAAGAAAATTTTGAATATTATATAGGACTTTTAAACGATAAAAGCAATTTCGAACAATGTCCACCACATGTTTTTCGAAACGCAGATTTGTATCCAGCAAGAGTCCAAGATTTTTTGCTGCGTCGACACGATCCACTTTCACGTCATCAATCCTAATGTTTGGTTGTTTTGCAATGATGGCATTAGTTTGATTTAATGATCCAAGCACCATATATTTAGACTTCATAGGATTAAGGACCAAGCAATTCGCAGAGGACCATTCTGAGAGTCGTTTCAGATCCTCATTTAGCTTTAAAACCGCGGTAGCGAACTCTCCAGGATGAAACGATAGAAAAACCTGCAGATCATCCGCGTAAAGATGGTATTTACAGAATTTTATGCAGTTGATAATATCGCTGCTGTACAAAATGAATAAAAGAGGCCCCAATATTGATCCTTGAGGCACTCCTCTCTCCACAAGAATGGGATCAGACACCAAGCAATAACCATCGTTTTTTGTCAATTTGACTATTTGCTTTCGGCCATTAAAATAACTATGGAACCACCGTATGGTTTTGTCGTCAAATCCATAGTATCGTAATTTTGAAAGCAAAAGTGGAACATTTATAGAGTCGAACGCCCTGGAGAAGTCCAACAAAACCAAGACTGTACCCTGCCCAACGTCCTGTGCAGCCAGGATCTCATCTATAACATCGAGAAGAGCTGTAGTAGTGCCTCGTTTTTTCCTAAAACCTGACTGCTTTTCGGGTAGTATGTTATTAGAATCGAGATATTTTGAAACCTGATCATAAACTACTTTTTCCATTATTTTAGATAAGTAAGGCAAAATACTGATTGGGCGCAGGTCTTTCAGATCCTTTGGATCATTTATTTTTGGGATCGGCCGTATAATAGCAGTTTTCCAAACTGAGGGTACTTCAGACGTTAAAATTGAAGTATTTATCAAATCTGTAATAATAGTCAAAGTTTGTGGAAGAGTCATTAAAATCATGTCAAATGTTATTCCGTCGTGGCCCATAGCATTGGATTTAGTTGTAAGTAATAGTTTTGCCACTATGGTCTCGTCGATGGTACTCAAACTGAATGTGGAGGAGTT
The DNA here is from genome assembly GCF_963556715.1 of Cydia fagiglandana. Classification (NCBI taxonomy): domain Eukaryota; kingdom Metazoa; phylum Arthropoda; class Insecta; order Lepidoptera; family Tortricidae; genus Cydia; species Cydia fagiglandana. The sequence goes on along the minus strand of NC_085947.1, from coordinate 18,379,115 downwards.
GTGCCGGTGGTTATCAAAGTATGCCAGTGAGGCATCATCCACAGAAACATTACCCGGAACATTTAAAAAGTTTTTATTTATATTTGAAGGATCATTGAGATCCTGTGGCAATTCAAAGTTGTTCTTAAAATCTGGAATTACATGATGCTTTAAATTTTTCCACAGAGTTTTAGGTTTATTTAAATTATTATTAATATGTTGCTCAAAATAAGCTTTTTGTTCATAGTACAGACTAGTGTTTACCAATTTTTTCAATGTCTTATAATTATGTTTGTCCGATTCGTCCTTACTCTGTTTAAATTTCTTTTGCGCTTTGTTACGAAGACTTATCATATACCGTATGTTCTCAGTGAGCCAGGGTTTGGGTGCCACTTTTATTACTTTCTTTTGAATTGGAGCTAAAAAGTCAAGAATTTCCAAGATATAATCGTTAAATAATGCCAATTTGTCATCAATATTCTTTAGAAGAGAAATATGATTCCAATCCAACTGTTTTAGATAAGTGTTGAAGTTGGACTGCTCAATTTTATTTAAGGACCGACCGTAATAAACGGTTGGGGGTACCTTGCATGTTTTAACGTTTAAGTTTATGAAAACCATTGCATGACCGCCCAATTGCTCAATATGGTCCACCTCAGCATTGATTATGGTAGAATCCGTGCAAATAAGATCGATAAGCGTAGAACTATGGTCAGTAAAATGAGTTTGCTCTGTTATATGATTTATTAAGTTATTACACTCTAAAAATTCTTGTAACCGCTTAGTTTTATTATCATTCACATCTAACATGTTAATGTTGAAGTCACCGCTCAAAATAATACGGTCGTATGAGGAAAATGACACAATTGTTTCGCTTAAGGTGTCCAGAAATACATCTATACTTAACCATGGTGGACGGTAGGCAGTGCCAATAATAAAACGAATTGAATTTATTGTAATTTTTAACCACATCTGTTCAACGTCCGGGTGGGAAGGGTGATCACAATTTCGAACATTTAAACCATTCTTAATATAAAAACCTACTCCCCCGCCACCTTTCCGCGTGCCAAGCTTACGAGGGACGTGGCGTGGCGTGGCGTGGTTGGTGCTACAACCGGAACCGAGATATTCAAGCTAGCTAAATGCCGTAACAATGCCACTAAAGATATTAAACACAACAAATATATCAAGGATAACTCTGGAAGGCTCTTGACCTCCGACGGGGATATAAATGGTAGATGGCTCGAGTATTATCACCAATTGCTTAACGAAGAATTTCCACATAACAAGCTTACACCACTTTTACCCATCTTGGGACCTGTCCAAGATATATCAATGACGGAAACTAAGATCGCCTTGTCCAAAATGAAGAACAGGAAAGCTACCGGACCCGACGAAATACCAATCGAAGTGTGGAAAAAAACTGGGTTACCAGGGGTACAGTGGCTCACGAAGCTAGTTAACACAATATTTCTTAGCAAACACATACCAGACATGTGGAGATCTAGCAATCTAATACCATTCTACAAGAATAAGGGAGATGTGGCAAACTGTGGTAATTATCGGGGCATTAAACTCACTTCGCATACCTTGAAACTGTATGAAGGTATACTCGTTGACCGACTTAAGAAACTGATTAATATAACACCGAACCAATGCGGATTCAGTAGCGGAGTGAGCACAATAGACGCAATCCATACGGTCAAGATCTTAATCGAGAAATACAAATCCAAGAAACAGGACCTTCACATGGTATTTGTTGATCTTGAGAAGGCCTTCGACCGTGTACCACGAGAACTCATTTGGCAGGCATTAAGAGCGCAAAACATCCCAGAACATTATATAGAGGCTATACAGGACTTGTACCGGGACATAACGACCCGAGTCGTAAGCCCTGCAGGCGTCACGGGTGACTTCGAAGTTAAGGTTGGTGTGCACCAAGGCTCGGCACTAAGCCCCCTACTCTTCAACATAGTCATGGACTATTTAACTAGAGATTTACAGAAACCCGCACCATGGACACTGTTATACGCGGATGACATAGTCTTGATTGCCGAGTCCCTCCAGGACCTACAAGCTGAATTAAATGGGTGGGTAACAGCCTTAGAAACACAGGGACTTAGAATCAGTCGGGAGAAAACCGAATATATGTTCTGCCACTTAACAAATACAGGGCTAAGTACCACTGCACCGCCGTGTATCGAAGGAGTCCCACTCAAGCAGGTGGAGTCGTTTAAATATCTGGGATCTATAGTGTCACCGCAGACTACCGCAGAGAAGGACATCCAGCACCGAATCTCATCAGCCTGGCTTCAGTGGAGATCACTCTCTGGTGTCTTATGTGATCCCCGAATACCTATAAGAACTAAAGGTCAGATCTATAAACAAGCCGTAAGACCAGCGTTGTTATATGGATCAGAATGCTGGGGTTTAAGGAAAGCTGACGAGCAAAAACTTCACACTACTGAGATGAAGATGCTGCGCTGGGCGGGCGGCGTCACCAGACTTGACAAAGTACGAAACACATACATCAGAGGAACATTTAAGGTCGCTAACGTCAGCGACAAATTGGCGGAAGGCCGCCTACGCTGGTATGGCCACGTCATGAGACGTGATGAAAGCCACATGACAAGAGCTGTACTAAACATAAGGGAGGGTAGCCGAGGCCGAGGACGACCCCTCATAACTTGGAGCAGCACCGTTAAAAGAGACATGGATATACATCATATATATTTTTTAGGTTTGTCATTCTCTTATTTTAGAAGTTGAAGGGGGGGGGGGGTGCACACAATTTACCACAAGTGTCTCTCGCGCAAACTATTCAGTTTAGAAAAAAATTATATTACAAACCTCAATATCATTTTTGTTTTGAAGACCTATCCATAGATACCCCACACGTATGGGTTTAATGAAAAAGAAATTTTAAGTTTCAGTTCTAAGTATGGGGGACCCCCAAAATTTTTTGTTTTTTTTTCTATTTTTGTGTTAAAATCTTAATGCGTTTCACAGAATACATCTACTTACCAAGTTTCAACAGTTCTTATAGTTTCGGAAAAAAGTGGCTGTGACATACGGACGGACAGACGCACAGACAGACATGACGAATCTATAAGAGTTCCGTTTTTTGCTATTTGGCTACGGAACCCTAAAAAGGAGGTATTAATTCGGTTTCGGGGCGCAGTACTGTGACGGCCCTGCTTGATGTCACGGACAACATTCTTTGCTCACAAGATAAGGGTATGTGTACACTGCTTGTGCTACTTGATTTTTCCAGGGCATTTGACTGTATTAATATAGACCTGTTACTATCAAAGCTAAGTTACTATGGATTTGATAATAGTGCTCTGCATTGGTTTCATAGTTATCTCACATTGCGGCACCAATATGTAAAGCTGTCCTCAAGTGATGGACCGGCCAAAGTCTCAGGAAAAATGCCCCTTTCCAGAGGTGTTCCGCAGGGGTCGATACTCGGCCCAATCCTGTTCATCTTATATACAGCAGACATACCAACTCACATCACACACTGCAAGTATGTATCATATTTATGCAGATGACATACAGATATATATTACTTGTAAACCTTCTGAAATTGACACTGCTATTCAAAAACTTAATGTAGACCTTGCAAGTATAGCCTCTTGGGCTTTAGATAATAGTTTAATGCTCAATCCTTCTAAAACAAAATATCTAATATATGGCACCAAAAATCAGCTGAACATAATCAGACCTACTGTAGATCTATTCCTATCAGGTGAACCCATTGAACGCGTATATGAGGCTCGAAATTTAGGCTTGATTATGGACAGCGAACTTAGGTTTGAGAAACATGTTACTGAATTTGTTAGAAACTGTTTTTACAGGCTCAAACTACTATATAATATACGACCATTTATCAACGAAACCTTGCGCACTCAGTTAGTTGAAGCTCTTGTTCTTTCCAAATTAAATTATATGGATTTAGTGTATGGTCCACGTCTCCTATCAAAAACAAAGCGACTTATACAGAGGGTGCAAAATGCTTGCGCCCGGTTCTGCTTCAATATCCCACATAGAGGCCATGTGACTCCTTTCTTAAATAAACACAGTGTTCTTAAAATGCTGCACCGTCGAAAGCTTCATCTAGCTTTCTATTCGGCATTGTAAAATACAAATCTCCGTCATATCTTTTTGAGAAGTTGTCTTGGATGTCCACTCGTAGATCACTTGGCGCACGTAATTGCAGCGTGCAGTTGGTAACTCCTCGACATGCTACAGCTGCCTTCCGTGGGAGTTTCAAGTACATGGCCACCCGTTGCTGGAATAACATTCCACCCCCTCTCAGGAACCTAGAAAGTATTATAAGTTTTAAAGCCAAACTCAAAATATTCACACTACAACACCAGCGGCAACAGGAAACTTTAAGGCATGACACTAGTTGCTTTTAAGGTAATTACTGGCGAATATACAGTACCGGTCAAAAGTTTAAGTTCACTCTGCGAAATAAGGTTATCATATGTAATTATGCTCAAATATAGAATATGTTTTGAATTTCAAACGTTTAATTGTTTCCACGACTACCAAATAACAATAAAAATACCTCTTGGAGGAATCGTTTTATGTTATTCGGAAAATTTGATCCATTTAATATTTTTGTTCCGTATTTCCTATGAGATTTCGTGAAGTTAGAAATCATTTAAAATGGGTCGCAAAGCCGATTTTAGTGTCGAAACTCGTGCTGTTATTGTAACTCTGTCAAATGAGGGCTACACGACGCGGAAAATCGCTGAAAAAATGAAGGTTTCTCAAACCGCTGTCGTGAGTACTTTGAAACGAAAACAAAAAACCGGTCTTAATTGCAGTCGATCTCGATCAGGTAGGCCAAAAGTCACGTCTAAAAGCGAAGACCAATTTATTTGCGTGCAGAGCAAACGCCAACGTACTCTAACTGCTCCAGAAATTTGCGAAGAACTCAACGCCACCCGAGAACAGCGAGTATCGGTTTCGACAGTGCAACGGCGTCTGCGAAACTATGGTCTAAAAGGTCGTATTGCTGCCAAAAAACCCTTGTTACGTAGTCAGAATAAAGTTAAGAGGTTGAAATGGGCCCAGAAACACAAAAACTGGACGTCTGAACAGTGGTCTAAAGTTTTATTTTCTGACGAATCGAAGTTTGAAATTTTTGGAGGGAGACGTCGTCAATATGTTCGACGACAAGTAGGCGAACGAATGATAAAGCAATGCGTGATGCCAACAGTGAAGCACGGTGGAGGATCAGTTATGGTCTGGGGATGCTTTGCGGGTGATAAAGTTGGTGATCTCGTGAGAGTCAATGGCATAATGGATAAGAAAATGTATTATAACATTTTGCAACGTCACGCTTTTCCATCTGGAAAACGGATTGTAGGCAGAGGTTTTGTTTTCCAACAAGACAACGATCCCAAGCATACGTCGAAGTTGTGCAAAAACTACATTTCATCCAAAGAGAACCAAAAAGAATTAAAATATATGGATTGGCCTCCTCAATCGCCCGACCTCAATCCGATTGAGTTGTTATGGGATGAATTGGACAGGCGTGTGAGAAAAATGCGGCCAACTAATAAAGAACAGCTTTGGGAATACCTATACATTTGTTGGAATAAAATTTCGACATCAACACTGCAAAAACTAATTACGCGAATGCCGAAAGTGTGTATGGCAGCATTGAAAGCAAAAGGCGGATATTTTGAAGAGTCTAAAGTTGGCAAAAACTGATCTTTTTTTATTTAATTGTGGTTTTAAATTAGAGAATTACCTTTAATTTATTATGTAATAAAAGATTATTAAATACTTTTATTAGTACATTGTGTTATAGCTTCATTTAACCGAATTTACAGAGTGAACTTAAACTTTTGACCGGTACTGTAACTACTCGTCAATAATTATATTAAGGTAATTATAATTATAAATAGAATATTTTTAGATTGAATTTTAATATGTATGTCCTAAATAGCAAGCAATTGTATAATAATAAATACCTGTTTTTATGTCCTTTCCTCACTGTAAGTAACCCAATGCGTCTGTATGTATAGTTTTGCTGTCATATCCCTTCTTTATCGCTGTCTGTTTGCGCGTGTGTTTTATCTGCCTTTTATGTAAGAGATATTTTCTTGATCTCTCCTTCACTTCTCACTTTGGTAAACAGAATAAACAGTGTGTTTGGTAACCTTTTTTAACGTTAATCACGTATGTAGTCTTATTTATTTATGTTGTTTGTTTGTATCCGAATATTTGTAATGTTTTCACAGTTATTCCATGTGTTTTATGTTTGAAATGTTCTAGTATTCTCAATTGTTATTGTTAGCACCCTGTCTGCGCGGCATTGCCTTTTAGGTTATCTGTCATTTGTCACACCCGTAGGCCAGATGGCGCTGGCAGCCGCCGCATGATTGCGTTCAGTTCTACGAGGCCGTGCCGTACAGCTGCGATCGTGGCCCACCAAAATGGACTCGCCGGAAAACCAGCGCCGACTCTCGGGTCAGCATTATGCTGAGGCGAGCCCATTTCGTGGTAAACAATTTGTAATTATGTTTGTATTAAAAGCCTTGCATGTTACTTTTGTATGTACACTAAGTTTATCACGAAAAATAAAATAAATGATTTATGAAAATGTTTTTTTAATGTTTGATATCTCCGTCATTTCGGGATCGATTTTGAAAATTCTTTTTTTAGTTGAGTTGTAACTTGTAAGTATATACATACAGATTGGTTCCGTCTTTGTCAAAACCCAATACTGATGGTGAGATTTATGAGGAATCGAGGGCACTCTTCAAATCTTCTAGGTGAATGAAATGATGATGATGATCCTTCCGGCCGATTTCGACCATGGCGACCACTTCGACTCCTAGTTAGCTCGGCACTCGTGCGCCCGAATATGGCTGACATAGCCGATCTTGGAGGTGAACCTCCGCGCACATTGAGGGCACGTGAGAACACCAGCCACATAGTGGTAGTGAATGGAAGCAGGCTGGCGCGCTTTCAGATCATCGCGTTGTGTCGAGGTCAACTTTACGTTGCTTCTCGAAATCGCGCACTTTGTCATGCACCAGCCTGCGCCACTCAGGACGTTGTGCTACATATAGTAGTAGGGTGGTTCACGTTTGTATGGGAAAAATTCAAACTCTAGCTAGAAGAAGCGGCACCCCCTTATTTTGTTACATTTATTATGTTGACAAAATACACCAAGTTTGTAATCTTATCTTAACTACAAGGGGGTGCTCAAACACTTAGAAATTTTTCAAATTGTATGAAATCCAAAAAAAATAAGTTAATAAAATTCTGAATAATACTCTTTTTTTTGGGTTTCAAACAACTTACAAAATTTCAACGTGGTGAGGCGTCCCCTTGTAGTTGAGATAAATTACGAAACTTGGTGTATTTTATCAATATAATAAGTGTAACTAAATAAGGGGGTGCCCCTTAGGAAAAAAAATGTTTTTTGAACCACCCTAACATATAGTGATACTGGTGTTTTTATAAACAAACCAAGCATTTACATTCAAAATTGTGACATTTGATGAAGTGAAACTGCTGATGATGATCAGAATGGAACTCTTCAACGACGCATAGCTCATGTTTGGGGATTTGTCCTCTTCGTTATGTTTGTTAAGCACGTTAGGTTTTTAAGTCACATTTTCGTCAAGCTCAAGTTCTAATGATGGGACACATAAAGAATCGAGGGAACTCTACAAATCTGAATGGCATTGTATAGTGACTTTTGTATTTTCATCAGGCAAACAAGGATTTACATTAAGAACAGTGGCATTTGATGAAGTGGTATTGCTGATGGTGATCAGAACGGAACTCCTCGACGACTTGTCTTTTTCTAATTGATTGTTAAGCAAGTTACCCCACTGGCAAAACAAGCAAGATTTTGAATTCGACTTCTACCTGAACCTGGACCCGGACGCGGACCCGGACTCGAGATCGCGAATTCGGACACGGACCCGTTTTCTATTTGGTTGGTGTAAATGGTGTTGGTGAATTTTTTGATTAATTCGGGCGAAAACTGGAAGGTTAGGTTAGGTATCATAAAATGTTCATGAAGAGAAATTGTAAGAGATGGTATCATTACCAACAACTGTGGAAAATACTGTTTGGTTACTCTTTATTTAAAAATAGCAAAATCAAATTGCATGATTTCATTCGTTTTCTCCACTGTACACAGAATAAGTAATGATGTTACTATATATGTTCAGAATATTATTTGAATAAACTTAGGATAGGATACTTAGGATAGGAAATAAAATGTGTGTTTTTATATCTTTAAACCCAATTACTAAGTAGACTGCACATACATTAAAGTCACATTAAAATTCCATTTTGCGAAATAGAGATTACAACATTTAACTTTGCAAAAGTAGATAATTGAAATCTTTTAAACGCAATAAAAATAGATTAGGTTAGATTCGAGCTACAATGACATTAGTTTGGGTTCAAGGCAAGGTTGCAGGGCCTCAACAAGGGAAAAAAAACTGGTCAAGTGCGAGTTCGGACTCGCGTTTCAAGGGTTCCGTACATCACACAATTTTCAACAATTTTTTTTTGTACATCAAACGTGACGTGAGTGAAACGTCTTGAAAAACCCGAATGAGTCAATCAAAAACCAGGTGTAACATGAAGTTTTCTGGCGTGGTGGCTTATATTATCTCTGCAACTATGCAAAGTAGCTTAGATAGGAAGATTAAATGCCGAACAGTAGTACAAGGTGTCCAAATGCGAAGCGCAAGTGTTTTAAAAGGGCGAAGAGAGATAATACCTACAGGGTGGCCAAAAAATAAATGCATTCCCGTAGCCGGGGAGGTTTTCGGATTATACTGAGCTTTACAACTTTTACTATGGGACCCCAACCCCGAAATCGCGAAAAAAAATGTATCCTCCCGTAGAAAACGGACCAGCCAAAATGTATGAAACAGCCAAATTTTTCCTCGCAATTTCGGGGTTGCACGTTGGCAACGGGAATACACTTAGTTAATTTTTGGCCACCCTGTTTAGTGCTTTTTAAAACACGTAACAATAGTAACCTAATCAATCAGTACTACACTTGTACCAATGCGGCTGTGTGCCAGATACAGCCTATAGTCACACCAATAAAAGTCTGCAGCGGATATGATAGCCCACGCAGTGTAAGTGTTATTAATACGTCATAATTTTATAGAAGTTTGACGTTTAATATGACACTTGCACTGCGTGGGCTATCAAAATCGCTGCAGACTTTTTACGGTCTAGTCGTATTTTTTGTCGTCATTCCGACTCATGCTTGAAGTTAGCTTCAAGCGTGAGTCGTAATGGCACGCCTCTTCGGGACGCTTCGGGCCTTCGGCCTTATGCGGATATCGGTCTAGGGCCTTCGCAAATAGCTGTCTACATCACGTTTCACTTAAACTATTGCGGCTGTGTCCCTAAAAAACCTAAACCGCATTTTTGTTCTTAAATCCGACTCACGCTTGACGGTAGATTTCTAACAGGTTTTCCTGTCATCGTTAGGTAAAGGACTATTATGAGTAATTTTTTCAGAATTTTAGACCCTGTAGTTTAGGAGATAGAGGGGGGGGAATGGTCATTTTTTGTCTTATTTCTTGAATAACTTCTAAATTTTTTATTGTAAATTTATAAAAAAAATATATTTGAGATTCTCACAATGAGCTCTTTCGTTTGATATGTAACACGACATAGTTTGCAAAACTTTGTTTTTAAATTTTATCTTTTACCCCCCAAAAGTAGCCCTTATGTTTGAAATTCATTTGTTGACGTTACATATTCGTCTTTGGGTCACAGACTTACATAAGTGTACCAAATTTCAACTTAATTGGTCCAGTAGTTTCGGAGCAAATTGGCTGTGACAGACGGACGGACAGACAGACGCACGAGTGATCCTATAAGGGTTCCGTTTTTTCCTTTTGAGGTACGGAACCCTAAAAAGGGGGAGGGACTGTAATGTTGGCCTGGCTCAGTGAGCCAGAACTCACCCACTAATCCCTACTACTGCCGTAAGCAGGTAATGAATTCCCAATGTATTAAGTTTAGGTTTAATAAATTATAAATATATTTTATTAATAACATAATAATATACAAATATGTATAATCATAAAGTAATAAATAAGCCTACAGCTACAGCTATTAATAATGTCCGTAATCTGTATAATTCCAAAATACGGATCGCTCGGATGCGGATGCTGCTTACATAATCTCGTCTGTCAAGGTGTTTCGGCAGGAAAGGCCTTGGCAGACTTATAAATTCCTGAAATGAGGGTTCATACCTACCGACTAGAATTGGTTTCATGGTGGTATCAGATGGGTTAGTGTACGGTAACCGATGGTCATCTTGCTTATAATCTCGTCTGCCAAGGTGTTTCGGCAGGAAAAACCTTGGCAGACTTATATATTTCTAAAATGGGGGTTCATACCTACCGACTGGAATTGGTTTCATGGTGGTATCAGATGGGTTAGTGTAGGGTAACCGATGCCGACCTTGCTTACATAATCTCGTCTGCCACGGTGTTACGGCAGGAAAAGCCTTGGCAGACTTATATATTCCTGAAATGAGGGTTCATACCTACCGACTGGAATTGGTTTCATGGCGGTATCAGATGGGTTAGTGTACGGTAACCGATGGTCATCTTGCTTATAATCTCGTCTGCCAAGGTGTTTCGGCAGGAAAAACCTTGGCAGACTTATATATTCCTAAAATGGGGGTTCGTACCTACTGACTGGAATTGGTTTCATGGTGGTATCAGATGGGTTAGTGTAGGGTAACCGATGCCGACCTTGCTTACATAATCTCGTCTGCCAAGGTGTTTCGGCAGGAATAGCCTTGGCAGACTTATATATTCCTGACATGAGGGTTCATACCTACCGACTGGAATTGGTTTCATGGTGGTATCAGATGGGTTAAATTAGGGGTCCCGTTGGCCACCTTTGAGAGCGTCTGCCAAGCACTTCCGGCTAAAAAAATACTGGCAGACTTCGCTTTTATGTGTCTACATGTAAATTTCTAACTGCTGCCATAATTATTATTTCGGTATCAGATGGGTTAAATCAGCCCCCTTTTTTCGCACCGGAAGTGGCCTTCTTTTTCGTACTTTCGGCAAGTTCCGCCGTGGCAGACTATCGAATTCGGACTTAGCATCACTTTTATGGTTTCCCATTGTGTATTTCATCGTGGTATCAAGTCGGTTAAAAAATTTGCGGCCGGCTCTTCTACTATTGTCGATATGAGAGTACGGCGTGGGAGTGTTTGGAGTGTTATTTTTAGTGTTTTTTACCGTTTTTGGTTCAAATATTGGAATTTAACATCTTATGAAATCATTATTAGGTACTATTGTACCTAATAATAATTTCACCACAATCCTAACTTGTTAAATTTCAGTTTAACATTTACTAGGTTATCGATATATCGACAAATGTGTCGATAGACGCACATCACTATTTTCCATAAGTGGCAAATTGTTTTCGTGCAACGTTTTTTGTGATTGATTTTTATGCATTAATTTCATAATTATCGTTATTTAAGTGTTTATTTGTGTTAAGTATATTATAAACTAATGTTTTTAAACGTAAACTTGTGAGATCCGCGAGTAGTAACTTAAAAATCTTCAATTTCTTAGTGACTGGTATATTGCTTAATAGCAGAAAAAATAGTGAATATTATTACTCCAAGTGATTATTTATTGATTAAGCACATTATACTTATTGTGTGTGTGAAGTTTTAAGTGTGTAGCTGTAATACATCAAAAGTTACAAGTAAGTGAAATAATGCCTAACCGCTGACTCTCGTCAAAACATGCCCGTATTGGGCGGTGACGGAGCGATTAAATAGCCCGTAGGTAAAGGGTTAAAGTAAAGCAACGAAACGGCAGAAATATTTTTTTGTAAATCTAAATCGCAATCGCATGTAATTTCCAGTTAATCCTGAAGAGCAAGACGCTGTCGCCCCTGCACGTGCAGTGGGTGGGGCTGCGCGGGCCGTACGGCGAGGCGGGCGTGCGCGCGCGCGTGCAGCAGCACGTGTTCGCGGACGACGGCCCGGAGGCTCCTCCGCAGCCTCTACCGCTGCACGACCACGCCGACACCAACAGACTGCTCGCTAACAAGGCCATACACTTCAGGTGACCGATCAGAATAAATATAGAGCTGCGACTCGCCCGTCCCGACATCGAATGCGTCCTCGTCTATAACACATCACAAATCACATCACGCGAACTAGGAAAATATAAATAAAAAATCCTATACGGCCATTCTGACACTGAACGCGTCTCCAATTTAGACGAAATTAATAACTAGCTTAAATCTAAAATTTACAATTCATCGTTTTATTCAAATCATACAATTACATAAACCATGAATACAACTAAACCTAATAGAAATTAAAACTTATACCTAAACATATTCAATCATCAAATTAATAAATTAAAAAAACACAAGTCAAAAACAAAGCAGTCAACCGTCAGTCAAATATTCCACCCCGCGTCATCCCTGGCGCAAAGGTGCCCAAAACGCTTGCCGCATTACCGCGCTGAATCGCGATGGACAACCTCTGCACCAGGAATGACCCGGAGCGGGGATCCAGGCCTCTATCTCGCAATCGGTTCCCAACCTCCTTAAAAAACTCTCTAGCCTCTGAGCACCAACAGCCAGCCGTTTCGACTGCCAGAGGCACAAACAAATAGCCGTCCAATTTAGACTGCAAAAAATATATGTACAAGTGTGGACAAATAATAAAATACCGCCCTATCGTTCCAGACTCATAATGTTCCTGACGTCGAAGTGATCAGCTGGGCCCGCGCTCGGGCAGCGGTTCCTGCAGCGCACGCGCCGCATCCTGCTGCTCGTGCGGCAGTACTGCCTGCTGGTCGAGGGACAACTCAACCGATATACTCCACGGGAAATACTTCCGTGAAACCACCACAGACGTCTGGACTTAGAGGGTCTACTGCCAATGTCGAACAATCTCGTTAGTATCTGCCTCTATCGATCGTTCGAATATGCAAGATAGACAGGCAGATATAGGCAGACCGTAAAAAGTCTGCAGCGATTTTGATAGCCCACGCAGTGCAAATGTCATTTTAAACGTCAAACTTCTATCAAATTAGGACGTATAAATAACACACTGCGTGGGCTATCAAACCCGCTGCAGACTTTTATTGGTGCGACTATAAATTTTATTTTTTCAATATTGACAGTAGGCCCTCAGAGCCTGATTATTTATTGGATCTTATTAACGTCTATAGTTAGTAGTCGTGAGTTATAGGACTGACTAATTTCCTTGACCATGGACAGATTAATAGCCAATGGAAGACGCACCCTACATAAGCTGTAGTTATCAGAATTAAGAACCTTTATGTAACGGAAAATAATTTCTAATCTATGGCGCCTGGTTTTTAGGGTTCCGTACCCAAAGGGTAAAACGGGACCCTATTACTAAGACTTCGCTGTCCGTCCGTCCGTCCGTCCGTCCGTCCGTCCGTCTGTCACCAGGCTGTATCTCACGAACCGTGATAGCCAGACAGTTGAAATTTTCACAGATGATGTATTTCTGTAGCCGCTATAACAACAAATACTAAAAACAGAATAAAATAAAGATTTAAATGGGGCTCCCATACAACAAACGTGATTTTTGACCAAAGTTAAGCAACGTCGGGAGTGGTCAGTACTTGGATGGGTGACCGTTTTCTTTTTTGCTTTTTTTGTTTTTTTTTGCATTATGGTACGGAACCCTTCGTGCGCGAGTCCGACTCGCACTTGCCCGGTTTTTTTCTTTACAAAATAATCAGATGCCCAAGGTCGGTATTCCAGCTGTCCAATATCTTGGTCCAATGTGCATTGCGTCTCACTCTCTCATCAAGCAAAATGTGAGATGCAAATACACATTGGACAAAAAAAATTTACAGGTGGAATACCACCCATAGACAATAACTGAATTTATTCCGATTTTTAGGATTCCGGTTTTTAATTTCTGATAATTTCAGTCCGTGTAGGATGCACCCGAAATCGGGTTTTAAATTCAGGTGAGTCTGTGATGCTCCTACCCTAATACACTTGTCCATCTATTCCCACAGATAGGCTTTCAATACTATCTCCTTACCCTTTTTATGTCTTGTCTGTAAATATTTATGTTTTTAGGGTTCCGTAGCCAAATGGCAAAAAACGGAACCCTTATGGATTCGTCATGTCTGTCTGTCTGTCCGTCCGTATGTCACAGCCAGTTTTTTCCGAAACTATAAGAACTATACTGTTGAAACTTGGTAAGTAGATGTATTCAGTGAACCGCATTAAGATTTTTACACAAAAATAGAAAAACAACAATAAATTTTGGGGGTTCCCCATACAGAACTGAAACTCAAAAATTATTTTTCATCAAACCCATACGTGTGCGGTATCTATGGATAGGTCTTCAAAAATGATATTGAGGTTTCTAATATATTTTTTTTCTAAACTGAATACTTTGCACGAGAGACACTTCCTAAGTGGTAATATGTGTGCCCCCCCCCTGTAACTTGTAAAATAAGAGAATGATAATACTAAAAAAATATATGATGTACATTACCATGCAAACTTCCACCGAAAATTGGTATGAGCGAGATCTAGTAAGTAGTTTTTTTTATACGTCATGAATCGTGAACCGCAATTTTATTATGTTACTTGCTGCTACGGAACCCTTCAACTTCATGGGCGAGTCCGACTCGCACTTGGCCGCTTTTTTCTTTGTCATAAGCCGCTCTCTGACGCTTTTATTAGAAACAAACATCTCCTCTACCGATATTACCAAAATGTATAGTGATCAGTATATATATATTATGATTATCTATGGGTTTCATTGTCTATGGGTTTGATATTACGGAGCGGAAATTGCCAAACTACAGTCAAAACGTTTTTATGCCATCGCCTTAGTATTTTATATAACTAAGTCGCGTAAAATTATATGAAACGGGCTTATAGCACTGAACAAAAGTTCAAAACATATATTTTATTTTTGCGTACTTTGTCATGTAAAATATTATTGCAGGCACAAAATGTAGGAAGTAACTTGTCGGTATGTTTGTATGTGAGGCGGAAAACTGAAGTTTTATGTTAATGTGTATGTAGTTCTCTAATATTTTTGTTTTAGAGAAATCTTGACTGTTGATTAAATCATGGTTTGAATGACTTTACATCACTCATTATACTTTTTCTTTCTTTTTTTAAAATAAAAGTGTTCGAGATTAGACTATATTTGAGTACAAATTTACATTAATTGGGATTTAATTTTTAGGCTAATTTTATGTGTGCCGTCATAGAGTAATAAATGTTTATATGAATAATGCATGGAAATGGACAGAATTGTGAAATGAACTTTATTTAGATAGAGCTTAAAATTATGATATCTCATTGATGTTATATTTTAAATTGTATTATGCTTTATAAAGCAAAAGATATTGTTTATATCGTTTTGAAAGGAGTTCTGTATCGGGTCGAATTAAGAGATTATTATTAATGTTTAGAGTTTATTTTTCGGGTCCTTTTCACGAAGGTGCAACTAGATGGCGACACCGGCGTGTTTTATTCAGTGTTGCCATTTCATATTGCAAAAGATTAACTTTTTTTTAATAGTCTTTCCAACTGTCATTATTTGGGCACGAAATTCGGTCAAGGATGGCAACATTGATTAATTATCTGCCTTTTATAAGACTGAAATGGTTGGACGGACTATGAAATTTAATGTGAAGTAAAAGAAATATTGTTGACTTGGTGGTAAAACCTTTGTGAGACGGATTCGTATAGATGTGTGCGTGGTTTAATGTATTTACACTAGTGTGAGTGTTCCGTTAGTCGTAACAGAATGAATTTGCGTTTATTCATATTTGGCTGCTTAGTGGATAATAAAGAGATAAGTTATTGAATTATTGATTTTAATTTATGCCCCAACACTGATATCATTACGTTTTTAGCGCCTTGCCAACGAGCGTTGACAGTTACTTTAAAAAGCTCGTATCTTGTAACTTGGATGGTGTCCAATGTGTATTGCGTCTCATATTTTGCTTGATGAGAGAGTGAGACGCAATGACATTGGACAGGTGGAATGTCCCCTTATGTGTTGCTTTGGATGGGTATATTGAATGGGTAATTTTTTCATTGTATTTCTAAGAGAAATTTATCTGAACATACTTCTTAGGTCTTATGCTAACCACCGTTTAAATATTCTGTATGTATTTTATACAATCGTGATATAATAGAGAGCTTTTCAGTCGAGTACCGTGTTTAGGCAACGAAGCTTGCTGTTGGCTAATAGGTCAAGCAATAAGAAGGTATAGAGGGAAATGCTAGGAACACAAGAAGTGAGGTACGAAATTGAAAAGCTTGATTATGTCACCATTGTATACAATACTATACCGCGGCGAGCTGTGATTGGTCAATTTTATGATAGTTGACTAAACCGTTTCGAAATGAATATTATAGTTGAGTTGGGAGCCCATACATTAAAAGTACCCAATTGTAGTTTGGTATACGAGATCTTAATTCAGCAATTAAAGTCGACGAGTAGGAAAAATAAAATAATGAAACAGTAGTATATTTATGTACAATATATTGGTCAGTAAGGCTTGTGGCGCACCCTCATCTTGTGCATGGAGCTGGCTAGCTTGTGTCCGAGGCCGTTCTGCTCGGGGGACTCCCCGCGCGGGGCCCACACGCTGATGAGGCCCGACTCGCCCGTCGTCACCAGGATGTCCCTCTGTGGACAATCGATAAATATCAGGGGAGGGGATGTGTTACATAATTAACATAATATATTGTATCACACCGTAGAGATATGGCGCAAAGAACAACACGCAAAACAACAGACCACCTGGGCCCAGTTTTATAAAGTTACAAGTTTACAGGCGTTTACTGGCAACACTTGCACCGTTTTTTACAATTTGCGTTTTATAAAAGTACTGTGTTACAATTTTACAGGTTACAGGTACAAGTGCCTGTAGCTCAACCATAGACGAAAATACGGGAGTTTTATAGTTTTAAACTCATAATCGAACAAGCGTTTTATAAAAATATTGTAAATTACAAGTGTAGATTGGTACACTTGTAACAAAAACTTACATACGTCTTGAGTCCTGTAACAGCACAACAGCAGTTACTTGTAGACTCGTTTTCTGAGAGATTTTAAACTTTACTCTTTATTGTTAAGCACCAACGCCAACGATTGTGCCAGGGCATGCATACTTTTCCATGCACCTTATCAGTTTTTGTTAATGTATCTGAAATATATAGTAAATAGGAAATAAAGTGACAATATGTTTGATATTGATTTTATTGACGATTCGTTTTATTTTATCTACTAGGAAATGGTAAGGGATTATTGCCGATATTTGTCGTTGATTTATTAGCATTCGTCTCTTTATTTAAGTATAGTGCATTCACATTATGGTAAAGTGTACTATTCATAATTTTCGATACACACCGTATTTATCTTTGAGCCGCTACCGAAACGATACATTTTAATGTAAGAATGTGAAAGAGTACTTATTTACATGTTATTTACTTATTACTTAAATATTTCATTAAATCTAACTAAATCTGAATCTGAAAACGGCCCAAAAAGTATATCCTTGGCATGGAACGCCGCTCTCAACCACTCGATTTTTCCTTCATTTCTGGCCATTTTTCCAGTAGTCAATATTTTACAGCAAACAAAAACACATAATTTAGTAGAGAACCGAGTATCTATGACACACGTTTTTTTTTTAAATAGTGATGTCCTTCACACCTGTAGATTTCACATGTAATCGAGATTGACCGTGGTTCTTTACAACTGTAATTATTTATGTGTATTTATAAAACACCTGTAGCCGTTCACAGTGCATTACAGGTGCCTGTAGCCTGTACTCTTGTAACCTGTAACTTGTAACTTTATAAAACTGGGCGAAGTTGAAGTTGTTAGAGCCATAAGTTAAAAGAAAAAAATAGTAGTTTGTGTTACAAGGGATCAAAATGATATATTTCCGTCAAGGGCGTACTGCATTGTATCCTGAGCGTAATGAAGGATTCAAGTGTTAACGCCCAAGACGAAATAATTTTGATACCGTGTGACACATACTGCTTTTCACACCATCTATGAGGAAAATAAAAAAAACTTAGTGTTGACACAATCTGATGCTTAAACAGATTATTTAAGCTCTTAGAGGATATAACCAACGGAGACGCCATGTCTATAATTTTCGGTACAAAATAGTCTGCCGTTTTTTGCGGGGGAGGGGTATCAAATGTATACGTAACCTAAACATAGCCGTGTCAGATAAACGTCAGTCCATACATGTGGTTGACATGTCGTTGACCATTGGCCGCCTATTTTCGACAGAGGGGAACGCCTGTTAATGACCACTCCGTTGGTTATATTCTCTAAGTTTAAGCTAATAAAATAATGTACAAAAAAAATTAAAAATAATGTGCTTGAACAGAAAAGTGTCACTTTCTTCCCTGATAGGAGGGATCAATCCTAGCAGGGAAGAAAAAGCTCATTTCCGAATAGGTGGTGTGAAAAAACAATTACTTCTACAGTTTTTATGCCTATCAAAATTGAGCCATGTAATCTTCATAACAAATGCTCCATTGAGCGTGAGAGAGAGTTGTCGGAAAGAGAACATGAAACCTAAAAGCTGTGTGTTGTCGGGTGTACATACCTCTGCATTGTAGGCGCAGCACCTCACGACCTGCTTGTTCCCGGCGAAGTTGGTGGTCGGCTGCAGCTTCTTACTGGTGGCCGTCACCGAGCGGAGGACGCTCCTACAACATTATTTACATTTACAAATACTCTTTATCGCACACCTCAATAAAAGAAAACAGAAACACAAGCAGAGTTAAACAACGGGCGGTCTTATCGCTAAAAAGCGATCTCTTCCAGACAACCTCTGGGCAGCGAAAATATTGTCTTAAGGTTTAAGGTTTTGCCGTAAACGTTTCATATAAAGCTGCCTTTGCAATAAGTTGCTTGTTTTTTGCAATAACATTTAGGAAATGTCAGTTAACAGTGTATATGTTTCACATAGATAGAGGGAATCCTGTTTTTCATAGCCACCTGATGATATTGTATCACGGCGTGCGGTGGTAAACGAGAAGGCCTTACCCTGTGCCCGCGTGTGATCCGGCTAAGATGACGCACTCGCCGTCGGCCGAGCGGTACGTGTCCACCAGGTAACAGTCGTCGCCGCGGCTACGCTGTAAACACAAAGTTATTAATTCATTTGGTGACCTTATCTCAATAGACGCATAGCAAGCTGCCTCGAGAGGAAATTGCCGCGCGAAGCAGCTCGGTCGGTGGAGACTTGCCTCGTCCGAGGCAATGCGGCCGCGAGTGCGTTTACTTTGCCAAAGGCACGTGTATACGGCTCGGTCGGCTCGTTCTGCGTGGTCCCCGCCTATTAAAATAAGGCTTATGGGCAGTCGGCAGTCAACGATTTATTTATTTAATCTTTATTGCACAAAAGAAAATACCATCGTACAAAAGGCGGACTTAATACTATGAGGCATCCTCTACCAGTCAACCTTCGAAGACGACGGTATACGGTAGCGGCTTAATCTAGTTGTACTATAAATCGAACCGTGATGGGCAGACACTTGGCAGATTTTACGTTTTCCAGTAAAAAAAAACATTTATTCAGAAGAAATAAACCCTATTTTACAAACGTTTTTCTTCTGCCAAACTGCAGGGCAGTTTGTTGGCAGAGGGAAGGGGAAGGGGAGTTAGCCTACCTTGATGGTCCGGGAGATCTTGTCGCGGTCGTAGCTCCGAATGAGGTCGCCGCGCTCCGTGTCCCACACTTGCAGGTCGCTGCTCTGAGTCACGCACGATGCCTGCCGTGGACAATAAATAATTGCAGATGGATCGAATATCGAAACATATCCTAAGTTTAGGAATTTTTAAGTTAGCTCCTTGATGAAATTAGTCTAAATCCAATGTTTAACTGGTTATCCTTAACTTTTGTTGCCTAGGTGTTAAGAAAAAAATAAGGAACACAAGCAGTAGGGATGTGTGTTAGAGTGGTATTCCGCTTGTCCAAGATCTTTGTCCAATGTGTAGTTGTGTCTCACATTTTGCTTAAAAAAAGGTGACATGCAATTCAAATTGGACAAAGATTTTGGACAAGCGGAATACCACCCTTATGACCAAATTTTAAAGCTAAATGTTGTTTAGAGCTTTGCATACAACATAACATTAATTTTATTACATATAAAAACCTATATCACCAAACTGTGTAAGTTTGACTAGTCTTTTCTATAATTTAGAGTTTTCGAGTGTTGCATCGTATACCTGTGTGTCACTAAGCCACGTGATCTTCTCTATAGAGTTCTCCACATTGAGTGAGTATGTGAGTGCATCGTCTTCATTGGGCTCCATGATGTTGAAGATGTTGAGAAGTCCATCATCTGATCCAGATGCTAATATGCTGGGTTTTTTCTTGTGGAATTTCACCTGGAATAATAATGAGACTTTTAATTGAATAAAAGGTAAAAGACTTTTAACAATGTTGTTGCTCATAACATAATAGAGGATCGGCACTGAATTTACTTAAGTCCTACTTAAATGGTAGAATACAAAGGGTCGATGTGAATGGACAGCGATCACCTGGGTCATTGGTCTCTATGGGTGTACCACAGGGGTCAATATTGGGGCCTTTCCTGTTCCTTATTTACATAAATGACTTGCCATTCCTTGTTAAGACCCACCATGATATAGTATTGTTTGCAGACGACACCTCACTTATTTTCAAAGTCAAACGACAGCAACAAGCTTACAATGATGTAAACAATGCTATTTCAAAAGTAGTAAATTGGTTCAATGTTAATAATTTAATGTTAAATGAGAAAAAAACTAAATGTATTAAGTTTGTCACTAGTAGTAACGTAAGGCATGTGCAAGCAAGTGTCATTGTGAAGGATGAGGAATTGGAATTAGTTGATAGTACAGTTTTTCTTGGTATAACTTTAGATTCTAAACTCCAGTGGGGTCCCCATATTGCTACTCTTTCGAATAGACTGAGCTCTGCAGCTTTTGCAGTGAGCAAAATCCGTCAGTTAACTGATGTGAAAACAGCTCGATTAGTATATTTTAGTTACTTCCATAGCATTATGGCATATGGTATTTTACTGTGGGGCGGTGCTTCAGAGATAAATACCATTTTTGTTCTGCAGAAGAGGGCTATTCGAGCAATATACAAAATGAATCATAGAGACTCACTTAGAGATAAATTTAAGGAAATTGACATAATGACAGTGCACTGTCAATACATTTATGAGAATATTCTGTATGTACATAAAAATATTGTAAATTTTAGGAAAAATTGTGAAATCCATAATATTAATACTAGAAATAAACATAAGTTCGCAGTGCCCTTCACTCGGCTCCATAAAATTAAAAAATCATTCATGGGTAATTGTGTAAGATTTTATAATAAACTTCCAAACCATATTACTGAATTATCTATTAATAAATTTAAGAATTATGTAAAGCGTAAACTTATTTCCAAAGCTTATTATACCACACAGGACTACATGAATGATAATACAACGTGGGATTAATTGTTATTCGAAATTATTATTTATTTATTAGGTATATTTGATTATTGATGAGGAAATTGATATTCCGATGTAATACTATCTACTTGTTTGTTACTTATGCTTTTTTTGACATTTAGATTTTATTCTAGAAATTCTAGACTAGTATTTTTTTATACAATTTTTTTTTTAATGTTTGACGATCCTTTTGTGAAATTCTTAGTGTTAAATTTGACATGTATAATAATCCAATTTTATTATGGAATAATATTAACATCAATAAATTGCTCTGATAATTAGATTAAGATTAATTACGATTCATAAGAGCTTGTTGCTAGGCCTACATGAATAAAGTATATTTTGATTGATTGATTGATTAACATTGAGACAAATTTTATAATCACTAAAGAAAAATATACATAAGAGTTTGATGTTTTGGTGTAAGAAATTAAAAATATGGTACAATGAATATGTTTTCTATTTTTCTTTCTAATGGCTGATACAACTGTTATACAATATACATGGTGTAGCAGAATAGCACACGCACACTTTTAGAACTCTACTAACACATTGGTCATTGAAATTGATGAACACAAATGTAGATTGAAGATTGAACACTCACCTGAGTGATATCATCAGTGTGTGAGTTCCAGTAGCCGCCCAGAGGCTTGGTTATGCGCTGATCCCAGAACACAAGGTACGCATCATTCTGCACTGTCTGACTGCCAGCACAGAGTACTCGGCTGTTGCAGGACACGTCCATGCACAAGTATGGACGGACTATCTGCTCTTCCTCATCTGGAAAAATCAGGTTATGTTTTATTACATTTTTACAATGCATTTTCCCTCTAACTTACGCCGTAAGTGCCGCGAAATGTGCCCTTTTATGTGTATCTAAATCTACCTTTATACTCCTGCACACAGCTCCCACTAGACCTCGTGTCCCACAACTTCACCAGCCCGTCCTGCCCACACGAATGCAGGAGGTGCTCCTCTTTATGCAAGAACACCACATCCGTCAGCTCCTTCTTGTGGCCGCTGAGCTTGCACACCTTGCTCAGCGACGTGTTTGTCAGCTGGTATACCTCGATACTGTTGTCTAATAGAGTAACGGCTACTTTTAATGACCTGGAAATCAAATTCAGATGTAAACATGTGGTAAACGTTATAAGTGAAAAAGTATAATATAGCTAGTAATGTTCGTTTATTATCGCATAAAATTAATTGGAAAATGCTTTTAAAAGTTTAACTGACATGATTCAGTACTCACTTAGTTGTGGCTAACTTATTTATATACGATTTCTTAAGCGACACTGCAGTTTCTGTTAATAAATTGTATTTTTTACTAAACAATTGTTCTATCTCGTCTGCCCCTACTATGTCTCGGTCCTCCTCTTCTGTGTCAATTATGTCTGCCATTCTTTGTAGATTTTAAACGTAATTTCATATAAATTTATTTGAAAAACTGCATGTAAACAAATGTACACAACACGTGTGTAACTAGAAATTTCACGTCAGTTTGACAATTGACATTTTTTTTTTTTTTTTTAAATTTATTGAAGCATTGGCAACACGGCCATCAGCTTAAACATGAATATTACATAAACAATTATAATATTAGAACCTTAACTACATAAAATATTACACACACAACTTAAAAAAACTATCAATCCATATAACAAAAGTGTCGGACATTTACAAAAAATACAAACAACAAATTACATAAAAAAAAAACAATTAATTATTTACAAAAGGCCGAAAGTGTTTTTGGCAAAGTCAAATATAACTTTATATAATACAAAGTGCCTTAAAAGTTCTTGTACGGATGTTGGAATTTTTGTGTTTTTTAATACGTCACTACAAGTGCAAATAAATAATAATCTCTGAATATTAAAAATGGGGCAATTAAAAAATAGATGGTCTAAATTACAATTTTTAGCGGGACAAAAGTTACAAACAGAAGTAGTTGATAATTTTAACCTAAGAAGATGGGCTGGGAAATGGCAATGGCCAAGACGCAGCCGACACAAACTTTTAATAAACTCTCTGCCTGAGTAAACGTTCCCTTTTTCGAACCAGGCAGAGGTTGACGGGTCGGGCTGAATCTCAGCCAGCCATTTCCCTTTAATATTTCTGGAACTATTTAAAGAAATTTTCCACCGTTTTAGCATGATATCTTTAAGAGATTTGAATAAATCCGTACGAGGAACTTTAAAACTACAAATTTCAGAATTCACTGTATGTTTAGCAAGAGAGTCAACAATTTCATTGCCCAGTACACCTGAATGACCAGGAACCCAGCAAAACTCTACATTGATTTTACAGTTAGATAGATCATCAAATAGCTTTCGCAACTCATAAATTAAATAATTAGCGTTTGCTACAATTTGTTTTGATGAAAGAGCTTGAAGAGCACTCATAGAATCAGATAAAATCAAAAAGTTATGAGACGCAAAATCATTACACTTAATGTACATCAAAGCATAAATCATGGCTAGAATTTCGGCTGAATAAATTGAAAAATAAGTATTACAGGAAAATACTTTGCCTGAATTAATAGAAGAATCATAGAAAGCAAAGCTAGTGCGAGTATTGGTTTTAGATCCATCAGTATAGATCTTAATATAATCAGACTTATCATTTAAAAATTCGTAACATTCATATTTAGATTTAAAATTAATTATAAAAACCGGAATATCTCTCATTAGACAATGGTAGCTGTAAGTAAAACAGGGCAGGAGTTGGTACCAAAATACAGTATCTTGAAACTCAAAATTTAAATATGTAATCGATTCGCTTAAGGTGTTACTAAAAGGCATTGATATTAAATTATAATTGGGAACAGTAAAATCCTCCAAATATCGACTCACAAGAACATTATCGGAACTGACTAAGGAAAGGCAAAATTTGTCAATAAGGTAAGTTCTCCTTATAAATAGTGGCGGAACACCGGATTCCACTTCTAAAGAGTTTATAGGGGAAGACATCATAGCACCAGTGATAATACGTAAGGCTCTATTCTGAATGACATCCAACTTTTTAAGCAAATGACTAGATGCGTTAGCATAGAAGATGCACCCATAATCAAATTGACTACGAACCATAGAAATGTACAACGTTTTTAATATCTTTGGGTCAGAGCCCCAAGTGACTCCGACTAATGACTTCAAGACATTTAAGCGAAGCTCAGCTTTTTTACAAATATACTCAATGTGCTGAGTCCAAGATAATTCAGAGTCTAATATTATACCTAAGTATCGTTCAGAAGTACTAAATGGTAACAGAGTGTTGTTAAAATAAACTTTAGGGCGAAATATAGAAGCATGACTAAAAATCATAACTGAACTTTTTGCTACGTTAACTTCCAGTTTAAGTAGATTATGTAGTAAATTATATATAGTTAATAAGCACTGATTCATTATAGTCTCACCGGCTGAAATATCATCACAATCTAAGTATATAACTAAATCATCAGCGTAAAAGGAATACTTGACGTTCGTAGGGATACGTTTCATAAAGTCAACGAGGCTCAAAATAAACACTAAAGGAGAAATAACAGACCCCTGCGGAGTTCCTTTGAAAGTAGATTTGGGGCCATATAAATTATTTTTTATTTTAAGTGAGACACAGCGGTCATTTAAAAAATTGAAAATCCAATACAGAACTGATCCAGAAATACCAAGGTTGTGTAAACTTTTAATTAAATATTCATGATTAATGTTATCAAAGGCACCTTTTATGTCCAGGAAAACTGCTAAAGTTAATTTATTATACTTCATATTGTGTCTGATATCACCTAATAAGCAACCCAAATTATACATAGTATTTTTGCCTTTACGAAAACCAAACTGTAATTCTGGAATCAAAGAATTATGTTCAATAAACCATTCAATCCGATTCTTTAACATAGTTTCAAATAACTTAGCAAAACAAGAAGTAAGAGAAATGGGTCGATAAGCATCTAAACTATTAGAATCCTTATTTGGTTTTAAAATAGGAACTACAAATTGAACTTTCCAGATAGGCGGGATTTCCTTATGTAACCAAAGCTGATTGTAAATACTAAGTAGAATTTTCTTTACATTAATAGGTAATTTTTTAATAACTGAATATGGAATGAAATCAGGGCCAGGAGACGTGTTCTTTTTGTTTTCCAAAGAAGCTTCAAATTCATAATATTCGAAGGAGTTGCCGATCCATCGAGATATTTCGGAGCCTTCAGAGGCAAAAAATAAATCTAAAGTATTACGATCAGGGTCAACGCCATTAGAAGAGGCAATTTTATCTAAAAAATCACGAGCATTAGAAGGGTTGTCCAAAAATTTGGATCTTGTAGTGTTATTGTTTAATTTGGCAAACTTAAATCTTTTAACATGGTCCCAAATACGCTGCAAAGGAGTCATTCGGTTAAAGGAAGAACAAAGTTTAACCCAACTCAATTGTTTTTGTTCAGAAATAATTCTTTTCTTTCTAGCATCAAATTGTTTATAAAGCAAATAATTCTCCAACGTAGGATACTTTTTATAAGAATATAAGGCATATTTAGACTGATTAACGGCCCGAGAGCACAAGTCATTCCACCAAATAAGAGCTTTTCGTTTTTTAGTATGGCAAGCATACGATTTCTTTGGAAATGTCAACAAAATGTCACACAGAGATTGCATGAAGTTACTGTAACTATCCAACGGATTAGGTGCTAGTACAAATGTGGCAAATTTTTCGGTGCAAAGTTTAGAAAAGGTTTCCCAGTTGATTTTATTGAAGTTTATATTTGATACTGAAGGAGGAGTAACGGTAGAAGAGTCGATATCCAAATGCTGTGGAGAAGAGCGGCCTACATCATTAACAATAACTTTAATTAGAATTGGGAAATGGTTACTACTTAAAAGGTCATCGTGGACAGAAAATGAACAACTAGAACTAACCGCCGGCGAAGCAAATACTAAATCAAGAGTGTTACCTTGTTGACCAAACGGGGCAAAAGTGGTTTCAGAGAAATCATTTAAACAAACTAGGTTATATTTGTCTACAAAAGAACTAATAACATTGCCTCTACTGTTATTACGACGGCATCCCCAAGCTGAATTATGAGCATTAAAATCGCCTATGAGCAAGTAATTTCTACTGGTAATTTTAGAAAATGAATCAAGTAACATTTTTAAATTGAATTTACCATTAGGAGGGGGAGGTATATATAGACAGAGTATCTCAATAACAGTAGAGCCAATGATAACAGACAATAATAGGTTTTGAAAATGATAATTGGAAGGTGTGTTAATCAGAGTGAAAGAAAACTTATCTTTAACTGCCACTGCAATGCCACCATGAGGACGATCAGAATCTCGGCGCACAATTCTGTAACCTGGTAACTTAAAAGATTTGGAAGGTTCCAACCATGTTTCATTTAATAAAATTATATCAATGTTATTGCAAGAAATAAAGTGTTTTAATTGGTCTATTTTAGTGATGATGCAGCGTGAATTCCAATGAAAGATATTAAGGCTATCAATGTTAGTATCACTATACATTATTGAGTAGATAGATTACTAATTAGAGTTTCTTTTATTACCTTACTACATATAGGAGCATCAATATTCAGTTGTTTAGACTGAATTAATTCCAATAATGTTTTAGTAAAAACATTTAATACCTCGTCAGAATTAATCAACTCTGTAAACAGAGCTCTCAAATGAGGCCGCTGGGGGGGCTTTTTGACCTGTAGGTGTGACTGTGGTCTGGTAGGAGCACCGGGAGTAGCCGGAGCCTTGGCCGAAACTGTTGCATATGTAGTCTTCCCGTTTATTCTATCCTTCACCTCTTGATTTTTAGCAGCTTTGACAGGACAGATATTACTTACAGCCATGTGAGGGCCGCTGCAGTTGACACATTTTAAGTTGGATTTGTCTGTACAGTCCTTGAATAGATGGCCAGCACCACAAATGGAGCATACCTGGGGGCTCCTACAGGAACCACGTCCATGGCCAAACTTATAACATACGTAGCACTGGCGAATTGGCTTCACATATTCTTTAACATCGAACCAGATGTAATCATAGGTTACATGATCAGGCCGTAGCGAGCCTAGAAACGTAATCAGAACTGTAGGCGTAGGTAAAATTGAGCCATCAACAGCATTTTTCCTTGTGAATCGCTTGACTCCAATGATCTCGGCACTCGACTTCAGGTCCTTCAAAAGTTCTTCTTCTGTAATTTCAATTGGCACTTTAACTATCCCTAAGCATTCTAGGTGATCATAAGGGATTCTAGCTTGCCAGCTATGTGACTCCTGCATCTGGGTATTTAAAAGAAAGTTGTTGGCATCTTTCTTGTTAGTGAAGAAGACTTTGATCATGAAATTTCCAATAGGTTTAACATGGCTTAGGCCAAGACACGTTTTCAGGATACCTGTGGTCTGCATCACATCAATTTTGGTATTGGGCGAAGACATTGACAGTAAAATGGGGTATTCTTTCTTATTGTCTTCTGTGTACATGTGAGTATAGTCCTTAAATAGGCCTCTTTTGTTGGATATAAAATTTGCCGCCATTTTAGTTGGTGGAGACTGTACCCCTTCAACAGCTTCACCCGATTTGCGTTTGGCGGCATGCGCCTTGCCGCCGCTATCTTTACCCATCACCCAAATACTTCAACTCGAATTACTCGAAAAATGGATAAATTTAATCAAAAGGGCTATAGAAAGAATTTACAAAAATAATTTCAAAAATTCCGCCTGATGTCGACGAAGTTCCCGCCCTTTTTTTTTCGCGTATCGTATCGTGTAGCCACAGATAAAGAATATCGAATCGTATCGTGTATTTGTCATACACTGAAAAAGCGGCAATCACAATTGACATTGAATGGCTGAGTGTTGCACCTTATCGGTAAATACCGAAATAACCAACTTACTCTGTTCTAGTCGGTTTTAAATGTTGCTTAAATAGCGTTGTTTTTTTTTTAATTAATTAATAATTATTTTTACAATTTTAAAATGCGGGAAACATAAATTAAAAACTTATTAATATTCTTATTTATTATTTTGGATTATAGAAATATGATTGATAATATATAGTCTGGTCTGGCAAACCCTTTCCGTCAGTAGAAATAGAAAAAAGCGGCAAACTTAAAAATGTAGCCGCGAAGGGTCTTTGTCCCTTGTCCCATAGAAAAATTGAATTTCACGCCTTTTTCTACTGCTGACAAACTTGTTTGGCCGGCTGTAATAATACATATTATTTGTAAGTAGTTCTCCGATGCGTGCTACGAGAGCGCGGGCCAACGCGCTCAATGTCCCCAGCGGCGAGTCTGGCGGCCAGGGTCCGGAGCGGCAGCGGGCTGATGCTGCTCAGCTCCGAGACTTGGTCGGAGAACGCCCAACGGATGTTGCGGTCCATTCGGATATGATCTGAAAAAGTATTACAATGATGGCTCGGTAAAGGCCTCGTGATAAGAGTAGTAGGTATATGTATAGTTTATACATGGTGAGATAAATCTTAAGTAGACACTGATAACAACGTCTGAACAATATCAAATTATTTAGTTATTATAATAGGTAAGTAATTAAGTCAATATTTTCCAAATTTCCGTGTTGAATGTATTAGCAATAGTTGCAAAGTCAAGATTGAATACCTATCGCCGGGTCCACAATAGCGAAGGCCCGCTTGAGTGCGTCCACGGTGATCATCTTGCTGCCCTGCCCCTTGCCGCCTAACTCCGCCAGGACCTCACGCAGGTATTTGTCCTGAGCTTGTTGCCGTTGTCGGTACAGCTCCCGCGCGAACTCTACGCGGTCGAAGCCTTCCTCGTTCTGGTGAAGGGAACAATGGTTAAGAATAGAAAATACCAGAATCCTCAGAGAGATGGACGGATTTAGGGGCATCGCAAGTATAACGTCTAGGCATCAAGAGTTAACGTCCACGAAGACTGTCGCAAAAATTAAAATTCGAAGGTGAAGTGTCTTCATTTCTATTGTGCTACGTAATACCTGGTAATTCGCAGGTATTCTAACATTGGTTTAGTTATCATTTGTTTTTAAATTCTAACCTAAACAATCGAAATCTATTTTACTTACTAGAGATCAAGTCAAGGTTGGGTGTGGTGGGTTGGGTATGTATATATAGTTAGTTAGTATAGTTATAGTTAGTTCAGGTGGGAGTAGGCCTCAAAACTTGCCTCTTGGAACAGTTTGTCCAGGTTAACTTCGATGTTGTTCAGTTTCAGCTTCAGCTGCTTTCGCACTACGTCGCAGAGATTGCGGATGTCCACTTCGCTCTTCAAAGGAAATTGTGCTTTGGCTACTTTCTCGAAGTCTTCTATGGAAATAGTCTGAAAACAAAGTCGTTAGGATATATTTGTGTGGCTTCTCTGACACAGTCAGGATTAGAAACATTATTTATTTGGAGAACTCTTCACTATAATCCTGAAAAGACAGTTGGTGAATTATTAATGACAACTTGACAACTTACGAGTTCCCGCAATCCGACAGCGATAGGTGACCAGAGAACAATCAAGCAGTTAATCTTTATCCCGCCGCTTAACTGTACGGCGTCTGCTGCTACTACCGTCGCAACCAAATCTAGAGCAAGAAAGGTGCATATTCTGTCTCACCTCTCCATCCTTGCTGACGCGATACAGCTGGTCCCTCAGCGTCTCCCACTGCGCGCGCAGCGACCAGTAGATGTCCTCGCTCAGGTGTCCGTGCAGCACGCCCCAGAACAGCTTCACTTGCGGCTCGTCCAGCATCTGCTCGGCGCCGGCGCACAGGTTGTATGCCCATTCGGCACGTACTGACACTTGCTGGTATCTGGACAAAATTGGGTAAGAACTTGAATACCTAACTGATCAATAAAGGAGTTACATATATGTTTTTGCACGCAAAAATAGCTCTGTTTTACTGTGTAGAAACTACTTAATAAACATGATGTTCAAATATTCTCATTAAGGAAACTGTAAGTCTAGTTTTAAGAAAGGTTCCAGTGTTATATATAACTATGAAAGACTGTTTGTTTCTTAAATAAATAAATATATATCCCCTGCTGATTTTTCGTCAAACGCTTCCTGCTGAGAGGGAGAGAAAAAGGTATATGTTAGGTATTTCCCTGTTCTTAATAGCCCCTTTAGGATTCATGTGGCAGTGGTATAGTGTAAAGGTGGACAACCTTGACATGTTACAATAGCTACACAAATTGACTCACTATATGGCGTTGGAGAGATGTTGCAAAACCAACTATGTACTTAAGCTATGCTATAATCACCAAAGAAAATGAAACCACCGGCAACATCTCTATGGAGCCTTCATCATGAATCATGACCACCAAGATCGAGTGATCGTTCAGAGTTCAAGAATATGATGACTCGGTACTCAACAGTATGATAACCGCGTCAAATACAGTGGTGCGGTTTCGGGTTACCTGTCCTCTAAATACTTGGTCAGATACTCTTGCATAGGGATGGCTTGTCGCCCCTTGCCACGCCACACGTCCGTTATAAGCACGCTCACTTCACGCCGGGATAGTCGTATGTTGCGGACCTTGCCAGTGTAACGCAGGTACGGAGGGATTGCAGGATCCGTGCCCTGTGTCCAATGAAATACATTAGTGCCGACTGCAGACTATGCATTCGCCAATGTGAAAAACCTCTTAAGAAGGAAAGTTTTCCAAGCGGTACCACTACTCTTAAGTTCAACACCGGCAACACCAAAGCAATAATAAAAGGTAGCAATGGACATTTAGCTGATTTAGCATTTAAAATAGTATTGTTTATCTGTAAATAAAATATTTACTAGGCCATCAAAATATTCCAAGTGATCACTTTCTGCAGCCGGTCCCAGCTCCTTCAAAAGCACTCTGAGAATATCTCTCGAGGACAGGCCACTTGCCAGCTGCCACCATCTGGAAAGATTTATTGAATGGATACGTATGTATTATACAGGAAACCTAAATGATCTATAGTGTCCTCCATTCAGAGGTGATCGACCGTCAGAAGCTGTCTTGATCGTTAAGCGTCCACATCACTTTAGGTACCTATTGCTTTAGAAAATTTTCTTGTTGACAAAATATAATATCTCCATAGTTATCCTAGAGGTCTAACCTCTCCCGGCCTCCGCTGATGAAGTCTGCGCAGATCTCCCACCGCGGCCGCGGCGTGCCCGCGCGCTCCAGCTCGCTGCACCGCTCCTTGCACTCAGCCAGCTCCTCTTCGAGGCTTTTCTTGCTTGCTGAACAGTAAGAGCAGGAGTTAATATGATTTGAGTTTCTATAAGAAGAGTATTATGGTGCCGTGCCTGGGTAATATCTCATGCGCTTAATTCTAGAAGTGTTATTAAAACTTGCTAGATGCTACAACTACAAACATCGTATACGATTTGCACATCATACTCTTTGCTACCTACACCAAACCATTATGCTACACCTAAATCACAATTAGAAATTAGGCTCCATTATTCTTAACTTTCGGAACACAGCAAGTCCATGAAGTTTTTGATAAGCTATATGAATTGTCAGTTAACAGAGTGGATGGTAATACCTAAAACCTTCTTATATTTTTCCTGCAATGCCCCCAGTTCCGCCTGCAGCTCGCCAGCCCGCTTGTCGAGCTCCGACCACTTCGCCTCCAAGCTATCGAACTCGCGCTGCGGGACCGTTTGCGCGTATTGCTCGGACATCTTGTGGAGCTTATGTTGGGTTGAGGATAGTTGCTCCCTGCAACAAATACAATGGACTGACAGTCGATATTATTAAGTATTGTACCTACTGACATTGCTAAAGTCCTCCCCTGCTAGGATCTTGCTAGCTAAGTCAAGTGCGTGAATCAATGCGTTGCCAACTAAAATCGCTGTAGCCAAAACAAGTCACTGCAAAAATTAGACTTCGACAGAACTTTATCGCCGATTCTTAAGTTATGAATCGTCGAAGCGCACTCACCTGCACCGATCTAGTGCGATGCGCAGTATGACGGGGTCTTCATGAGCGGTATCAGCAGGAGCGCTCTCCAGCTCTCGCAGACGTAGCTGTAGCGACAGGTTCTCGAAGTAGAGCGTGTAGCGTGCGTCACGCTCGCGCGCTAGGCTGAGGTATTCGGAAAAGTGTTCGTCTTTTATCTGCAAAAGATTTGACTATAAGGCAAGATGCATCTAACAAGGACAATACCTAAGTAAAAGGTCTCCTAGAACAATTAGATGAGGGTTTCAAGGTAAATAAAATGAAATAGAGATGTGTGACAAAAGACGTTACAGAAAGTGAATGCGTCTCAACCTTTCCAATTTCCTTCTTGAGCTTGGAGACGTGAAGGGTGAGCTCCTGGTTCTTGGCAAGCAAATCTGTCTCCTTCTGCAGCGCCTTCATTTTCTCATCTCTAGCTGCCTTGCGCGTCGATATGCCGAACACTCTCTGGAATGTACGGACTTTAGAATATCTCACTCGCTTTTACGGGAAATTCATTGCTACCCGAATGGAGTTAACTCTACACATCCCCGCTACTATTGATGCTGACTTTACTAGTAGAGCGCTAGAACCTATACCTACCTACTAACAATATGAACAATAAATATTATGTTTGAGGCATAATTCTACTTAGTTACGTCGGTACATTTTAATTTAAATCACATAAAGCTGTGATAAATCTGTCTGTCTGGGTTTATCAGATTTCTCAAGTTTTAAAAACAAACCAAATTTTAAGATTAGATTACACACAGACAGCCTACTCGGTATTATCATATCACGTTTACGATTATGTCATATTGCAACGGAGATAACGATTACATAGTTTACATACATGTAAATGTCATACCTAATAAAAACGTTATTGTGTTGCTAACTCAATTACACCATCTATTTTTAGTTAACTCTTTAACCGCCAAAGGCGGCAAGGCAAAATAAGCCTTCATGCAATCTGACAAGGTTCATGATGTGCCGCGCACCGCGCGTTCAAAAAGTATAGACACCACATAAGCCCCAACTGTACGAACACTGTTAACAGACCATCAATGGACCTTATACCTTTGCGATAAGGTTTAAAATAGCCATTCAACAACGTGGATGATGGTGCATATAAATATGTGAAGTGAAAGTAGTTTCACTACACGATAAGTAGGTCAAAATTCAATTAATGTGAGGTATCGGTCGGCGATAAAATGCTTCAGTAACGAATAACTAAGTGTTGCTTGTCCATAGGTACAAGATATATTTTTAGAACATGAGAAGTAAATGTTTGCTATTTGTCTACTAAATAAACTACTGCAGTTACTTGAATGATAAATACTATATTTAGTTTAGATGATAAGACCGAGAAATAGTGTGATGAAAATACATATTTAGACTAAAACTAATGTTTGATTTTTGATAACATTTTTATTACAATGTAATAACAATCAAAGTTACAACAAATAATACTTCTTAGAATAAGTCATGATAACATTATTAATTACAATGTACATTATGGAGTATATTAGTGAAGTTAGGCGCATGTTGAGTGTAGTACTTGTATAGAGAGCCCTGTGTGCTCGGAGATATGATAAACAAGTTTCTATTGTTTCTTATCACACCAGCTCTGTACTTGTTTGCGTATGCTTTTAATATCTTCTGCATACGTCCTGCAGCAGCCTCCAATGTATTTAACACCCAAGTCTAACCATTCATGGACATAATGGTCCAATCGTTGCAACTTGTCACCCTCAGTCCAGCCGAGGTCCTTGTGGTACTTTTCTCCTGAATTCGGGTATACTATAAGGGGTATAGGTATCATCCTGTTATCGTTTATGCCGTCTAGTAAGTGAACAATGTTAGCCGGAGCTGTACAGTTTGCTCCAACAGCTATAATTTGATCTGGATTCAAATCATAACATTTCCTTGCAACGGTTTGATAATCTTCACCATGGGAAATATGTTTCTCATCTTTACAACTGAATGACAGCCATGCTTTAGTTTCCGGGTAGTCTTTTAACAGTTCAACAAGCATCACAGCCTCCTTTTCACATGGCACTGTTTCAAATGCAAGTAGGTCAACTCCAGATTCTATTAGAGCCTCAATGCGAGGTCTATGCCAGTCTCTCATAGTTTCAGCCGACGTGGTGTCGGCATAGGCGCCGTTGTACTCTGAACCGTCGTGTAAATGCGCGCCATATGGCCCCACCGACCCAGCTATCAAAGGGTTTTGATTTGAAGTATTATTATTAGCATATTCCTCAAGGTATACTTTCCTCGCCTCTTTTGCGAGTCCCACAGCACTTTTGATCAAATCTAAGCCAGCTTCAGGCGATATACCAAGGTATTTTACAAACCCTCCGACGGAGGCCTGATACGTGTTGGTCATGATGATGTCGGCGCCAGCCTTCAGGAAGTCGAGGTGTGTCTTGTAGACATCGCGCGGGCGGGTCTGCAGGAAGCGCGCCGTCCACAGAGGGTCACCGTCGACGTTGTCGCCGACGTGGCAGGACAGCTGCGACGAAAACCCACCATCCAAAACTTTAATCTTGGACGACGCATCTGCCATATTTCGCGCTACAAACGTTTGTACAGTACAAAATGTCAAATGCACTTCCGCGGTTCCTTAGAGGGAATGAGCCGAGATAGTTGAGTGTTTCCGCTTATATTATCAATCGTTTATCGCGATATGTTTGGTTTGGAAAATGTAAACAAAAATAAATGATACGAAAAAAGTGAACGTCACATAATGTCACCTTGACAATTGTCAAAACCGGTTTCTTGTTTAAGGCATGATTTAAAACGACTGCGGTTAGTGATGTGTTTAATTAAGGGGAAGTGCTGCAGTTAAGACTGTACTGGACAAGACATACATGCTGTCCTTCTCTATCGTACTTACATCTTGAATCAAGAACTGTGATATTCGTTCATCTCTGACAAGAATGGCATTATCGTAGGCTTGTTTTATGTCAGTAAGCGTATCTGAATACGTGACGCTATATTTTATGAGCTCATTAAAAGCTTCCCGGTAAATCTGAAACAAAATAATATAGTAAACTATCCCAGTTCAATATAGTAGTAGTAGTAAACTCTTTATTGTACAAAAAGACATATTAAAAATAACATACAATTAGCAAGAAGTACAAAGGCGAACTTATCCCTTTGAGGGATCTCTTCCAGTTAACCTTTGAGTAGATGAGAGGAGAGAGTGAAAAGAGGGTGACAAATGCAGCAAAATGTACAACAAGGTACCAGAAAGATAAAGGATATAAATACATACAAAATTTATAGGATAAACATACATATATTACACAAAAAGGAAAGGGACAATATAATAGTGTCTATAGACGACCGCACCGGATCGCGACCTTGGTGCGGTGCGGCGCACGTACGATAGTGTGTAAGGTGGTCCGCCGTACGACCGATAATGATGCAGCTATAAGTGAGTGCGAGAAAGAGATATTTTGACCGCACCAAGGTCGCGGTCCGGTGCGGTCGTCTGTAGACCAACTTTAGTGAATAAAAATACGCCCACCTCAAGCACTTCGTCGTGATATTGCTGCTGCGTTTGTAAAACTTCACTGGATGATTTCTTAACATGTTTTAATTTTAATGCCACTGAAGAGTTTATCTCTTTTAAATATTTTGGAGAATTATTTCTGTCGTTAGTCGTCATAACTTATGTTAAAATAGGCAAAGTTACCTAGAAACTTTTAAGTGGTTTGTTGTAGTGATTATCTCGAGATAGTGTGATTAACATTGATAAATTGTACAAGTGAAAAATTGATTGAGCAATGCATCCATTCGACATTTTAGCAAATCTGCTACAAAAAGTAGCACTCAAATATATGAAATGTTGAAAATTACTATAAAGAGGCTTCGCGGCTTCGCTTCTTCTATTTTACTTTGGTAGTTGAGGGTTGAGCGGTTTACGGTTTTTCCGGTTTTGTCTATAGTCATGGCTGCGGTGCTGCCACCTGTGGGGCGATAGATGTAATGTAGTGGATGTGACGTCATTGACATTACTGTCCGACGGGAATGGGAAATCAGAAATGGCTGCGATAGGTAGTGGACGGGGAACGATGGATTCCCAAAATCAAGTGCAAAGTGATACAACTGTAGACCGTTTAAAATTACTTTATCCAAATGTGAATGAAGAAGAAACCCCTTTGCCGCGATCATGGAGTGCCAAGGACAAGTTCAGCTACATCGGGCTGTCGCAAAATAATCTCCGAGTGCACTACAAAGGTAGGAACTTTCGTTTGTTTATGGATTGAGTAACTCGCTAAACTTCATTAAAACACTTTATACTTAATCTGATATGCTTGAGGACGCGAGCAACTGCGTAGTTATGTTGCAAAATATCTGACGTGTCATAAATCTCTCGTAGAGTTGAGGCATCACATACAAACGTAGAGTGTAACAAAGAAATCAGCTGATCGCATACTTTGCATCAACACTTCTAAATAAATGATGACTACTCGGTCCCGTAAATTCTGCCTGTAATCGTGTTTGTTGCGCGTTTAGTTTCGTTAAGAAAAAGCTAGCATTGGCCTAAAATGTTAGATTTCTTGCAAAGGTCTATCTGCGTTCATAGTTAATTCTAGTTTTACTAGTTAACGAGATTGAGATACAGGAGCAAAGGGAATCTGTTATTCAATGCCACAAAACTTTGGGATCATGGAGTGTTCTTATGAATCTAATTGATTCATGTCACTGTTTTTCCTTGAGACCTATCAGCAATAATCAGATAAACACAAATTACATTAATGTCAATAAGATGGTGTTCAGAGTAAGTCATTTGACCCTGATAGTTATTTAGTCCTATATGATTACAGTTAAATGTATTAATATTGTTAGTTGTTATGGCTTGAGTGGTATTTTTCACATTATTATTATAATCACATCGGAATCAGTGTTTTCGATGCTCTATAATGATTTTGGTGGTAAGTGTATGCTTGACCAATTTGCGGTGTAAGATTTGATAAACATACATATTGCATCATAATTAGCAATCTTATCATTTATTCACTGCATTAAACTTAGACTAGTTTGTATGAATTTATTAGAAAATAAATTATATTTATGGTAGGTTTCCTTTTTGCATAGGTATCATGTTTCTAAAGCATTAAAGCATACTTTTTTATATATCCTCTAGTGACCCAGAGACCTGTAAATAGGTATGTCCTTCAATACTTTCTATTTTGAATCTTTATTTTAACACATTCGGTCGAACAAGTAACAACGTCTATAGATGTTGCCTGAAATATCTTAACAACAACTTAATTGAGTTTGCGGGTCTGAACGTGTTAACAAATCAAAATTGCAGTTGGCAAGATTTGAATTCACGGCAGCTAGAGGATATTTACTTATATCATGATGATGCAGATATTTATTTTTATTAAAAACAACAATAGAGGAGGTATGCATAGGCCATACCAAGGTTGAATGTTTTGCTTTATGAACTTAGAACAATAAATATTTGGCAATCCATTAACATTCAACACAATAAACACCACAAAGAGAAGAACATATTTAATCTCATAGCATGCAAGTGAGGGTCATTAAGTTCACAGTACGTTTTAGCCCATTAGATGACGGGTTTTTAATGACATCAGTATTTTGTCGGGTCCTAACCTGCACCAAGCGCCATCGCGGTCGGCAGGGGTTATCATATCTCAGATAAGGTTGCTGCGGGCTGTAGTAACCTTGAGTCCATTAGCACTGGCTAATTCTGCTCATGTTTATTTTTAATTTAATAGGTATTATTTGTACTATCCTCTAAAAAAAAATGTTGACCAGAATTGTATTAACATCTCTTATGAGTCTTATGACTCTGCAACAGTGAATGAGGAGTTGTCAGTTTGGTTTGCAGATAAAGAAGAGATACTTAGCACAAGGAATTTAGTACATTGACCTCCTGTTTCTATCTCTATCGCACGGAGACATTAACAGCAGGCATCATGAGCCGAGAGAGAGGAACAGGCAAGGCGTGTCAATGTATTAAATTCCTTGTGCTAAGCCTCTTCTTCAGTATAAATTAGGATCCATTAGTAATGCTCATGTAAGATTTAATATTTCTGGAAAATAAGGATTCTGGCCATCTCTATAAACTACTTATGTCTTTTTACGCTTTAAACTCCACTGTTATCTTTGAAACAAGTAAAGTATAATAACCAAGTTTTGTTACCAACACTAACTGCTATTAGTACCTATTCCAAAAAGGCCTGAGTTAAACTAACACAAAACAAATTATCTGGAATAAGATGTATATACATTAAATTACAATATAAATTATTTTTAGCGCTTCTATACCTACGAATTTGTTATGATTGAAAAACAAGTATTAATTATACACAAATGCTAGACATAATATTGATACAAACAAAAATTAATAAGTGTAGCCTAGCCTTTGATGGCGTAAATTCACTTCAGTTTGTTATCTAGTTGCACTTTGCGCTAGTTGCGTATTATCTTTACTCAATATGTAAACTGAAAGTGAAGCGACGCAACGCAATAACAAACGAAGCTAGTCAGCTTTAGGGCCTATCTTCTCCGTACTATCTGGTGCTGTCCTGCTCAGGTGGCCGAAGAACTAAGTATGCATTGGTGCAAACAGTGGAGAGCCTCGTTAAGATATATCTTATCCTATAAAACGAGGCTCTCCACTGTTTGAACCAATACATACTTATCCTATAAAACGATAAGATATATCTTATCCTATAAAACGAGGCTCTCCACTGTTTGCACCAATACATACTTAGTTCTTCGGCCACCTGAGCAGGACAGCACCAGATAGTACGGAGAAGCTTCTGATCACTGGCCGCATGCCAGCAAAGCGTGGAGGTATGGCCACGCGCTGGGCGGACAGAATAACGTTAGAGATAAAAGCCACATTACAGGTCATTTGAACTAGCATACACCGAGCCATTGTCTAATAAAACATGGTCTTCTTTTCCCAGAGTGACACAAGCCTACGTCACAATAACATGGCCGCTGTATATAGCGCTATCGCTTATTATCATATAGCGCTGTCGCATGATGACGTAGGCTTGTGTCAGTCAGGTGACCTAGAGAAGACGGGAAGAGAGTACCAGGCGGAGTATATTATTATACCATGCACCGAGCCCAAGATAGAGCGGCTCTGAGAGCACTGGTGAGGAGTGATAGGTACGTTAGGTACGTAATAAAGGTACAGTCAGCAGCAGAAGTTGCTAAGCGGGCCAGGTGCTCAAAATGATTTTGACGCGACTTTATTGTTAAGGAAATAAGAGCGTGTCAAGGTAAATTTGAACACCTCGCCTGCTTAGCAACTTCTGCTGCTGACTATACTTGGAAAAACAACATTATAAGTATTATAACTAAGTAACTAAGGCAAGTTTGAAAAGTTACGTAGTCAATCAAGTACCTATACTCGTATCGTTATGCCTATGCCTATTTATTATTTGACACGCTCTGTGACAATTTTTTCTATAAGTACTATAGGTAAGTGTAGGTGTCCTATGTGACGTTAGATGATGTCACGTGCCAAAGACGATTTAACGGTGTAAATAACTATCAATTAGTTTTTAGGGTTCCGTACCCAAAGGGTAAAAAAGGGACCCTATTACTAAGATTCCACTGTCTGTATCTCATGAACCGTGATAGCTAGACAGTTGAAATTCTCACAAATGAAATGATGTATTTCTGTTGCCGCTATAACAACAAATATTAAAAACAGAATAAAATACTCATACTCATTAAATGTTTAAGTGGGGCTCCCATACAAAAAACGTGTTTTTTTTTTGCCATTTTTTGCGTTTTTTTTTTATTATGAATGGGCTTACTCATGGCCACAGACCAGAGGCCAGATGGCGTAATGGTACGGAACCCTTCGTGCGCGAGTCCAACTCGCACTTGGCTGGTTTTTTATAGCACTATTATTCGTCCAGTAATCTACCCGCCCAGTAACAGTCCCAGTCCAGTAATAAGCCCGACTTGAGATAGGTAGTGATCATTTTAATAATTACAAAATAAAAAAGTATTCGTAGTTAGCGACAGAAATCGTCTGCTGCTGCTGCTGTCTGCGGTCGGGTTCCTATGCTGGTATCTTTAGGCGCTGTTAGCATTCAAAAGGTTACCTTTTCAAGCTCCACTTGGAACTAGAAAGAAACATTTCTATTCCTCTAATGCTCAAAGGAAAGACTTCGCATGACCAATGAAAAGTAATACGGTTAAAGTAGCCTAATCAAAGGGCCACATTCTCGGGACCTCGGAGCCGGATTACCGATTCACGCCAATTATGCTCGAATGGCCGAGCATAATCGACTGTAGAATCGATTTCGTATTTTGTACAATACGTAATTAATGAGCTTTTGATCTTGCGAATCCCCATGACTTCACCATTTTGAAATTTTTTCAATAAATTAATCGGTAATAAAAGTATAATTAATCATCGAACCTGCTCACAAATTTCACACGGATTCTGTCCAGGAGCGTGAGGAGAGCTTCTTAATTTTTTATTTAATTTTCAAACATGTACCCAAAAAGCCTGTTCAATTCAACACAAAAACAGTCCATTTGATCTAAATCCACATGGAATTAAGGTAACAGCTGCAAAATCCGTCCAATGGTAGTTGGTCGCGTTCCAAATATGCCCTCACTTCCAAAAAGTCGCTTTTACACCTGTTTAATTGGCAGTCTAATAATAGTTATCATTGTTATCAATATCTATGTTCATGGTTCTCAATAAAACTCTACTGTATTTAATTTGTAAACAATAGAGGAAACCATAATAGTAGTGTTGATCTGAAATCCTTGATTTATTCTGATGTTCTCATAAATCAAGCACAAGAATGAGAGCTATTATTCCTTAGTCATTGAGTAACCAACGCATGGGGTTTAAATTCTACTCTTCTATAAATGGGTTCATTACATACATGAATGGCATCGTGTGTACAAGAATGAGAGCTATTATTTGTTATCCAATGAAATGAAAGACATAGGAATTTCTCTCGTTTCATTAAATTTAGTAAAGCGTGGCTTGTTATTCCTGAATCAATGTAGGTTTAGGATAAATTAGTCTGGCTAGGTAAGCAAGCACTAAGCATTATGTCCCTCTGCGGTATAACCGTAGATTTTACGAGGCAACTTTTGGAGCGAGGCTGCCACGGCGCACTGCGGGACTTAAGGCCGAGCCACACCGGCTGCGTGTGCAGCACGTTGCGTGGCGTGCGCTGCGTGACGTGCGCAGCACCCCTGTCACACCGGGTGACGCGCACGTCACGCAGCGCACGCCACGCAACGTGCTGCACACGCCACGCAGGCGCACGCTGCAGCTCAGTCATGCGTGCAGTAAAATAAAATACTCCTGCGACAGTACCTACATCATGTTATTATAACTCCCGTTGCAAATGGAAGCTGCTCACCTAATGCCGCCATTGCAATTAGAAGAAAAAATGTCTCATATTTGAATCGAGATAGTTGAGAGTACATAATATTGTTCACCGACGCAAAATAGTTCACAATACAACAACCTTGTTTTCCAATAGTATCGTTAATACCTAAAATCGATTCTTTCCCACAGGCCAAATTATTTTTTTAAGACGTATTTGTGGTAATCTTTGTGCTATATTGTATATATACATTCATATTAACGAAAGATTTTAATTAGTTTTTCTTTTATCACTGAATCCGTATTAAAAACCAGCACGCGCACCGGCCGAGTTGTAAATAAATACAAGTGGCTGCGCGTGTACACGCACAGCACCTATGCAGCACCGAGCTGTGCGTGTCCGAACCTGCTCGGTTCGCCCTCTCATAGGGAACGCAGTTAAACACAACGTCATCACTGCACGCAACGAAGCGACGTTGCCGCTCCGCTGCGTGGACGCGTGCACGCAGCACGCAGCCGGTTTGTCTCGTCGGAGCTGCGTTGCGTACAAGTCACGCGTACGCGCACGTCACGCACACGTCACGCAAGCGGTGTGTCCTCTCTTATGAGTTTTCATATTCTACAACGCAGCGGGACGCGTACGTGCACGCGCACGTCACGCACACGCATCCGGTGTGGTTTGGCCTTTAAAGGTCTGCTGAATGTCGAACTTGTCCGCATGATGGAGACAAATTTCAATCTGATATTAAGGCAGATATTGTTGCG
Source organism: Cydia fagiglandana (assembly GCF_963556715.1). Lineage (NCBI taxonomy): Eukaryota > Metazoa > Arthropoda > Insecta > Lepidoptera > Tortricidae > Cydia > Cydia fagiglandana. The sequence goes on along the minus strand of NC_085947.1, from coordinate 18,336,545 downwards.
TGCAGATAGAGTTTAGTTTGGCATGTATGGAATCCCACGCGTTGCCAAAAGGCGACGGTAATGTTTTTGTGAATACATGCCTTTAGATTCATTCTCGTTAGAAACATCCGTTCCTACACATTTGATACGCCTGGAGCACACAATAGCAGGATACCGTAGCGAATACAGCTGGCATTTTGACACGTTGTATACCCCTTTGTACAGTTAAATTTGTCCCGAAATTCCTGCTTTTCCAACAAACAATGCCTATTACATTTTAGAATTTTCATACCAGTTTGCCTCCTAAGTCGATCATCGTCTTGCGGAGACCACAAATGTCTGCTTCAAAGCCTTCTGCCGGGACGTATCGACCCGCCGGTTGTTGACCGTGCCGAACCTGCACTTTCCTAATTCCGCGTCTAGACTCAGGGCAAAGACCAGACAACAATGCAGCTCTTAATGCAAATAACTTGGAATAGTCTGCGTTTTATTTCGGTCGGTGTTGGTCCTTTGAACGCGGGGTTGTCGACCGACAGTTGATCGACGGGTTCTCTGCCGATGGCCTGAGCGATGGCGTGTCCGCCACACAAATATCTGAACACGCCTCTATTGTCAAGGCATTAGAGTGCGCGTTCAGATATGGTGAACACCTTGGCCGCTCCGATATATCTGATGGCGAATGTACACACGGCAACATTGCTGGGCTTTTTCACATTCACATAAAGTCTAATTCTTTAAATCTTGTAAGTTAAACCAAAGTGGTTTTAAACGCCTTATCCTTATTTACAGTTTCTAAAGTATTGTTAGCTACCAAAACGGAAGTTTAACCCTTTGTGGGCTGTCAAAGCTCGTAAAAGTTGGGATAAACCATTAAGACCGAGAAGCAGTAATGAAGGCTCAATCACGGGTATTATTAATCTAGCGTTCGCCGCTCGAGACCTTCGGCCGGAATTAGTATAGTAGCGACGCAGAATTTTAATGCGAGCGACATGGCAACGAAGTGACTTGCCTTTTTAACGCTGTGTTTTGTTTACTATTGAGTCACAGTTAACTGTCTGCTTTTGGAATAAAACTGCGTAAATAGGATAGGTTATACATTAAATTGTATCCGATTAAGTGGCCATTTATTGTCCGGGCAAGAAAGGGCAATAAACGAAACTACAATGTCAAGTAAAGTCACACGTAAATGTTTACGTAGGTATTCTAGTCAATAACAAACGGAGGGATACGTCGGGATTTTTATATAATACACTAATATTGGTTAGGTACACGCCACACGTACACGCTCAATGGTATTTTGTTTAAAATGGTAATTGCGGAAACTGACTGATCGGGACCTAGCCAAAACAAAAGTCAAATGTATCGGGATGACATGCTACGAAAAGTCGCGTGACAGGTCGTTTCAATCTATCAAGACAAAGAGTTACCTAATTCAAAGCTATGGCCAAGACTAAGCTTTGAATTAGGTACCGCTAAAAAGATTGACACTGATATCGGTAGCAGATTTCATACAAGTATCATGGAATTGCCCATCTGGACGAGGTGCGGGCCCGCGATGCCTATATCCCGCTGGACCGGGTTCATTGACCTGATTACTCGCACTCGCCGACTATTGGCTCGGCTTAACAAGTTAACACGAAACCCGATCGGTTGTTGTGGGAATGTTCCCGAATTTGCATAAGTCTTGTGCGGGAATTAACATTTCAATAACTCGCCAAGGTGAGCACGTGCTCAGGGAGCGATGATCCCGGCTTTTAAAACGTAAACAAACTTTTTTACGCATTAAGTATAAACTTGGAGAATTCATGTCATGACACAGTTGACTGACTTTTACTGCAAGGAGATAAAGTTGGTCACTTTTAGGCGATTTATATTTTGATAACTTCATTCTTCGTGTGGTTTATTCATACGACATCCTTTGAAGGAGTGTTTTTATGTTGAGTAGCGTACCTAGTGTATTGTCATTTCAAATAAATAGAAAGCGGTATCAACGAAGGTTTATATTAATTATGCTTCTCTCGCCATATTGTCTGGACTGAACTTTAGTAGAAATGCTGTCTACTTACAGTATACATACCTACATGATGCATGTAATTGTAAGTCGCGGCCTCTTAGGGCCTGTTTACACATTGAGTAGTGATTAGTGTGAGTTCGTACATTTGTCACTAATCTCAAGTAGCAAATGTATGAACTCACTAAACACTATTAATCATCGTGTAAACACAAACCCCTAACCCCTTACCGTTTCACGATAATTCTCGTATAACGTTTGTCAAATGACAAATTACGGGAATAGGGTCGAGTTAGGGACTTCAGTTGCTGGTGCGTCGTGTGTAATCAAATCAAATGCCATCTCGGCATGTGGTCTTGCACTGGTTTCAATTAGGTCTGTCACTTTGCTAAAGGGTTTAATGGGCAATGTTACCTACAAACGAACCGCAATCATCGTGCGTCTTCCTCGCTTTGTCCCGGCTTTTCTTATCGGGGCAGCACTATTGAATATGATTGAATACCCCAACAAATGGATGTTTTTATGTGATTACATATTTTGATTGGTTTGGCGTAGCTTTAGAATCTACAGAACAGCTCTGGACCAATGGAATCATATTAAATTGAAGCAGCAATTTGAGATGGATCCATGATAGATCTGTCCTTTTTACTGAATACTGGTTTTGTAGCATCCATTTGTGTAGCGGTGCGGTGTTGATCCGTGCCACACAACACAAGGTCACTTAACAGGACTCGTTCTGTCATCGCACGATGGCCTAGCCCTAGGGTTCATAAAGGATGCACGAACCTAAAACACTTCCAGGACAGTAGCGATCGATCGTGTCAATGTACGTCTAGTCCAGTTTGCGACATTGCTCTTGTAGTTACAAGCTGTCGGAAACCTTTTTAGTTCATAGTTAGTTAGTAGTATCATTCTGTAGTTTATGTCGGTGGTTCGTTTCAGTGGAGATTTTGTCACTCGGCATTTATCGTATCGTATCACATGTCATGCCATGCTCCTGGCAACCCCACTTCTAACTTCTTAATCTACTAAAAAAATAAATGTAAAAATCTAAAGGAGACTTAAAAGTACTTAGGTATCAGCGAAAATGCGTCGTTGAAAATTCTTAGCTCTCTTCTTATTTTTTATTCTTACTGTAACTAGAGTCTGGCTAGCCAAAAATTGTTGACAGATATTTCGTTGTTGTATCACCAATTGTCTATGATTTAAAAAAAAGCTAAAAGTGAGTTGTCAATTTATGTCATTCATTCAAATTGTTTGCGGTTTATAAGGGGTTTATTGTAAATAATATTAATAATTTCTATACTGAGTGATGTTCGCAAACTATTATTTAAGCTCGTAAATAATTACGACAATGTGCGAAGTCGACGTGTAGCGTTGTATAACGAAAAACTGCAATGTTTACAACTCCTAACCAAATGTAAACAAATTAGGAGGTTGGTGCTCTATAAATATTTTGATACTTTAAGTACTAGTTCTAACATTTGCCTATTACTTTGATTAAGTACGTGAATTTATTAATGCCTGAATCTCATAAATAGGACAAGTGTTTAAAAAAACGGATAAACTAAAAGTTCTGAAAAATATCTATAAAATCTAAATATTGGAACGTAAACATATGTGTATGTTGTTGACTGTACTTTAAATAGTGGTAGAAATTATGTAAGCTGACTTTGAGTGCACGTAAACTTTTATTTAGCTTATTTCCATATGAAATGAAATGAAAAAATATTTATTCGCTAACAAGCAATATTTAACAAAATACAGGTTGGTGTCCCTTTTTAAGTATAAAAATACCTGTGTTAAGGAACACCGCTCTTCCTTAGTGATTAACTACAAGCTAAAAGAAAAACTATGATGATAAGTTTAATAACAGTAAAGTAAATATAGGTACCTTACTTGTGCACAGAATACCAAAAATATTATCTAGTATCAAAACTATAATTCCTACTAAGCAAAGTGTGACCAGCCCTAGATTTTTTGAATTTCCCGCCAATAATTTAGGTAAAATTTCAGTAGCCAGACTCTAAAACAATTCATTCAGCCACCCTTGCCAACCGAAAGGAAACTGTTTTCAACGAAGTCTCATTAAGTGGGTGAAGTATACGAAAAAAGCCTTAAATGCCCTGCGCGTGCAATATAATAATGCACTCAGAATGTTGTTGGGGCTGCCCACATGGTGTAGCGCATCGCGCATGTTCGCCGAGGCCCATACAGACGATTTCCATGCGGTTATGCGAAAGAGAATCGTCTCGATGATGGGTCGGCTTAGGAGCAGTACCAACAGCATTCTGGATGTCATTGCAGAAAGGCCTGAGAATCCTATACTGGCGCATTGGATTCGCCAAGTTATAGGCTTTCTTAAATTTAGAAAATAGATTAGGTTATAGTTTAATGTATGTACATATACTAGGTGTAAAAATTAACATTAGTTCCTAAGTTATACTAACAAATATGGATGCAAATCTGAAATAAATATTTCAATTCAAATTAAACCCCCACGCACCCTACAGTGCGTGAGTGCATTTACTGAATCCGCCTAAAGACTCTGGGAGCGAGGCTCTCTTTCAATACTACGCTTTATAATAGCTGTTACAAGGTTCATTTTAACTTGAGATAGATAGAGAAGGCTCGACTTCTTATTGACGCATGCCGGAAAATTGGCCCTGAAATGTGCCGTTCAGTTAAATTATACGAACGCCGGTTCTCTTTAAATGTGCACGTAAATGCTCTGTATGTACCTACAGGCTACATTCAGTGGCGGAATTGGCTGCGCAAAAGAACATCCCCCAAGAAATTATTTTAGGATTGTTCTCTTCATATTAGATTCGCGGGTCATTTGCAATACAAGCAATGTTTTGCTTAACTTTAACAAGATTTCCCCAATCATCACAAACAGCCTGATATTTTTTACTAAAAACAGGATCACGTAGTTTATTGTATTCCCACATGGAGATTCATGAGTGCCTCGTTCATTCGCATTCAGACGATCCTCATGAGTGCCTTTTTCCTAAATACCTAGCCTATGGCAAACAGCGAACCTTTTATACGTTGGTTCAGTACTTTCATTTAATTTGTGGATATACACCGTAATGAATATAGGAACCCGGCTCGCCAATGATGCCCGCGGATATTTCATTACGCCCGCTGATATCGTGGCAAAAGGATTCCGCTGAATGCCGTACCCGAGCTCATGTCATTCCCCAATTCGAGGCCTTTCAATTATGCTGTACTGTCATATACGAATACAAGTACCTACTGGCGTTTGTGAAGCAAAAGTTAAGCCTCAATTAGTATTCAGAACAGTGAATTTTTACAGGGATTCTGAATATGTTATGAATACAGTAATAAGGGTTGAAAGGTCAGATAGCAGTCATTTTAAGCATATTGCTTGATCCAGCATGTCCCGATTAGATACAGAATATAGATACCTTAATGGACTCTAGTTTTTGTTGGACTAAACCAGCAAATCGCAAAATAGAGAGCTAATAGAGAGATGGTGAATTTAGACGACTTTAACGACAAAATATTTACGAATTGCGTCACATCGAATCTGCTACATATTTTTAGACAACGTGCACATACAGATAGGAAACGTATAAATTATATTAATTTAGCATGTCTTGTGGTATTTTGTGGTATGTGGCCTCGCTTCTTCAAGTAGCGCACAAATGACGACGGAGAATGCCTATTTCAGTCAACTAAACTTGTGTCGCACAAAGTTAGTAACCTGAATCTTCAAAAATTGGCAACAGCAAACAGCAACACTCCTAACTGTACATCGGCGGACCTTATTACAAAAGGCATAAGGTCCACCGATGTACAGTTAACAGTGTGAGCGATGGTACACAAAGCGACGTTTTTACCGTTCCATCATAAATGTAATTCGGCTACCCTTCATCGTAGACTTCACAGCAATTTTGATTATTTCATACCTATCTAGATCGCAGACAATTTGATTGCGTTATGGTGGCCCCATGCAGTTTAATTTATTCTGAGGCGCCTCATTTCGTTGGGAAAATACGTGCTATCCGTAATTATATCGAATACGTGCGGAAAATGGCTCAACCAATTGATAATTCAACGCACGTAATGTTGATTAAAAATGCGGTGTATTTTAATGACAAAGCTCAACCTCTTGTCTCATGAAGTCATGACAAGAGGCTATTTGAGGGCAGGTTTAGGACTGAGCTTTAGGTTATCAACAATTATTTCTTAATTTAAATTATTCTATAATTTTTTTATAGATAATTTTATTCTCTGTTGTTTTATTGTTTTAGTAAAAGGGCCCATTAAGCCAGCCACAAAAATGAAGCCACTAGACATCCATGTATAATTTAATTTTCAAGCGGATGCACAACGTCTATCAACGTAATGTAGCATAATTTACGGTTATACGACAACCTGCTTTCTTTTTATTGTTCACGGAGCTTCATTATATAGAATTAAAGGTACAGCTTTTTTCAATAATGGAGAGTATTAACAGTCTCTTGAAGTACTGTGTGTATATTGCGTCCCGTGACTCCCGGGTCCCTAAACGTAGGGCATTGACTCTTGGGGTCACGCTGGGATCCCCTCGTTCGCTCCCCTGCTATTCAAATGCAAGATGTGTGTTGCAGAGTTCCTTGTGCATGTGTTTTAATGAGTGGTGACAGGTAGGGGCTATTATTTTATATATTTTTTAAAATTATCAGCGCACACAGTGCAGTAAGGTATCATTAGTAAATGGACCGGGCAGTGTCATTGTTAGAAGGAGTATGTTTGTTGAAGTAGTTTGCTAACATTTTGGCAATAACAAATAGGATATTATCGAAGTAATATCCGGAGAGCTACTTATTTAGCCTCTAGTTGAGTTTTGTTAAGACAAAGTAGCCAAATATTGTGCATTCTTAGCGTTTGGAATGGTTGTTCAAATAATACTACAAAAATAATAGACTAAGAAAGGACTGTTAAGATTTGTAAAGATCAATTGTTGTTAAACTTTTTCCCACTATAATCTCATTACATTATTCGTAACGTAGCAGCTTGGTAAAAAGACAACAAAGTACAATCGTCCGGTATAAAATTATTGATTGACGTATTACTTTCGACAAATTACCGTCGTCCACTAAAGGCTTGAATTATGTGTGGAACACATCTTCAAGTCACTAATTATTTCACTAGTGCTGATACGTCAGTCAGTCGATATTGATGAACACAATAATCGGCTGTAACACACCCGACATGGGTAAATCCGTCTCAGTTTTCCTTTATCTCCCTAAAGACAGCTCAGTAAAGAGCATTGTTGCTAATAGATCCCTTGTCTGCCGTCCTTTCGTGATTCTTTGCTTCATTACAACCTCTTACAATCTTTAGACGAGTTACATTATGTTAAAGGTCTGAACCTTGTTAAACGTTTTTAGGTCTACAAAGTACAAATGTTTACAATATTTACGCTGACTGCATCGCATATAAGCAATTTAGTTAGTTAGTCCCTTTGTAGGGCTGAAGTCGGCACTGACATGCAAGTGTAGGTAATAGAGTGTGGTTGTAACTTCATTGCCGCTTTCAGCTTTTGACGTCGCATGTTGTAGTCCACCATACAGAATGCACGAATAGTATTTATATGTCTCGAATTTTGAATGCAACGAATGCTGAATGAATGGAATTACTTACAAAAAAGTTTGGGGAATATGAATTGGTCAGGCAGTTGTGTTGCGTGTGATCTGTTTATACGATGCGATAAGTATATCTTCCAATGGCAATAAAAAGTCTTGTTTTCCACTTTAATTATCAGGCTTCGTAATCTTGTAACTCCCTCATTTGAAGGACATAAACAGATTGTGTTATGTAAAAGTACCTTCGGATTTTAGCGTTTTTTACAGTCAGCATCAAATATATAGTGGCGAACAAAGTGACCAAATATATCGAAACACATCCTTTTTTCTATGAAAACAAAGGTGTGTTACGATATATTTGGCCACTGTGGCCGTCACTATCTATTTGTTGCTGACTGTACTTGACTCTAATAAAACTAATGTACAAACGTGACGTGACTAAACAAAATTACAGCTGTTTTTCCATACACTTAGCGCCTAATAGCGAGTTATCTCACAAAGATAATAGTTGATGGCATTACAGATTACACCATGATACCATAATTTCCTTTTTATTTTTATTCGTTTAGCGACTGCCTGTGCAAAATTAATTTGCCGGTTATTGTGGAAAGATCGAATCCCTCGATATTGACATGTAGTGCTGGTTTTCCAATATATTTAATCAGCGTGTCTGAAAATGGGGATAATTACCACTGGGATGAAATTAAGTTTTGATTTGGGTAACAGGTACGTTAGATTTCAGATTTCAGATAATTTATTCGTAAATATCACATACATATTTATAAGTCACATAATAGGTACACACAGTTCATAATTAGTCAATTAATTACATTATAAGGTTATATTAAGCGTAATTGGATTTAAAAATATGATATTAATTACAATACAATAATAATTGGCCCGCGGGGCAGTTTGTGGCGAGCTGTCGAGGAGTAACTATAGCCCACGGACCCGAGTGCTCCAGCTCCGTGTACTGAGTCGCTCACGCCAGTGTTGCGCCTGGCCGTCTTTACGATGGCGCCTGAGATGCCCATCTAATGAGTGGCGAGTCACCGCCTGCCTCGATAACACTGTATAACACAATGTTATGGCAGGTGTCCGGAACTCTTAGCAATAGCAATAACCCAGTCTTATTTTTCACCCAAATTTAAAAAAAAATCGTGATGCGTGATGCTGATGTGTTAATGTTTGTGATGGTCACTAATAAATGTATTTATTTTTAATTAAACAAATGATCATAACTCTAAACCCAAATTAGCCCGAGGCATTTTTCCAAGACATTTTTGTTGTAAAACAAACCCCAGGCTCCAAGATGATGTTATAATATAATTATGCCTTTAACTTGTACGAGTCATATTTACCGCTTATACCTAAACTCGTTTTTCGAATTAGCTAACGCTCGGTGGGACGAACCGTCACGTCTCCAAGAATGCAAATCTACTAATAAACATGCACTCTTGTCTAGACAGAGTCGTGATGACGTATCCTAGCCTACTTCCTTCAGCTATTTTTATTTAGCGACTGTTATTTTTCAACTGTCTTCCCGAATAAGGATTAAATCTACCTTTTAAATTAATTTTCTTTTCTTTTGCCTATGTAGACTAACCACAGATATATGTTATGGGATCTTTAAACTCCTTCACGTGATGGTTGTTTTGGATAAAGGTTGATAAAACTGCTCCTTCTTCAAAGTTAACACAACCGTCTGACCGAAAATATTTCCAATAAATTTGCATTCGTCGGGTGTGCATAGACACGTCGGGTGTGCATGGACGAGTTTCGGTCCAGAGTCTATTTGTTATGTCCTGTGTAAAAATTGACTTTAAAGTTTAGAATATACACAATTACACAGACTTTTTTCAGGCCCAAAGTAGTCGTCTAATGTTTTGTGTTACCTAATATTGCTCAATTTATGCCACAACCAAAAAATATGACGTCTCTTTCAGAAACTAAAACGTAAGATGTGTTAGAAGATTATTTTGATTTTATACAATCACTTTGTTTACATTACTCAGTGTTCATTAGCTAGTTAGACCCATCCCTCTTACCATTGTATACATATGCTGAATTATTCCAATACCTAATTATGCAGTCTGGTCCCTTTCCATCTGCCTAAACTTCAAATGACTAGCGAGGAGTCCATTGTCTCGTTAAACTGATGAGCTATCAGCTCAAGTGCACACTGTTAACTGACGATTCGTATACCTTATTGTAAAGACATAAGGACCATCTATGGTCAGCTCACAGTGTTGAGTGTACTGGAACGCCAATGGGCCACGTCTCGCCGTCTGGACCCTAATTGTTCACATTAGAGTTGCTCTGTCGATTGTCAATCGATAAGTGGTTTCAGTTTAGATAGTTATCAGTGGTACATTATTGTTACACGTGTTAGAGTTAGCATCAGTATTGTGTTTCGTAAAACCATTATCTTAGTGCAATGGAGGAATGAAAATGATGAATGAAATGTGCCAAAAGAAGGAACGTTACCAAAGTAGCAAAGATTTTTACATTCACATTACTGTTTCGGAAATTCTTAAATTTTCGATATGATTTTTTTTTCTTTTCAAATAAAAGCTTTGTTTTCTGTAATATTTATAGTAATAATATTAAATTTTTCATTTTGGTAACTACATTTGTAGACACGTTTCGATGTCTGGGTCGTAATTGTTCACATTAGAGTCGATTGTCAACCGATAAAAGTGATATAGAAATTTTATTAGGTTATCTATAGTAGACGATTGTTATACTTAGGACGAGCGTGCGAATATTGTTTTATCTCCTTTTTTCGGTAAAGATTTATTAGGTCACCTCAAAGTTCTGTTTAGTCGGAAGCATTCTAATCGACACAGACAAGTAAGACATGAGACGGACAGAACTTCAAACCTCCTTAGCGCTCAATAGTCGAAATTATTCTGGTAAGGAAAGAGGGTCAAAGATTATGTCCAGAATTTTTGACGTGACGTCGAATTATGGAAACCTTTTTCTTCAATAATTTACTTGAAGCGAGGTTTGTGTTACTGCCCGAGTGATCTGCGAATAGTAAAGCATTAACGAGGGAGCCGAGCAGCTTATGAGAGCATTACTGGAGTCTATCCTATTACGGAGCCAATTAGCCCGTCGCTGCGTTGGACGAACGGTAAAAAAGAGGGCTTTTACCACTCCGAGTTGAGAGGGGTTACGTGTTTTAGCCAGACGTCTATCTCAAGAGAAGAAAAGAAACCGATTTGTATATTACAAAGTTGAACCTTTTAAAAGATGTACCTTTTTTCGGCTACTCGCAATCTAAGCAATCTTTCTCTTCTTACAGTTGCGTTGTATTATTTATTATTTTCTCATTCTGACTCGTCAGGAGTTAGCAACAGTTTCAGATCTTGATAATGACATCTTACGACAAACGAAAGAGTCTAAGGTCCACCATTCCAATTTTGTAGCCGATCTATAGGTAACTGAAACTGATAACAAGAGTAAATTTAATTTTAAGTTCACTTCAACAAAGCCCATATTTTATGAATCGCAGGAACCAGAGGATAGTCGTTCGTTCTGCGCCACTTAACGATTGAATATGCATTGTTCTCTTGCGCTTGTTACATTGTTTTAAACTACATATATTTATCGCTGCTCTTCGCTCACAAATTGTGCATACTTGATGTTACATTACATTATCCACGCTTTTTCAACCATTAGGTTGCGACGCCTCTATAACGGGATCGCCAAAATCTCTCTCTTTTAGTGCCTCTCCAACTAGTGAAGGTTGGCAGTCAGCTCCGCATATTTCTTCCGATCTTTGGCAAGGTTGAAAAGCTCATCGGCTCGGCTTTCTGATTCCGGTCCATTCCCCGAACATGATGTTACTCGTAAGTAGCCACGATGTCTCTCTACGACCAGTGCCTCTACTATCAGTTGGCAGAGTATTTTTCACTTACTTTCAGTGAATAAACGTGCCGTGAGTCACGTTTTACGTTTCTTTACGGTCTTATGTACCTAACTTCACTCCACTCCAAACGATGCTGTCCCTTTCTAAGTATACTAAAAAACAGAGCAAGAGTTATCGGAGTTTTATACAGCGCCTCTAGGATTCACCTAAAGAACTAAATAACAAAATTGACACATTTTCTCACGTCTACGTAATTTACTATCTATGCATCTCGCTCTCGCATATTAGTGCAAGTGAGATGCACAGAAAGTAATGTTACATATACTGATGGCAGCCGTGAATATGGAGGGTAGAGGTAAGGAGAATCCTTTATGACTTTATGAGAAAACTCCTTTATGGGAGAATATTTGCAAAAACTGGGCACGCTGTCAGCTATTATAATTTTTCTAAATCTCTCCAGAGTAGCGAAAAAAAGAAAACCCATAAACCTAGTTTTTCATTGTATCAATACCGTACACAAATACCGTGCACAAGATGGACGGACGACCTTGTTAAAGCCGCCGGAAGACGCTGGATGCGGGTGGCTTCCAACCGGTACGAATGGAGGTCCAAGGGGGAGGCCTATGTTCAGCAGTGGACGTCTTATGGCTGAGATGATGATGATGATGATGAATACCGTACTAAAAATCATGGGGAATGGAAGATACTCGTATTTACAAGTGGAAAAACGTTTTCTCTTTTTGTATGGACGATTACGTAGTATACTTCCCTCTTAAGGTTTTTGACGGACACTTTTTCATTATTAATTACATGGAGATTGTATTCCTTACCTCTACCATCCACTAAGAGCATTTAGAAGGGAGATGTCGTCGCTGTCATTTTCTTTACAAAACAGCCTGCTGATTTTTGCGGGGGAGGGGACGTCAAATGTATTGCTATTTCTACATGATTTGTAAGGTACAAATAGCCATGTCAGTCCATACAAAAGTTTGCACAATTGTGCAAGTTTTTCGGCAGAGGGGTAAGTAATAATGTCAACAAAAAAATTAAGAGTATACCTACGAGACTACTACGACTATGATATTTGATTTATTCGGTTGTCAATATAAAACAAATGTAGGTGTTCTTTCTTCTCACGTATGAGACGCCATTACTATGTAGTCTTGCTTGAGATTAATAAACATTACCTATATGGTGTTAAAACAAGCTTTTCTTTCCTGCTTGGAACCCTAATCCTAAATCCTAACAGTAAGCACTCAATGGCCACTCCAGTTATTAAATGCTCTAAGACCAATTTCGTCACTTTGTTACTGACTCAACCTTCATTCTACAATTTTTTAAAGATGTGACGTTGCCATAGCTACGGAAATAATAAACACATCAATGTTAGTAAACAATGTATAAATTAAAATATATTGTATTCAAGACAAAAATTGCAAAATATGATAATTACGTAAACATCATTAATAATAGAGTTAAAATTATGACTTTGCGTGTTAAAAAATAGGAAGCAAAGTATACGGCGCGATTATACAGGCTACTTTTGGCTACATATTTATTACCTATAATGAAAATAGTACACACATGAGAAGAAATCTTAAAATATTAAAATAGGTATGTATTATAATGGTCCGCATCATGACAGCGGCCGTCTCCTACTGCTAAGTAACATTATCTAATAGAGTGTGCGGAAAGAGAAGAGTCGTGAAATTTAGGGGAGCCCATACATTATACCTACGACTCTTCTCTTTCCGCACAGACCCTACGTATGACCTTAATAGCGATCTTAATTTTATACTACCTATAATACCTATATGATCTCGAGTATATTTCAGTGCCAAGCGCCCCATTTCCAATACGAAATGAACCCACGCAGCGGGTTTTTGGCAATAAATGTGTTTTAAATTTTCAGATTCTGAACCACCAGTAAAAGTTTTTGAAGAAAGTTTTATATTTCTTGTTACCAAGTTGACATGAAAAACGAGTACCTACCAAACACAATAATTTGAACAACGGAAAATAAAATAATACTTACTTAGTAAAGAAAAATAAATAAACTCACAGAACATTTGTATGTTTTATTTTATTTAAGAAAATAATGCTTAATAAAATACGTAGCAATTCTTGTGTACTATGTGTATGTTCTTACTATGACTGTGTTATGTGCACCCAGCAACAAAAACAGCAACATGTCTATGTACCGCTCGTTGTATTGAGCCTTAATTCTTAATACATATGTAACTTCTACATGCATACGCATGCATACATGATGCAATCCGGGTTTTCAGGGAAATGTTGTTTTCAATCAGCTTCTTGCCTAAAACCAAAAACTGCTCGTAAGCAATGTGATTTTCGCAAATGTAGCAGTAGAAATAGGAAAATATGATGTCAAGTATAACTCATTACCTTTGTACTAAATCAGCCTTTTATCGAACTATTAATTGATTTATCCCTTAAAGTTTTGCTTGAAGTTCACATACTGTTATAAATTTATACATATTACGTTGAAAATTGCATTAATATTCGTGAAAAATCTGCGTATTTATTGTGTTTACAAGTTGACAGAAATGTCACGTTGGAAACGCACGTATTTTTCCATAACATCTGTCAAGTTTACTCGCGTAAAGTATTTACGCAGAATAATTCTGGCTCAGTTTTCATTATATAATTAGAAAGAGAGCGTTTTAGGTGTGAAGTTAGGCAAGTATGGAAAACTCGCGTAAAAACGTTTGTAACTCATGGTACAAATTGAAATTTTTAGTTCTTTACGTGACCGGTAGAGGCACTGTACAATTACTCCATACATTTTCCTTAACTTTCTCACTATCTTCACTTCTCACTGTCATTCACGGAACTCATAGTAGAGCTACAGAACGTTTTTTTGCTATTGCAGTAGTTTAGCCGTGAAAATGAAAAGATAAAGTCAGGCATACAGTTCCTTTCACATTTATCATATCAGTAGATACCTACTTATGTATTAAAGCATAACCGCACCAATGTGGCGATAATGGGTAAAGCATTGTTCCAGATCCACTGTTTATTTTATCACATTTACATACATTCCCTAGCTTCGGGTTACTTGCATTCAATGGAATCAATAATTTGCCTGTGTTTTATTGCATACCACTTTAAACCTTACTGCTCTGATGATAAGATACACATACTAGCGTTTTTTAGCTTGTGTTTCTGCCCGGCACAGTATTAATTTATTTATGCATTCTTTTGTTACAGTAGCTAAAGATAAAAACTTAATATACATGAAGTGGTTAGTGTATTTTATATTATATAATTTATATTCGTAGACGAGTTGACATTGATTTGTCTCTGAGGATAATATAAACATTTCTAATCAATCAATAAAAATAAAAACAAATATTACTTCATGCATTGTATGCAAATGTTACTTAAGAATTTTACTTTACCGAGATTTATAAATATAATGTTAGTCTGTCTGCCTTGCATACAGTGGCGGATTTGCCCTAAGGCACAGTAGGGCCTAGGGCGGCCAGATATAAAGGGGCGGCAAATTGTGACAAATAATTCGCTGATGGTAACAAGAAATAACTCAAAATGTAGTCAATATTATGGGTGCCTTGAAAGGGGCGGCTACAGGGCCTGGGGCGGCAAAGACTGCAAATCCGCCACTGCTTGCATAAGTTGACTTAAGAGACAGAAAACGAAATATAGGTAGATAGGGCCCTCAGTTGCCTTTTCATGGCTAAACTTCTCCACTGATTTTCCTTAATGACTCTTAAGCCTGTGAGTGGCCATATTTTATTGAAAATACACCCCAAAAGCCTGGAAGGCAGGGGATTATGACCCAGGTCGAATCTCACATGGCGACGCGGCGGACACATTCAAGTAGTTTAAGCATTTCGTTTATTTATTGTAATATTTATATTAGACATGAACTGAATTTAATTCCTCCTGCATCCAATTAATATAGAGCCTCTGTCGCAATCAAACATAACAGTTTGATTATAACATGCTATGATCAAATCAACTCGCTATTGGTGGCCTAATGAAAAGTAACCGAGTGGGAGCGAAGGGCGCCGCGGGCGGAGCCGGGTCACGGTCCCTAGCTTACGAAACTTACGGCTATTACTGCTTCCGCATGTACAAATTGTACAATTGGCATCATAAGTATCATAAGTTCTAATCTAAAAGTATTGACTCTGTGAGCGGTAGCGGTAGACCTCGCAAAGACAAAGAAAATGCTCACCAAATTTAACGAGAATCGGTTGAGCTGTGCGATATGTAAAAAAAGCAGGAGAAAACTTAAACAGAACCATTAAAATTACAAAGTCATACATTATTAAGGCAAGTCTCATTTAAAAACCTTTCGGCCTTTTAAAAGCGCAGTCTCAATAATTTATTTTCTTTAAAAGGCCCATAAGATACACACAACTTCTAACAATCAACAACATTTTGCAGTCTTGAGAAAACAAAATTAAGTTGCACCTAAGATGACAAATTATAATTTTCTCTGAGCCCTACTCGTACCATTATTAGACTGTTGAGTTATTTCTAGTCCTCGTTCAAGCCCTATGAATTGTAGACAAGAAGAAGAGTAGATAAAACTCAAGACAGACAGGGAAATGAAAATAAACCTGTACTTAGTAATCGCGAAGGTAACTACAAAGACAAAGCAAACCAAGCATAAAGGCTTGAGAGACGTCACGACGTTTTATACTCGTATTGTTGAACTTCTAATAAATACTATTCAAGTGTTGCTACTTTGTCGATGCGATACATTTTCTTGATGGTATTCTTGCATCTCTACTTCAAATGATTTGAAGTGTACCTAAACTATTTAATTTCCTGGCGCGCTGTTAAAACTGAAGGTTTTCCGTAAGACTTAATTGTTTCAAGTCACAATATTCTAAACGTCGGTTACCGTTTTGATCACGCAATTCACGAAGTTTCCTACATTTTCATTGCCGTAATCGATAAATTTTCTTTGAAGATAATGACGATTGATTGATTGTTCCCATTGTTTGCTGAACTTGTTATAAAGGAATACTAAAGTTGACTGAATTCACTGAATATGATCTACACATATCTATTGAGACTGTAGAAGTGTAGAACTGTAGATAATCCAAATTATATTTAACTAAACCAATCTATAAGCTGTAATGCATATACAGTGGAACCTGGATAATTGCAATCTCAAGGGACCGGCCAATTTTTGTCAATTAACCAGGTTTTTCATTTAAGCAGGTCGTGTCATTTAACGAGGTTCAAAAAATCGTTGTGTCATTTATAGAGGTTTTCATTAATAGAGGTTGCGTTCTGACAAATTTCTTTTATGGAGGTGCAAATTTAACCATTTTAAGTAGATTTACACGCTTACATTCTAAGTATATATTGCTTCCGTCTATACTTGCACTTTTACACTACATTAATTACCACTTTATTTTCTTATCATTTGGGTTTGAAGAAAGTTTTATTAGAATGTAAAAAGCATACTTTGTTTTTTATTGATCAAAACTATTTCACCTACTACAGGCTGTGATAGATACCCAATAAATAAATTAAATTCTGGATGGAGATATAAATAAAATGATCATTGCTATTAAAATATTGTTTCTGCTGTATACAACTACATTATTTCAATTACAGAGGTAATAAGCAAGACTCGTTTCAATAATAGAGGTTTCAACAAGAGCAAAAATAACGGATTTTTTTAGCACAGTGTCAATTATAGAGGTCTTAAGTTGCGATGTGGTCAATTATAGAGGCAAAATTACGAAAAGCACTAAAATCTAAATTGCAATTATAGAGGTTCCAAAATTTCAATTATAGAGGCCTTTTGGTCTCAAGGGACCGGGACCGGACTTTTGGTTGCAATTATTGAGGTTTTCCATTTATCCAGGTTCCAATTAACCAGGTTTCACTGTAGCAGGTTTTGTTAAAATTGCACAGGACAAAATCCGTATTTTCCGTAAAAAAAAACTTATCCTATAGGTCAATCATTCGAAAATAATATCTCTATTGTTAAAATGTGTGGTTAGTAGAAACGTCTTAAGGTATTTGTAGAGTTTGACATTTTAGGAACAGGACTTTTCAAATTCAACCATCTACATGAATGCTGTGCAATCGATTTTTTTCCCTAAAATTACCAGAAATTTACGGCTTTCTGTACCGCTTAGCAACAAAGGATCCCTTTGTCTCAAGTCAAAAAGCCCCAAAGGGCCCAAAGGCCCCTGGAGATTAAATGCGCATCCAACAACAAAGCCACAGAGGGCCGCAGAATCGATGCTAAAGGGCTGTCCTTGCTTGCGAGCGGCCGAAATGGTGCATCTAGCAACTGGGTCAAGCTCGGCGCGGCGGGTCGGCTGCCACGTGTTGCCCCACTCCCCTCACTCAGAAACAACCTGAAACAACTCCTCGCGGAGTTAGCTTTAGGTATAGATTCCTTTGAACTGCCTATTCACATTTGGCCTTGCCTGTCGCCCGCGCGTCTCGACACCCATTCCATTATAAACTTTGATACGTTGTGAAAAGATGCCATTTAGTACGCATACCTGAAAGCAGTTCGAATGTTTTGATGGTGTATTTGCATTATTACAAAAATACGGAAGTCAGGATAGGAGGTGTTATTTATGTTTGTTGTTATGTTAAGTAATACACAATACACTATTGTTGTTTCACTCAACGTTAACCTTGTACTTGAGATTGCGTCATATCATGATCTGAAAATTGTTTAACGGTGACCTACTTTCTTAGTGGAAACCAGTACATCAAGTCAGTCATGAAGTTGGCGTCCCAACGGGCTTGTTTCGGAGAATTAGCTGTTTATGGGTTAACTGGGATCGCATGATCGATAACTATGTAAAATGAATTCTGCTGTATATTTATTTAGCACGAAATGCAACCCAAGAGCTACGGGATACTATTCAATTTGTAGCCTCTATCAAGAAAAAGGTCTACTTGAGTATGTTTGTACAATCTGACTCCAAAACTTGCGATGTTTTATGTCGAACTATCAGTTCCTGAAAGTTAATTAACCCAAGTATCTAACAATCCAGTCCCAATTACTAGTTAGATGTTCGTTCGTAAACCTATTTCTGTTTCCCCCAATGTTTATCAAACGCTGCTTCCCCAAGTTTCCAAATAAAAACAAAGTGGCTTATCGTCTATTCGATTTTCCCGCTTCCGTCAGGGAGGAAATATGAATAGCTTGAGTTAACGGTGTCAGAGCGACGGCGTAAACAACTTTCCCTGCTGGCATCACGCAGGGAGCTCTCTTCTCAAAATTATATGGTCAATAGATATACATAAGTATATTATTTCGTCAAGTCATGAAGTCAAGTATGAGTGCATTAGAGAAAGTAAGAGGATTCTTATTCTAAGTTCTAATAACCGAGTGTAAAGTCAATTAATTCGTATGTAAAATGGGTATGTTTACTGTTAGTACATAACTAGGTACATAAGTGTTTTGTAAAGCGTCATCTAATTTGGCCGCATTTGGCTTTGCCCAGCTAAATGCCTAAAAGTTGAGCTTACCCAATCAGAATTACTTGGGACCCAAGTTTATTTGCTAACAGCTCATGAAAAGCCCAGCTCGAGCCAAAATCTAGTTCGCAAATATTTGTCCAGACACGACCAATTTCCAACAATAGGCTGAATTTGGTCCGAAATCCGGATATTTCGCCGTGACATTATACAGCTAAGCAGGTGAATTGTGCAGTTATCTTGCCTTTCAGTGCCCCAGTTGCGGGGGCCTTGACCGCCCCTCCCCGATGAGGGGGACGCTTCGGCACATTGCTCCTCAAATTTATGTCTTGGGGGCTTAAATATGATTCACGGGTAACGCATCCCGAATTACTTGCTCCCTTTCGGTAGTTGATTTTTGGAATTTTATGAAGGCCAACGAAGGATATTTATTTATGATAAAAATGTAATATTTTGAATATACGATTTAAGGATGTTTTTCTCCTGAGTACAATTTTTATAAAGTGGATATTTACAAAAATTTTATCAACCACTCTTGAGAGTCCGTGTACAATGTACATTAGGTTGTACACATACAGAATAAAACTTTTTGTAAATCATCAATCTTTATATGGTCGTCTGCTCTTTCTGAATTGAAAATTTCTTATTCTATACGATCAAATTATATTTTATTTTATACCGTCACATTAGTGCCACCCATTAAGCAAAGAGAAACATCTCGAATATCACTAAATATAAACTTTAGTACGCAGGAATCCAGAAACTTCTGGCGCCCGTGCCGGGTAATTAGGTTCCACAGAATGAGCAAAACTGTCGTTCTCTATTAAATTCCCGTCGTATTTATAGTCCACTCCGTTTAGTCGCTTCGGAAATTCATAATCTCCCGTGGTCTTTCTTTGTTTCCTCAATACCAGAATAGCAACGTTCTAAATTATATTTACAATCAATTTGTTTTCTACATTGAATTGCGTCATTTGTTTTTGACAAACATGAAATATACATTACAACAATATCAGATTTTGAACATGATGTTATAAATGACGGATTCTCTTTTAGGTGACTACACAAGAAGAGTCAGAAAAAGATGTACCCAATCCTAATAACGCAGGTATTTAGCTTTTTTATTTAATTTTTTAGCGAGCCTCTAATACCTGCGTTATTACTGTTATTAGTATTGGTTACACCTTTTTCTGGCTCTTGTGTGTTTACATAACCAGTGTCATAAATTTCTTCTTTTTCATTCTCTATTTCCACTTCTTTAATATGTTTTGTGAATAAATTATCTTATATTCGAAATGGTGTTTATATTTTTAACCTTCTTGTTACAGGTACATATTCTGGTATACCGCAGATAGCAGGAACATGTATTATAGTCGACACAGTTAAGTGACTAATCGTACGCCTTTTTGCAACGACATAAGCTCTACCCATGGTCAGTTAATAGTGTTGTCGTTAGTATTTGTTGGGCGGAGCGCCGATAGTACGTTATCGTAGGGTCGGTACAGCTTATTTATAGATTTCAGAATTATTAGTCGCTTCGTATCGAACCTCAGCGTACTTTTTTGTACTAGGTGAATTTAATAATCATTTTGGTTCAAATATTCTATTCCTCCGCAAATATCCATTGATGTAAAGCAATATGACTATCCTCCAGAAACACCTCATACTCATGTTCTAAACACATCTCTTGTTTAATGTTTAAACTAAAGACTAGCTGACTTACTTCATTAAATACATTAAACAACACATAAAACAATAGGAGCCAGTAAATAGAAAAACAAATATTTTTTATTTACTCACTATCTTATAAATCAAATAACGCAGCCGTACAGGAAGTTCACACATAACAACTACTGCATTAGTTAAAGATATTGTTATTCCATCACCGTCACCAGTTGGCATTGTTGGCAGGTTGGCAATTTTTGCAGTCTCGCGACTCTTGCACCGGCCAGACTCGATGTCTCCGTTCATGTATTTTTAACTTCCCCGAGCTCCTCGAACTTGCCTTGTTTGCATTCCGGCCAATAAATTGCCAATGTGTTTCACTTTATCACTGGAATATACATATGGAGACGTTCTTGAAAGAGGGGTCAAGAATACCGTAATACGACGAAGACACATATGGATTGAAATGACGCAAATCACGCAAAAGATGTCAATACAATTGAAAATCAGTAGTCTGCCAGCAGCAATGATTTGACAGAAATATAGTTTTAATAAAGTTTGTTATTTCCTCATTTTGAAAATGTTCAACGGCCTTTTTTTCTCAAAAGGAATCCCCTTTATACAGGACTGGTGTTTGGCATAATCCCATCGAATCCGATATTTTGTTTAGGTTTTTCATCATGTCCACAGATTAGCGAGCGATGTGGGTCGAAGCCAACCAACCGCAGGTCAAGTTCGCGCTGGTCGCTTTGCTGGCAAACGATTGCGAATCTTATTACGTTGGCTAGCGAGCCAGAACTCCTTAACCGCGAAATCCTCGGAGTCATGCGTTGTTTAACTGTATTTGTAGCGTTCTACGGTCATTAATATGCCAGTTTTATAACCAGTTTTGCGAAACACAAAGATGCAGCACTTGACTGTCTTTGGTTGTTTCTGTTTAGGGGATAATATCAAGTGGATGGGCACGCATATGGTCATTTATATGCGGCCACTTGTCACTTTTCAAATTAAGCAGGTTTTACGGAAGACCTGCTTATTTGCTCCATTTCTCGATTGGTAATTCTCTTTTGTTTTCTATAGAGACAATAATATAATAAGGTTTGTTTATCTAACACTATTCGGGAAATGGACCCTTTTGTGAATATGTCGGATATGGCCAATTTCTTTATTCTTTTCATACTATCTCCTTTCACAGTCTCCTTTTTTATCCACTTGTATTTTAGTTGTTTTAAACATATTATAATTTAACTTTCGCCGTGTCACCCCTATATCTACCTACCATTTCAAAGATTGCGATTGTTTCTGGGTCCCAAGCCGTTTTCATCAAGGACATAGCGTCAGCTTTCCCGGGGTCGATTGCCCGGATCTCAATATAAATGTGTGTCAAGGTCGGGTCAGCTATAGCGACAAAATTTTACCTGTATTTTCCATCTCAGTTATAATATTAAGTAGGTATATGTTTTCCTCTTCCTATAAGCCAGATACAGCGACTGTGAAACTTTAGGAAAATCTGAGCAGAAATTGAATTGCCTTACTGAAGGTTTAAGCTACCTATAGAAGGATGTATTCATGTCCTGTCCTTTGAGACTTAGACTGCCGACGCTCGGATGGTTTCTTTACTCGACGATAACGGGAATTCTTTACAGGTTCTCCTGTCTATTAAATAGTAGACAAGCTTGTAACTATGTACAAAAGTATGTTATAATATCTGGGACACTGTTGCCATATTGAAAATACGAGTAATTCACATTTCATTGTTTTACGAAGTTGTATAACCATGTATTGTAATTCCAAATCTTATATATTGCAGGTCATTCTTTGTGGTTAGAAAGCTACTAAACGTCTTTTAGGACCACCCTTCCAGTTCCCTTAAATGTCGTGTCACTGCTGTTTCAGTTTCGTCGTTACTACCTGCTGTCACGGCATCCGTAGCCAGACTGTACGAGTAGGTACGAGAGACTTTTCCATTTCCATGCGAAGGAATTTCTTACGCGGATCAATTGCCAATCGCTATTGATTTTTAGGGTTCCGTACCCAAAGGGTAAAACGGGACCCTATTACTAAGACTTCGCTGTCCGTCCGTCCGTCCGTCCGTCCGTCCGTCCGTCTGTCACCAGGCTGTATCTCACGAACCGTGATAGCTAGACAGTTGAAATTTTCACAGATGATGTATTTCTGTTGCCGCTATAATAACAAATACTAAAAACAGAATAAAATAAAGATTTAAATGGGGCTCCCATACAACAAACGTGATTTTTGACCAAAGTTAAGCAACGTCGGGAGTGGTCAGTACTTGGATGGGTGACCGTTTTTTTTTTTTACTTTTTTTTTGTTTTTTTTTGCATTATGGTACGGAACCCTTCGTGCGCGAGTCCGACTCGCACTTGCCCGGTTTTTTTGGTAGTCCTTGATGTATGGCCTACAGTTAATCCTGTTTAACTTTAAATACCGACAAGTCCCAAATGTTGCCGTTTCCTTTTAACAGCTTTTTTCTGCCCCTGCCGACCCTCGTTCGGAACTTTGAACAAAACTTCCTATTTACTTTTATTATATTTTTTGTCCCTAAAGATTTGGAACAAAATGATGTGGATTTTTTTCATCAATTTGACATAAAATACACAAGAAAACAGTGAAGGTTTAAATGTGACTTCTACAATTTTATCGCTTTTCTGCAACTTGCTAATGAAAAACAACAGGACTAGGATAGCTGTCCCGTCAGTCCCGTGTCTGTTTTCCAATAAAGGGACAGCCAGGAACGTTTACTCCCATCGTCTATCTTTAGATTTCCCGTTCAATCGTTTTCCGATTTCAAGATTTTCAATAAAGATTTCGCTTATAAGTTGCAACGGTTCAAATGACGCTAAAGGCGATATTTATGAGACTGGACGGCGAGCTGTAACGTTAGAAGTCTCCTTGAGCGCGATCTGACACCAATCGGCCGCCCCTGGGGGCTGTTTCTAGGCTAACCTAGACTGCTCTTTACAAAACATTATCCCTAAGACCCCTGTTTTCTTACACACGATATAAAGTGCCGCCCTGTACGTTTCTGGGTCACCAAGATTTAATTCATTTTGAGTACATCAGCTTGTTGAGTAAGATTATGGCGGCATTGTTCTTGGCTTTCATGGTGACCTATTTTGCGCGTGTGCACAAAGGTTTATTGAAAAACGATATAACAGTCCAGTTGTAAGTTGTGTATACCGCAGTCAACTTGAGATTCTGTTGGCATTTTCGTTCAATACAGTTAATGTATTGGGCCGAGTTATGTGGCAATCCTTGTTCGGTGCCATTTTTCACAGACGTGACCGCTTTGAAAGCTGGCCGAGACCCCGACTCGGATTTTGCTCAGTCATTTGACGTTAATTTAAATCGGAATGATACTACGCTACGTTTCAGAGCAAAATTTAATTCGCAAAACAACATGTAACTGACACATTATATGATTATACCTCCTCCGTTTTGCATATCACGTGAAATATTTAACAACCACACGCAACTATACGTAGTACATAGTCACTACATAGTACAAAAAGCAAAAATATATTTATGAATATCGCTAAATTTATTACGGAAAGCATTTATCAGATTATCAATATATAAAAGATGTGTGTTCTGCATATTTTACATTTTGTATTGAGCGATTTATTTTAAGTATTTTGCATTCTATCCTCCCTTCGTCGTCCTTAGCGCTTTTCCTGCTTATCTCTTACCTGATCCTAAAATTTGGAGTACTTTTTTCCTCACTGTTTACTTATCAGATCTTTCAACTAGCTTGTTATACTTTTTCCAGTTCCTGTTGTCATTTTTTCTAGGGATGAAAATGTAGATTTTTTTGCCCTACAGCGGCCGTATAAGCGGACGTACGATATGTACGTGACATCATAAATATGTGTACGTTTCTGCGCTCTATTGCTCAGAAATAAGGTTCTAAATTGGTTATATATTTATGTTGACTGAACACCGTAAATGTCAGTTTGAATCTTGTTAGTAATTTCCATCCTGTTAGGCCTAAAGTCGTATCTTCACTCGGTTCCCATCCGCATATGCTGTTTCTGCTCGAGTTGGTGACATGTTCCGCATGTTCGCCACTGTAGCTCTACTATGAGTTCCGTGAATGACAGTGAGAAGTGAAGATAGTGAGAAAGTTAAGGAAAATGTATGGAGTAATTGTACAGTGCCTCTACCGGTCACGTAAAAAACTAAAAATTTCAATTTGTACCATGAGTTACAAACGTTTTTACGCGAGTTTTTCATACTTGCCTAACTTCACACCTAAAACGCTCTCTTTCTAATTATATAATGAAAACTGAGCCAGAATTATTCTGCGTAAATACTTTACGCGAGTAAACGTGACAGATGTTATGGAAAAATACGTGCGTTTCCAACGTGACATTTCTGTCAACTTGTAAACACAACAAATACGCAGATTTTTCACGAATGTCAATGCAATTTTCAACGTAATATGTATAAATTTATAACAGTATGTGAACTTCAAGCAAAACTTTAAGGGATAAATCAATTAATAGTTCGATAAAAGGCTGATTTAGTACAAAGGTAATGAGTTATACTTGACATCATATTTTCCTATTTCTACTGCTACATTTGCGAAAATCACATTGCTTACGAGCAGTTTTTGGTTTTAGGCAAGAAGCTGATTGAAAACAACATTTCCATGAAAACCCGGATTGCATCATGTATGCATGTAGAAGTTACATATGTATCAAGAATTAAGGCTCAATACAAGGAGCGGTACATAGACATGTTGCTGTTTTTGTTCCTGGGTGCACATAACACATAGTAAGAATAAGACATACCGCAAGACCTATTATAATATTTACACAAGAATTGCTACGTATTTTATTAAGCATTATTATCTTAAATAAAATAAAACATACAAATGTTCTGTGGGTTTATTTATTTTTCTTTACTAAGTAAGTATTATTTTATTTTCCGTTGTTCAAATTATTGTGTTTGGTACCTAGGTAATCGTTTTTCATGTCAACTTGGTAACAGGAAATATAAAACTTTCTTCAAAAACTTTTCCTGGTGGTTCAGAATCTGAAAATTTAAATAAGATTTAAACACATTTATTGACAAAAACCCGCTGCGTGGGTTCATTTTGTATTGGAAATGGGGCGCTTGGCACTGAAATATACTCGAGATCATATAGGTACTATAAAATTAAAATCGCTATTAAGGTCATACGTAGGGTCTGTGCGGAAAGAGAAGAGTCGTAGGTATAATAATGTATGGGCTCCCCTAAATTTCACGACTTTTCTCTTTCCGGACACTCTATTAGATAATGTTACTTAGCAGTAGGAGACGGCCGCTGTCATGATGCGGACTGAAGCGAACCATTATAATACATACCTATTTTAATATTCTAAGATTTCTTCTCATGTGTGTATTATTTTCATCATAGGTAATAAATATGTAGCCAAAAGTAGCCTGTATAATCGCGCCGTATACTTTGCTTCCTATTTTTTAACACGCAATGTCATAATTTTAACTCGATTATTAATGATGTTTACGTAATTATCATATTTTGCAATTTTTGTCTTGAATACAATTATATTTTAATTTATACATTGTTTACTAACATTGATGTGTTTATTATTTTCGTAACTATGGCAACGTCAAATCTTTAAAAAATTGTAGAATGAAGGTTGAGTCAGTAACAAAGTGACAAAACTGGTCTTAGAGCATTTAATAACTGGAGTGGCCATTGAGTGCTTACTTAATTGAGTCATTCTATGTAATCAATGTATGGGAAAATGAAACAAATTAATATAGTTTTCAAACCTGTGTGACGTGATACATCTAGGTGTACTGTTTAAAATTCACCACTCTCCCCCCCCCCCCCTCCACCTGACGCTCGACCCCCCCCCCCCACCTTGAAATGTGTCCCCGTTGGTAGTTTTTTGGCATTCTCACGAAAACTATAATAGATATCAAAAAAGTGTCAAGGACAGAATTAATCCTCATTAAATTTAGAACAAAAATGGTCTTATGTGTTTTATTATAAGTTGGACGGTATTCAAGCTATAAGTACTTGTATAACCTTAAAATAACAAAATAACCATACTAGTATGACGAAATGCAGAATATCTTCAAAACGGCTTGACCGATTTTAATAAAATATACCTAAAAAATCACCGCAGTGAAGCCAGCTATCAAACAAAAGAAACTACATCAAAATCGGTTCATCCGTTTCGGCGTTACGAAGTCACAGGTAAACACAGAAATACAATTTTTTTTCAACTGCACCCAATAATTTTGTAAACCGATTAATTTTGATCAATTATTTTAATGGGATCATGTCCCTTGAAGTTTTAGCTTTACGAAAAGTTAAAAAACATGGAAAACGGCCCAGTATTTTTCAAATTATCGGCATTTTCCCGATTTGTGAGTGGTTTCGTGTTATCACGCGCACGAGTTGCCCTTGACCCCTATAAAACGGGGGGTAGGGGAGGGGTTGTTATCAGTCACTTATCAGAAGTTGACCGGTACACATATCCGCATATTTTCCCGTAAAGAAGACCTGTCAAAAATGGAAACCACTGAAGCTGAAGTCCGCCAAGTCGTCCAGCTCAGCTCCTGCAAGAGGGGCGTAGCTAACGTTCAGTAGCTGCCACGCTGAATTTAAGTCAATCTACAGTTTGCAGAGTTTACCAGAGGTTCCAACGGACTGGATCCTTTACTTCAAGACCAAGAAGCGGCCGCAAAAAGTGTACATCAGAGAGGGACGACCGCTTCATTGTCGCAACATCTCTCCGAGATCGACACCTGACAAGCGTTGCCATCCAGCAGCGTCTGCGTGAGATACGAGGAGTGGCTGCCAGTGAGTGGACAATAAGAAGAAGACTTAAGAAAGCGAACTTGACACCCAGGAGGGTCGCGCCACGGCCCCCGCCAGGCACGAAAACCAGCTCTGTTCGCGCGTCGTAGGAAACGTCGTCCCAGAACATCACGGATCCACCGCCATAGGCGACCCTTTCGGAGAAGCAACATTGGGCGAACCGTTCTTCTGGCCTTCTGTAGACTCTTCCTCTTCGATCACATCCATTCAAGCATATTCTGCACACGTCCGAGAAGAGAACTGGGGTCCATTGCTCAATGGTCCAGTCCATATGATTTTCTGCAAACTCTCTTCGGGCTGTACGGTGTCGCGCCAGCAATCTGGGCCCCGTTGCAGGCCTCCTGGGTGTCAAGTTCGCTTTCTTAAGTCTTCTTCTTATTGTCCACTCACTGGCAGCCACTCCTCGTATCTCACGCAGACGCTGCTGGATGGCAACGCTTGTCAGGTGTCGATCTCGGAGAGATGTTGTGACAATGAAGCGGTCGTCCCTCTCTGATGTACCCTTTTTGCGGCCGCTTCTTGGTCTTGAAGTAAAGGATCCAGTCCGTTGGAACCTCTGGTAAACTCTGCAAACTGTAGATTGACTTAAATTCAGCGTGGCAGCTACTGAACGTTGGCTACGCCCCTCTTGCAGGAGCTGAGCTGGTCAGCTGGACGACTTGGCGGACTTCAGCTTCAGTGGTTTCCATTTTTCACAGGTCTTCTTTACGGGAAAATATGCGGATATGTGTACCGGTCAACTTCTGATAAGTGACTGATAACAACCCCTCCCCTACCCCCCGTTTTATAGGGGTCAAGGGCAACTCGTGCGCGTGATAACACGAAACCACTCACAAATCGGGAAAATGCCGATAATTTGAAAAATACTGAGCCGTTTTCCATGTTTTTTAACTTTTCGTAAAGCTAAAACTTCAAGGGACATGATCCCATTAAAATAATTGATCAAAATTAATCGGTTTACAAAATTATTGGGTGCAGTTGAAAAAAATTTGTATTTCTGTGTTTACCTGTGACTTCGTAACGCCGAAACGGATGAACCGATTTTGATGTAGTTTCTTTTGTTTGATAGCTGGCTTCACTGCGGTGATTTTTTAGGTATATTTTATTAAAATCGGTCTAACCGTTTTGAAGATATTCTGCATTTCGTCATACTAGTATGGTTATTTTGATATTTTAAGGTTATACAAGTACTTATAGCTTGAATACCGTCCAACTTATAATAAAACACATAAGACCATTTTTGTTCAAAATTTAATGAGGATTAATTCTGTCCTTGACACTTTTTTGATAACTATTATAGTTTTCGTGAGAATGCCAAAAAACTACCAACGGGGTCACATTTCAAGGTGGGGGGGGGTCGAGCGTCAGGTGGAGGGGGGGGGGGGGAGAGTGGTGCATTTTAAACAGTACACCTAGACGTATCACGTCACACAGGTTTGAAAACTATATTAATTTGTTTGTCTGAAAACATATAATGACTGTATTAACTGTTAGGATTTAGGATTAGGGTTCCAAGCAGGAAGGAAAAGCTTGTTTTAACACCATATTGGTAATGTTTATTAATCTCAAGCAAGACTACATAGTAATGGCGTCTCATACGAGAAGAAAGAACACCTACATTTGTTTTATATTGACAACCGAATAAATCAAATATCATAGTCGTAGTAGTCTCGTAGGTATACTCTTTATTTTTTACCTGACATTATTACTTACCCCTCTGCCGAAAAACTTGCACAATCGTGCAAACTTTTGTATGGACTGACATGGCTATTTGTACGTTACGTACAAATCATGTAGAAATAGCAATACATTTGACGTCCCCTCCCCCGCAAAAATCGGCAGACTGTTTTGTAAAGAAAATGACAGCAATGACATCTCCCTTCTAAATGCTCTTAGTGGATGGTAGAGGTAAGGAATACAATCTCCATGTAATTAATAATGAAAAAGTGTCCGTCAAAAACCTTAAGAGGGAAGTATACTACGTAATCGTCCATACAAAAAGAGAAAACGTTTTTCCACTTGTAAATACGAGTATCTTCCATTCCCCATGATTTTTAGTACGGTATTGATACAATGAAAAACTAGGTTTATGGGTTTTCTTTTTTTCGCTACTCTGGAGAGATTTAGAAAAATTATAATAGCTGACAGCGTGCCCAGTTTTTGCAAATATTCTCCCATAAAGGAGTTTTCTCATAAAGTCATAAAGGATTCTCCTTACCTCTACCCTCCATATTCACGGCTACCATCAGTATATGTAACATTACTTTCTGTGCATCTCACTTGCACTAATATGCGAGAGCGAGATGCATAGATAGTAAATTACGTAGACGTGAGAAAATGTGTCAATTTTGTTATTTAGTTCTTTAGGTGAATCCTAGAGGCGCTGTATAAAACTCCGATAACTCTTGCTCTGTTTTTTAGTATACTTAGAAAGGGACAGCATCGTTTGGAGTGGAGTGAAGTTAGGTACATAAGACCGTAAAGAAACGTAAAACGTGACTCACGGCACGTTTATTCACTGAAAGTAAGTGAAAACTACTCTACCAACTGATAGTAGAGCTACTGATACCTTTGTGGCTTGAAACGTCATGTCACCGCTAATTCTTTCCGTTAAGCGACGCTCGGAACTCTCACTATACGTGTGTAATCTAATTTATAGTAATCGTTCACCGTAAGGCTGCAGTAATAGTGTGAGTGGGGTCTCTAATTATGTATTTATTTACTAAATCAGTATCATGTGATCACAGGCTAGTTTCTAAGTGTTCTTGGTGATGGTTGCCGGTGCCGATCCATAGAATAACCACTTATTATTAATGTGGTTACATTTTTAAACCCCGGGAATTGTAAAATGGGTAATTCAGCATGTTGCTGAACTGCATAACAGTCCAGCGCTGGTCTTTCGTTCCATTCCATTTAGTGATCCAAAAGACTCGAGCCCTGTTAGCTCTTTTTTTAGGGCTCGACTCATCTCTTGACGCCTAAAAGGCTAAAAAGCCTTTTCTATTTAATTATAATTAGTAAAATAGGCTTTCAGCCTTTTAGGCGTCAAGAGATGAGGCGAGCCCTAAAAAAAGAGCTAACAGGGCTCGAGTCTTTTGGATCACTAATATCATTGCAGCCGTGAATGTCGCGGTGTTGTCAATCTTTTTGAACGATTTCACCCTTCTGTATTCGAATGTAGACAAACCCGTATTCCATCATGTTTCTCCTCTTCTCATGTTAATTGTTTCACAGACAAGATAATCTTAACCGTACAATATATGTACACGTCCTACTTTACAATTAGGCCGGTTTCGCCCCAGCTCGTAATGAGATCTTCAAAATGTTAATTATTCAGTCCCTGACAAACTCTCAGCCTCTTCTGTGATGATATTCCCATTTCCAAGAGTTGATCGCTCGAAAGGACCACTATAACTATACCTCGGTAGAACGGGCATCTGTGCTAGTTATTAATTAAATATCGACTCAAGTGTACGATATCGATAACGATACCGACAAATCATGAAATCACGTTAAACCAAAGGTCCTTCAAGAGTAGAGGGCAGCTAAGAATAACAAAATTAGTTTCGCGCTCTTGCAATGCAAGAGCTGAAGTCTTATTAACCAAAGGAACGGGTCACTTCGTATTTAAGTTTTATACAATGGGGCCTCGTTTGTTTAAACTGGATCTTCCATTAACATGACTCGCCAGTGCTAGTAAATAATGCAAACACGAGTCTGCTTTAATTCTGCTCGTAATTCTGTTTATCACCGTTTACTCCATTATAACGTTACACGTCTCTCGTGTACGTTTTTGGTTTGTGTGAAAATGTATTCAGATTTAGGGCTGCCATCCTATAGGTATTGCTGATGATGGACAAGAATGTCAAACAGATACTGACAAAAAAGGAGACACTCTTTTATTGCTTCTTATCGTTTTGCATGTCTATCAAATACTTCTCGAGACCTTTCTAATGAAATGAGCCTAAACTCGATGTGTTTGTGTTTTTCCATTGAAAAATTCCGTATGCTACCTTTTGATTGTATCATAAGATCAGATCCATGTTAGTAGCTAACCTAACCATGTGCAAACACCTGCCACGTGTTGTATCAATTGTTCCTAGATGCAGGGTTCCAACTTGAGCCATCTACAATCACCGACACGTTTTCTATTTGATAAACATCTTTGCGTGGATATAACATTTATCATTTACTAATAGTGGCTGCTCAGTAACATCTGCAGTTCATTTCTAGATTGGTAGGTATTAGACTAATAAAGCCCACGACGAACTTTACATTGGTTTTCCTTTAGCACACAATAATAATATGACTTTATATGTTGTTCTGTTTGATGATATCGATATCGAATCGATATATGGGCGTTTGGAGATTCCTTTATCCGCAGAAGATAAAATAGAACGAAAATCACACAAAGTAGGTAAATACTAAAATAGCAAGACTGTGTAAAACATAAATTGTCAATAGGCTTCGACAAAATGATAGTCTTATTCACCAATTTTTTTATTGTTATGGTGTGTACTCATCTTGATGTGCCTATCTACTACATCAAGATTTTATGCATAAGTAATCCGATGTTAATTTGGTACTAATAGAGGATCCCTTTGTCTAGGTCTTTTTAATTTAGTGGTAATTTAGCCTTAAAATTTAAGCATACCTACATTTACATTTTTACTAACATTATAAGCATAGTATTGTAGTATGTAGTTATACATCGGCTCCATAGCACCACTTGCTCTTCGCTCGTACGCAGCGCTGCGCTGTGGATGGATGCATGTCGGACAGATAAGTCGACGCTTTTAGATTGGCATTATACATTTACTTCTATCCACAACTTTATAATGCCTTATCGACGCATTGATATTTATCGATATCGATGAAAAACATGTCAGAAAGTTCAAAATACTTGTGTTCTCAGTTGTGGTTAAAAGTAAAAATACAATATGTCTATGAGCTTATGTTCTTGCAAGAATTGATTCTGTTCTTCAGTTGTTCCATGGTTTTATTGTTACAAACTAAAATTTAATTTAATTTTAAACAATGTCGTCTGTCGCTACGAAACCCACTAATTTTATACGCCGCTTGCTCGAAACTTTAAGAACTCGTTTAGTTTTAAAATTCACTGTTTTAAAAGTGGTACCATGTTGGCCTACTTTGACAGGATCGATACTGACAAAAAACGTCCTAAGCTCATAGACACGGATAGTATCATTTGGGAGAAACGCAAATGGTCATACGATTATGTGACTCCGGCAATCCACTTCCCTATTTGCTCAAATATTCTTGTTGCGTCTCTTTGAAAAGACACAGAGCCGTATTTGCGAAAATAAGGCAAAGTGAATTGCTGGCTCAATAACTCGCCATAAAATCGTCAGATTTTTCGAGTGTTTCGTAAGGGAGCTCGATTTATTTCATGGCGATGCTACTTCCAATCATTTGCGCTCCTGGGGGTTTACCGCGAAATCGAAATTCGTGTCACCTTTTCTGTAACTCCATTACAACAAGAGTGAGAGTTGGAAATAATTTCCGAATTTCGATGTTCGCGATATACTTCGGATACTAATCCACAGATATCTTCGTTCAGGAATCATCGTGTAGCCAGAAGCGTAAGTGGTGTATATGGGGCCCCAACATGTTCTGTATAATGGACCGTGGTTTTCTCTATTTGTTGGAAGGTGGGACGCAGGGTCCGGGACGAAGACCCCACCTGCCATATCTCCACTTACGCCTCTGGATGTATCGTATGTGAATACTATAATATCCTTAGGACTGCAGCAAATATGTGTTTATCGATATCGATACTTTAAATAAATGCGCGTCACTCCTTAGTTGGAGCTTTTTGTAATTTTTGGGACGTGTCATTTTCGATCGATATTAGTAAAGACTATGCTAAAGTCTAGTGTTTTCCCTTAATTATCTGTGACTAACTGCTTGCTATCGTGCTTTCCTTAAGGCCATCATTTATACGTGACGCTTCCTGCAGAGGGCCTACCGCGAACACCGAAGTTCGCAAATTACGGGGAACTTTCTCTTTACTCCAATTAAAGGCGTAATTAGAGTGACAGAGAAAGATGCCCGCAATATGGGAATCTCTGTGTCCGCAGTAGGCTCTCTGATCGTTCGTTCGACTTTACAATACAATTGTAATGACGCATTATAAATGAAGGCGTAGGCGACGAATATCGCAGTTTACTGAGATATATCTGGCATATCTTGGCAAATAATGTCGCTGAAAACAGTAAAATCGCATCTCATATTAGCTCGTTCGCCCCAGTAGAGTGATGTATGCAACGGAATCTATAGACTTACCCGATTTTTGTGTATTAAATATGTTTAGGGGCTAGTCAACTGCGCTTGCGTTGACTCTGCTGTATTTTTCGTTGCTTCGTGCCTCAATGGTTTACCCCTATTGTTGCTTCACTATAATATGTCCTTGTAATATTTTCCTGTCTTCTAGATTTTATTACGTGTGTATATTTTCCCGGTTCACGTATCTTAGTTATATCATCTCATCCGTGACGATAAATAACCCTGTCAAACGCCG
The DNA here is from genome assembly GCF_963556715.1 of Cydia fagiglandana. Lineage (NCBI taxonomy): Eukaryota > Metazoa > Arthropoda > Insecta > Lepidoptera > Tortricidae > Cydia > Cydia fagiglandana. The sequence goes on along the minus strand of NC_085947.1, from coordinate 18,302,561 downwards.
CAACGAAGATTGCACATGCACATCCTTTATGTTGTATTGAAAACCTATTAGCACCAAAAGAGCTGGTTGCACCAAGTTTGTTAATATTCTGAGTTACGTTAACTGTCGTTGGTGCAACCGGACCTAAGTCCTCTGGAGGCTAACCTGGAAAGCACATGAGTGAATCACTAGTTGCCATCGTCACGTAGTGTTGGTTAAGACTAGAATTCTTTGAGTTCTCTGCTTTTAGACTGGACTCGGTTTTTCAGATTCTTATAATTAAGTTGATGCTTAAAGCCGACCACTGACTAACAGGCCGCCGGACGATATCGGCCTGTCAGTTAGAACAAAAATTTGACAGTTCCGAACAACTGACCGGCCGATATCGTCCGGCGGACTGTTAGTCAGTGGCTTTAGTCCTTCTTAACTTGTTAGAGATCAGATTATTTTGTAGAGACTTGAGTCCCTTTCACATCAACTCTCAATCTATTTACAAAAATCAAAATGCAATTGTCTTAATCTTATAAAATTGTTGACGAAGTTTTTATTCGGAGGCTCGAGTGTTTTTGAGTTGCCGGAGGGCTTCGTTATTTTTCTTTAATACTTATATGACATAAATAATCGCTCATTAATCTCATCATGCACGCCTAAAATAGTTTCATTTACAGTAGCAGAAGCGATTCCATTTAGCTTTAAGTCCCCTTCCAAACCATCTACTTACTCGAACGGTGGGAATACCGCCAGGGCCGCGGTACGCGTATGAGAAGCGTACTTCTAAATCCGTCCGCGAAAAGCCAAAATGGCGGCATCTCGCCTTCCGCTTTTCGTATTGTTCTAATCGATTTTTAATGCCTGTTGCATTTTTAGTGTTTAGTTAATATTGTAATAACCTAAATCACTACTCGCTACACGCTATCCAAACCTTTAATGCTAAAAATCCCCTAATAAACTTTGCTGAGTGAAGACTGCACCAGTTGTTGGCCCAATCTAAACCTACCTTTACTTTACCCTTCTTTTTCCGGAAGCCGTATAGAAAGTAATCTTACTTTAATTGAAGTAAAACTAATTGTATATTCCTCTATGGACTCTATATGGTATACCTACCTTCACAGCGTATTGACTACAGGATGCTGCCTGTTTCGAATTTCGCTGACGTCTGAGCTGAACGCAATTCAGTGGTTTATGGCCGGCGCCCGATCCAGTTTGTTTATGCAGCTACATTTCTGTCAGCCTACGTTTAATTAATATGGAATATTTACAGAAGGCACATAGAGAGGTACTTGGAAATTGCTCCACCGACAAAAGCCAACTCTTGTAAGGTGACATTCCTTATGAAAACATGACTTTAACTGGGACTCTTTTTTTTTCTAACTATATTGAAAAAGACCTTTTTTATAGGCTGTTGTGACACTTGTGACCATCTCATATTATTATGATACATTCAACCGTTAAGTCATTCGTTAAGACCTTGGGACGTTTACAAATACAGCAGGAAATGACTGCCTCGTAAACTTATTTGTCTATTTATCTCTACTGGTACACTGAACTGACATATCGTAAACCTTATTGTCAAATATATAAGGCCGAATGAAGGTCAGTTCAGATTGTTGCTGTAAGAACACGTGTCTTCACTTAATACCTCATTAATAAATAATAGATTTCTCTGTGAACGTATTCTGGGGTTGGTTTTTCCTAATTTGAGTGGAAAAGTCCCGGTGTATTAGTCATGGAAAAGCTTTTTCCATCAGTTTTGTTTGCTTGTTGTTTTTTTGTTTATTACAAATCTTACACTTTTAAATGTATCTAATGATGTCTAATAGCCAACCAGTGTGGCTACCACCAGTTTGGCAGTGATATAAACGCTATCAAGAACGTAACTTACTTTCTATGCATCTCGCTCGTACTCGCATATTAGTGCGAGTGAGATGTATAGAAAGTAAATTACGTATACGTTGGCGTATAAGTTAGTTTTGACACTGTCAGTCACTCATGGTACGGGTACAGATTATTATAACGTGTCGTGATGTGCAAAAGTGAGGTACAAGTCTGGCAATAATACCTATACGATTAGGCTTTGTTGAAATTGAAGCCTTCAGGTGAAATAAATCGACGTGACTTTTTGACTTGTGGTTTCATGTCTCATTTCACTTGCTTCCAGGAACTCTGTTTGTAATTACGATTGCTATTTCGTATAATATCAGCTCCTTGAGTGAGGTGAGTGCTCAAGCAAAATATTATAAGTAAGATGGAATTTTGAAGGCCTACAACACTGTCTTGTCATAAAAAATAAAAGTAAAATAAAGTATATAAAAAATGTCCTATAAGTATATAATATTTAGCGGAAAACTATGGCTATCAAATTTGCACATATTATATCGCAACACATTTTTTTTCATACGAATAATAATGTGTGAATGGGGTTGGCCGGTGGAAGTTTTTAGCAGATGGCGCCATCATAGCTTGCCCCGTCAATCCCTAGAATTATGTCAAATTTTTGTTTTTTTAATACCCTGGATGCCAGCCCTTTAAGCCAAATCTCATAGAAAAAGGAGCAAGCTATGATGGCGCCATCTATGCAAACCTTTGACAGTTGCCAACCCCATTCTGTGTCGTTATACATATTTGGCTGCCAGTATCTGTTTGACGCTGACCGTACGAGCTAGATGCGGACCAGATTTTAGACCAAGTTTGACTATTCTACTACGAGAATCGGAGACCATTATCAGCTTTCCTTGAATCGTTCGCTAGCTAAGCATCGTCAATACACGAGAGCCGTGGAAGTCATTAGGGGCGGTGACTCAACCTTTCCCAAGTTATCGTGGGTCAAGACTCGAGAGCGGCCGTTGATCGCATCAGTCGTGTTGCACACTTTATTTTATTTACGGAATCCTTTAATCTTTCGGCTTTATCTTTTATGGTTTTATGTGAATTATAGCTGCTATTTCGGCGAGCATTTCATTTGCTTGCAATTTTGTATACCATCTGTGTATTGGCAGAGGAAAACTAGTCTGAAGGAGCATTCCAGAACATTCAGCATACCTATATTCTCAGATCACCTAGCTGAAGTCGCTAGTCCATTACGACGAGCCAGATGGTCTACGGTAGCAGCTAAGTTGTTTATCGCTACGGATAAAGTACCCATTAGGCGACTCACGTACTATACTTATACTGTAGCCGGATATGATATCTTTATATGTATTTACGCGCCATCATATTATATCCGAGGAATAAGTTGGAAGTGCCATCCATTGGTGAGCTTTATTCTAATCTCTGGCTCCTGCACCTCTAAATATAGCGTAGTGTAGTTGGACCCTTGTATTTAAAATTGTACACTAACACTGTTTTTTATTTTTATGTTATTTCTACTCAGAATCACGAACTTTATCGATCTTATAGTATGAGAAAAATCGTGTCGCAAGATTTTTTTTATTTCCATTCATAGACTTTGTATGATGGTAACGTAATGAAGAAACGAATATAATGCTTGGAAATTTTAGTACACTTTATTTCTCCTATCAGGATCGAAGGAGCTTATGATTTTGATTAGAAATAACATATTTGAAAAAAAAAAAAGTTGTGGTGTACATCTTGAAATAAATAGTGTCATAGTCGTCATAGACAAGTGATATAGGTGTTATTATAGTATTATCCGCACTAGAGCTTGAATCATCTTCGCACACGTGCCGGGTCGGTAACCTGTTGTTTGCTCCTGCGCAGCCCGCCATTCACAACGCTACCATCATCGCAGTTCTCAAACAAACCACTTAAACTTGACCCTTAAATCAGTGACAACCTGTTGTGACAACCGTAGAGTGGTTATACTGGTTTAATCTATCTTTGACTTGGCGAGCAGCTGGAATAACTTTAAATCCAACCGCCCACTTGTAAAGCGATGCGTAGTAGCACGTAATGGGTAAACTGAACTACGCCGCCATTGTTACGGCCCAGCGGTTTGTTGGTAAACTCAACAGATATTTTGGTCGTTTTGGAACGACATTCGACAGATGATGTTTGCTCGAATGCGTAATTCGGTCAGAACGAGTGAAAACGTGTAGGTTGTTTTTTTTTGTCTAAGAATTTCAGTACACCGCTCGCGCTTTCATCTTGTAAGTGTAGAGAAGACCGTCTACCTGGCAAGACCGTCCACAAGCTCTGTCATCGCTTCTAACCGTTGCGTACTCTACTTACAGCAGGTTGGTAGAGCAGAAGGAGCGAAGGTCTTCCTTTCTGACAGCGTCTGGGAGAAGTGGGTACCTACGGTACAAAAAGGTACGAGACTTTTTACCTTATGGTGGACGGTCTTCCCAACAAAAATGTTTACGTTTACTTTATTATCCCGTTTTCGGCTTATCTACTAACAGCTACATTTTTAATTAAAGGGCCTTATGTCTTTGAGACAAGAATTGGAAATGAACATTATAAAATAGGCGATGGTATATGGCTTTAATCTCCCAATCTTGCTACGTTATCTTAATTACGGGCCTGAAAAACCCATGTCCATGTTACCCAATAGAAAAGGTAGGGTTAGGGACTCGGGAAATGAATTGTCAGTCCCTTTCGGTCCGATTGCCCTTTGCTGCTAAACTCAATAATAAAATGTGTTTATTTACGAAGCAAATATCGTAGTGTTGTGACCTTGTTCGATATCTCGTGACGTCGTAGAATTTCGACCTTACCTACACGGATAATTGATATTCGTATCTAAGTATTGGTAGGAAATGAAAGTGTGGTTCTGCCGGTACAGTTAAAGGTTTTCTGCTTTATTTCAATGTATAAGCACGATTAACTAAGCCTAATCAGCTGATCACCTGATTCGCTCATCAAGCCCCGATTAAGGCTTTTTTTATGAATAAGGCAGAAAGTATGTTGACGGTCAATTAAGTGGTGTAAGAGGCTCTTAATACCTACAGTTTATCTTTTACTCCAATTAAGGCGTAATTGGAGTGACAGAGAAATCTTTCTCCGTCACTCCAATTTGCGAACTTCGGTGCTCGCGGTAGGCCCTCAGTTATATGCGCAATGTCATTAAACTCTTCTTTGTTTGCCAAATATTTTAAAGATTTCGCTGTATCTGAATTTTTTATTGATTTCTTCCCAGAACTTGGCACTGAAACGTTCATAACAGGTCGAAGCCGGATTGCAACTGAATTTAAAATTAGTTGAACCTGCAGGCAAATTCCAACGCACACTCAAATCAGAACCCCTAGTGTAAATTACATTCGGTAGCGTGACGTGCGTTCGCGTTTGCGTTATGCCTATTTTTGTTCATGGAATTTTGAATTGCGCGCCAAGCGGGACGTTTTTATCAGGAAACCGTGCGTCTGCGGCCAGCCTAAGAACATCTTACGTTTAGTAAAATTCCCTGACTGCAATGCATCCTTATTAGTTCTCGCATCTAGCCAACTATTTGCTCGTTCCGGCGTTTGCAGCCTCGGCATGCACCGTCAGCTGTCTAAGGGTTTGTGACGTCAGCGACCATTATAGGACCTAGTCCATTTCTCCACATTCAACCATATGTCTTAAATAACAAGGTTCAATTTACAAATGGCGATACGCGCAGCTTAATTCGCCTCCGATATTGAATCGCTGAGTAAAGTTATGGGATAACGGTAGGACAATCAGCTTCGTCTATTGCAAATATATCTGACAGTAGTTTATTTAGGCTCCGCCATTTTGAAAAAGTTCCAAAAACTGAATCGCCCAAAAAATCTATTTATGCCTACAGAACCTGCGCACAAATCTCAGAAAATTTCACGAGAATTGGTTGAGAAACGCGATCTGTAGAGGGGAACTTCCGGACATAAGTAAGAATTTTTGCTTAAGGTGAGGTATGCCCGGGGAAAATTTTCAGATTCTGTCAAATTACCCCATTTCACACACAAGCACACGTCACGCACACTACCTCACTTTACCGGGACAGGTCAGTGACCCATCCTATTTTTTTTTAAGATGCAAATGAGAGTATTTTGAGTTTCGTCTTAACAACTAGCCTCCTTTGAGGAAGAGAAACTCTAAAAAAGTTCCATTGAAAGAAGGAAGACAAAACAATATATTTTATGTTGCTCTCCTTGTCTGTTCATGTCACATGTGACGTACTTAAATGTAAATTAACTAAATAATCGAATTCATTAGATACTCGAACTAAATAAACCGAATAAATACAGAAGTCGTCAAATGAAAAAAGTTATTTAGGTACTACTCTAATTAATAGGGCTTTCGATAAGGCACAAATCAATTCAATGACAATTTCATTAAAATCATATGTGTATTCCGATGATATTATTATTATATAACTTACCTTAGCTTAGCTTCAATTTGTATATATTTAGTTATACTACCTAGCTACTAAGCAAAATTTGCATGCTTCTTCAAGTGAAATATAGGGGAGAGCGGGGTCAAAGGTAACTGCGGGTGGAAAGTAACTATTGCTCTGTAGGTTTATCTAATAGACAAAATACCACTCCGCTGCTATTAAGCGATAGACAGTGGTGCCCCCTTCACTCAGTCAGCGCATTCAGTCGAAACGAGCGCCACGTGCTATTAGGTTGTGTGAGAGGACGCAACGTGACGCAAAATTTTTCGAATCAAAAGTACGTTTTTTGACTTTTAGTTCTTTGATATTTATGTTGTATTAAAATTCATACATTTTCTGAATATTTGCATATCCCCTAGAGTGGCATTGTCTGGCTAGGTCTCTATGGTGGCGGGGAGCCGGGAGATGGACAGATATAACAAGCCGTTGAATGGCGGCGCCTCAGATTTAACGGTGGCTTGAGGTTGAGTGGTGCGGCAAATTTAGAAAAATATACGTCAAGTGGCGGCGCCTCCATGGGTGGTCATCGCGAATTTGACGTGTGCTAGAAATTTGACCAATTCTCAAAAATATGTATGATTGAATTGAATTCAGCATAAAATAGCTTTTTTGATTGTATAGGTACCAATGAATTTCATTATATTTATTTGAATTATGCTGGACTTGATCAAATCTCATATTACCAATAATTTTTTCTTTCATGTATAAAAATATGTATAATTAGGAAATAAAACAATTGATTGAAATAAAGCAGTCTTTATGACAAAACATTACATTTAACACGATTCACACAGTTTATTTCACTTTTTATCACTGCATATTCCATTTGTGTACCTTTGTAAGGACAATGTTGTTAGCAAATAAATTTCTGGTTTCTGAATGTTCGCGGCTCGACGGTCGGTGCGTACGAGGTCTGGTGGGGCGTGAACATCACGCCATTTCTAAAAAACATTATTTTACGCGGGAATTCAACCTTTAAGGAATACCATCCTTGTTTAATGAAGAATGCATCTTGCAAAAGTGAGCAAGCAAGGCATAGTTTTAATGGTTTTATTTTAGGCGCAAAATACGGCGTCGCACAGAGGCCGGGAGACGGTCTCTGCCACACTCTGGGCTTGTTGTGACGGAACCGTCTCCCGGTTCACCGCTAATTGGGGAGTGTCTGGCTCCCGGCCTCTGCCACGCAGGGGCATGTTTTAAAAATGGCCGTGAGGCCGGGAGCCGGAGGTGGGAGGCCCTGCCACCCGAAGGGATATTGATTAGATTGATTGCAATTTATTTTTCTCGCACACGTTGCGTTTCAAATTCAAAGATATCTTTCATGTTTTCAGAAAAATGCGGTCGGGTACAAAAGTAACAAAGCCATACAAAAGTAACATTTACATCCCATACAATATACCTATTGGATCTATGCCATATTAGTAAACGATGTATGCCATATTTGTAAGTGAAAAAACTCTGACCCCTGAATTATCTGATTAGATAACATGTTTATAAGACAATAATTGATCTCATCACTTGAAATAAAAACAATTTCTAACGAGGAATTAATATATATTTGTTTTCTTAAAATACTAATGTTTATGTAGTTGAAATGCAAATATTAAAGTGTGTTATCAATAATAATTTACATAATTAGTAGGTACTTTTAGGGTTCCGTAACTCAAAAAGAAAAAACGGAACCCTTATAGGATCACTCGTGCGTAGGGGTAAAACCGTGCGTATTTTATAAAACCGGTTTTTCGGTTTTTGTGAGATTGCAAAACCGGGTTTTCGGTTTTTTCGGTGATTTCGATCTTACGTATAATTTGTAAAATAAGCAATTATTTTTAGGTTCAATGTTTTGATATTACGTCTTCCACGACATTTCTATTTACTTTACCAAGACCATATCATTAAATTAATCCAAATCCATCAATAAAGTTTTTAACTAAGCAGTAATTCTAAACCGGTTTGCCTAAGCAACCTATTATATGACAACGGTGTTGACATAGTCCTCCTTCTGGAAATACACCGCTGATGATGCCCAACTCGCTAAACGAGATAAAATACCGGGATTTGATTTGGTAGCGGCATTATAATACCATAAACAATTAATATAGAACTTCGACATGCGGCCGGTCTTCTCTTACTGCCCTGGTCAACGTGATTTCAAATAACATCGATGGCAACAATATCGCCACCACGATTATTCAAATCGGCGGAACGCGGATATGCAGCATATATAATCCTCCACGTAGCTGCTGGCATACTCCACGCCTTCCTTACTTGGAACACCCATCCCTTTACATTTGAGACTTGAATAGCCACCATACCGGCTGGGGATAACGGAAATCTGACGCCAACGAGAAGGCGATCATGGACTGGGCAGATAGGAACAAAACAACACTGTTTTAGTCGTTTCTCACAAAGGCAAAGGAACTTTCAAATCAGCTCGATGGAGAAGTGAACCCGGACCTAGTCTTCACAACAAGAGCAATAGACGGTACCCCAGTGGCCGCCGAGCTGTACGCGCTAGCGGATTTTCCACACTCTCAACACAGCCTAGTATTTGGTGTCATAGGTCTGAAAAGGTCTGAGTCGTATCCTGCCTAACACCACATCGCGGAAGTTTGCTTATGCTGATGATGCCCTTGTGACACAAAAAGACAGCTTGAAAATTGAACTAAATATCCTGGAAAAGGACCTGGATCTATTAGATGACTATTTCTCTCAGTGGTGTTTGTGCCCCTGCTCTTCCAAGACCGAGGTGTTCTGCGTTCACCAGTGCAACAAACTAGCCAACACGGAGCTGATATTAAAATTCAGAGGCAATCTTCTCCGACACAACTTTCTTCCTAAATATCTCCGAAGCATCCTGGATTGAAGCCTTAACTTCAAGGACCATCAAAGCAGTCTATCTGCAAAACTGGGCAAATAGATATAACGTTGGAAACTAAAAAGCTGTTCATTTATACAATTAGTGCGTATAATGTATTGTTTTTTTAATTTGCTCTTCAAAATAATGAAACTATGTTTACAAAAGTGTAAAATCGAAAAACTCGAAAAAGCCGGTTTTATTAAAGTAAAAACCCGGTTTTGACAATTGGCTGTAAACCCGGTTTTTCCGGTTTTTTCGATTTCGGTGAAACCGGGTTTGTGACGCCTACTCGTGCGTCTGTCTATACGTCTGTCACAGCCAATTTGCTCCAAAACTATTGGACAAATTAAGTTGAAATTTGGTACACATATGGAAGTCTGCTACCCAAAGACGGACATGTAATATAAACAAATGAATTTTAAGTATAGGGGGCTATTTTAAGGGGAATATGAGAAAATTAGAAAACCAAGTTTTGCAAACCATATCGTGTTACATATTAAAAGGGCTTATTTTGAGGATCTCAAATATATATTTTTTTATAATTTTATATAAAACAGTTTAGAAATTATTTAAGAAAATAGGCAAAAAATGACCGCCCCCCCCCTTATCTCCGATAATATAGGGTCTAAAATTTTGAAAAAAAAAAATACACAACCTTCTACCTTTAGATGACAGGAAAACCTATTAGAAATCTAGAGTCAAGCGTGAGCCGGACTTAAGAAAGAAAACGCGGTTGGGCTGTTTTAAGGACACAGCCGTAATGGTTTACGTGAAACTAGCTGTGGACAGCTTTTTCGAAAGCCGATAGCCGAGCTACGCGTAGGGCCGTAGGCCCAAGCATCCCTCAGAGGCTTTTTAAAACGCACGGCCGAAGGCCGAGTTGCGGGAGGTTAGTGCTCAAACACAGAACAATTATAGTTCAATTGTCTGAATGCGAAGGTCGAAAGCCCTGAAGGCCCGGAGCCTCCGACAAGTGCATGCTCCCCTGAAAGGAGATTGTCGATTTTGTTCTATCTTTTGCTAAGGGGTCATCCATTAATTACATTACACGTTTAGGGGGAGGGAGGGGTCAAGAAAATGTGACATACTGTGACATGGGGGAGGGGGGAGACACAAACTTTGTGACGTCACTTTAACTTCATCAGTAACCGAAAATTTATTTAAATTATTTTATTCGCTGTACATTTAAATAACAAGTTTTTAAAACGATAATCGTTTTTATTCGTTTAATTTTCTTTCCTTAGCAGTGTTGGGTTATAAAATTACTAATATTTCATCATCTCAGCCATAAGACGTCCACTGCTGAACATAGGCCTCCCCCTTGGACCTCCATACGTGCCGGTTGGAAGCGACCCGCATCCAGCGTCTTCCGGCGACCTTAACAAGATCGTCTGTCCATCTTGTGGGTGGACGTCCTACGCTGCGCTTGCTAGTCCGTGGTCTCCACTCGAGCACTTTTCGACCCCATCGGCCATCTTCTCTGCGTGCAATGTGGCCTGCCCATTGCCACTTCAGCTTGCTAATCCGGTGGGCTATGTCGGTGACTTTAGTTCGTCTACGGATCTCCTCATTTCTGATTCGATCACGTAGAGAAACTCCGAGCATAGCCCTCTCCATAGCTCGTTGAGCGACTTTGAGTTTTGAGATGAGGCCGATAGTGAAAGACCACGTTTCGGAGCCGTAAGTCATCATTTCTAATATTTATATCGTCAAAAATATTTTGATAAAATATTTACAATACTTAGGTGCTTACTTAATTCGATTTGGCGATTTCGTAGAAAAAATGTGACGTCACACTAGGGGGAGGGGTTTGCCAAATGTGACCAAGTTTTTTTTTTTTTTTAATTACGAATGGCCTTACTCATGGCCACAGACTAGCCGAGGCGTAGACGTGGCCTACGATGGAGCGAGCTCGCCCAGAAGGTGCCTGTTCACTCTTGATTTGAAGGTTGCCGGGTTATAAGAACACGGAAATATAGACGCCGGCAAGGAATTCCATTCCTTGGCAGTGCGCATAAGGAAAGTAGAAGCAAAGCGCTTCGTGCGAATTGGTGGAATATCTACCAAGTAAGGATGGAAACCGGCCGTGCGTCTGAAATGTGACAAGGAGGGGGGGAGGGGTCAAAAAACCTAGAAATTCGTGTGACGTAATTAATGGATGACCCCTAAGCGATTGGGCCCAATACCTATACATTACTGGAAAAACGCGTGAGAAGTCTGCAACTAAGCGTGAGCAGGTCTTGATAATAAGAATTGTGGATAAGCTCTGTCAGGGCCACAACCGCAATTGTTTACGTGAAACGTGGTGCGGACAGCTAGTGCGAAGGTTGATGGCCAAGCTCTGCGTTGGGCCGAAGGCCCGACGCATCCGAGAGAGGTGCACCTCCACGCAAGGTCGAAGCATGACCTTTAGGAGGTTAGTGCTCAAACAGAACAAATAATTGGTTTAAGTACGAGTAGCTAAGTGAGAAGGCTGAACTGCCGTATATCGCGACCATCGAATTTCGCAAATTGCGGGGATTTTTCTATTACACCAATGAAACCGTAGGTAATTAGAGTGACAGAGAGAAATGCCAGCAATTTGCGAACTTCGAGCTTCGATTTCCGCGGTTATAGCCCTGTTATCTTGAATTAACAGAGATACACCTAACAATGAAAAAAAAAATGTAGGCACTATGCTTAACATAATACTTGAACAAAAAAAATGGGTAACTAACTATCCTAAGATAGCCAGCTGTGTGTGGACAAATTGAATAAACAGTTGAATGTACTTAAGAACTTCGCTTTGCTCGCTCGTTCAAAAATGTGTGCAGTACGGAACCCTTGGGACGTGAGTTCGACTCGCACTTGACCGGTTTTTATTTTGATTTGATATGTCATATTATATTAAATTACAGCCCACTGTGTCTTGTTACTTTTGACCCACAACGTGTTACTTTCTGCACGCCAACGGGGTGATTAGTAACAAAAAAGGATTTTTTAAAAACAAAATACACAATTATAATGTTAGTCAAGACGTTAATGTATAGATCATGCACTGACGTTATATATGATACTTTAAACTCATCAAAATAATAAGGGTTAACCAGAAACTAAGGTCAAAGTACAAAGTGTTACGTTTCTCCCCGCTCTACCCTACGCATCCAAAATTACTGTCCACCTATGTTCATCACTATACATATGTATTTTTTGCAAATAAGTATATGGTTATCTTTATCAATAAATTAAGTCCTGGCAGGGTGGAACTTTCATTTTGGCGGATTCTTTCTCTCTGCATCTGACTGTACCTATAGCTGTTACGGCAATTTTTTGGTAAACTTACGGTTATATGTTCAGACTCTGAATCTCTATAGTAATTTAAGACGAAAATATTTAAAATATATGGACATACCTCTGGTCCTTGAACTACGTCCAAAGAGAGGTATGGGAATGGGAACTGAGAATGACATCTCGCTTCGTGTGGTAGGGCACAGCACAGCGGATGTCATTCCAGATCTAGAGCAGAGCTCAACCTTACAGAAATCTGCAGCCAAATAACACTAGCACTAGACTCTACTCATAGTGTCCTTCCTGCCGGTGAGTATGGTTGCCAGTTATCAACGAGGGGTGCGGAGTGTTAGACTCGGCAACGCGCATGGAGTTGCAGGCGTCCAAAGGCTACGAAGATTGCTTATCATCAGACGGGCCGGGCCGTATGCTTGTTTGTTAGCGACGAGGTATCTTCTTCTTCTTCCTCCTTGACCTTTTCCCATTTACTTGGGGTCGGCCTTTCTTGTCCTTTTCCTCCATAATCCACGATTTTTGGCTATTTCAGCGTCTGTATTTACATCTTTCATGTCTTTTTCGACTGTCGTCAGCCAGGTGGCAGGTGGTCTTCCTTTTCCTCGTTTTTGTGTCGGCATATTTAGGGCTATCTTAACCATATGATCTTCTGGGCGACGTAGAATATGCCCGTACCACCGGAGACGATTTTCTTTAAGTTTATCAGATATTGGTGCGACTTTGAAACTCCCTCTAATAAAGTCGTTACGGATTTTATCCAACAGTGTGACTCCTCCTGACCAGCGTAACATGCGCATTTCTGTAACATGCATTTTATTTATTTGTTGTTTACATGTTGCCCAGCATTCCGAGCCGTATAAGAGAGCGGGTCTTATTGCACTTTTATAGATTTTCCCTTTTACTTTTATTGGCATTTTCTTATCGCATATTACGCCAGTCAGTTCTCTCCATTTTTGCCAACCTACTGTGGTTCTATGTGTGACATCTTTATCGATCTTGCCATCGTTGCTGATAATGGATCCTAAGTATTTGAACTGGCACACAGTAGGGATTTTTGTTGCGCCGATGTAGATCTCAAAGTTGCTGGCGTCGGAAGTGCCATCAAACACACACGACATATGTTCAGTTTTCTTTCTACTAATCTTGAGCCCATTTTTTTCAAGTGCATCTATCCAGGTGTTAAATGTGTGTTGGAGGTCGTCTATATCCTCTGAGATGAGTGCAACATCGTCCGCGTAAAGGATGTTCCAAGGTACGGGTTTTTGGCAACTTTTCGTGAGGTAGTCCATTGTTACATTGAAAAGTAACGGGCTGAGTGTAGAGCCCTGGTGGACACCGGTTGTTATGGAGAAACTATCACTTCTACCTGCTGGGCTCACGACTTGCGTCTTCACATCTGTGTACATATCTTTTATTAGCGAGATGTAGCTTTCCGGCACCAGCTGACTTCTCAGTGCTTCCCAGATAAGGTCACGAGGGATATGGTCGAAGGCTTTTTCCAAATCAATGAAAATCATGTGTAAGTTCGTTTTGTTGGCTTTTGTCTTCTCTAGTAGTATGCGTATAGTTTGTATAGCATCCGATGTTCCTTTTTCAGCTACAAAGCCACATTGATTTGGAGTTTGGTGTTAGCGACGAGGTATAAAAAATAAAATTAAATATGCACAGAATATCATTGAATTAAAAACTTTGTTTTATTTTATAGTAAATTAGTATAACACTCGATACACAGGCAATCACAATCCAGGCCGCAGCGATTTTGGGCTGTAAGCCTCGTAGGCCAGTAGGTATATATCGGCCTCACAAGCCGCAAAAACTCGCTAGGACTGAGTCTAGACCGTAGCCGTTTATTTATTCTTGATTTCATGAAGGTTTGCAGAACAGTACGTAACCGCATTATACATCTATCTTAGACGGACCTCACAGCACCAAAACAGGTTTACCACTGCACGATTTTCAAGTAGTACACGAAATATTTACATAATGTTCCGTATTAATAGGTAATATTTGAAGATCAAAAGTTCTGTAACATAAATACAAGATCACAACATTGTCTTCACAGTTCATTGACGTTGACGTACAAAAGTACGTCAAATAGGTATGCAATATTAATACCAGCATAATGAAAATTAATTCCAATCAGTAAGTATGAGTCTTCAAACTTTTTTCATTCTAAGCCGGGTTTCAAGGAGCAAATTACTTAAATGATATTGGAATCGTATTGTTTTAAGATAGTTTACTGCCTTTTTCAACCATTATGCCCCAACAAATCAAATCTAAGATGAGACTCGAGCTCCATCTGATGATAATTATTTACCCTGTTTTTTTAAATAGTATTTGTCTACTGGTATACTTTTTCGTATATGTATATGATTTAACGTCGAAATAAATGCCAAAATCAACTGTCATTTTAATTAAATTTGCGATACGTGTGCTTTGATCCGAGCCCAGCGGGCATCTGATCAAAGAAGTTGCGTGCACGGAACCGCTGATATCATATTTTCGAACTTATTGAAATTAAAAAAAAAAGTAATCCTGGTAGTCGCTCAAGCATACAATTGCGCGTTATTAGAAGCAATTTTCATATTTTTATCTTTTGTGCACAAATTGTTACGAATCTTGAAAGTCCGTTTTAGACCTATGTTCGTGATCGTTTTCTATCGAGCAAAAGTCAAAAACTTAGGATTCTAATCACTCTAATCAGTAGAAAAAGCCCTCAAGTTTGCTAATTGAATGTATGGCAGCTGTATCGTGATCCAAAAAAGAGCTACGGCTTTTAAAAAACTCCGTTTTCTGAACTCACTGCACCTTAAACGTAAACGGAGATCTTCGCTTGGGTCTGTAAGCAAAATATTACTATAGGTAGTCATTCTTTGACTACTAAGAAGCTTACAAAACTTCTTTCTCCCTTATTGCTTATCCTGAACGAATTAAGAACGTGCAGGCACTAGCTAGCGACACTTTAATACAATAGACGTCAGGCAGATGAAGATAGGGGCGGTTTCGGAATTCACTGCGATTACGAAATTCGGGGGGACTTATTGTTGTTTAAGCACGCACAGCTGCTTTTCTTTAAGGTTAATGTTGGGTTGCATAACTAACATTTAAAGTAATAAGTGACTAATGCTCCCAGAAGCCGAGGTTTAAATTATCTGATCTAACTTGTCTTGTTAATTTTGTAACGATCCACATGACGTCAATCGCAAGCGCCAGTCATTTTAAATAAAAGGGACCAATGTGTTAAATATATTTTTTCTATTTCTTCAAAAAATATCCTCAATCTCTACTTGAGTCAAATGCAATACCAATACACAGCTATCAACAGTGTGTCTAATTGATATCGGATATGGAATCGTGAAGGATGCGTGTAACATGAGCGAGGACGGCTCTAAGTGGCTTGTTGCGATCCAACTGCAGAAAACTCTACACTTTAAGTATTTCTGCAAGTTGAAGAATGCTGTGTTGTTTATAGCTTCTGTGGGATCAGATACGTAATGTGAGGAATGCGTTGAGTTAATTTATAGATTAAGTAAGTACACTTATATTAATGAGACCATTGTGATTCCTTTAATAACAACAGCGACCAGTGTTATGGGGCGAGCGAGTCGAAAGAAATTTTGCCTCGGTAAAGTTGGGTTTCCACTCCGAAATTCCCGTTGATGATTTGGTGTTTTCTGTAACGGGAAAAATCTCTAATGGCTCTCGAAATACGCCATTCTGCAGATAATTCTTCTGGTAGAAAAATGATTGGGGGTTTTTATTGAATCATTTGGCATAAGTACTTTCGGTTTTAGAAATATATCATCTATCAAAAGCGTTATCCATGCTAGAGAAAGCCATTTGTTCTGTCTTGGGGACTCGGCCGTGTCACTCAGATCAGTCGACAGGATTTTAGTACTTTAACAAATGCAAAATTTTATAGTTTACATTGTTAGTGCATAACCTGTAAACTAATAAGTTGCAGCAACCTTACATGCTGACCGTGTGTTACATCACGCATGACAATGGCCATTGTTAACTAAGAGCTAAAAGACCTCCTGTCCGAGTCCTGATATTAGTCCTATCTATCTTAGTTCTTAGTCTTCAGCCATACTAAATAATGTTTCGAAACTTCTTTCGCACTCAATCTCAAGTGCATTTTGTAAACTGCTTACTTAATAATAATTGGCTACTTTCCTACTAGTCAAATCAGCTTCTTTTTGAGAACTGTCAAAACGATTTGCTAATATGGAATTTATATGAAAACGTGTGTAGTGACGTCAAAGTGAACTCGCCTACTTTCTATACTTCCATCCGATTTATTAAATATAAATTATGTTTAAAAATAACTGCTATCTATGTTTTTTTTTTAAATTATCTGGTGCTTTATTTCGTGTACGGTGTGAAATAAATTATTTTAAGTATAGGAAAGTACCCAATTACAGTAATTTTTTCTTATATATTTTATCGGATTGCGGCGTCTTAGGTACCAGCATCTCTGCGGCATAATCGAAATACTAACATGTCGCTACAGCCTAATTGTAAACTATTGCTCATGGCGCGACTCCTGACAGTACTTTTAATGCTGCTTGAAAAATTTGAGCAGCAGCATGATTAGAAGTAGGAGCATGAGGAAAGCGTTTACACGGTGTCTCATGTTCCCTGCCCTGCTTATTTCACTAGCGTGTGTATCATATATCAGTATCTTATTTCGCGATGTGTTGTTGCAGGCCACGGCAAAACACACAAGGACGCGGCGAGTGTCCGCGCCACACACCCCATACCCGCGGCCTGCGGGCTGTACTACTTCGAGGTGCGGATCGTGTCCAAGGGCCGCGACGGGTACATGGGCATCGGGCTGTCGGCGCACGGGGTCAACATGAACAGGCTGCCAGGTGAGACACACACACATACACGTACCCTACACACTTACAGCATAACATTATCACAGTACTAAGCGAAGCACTTGAAGCAAACGGCTATAGTATTTGGTGAAGTCGTGCGTATCAATTGTATTCAAAGGCCACGAGGAGGAATATGTGTCCATACAGGCATATGGACATATATTTAAAGAAACGAGGCTCAACTCGACTGTAGATACGTATATATATCAGAGAAGTAGTCAAGTAGGTATGCGTGGGCTTCCATGAGCCATGGCAAAATGCCGGGATAACGCGAGGAAGAAGAAGAGAAGTAGGTATGCGTGTGTAGAACTTTTAACTACAGAAAACTAAAAATGTTCCTCCAATATATGTGTTTTTTGACATTAGAGATATTGAATTCAATTGAATATCAAAATTTACGCAACGCAGCATAAAAATAATCCTCTAACTAGAAGAAATGATGTTCCAGGCTGGGACAAGCACTCATACGGGTACCACGGCGACGACGGGCACTCGTTCTGCTCGTCCGGCACCGGGCAGCCGTACGGGCCCACGTTCACCACCGGCGACGTGATCGGCTGCGGCGTCAACCTCGTCGACAACACCTGCTTCTACACCAAGAACGGCCACCATCTGGGCATCGCCTTCCGGGGACTGCCGGTCAGTGCATACACTTATCAAGATCATGCCACTTAGGCTCCGGTTGACGCCGTACGTCACGCTGTTTAAAAATGTCTCTATCTTCCTATACAATGTGACCAGGCACGTACAGTCAGCAGCAGAAGCTAAGCGGGCGAGGTGTTCAAAATTACCTCACGCGCTCTTATTCTCTTCACAATAAGTCGAGCCAAGATAATTTTGAACACCTCGCCCGCTTGGCGACAATTGCTGCTGACTGTAACGTGTCAACTGGAGAACTAGGCTTAAATATATGTGCGTCACAATGATATCATACCCAACTTGGATACGAGTATCTCTGGATATTTCTGAAGGGTGACTTTCAGGAGCGTAAAAATTCAAAACGAGTGAGAAGTCATTCAAGGGTCAATATTTCGGTCCTCAACAAAACTGCCAAAGACGTCAAAAGCGCCCGCGGCTACAACAACCCGATATCAACTGTCGGGCATTCCGATTTCGACAAGGTTCAAGATGACGCGCCGCACGGCGTGGCGTTTAAAGGGAACGATTGGCTGGTTCATTCATGTTTATTTTATCTATTTAAACTTTATTGCACAGTAAAAATTGTACAAAAGGCGAACTTAATGCCAGAAGGCATTCTCTACCAGTTAACCTTTGGGCCAAACAGAGAACAAGTAGTAATAGGTGCAAGAAAAATTAAAAGTACGAAAAATTAACTATTAAGTATACATTTTTATGTTGAACAACATACAATTTCAAATATATATATAGCTATAATATACTTACTTATACATACATAATATACTAACATACATATGGGTACATATAATATAATATAGTATTATATATATATATATATATATATATATATATATATACCTGCCTTCAGATTTTTATGAGACTTAGCTAAGAGACTTTTCTAAAAGATGTCTGCGCAACTTGATTTTAAACAAAGTTTTGGTCTGACTTTGCCTTATCTCGAGAGGGAGGGAATTCCAAAGACGAATCGCATGCATGGTGAAGGAGTTGGTCATGGATCCGGAGCGATACAATGGAACTGACAGAGTTAGTTTTCGGGAGGAACGTAGCTCACGGCCTGGCTGTGCGGTAACAAATTGGAATTTAGACCGCAGGTACTCCGGTATCGCTGGGTCGTTTATATGTTGTAGAGCATACACAGCACCCTGAGGCACCTGCGTTCCCGTACACGAAGCCAATTAAGTTTCCGTCGAAAGGCAGAGACATGGTCGTACTTGCGGAGGCCGAAGATGAATCTAATACAGCTGTTTAAAAGTCTATCCAGTCTGTCTAAGAGTCCTTGTGAAAGGTTGGTAAGGCACACATCACTATAATCAATGACTGGAAGCACAAGAGCCTGAATGAGTAAAGTTTTAGTACTGGCCGGCAGGAAATGTTTAAACCTGTACAATGCTCTCAGGGTATTTGTAACTCTGCGACACACGTCAGAAACCTGTGGCTCCCAAGTAAGGCCCCGATCAATGATCAACCCCAGGTTTCTCACTTGGGATGATAGTGGTATTACAGTACCCTCAAAGAGAATCGGTCTTACATGTGCGAAGTCAGAGAGAGAAACTGAACGTGGGCTCCCAAGAACGATAGCCTGACACTTAGACGGGTTGACAACGATCCCGAAATCATTCGACCAGGATGCTATGCTAGAAAGGTCATTATTTAGGCGCAATACAGCCTCATCTATTTCATCGATCTTAACTTGAGTGTACAATTGCAAGTCATCGGCGTACAGGTGATATGAGCAATTTATGAAGGGGGTAATTAAATTAACAAAAATAGAAAAAAGCAGTGGGGAAAGTATACCGCCCTGCGGAACACCGGAAGAGAGATCGCACCAATCAGATAGTGTCCGATTGGCTCGGGTGGCCTGTCGACGACCGCAAAGGTAGGACGCAAACCACTCGGCCGCTGATGATGAAATATTGATATGGTCTAGGGCGGCAAGGAGAAGTTCATGATTTACAGCATTAAACGCGTTTGAAAAATCTATCAAAACGAGAACAGTGACAAGGGATTCCTCTATACCCAGCCGCACATCTTCAATAACCTTAAGTAAAGCGGTAGTTGTACTATGCCCTGAACGAAAGCCTGACTGAAATGGCGAAAGAATATGGTTATTGGAGATGTGAGTGGACAGTTGCTTGTGCACTATGGCTTCCAGGACCTTAGACAAAAACGGGAGAATTGAAATTGGGCGAAATTCTTTGAGTAATGAAGGGTTGGGTACTTTTAAATAATAAATAATCATTTATTTCAGATCAAACAATCCATAGAATTTGTTAGTTGTCTTAAACTACATACCTAATAACTAGTGTTAGTATTAACATTATCACTAATTAACCTACACTACAGAGGAAATGCAGAACACACAGGTCGCCCAGTCAGAACCACCAGGTGCCTCCATATTCGACAGTCGAGTCTATCGGATAATACTTTCAGAACGCTGTTGGGACTACTTCTCGCTCGTTGCATTAAGGACGCTGAACGCTTACGCAAGATAGCATGGAACCCGTCAGTGCGCGCCTCTGCAAACATCATCGAAGCACTGCAGAACCGGGACAGCCCCAACAGCATTCTGAAAGCATTATTATATTGCACTCGGAGAGCATTTGCGGAACGCTGGGTGTATCTAACCCATAGGCTGCTCGTGTAGAATGTCTGACTGTAGGCTTTAAAGAGCGTTATTTTAACCTTGTCTGTACAGCGAGCGAACCTGCGTGCCAGCATATTCCCACGAACCGCCAAAGCTCTCCGCTCTCTCTCCATATCCATGTCATCTCTTAGGTCATCGGTGACAATGTGACCGAGATACTTAAAATGATACACCCTCTTGATTTCTTTCCCATCTAGCATGACTGAAGGAATTTCCTCAGGAATTTTTCTGCCCGCTTTAAAAATCATTAGCTCGCTCTTGGAGGGGTTATACTTCAGCCCATGGGCTTTCGCATACCTCTCACATATCCCAATTAGTTTCCTCAACGCACTGATCGATGGCGCCAGCAGCACCATATCGTCTGCGTAGCTTATATTGTTTATGAACACGCCGTCAATAGAGCAGCCGACATGGGCGCCGCTTAGCTCACCGATCAGAGCGTTAACATATACATTAAATAGCAAGGGAGACGTTAGACCGCCTTGTCTTACCCCACACTCCAGTTTATACGGCTCAGACAGTTGTTTGGCCCATCTTACACAGTTTGTTTGACTTCCGTACCAAAATTTCAACAACTGCACCAACTGACTCGACACGCCCATTGCCCCTAACTTTTTCCATAACAGATTGTATGAAACTAAGTCAAAGGCTTTGGACAAGTCGAGGAAGCACGCATAAACTGGAGTGTTTCTATCAGTATAGTAGCCGACAGTTTGCTTGAGGCACAGAATAGCACTCTCAGTTGATAAGCCCTTGCGAAAACCAAATTGAGCGTCATGCAATTTGACTTGTTCTTCTAAGTGTCTGTTAAGCAAACTGTCGAGTACCTTACCCACAACCGTTGCAAGAGAGATCGGCCTGTAGTTGCCTAAATCGGACGCATCACCTGTCTTGCTTTTTATAATGGGTACGACAAGTGTTTGTGTTAATTGCGGTGGCAGAAACGTATGCACAGTACAAAGTTTAAAAAACATACACAGTACCCGAGACAGATGCGGCCCCGCATGTTGCA
The DNA here is from genome assembly GCF_963556715.1 of Cydia fagiglandana. NCBI lineage: Eukaryota > Metazoa > Arthropoda > Insecta > Lepidoptera > Tortricidae > Cydia > Cydia fagiglandana. The sequence goes on along the minus strand of NC_085947.1, from coordinate 18,280,928 downwards.
AGTGTTCGATGCTTAGCCCATCATGCCCCGGCGATTTACCTCTCTTCATCGACTTAATCACCCAAGCTATGTCCTTCGCGCTAAATGTAAGAGGTTGGCCAGTATCATGACAGGGCTCCACACTTTTGGGAGGGGGATTACGAAAGCACTACGCCACAAGGATGGAAAAACACCTGTAAGCATGGAAAGATTGACGACATGCGTTATAATTAGGGTTGCCAGATGGTCGGGATTTGGCGGGATTCTCCCGATTTTTAGCATGTGTTCCCGATTCCCGACAAAGTGTAAACTGTCCCGAAAAACAGCTTCACGTTATAAAACAATTTCAAGTTCCGAACTGTCGTCGAGCGAGTGAGCTGACGTAGTGCCAATAATGTAAAATATCGTTGTTTTTAATACAATTACTTTAATTTGAATGTATTTTTTTTCCCGACTTAAGTCCCAAAATCCCGAAAAATTGATATTGTTTCCCGATAATAGCGCCTTTCGATCTGGCAACCCTAGTTATAATAGGCACAATGCATTCAAGGATGCGCAATATCATGATCCTGCTTAGCTCGTCATGCCCGATTGCATTTGATTTAACAGAATTAATTATTTTTCGAATTTCATCATCAGAGGCCGGAGTGAAAGTGAACGTAGAACGAGAGGAGGAAGGTAGGGCACGGAGGTACGAGATACTTTTAGATGTAGTGGCAGGGTCTAGCGTAAAAGATTTTGAAAAATGCATGTTTAAATCATTTAAAGAAAATGATGATAAATTGTTAGAATTAGTTGACGATTTCCCTATACCAATAGTTTTAAGAAATTTCCAGGTGTCCGCTGGTGAACATGAAACAACATTTTCTTTTGTTCAAAGTAGTATATCTGTTTCCAGCCCAACCTGTACCCGACGGTGGGCCTGCAGACGCCGGGCGAGGTGGTGGACGCCAACTTCGGGCAGCAGCCGTTCGTGTTCGACATCGAGGACATGCTGCGCGAGCTGCGCGCGCGCACCCGGCTCACTATAGACGAGTTCCCGCTCCCGGACGCGCAGGGCCAGTGGCAGCAGGTGTTGCACAGGCGAGTCTTTGCTTACTGCTCTAAGTTTCACAGACATACTGACATTTCTTCCGATCTGAAGAAGGAACTTGTCTTTGTTGGGATTAGTCCGGTTTCTTCGGCTGATACAGATATGAGAGTCGCATCATAAATAACCGACGAAGTCGAATGCAGTGTTATATATTATATGACAATTAGCTTTTAGCACCCCTGGGGTGATAACTACATAACTCACCCCCGAGGAGTGTCATAGGAGGTGGTGCTTTGCTGGATCAAGATGGCCCGGTCCGTTGGTCGCTATTCCAGAAGGTTTGGGCACTTTCACGATCCTTTTACCAGCGTTTCACCTTGGGTCTCTTGCTGATCACCTGACTAAACTAAGAATTGGTCAACACCTTGTCTTATTAGTACAAAAATTTTGTAATGTATACAGTTCCGTTGATATTTATTGGAGTACTGTGCATTGCAGGATGGTGTCCACATACCTGGTGCACCACGGGTACTGCAGCACCGCCACCGCCTTCTCCCGCGCCACCGGACAACCCATACAAGAAGACATACAGTCTATAAGGAACAGACAGAGTGAGTCACTGATAACATGACAGGCTGACGACGTGAACAGGAATACGAGGGACAATGTCTCTCGTCAGCTTGTGTATACAGCGTGTTTTCTTTAACAGGAGCAATAAATTAAACTGTACCATTTGTTCAGCAACTTTTGAAAATAACTCATGTTTTGATTTTTATTACACTTTAAAGTTTATTCTAAGACGCAATGTATTGCAAATTTTGTTATGTTAAAAGCGTGACAAGTAACGTCAAACACACTGATGTCAGCGTACATTGAAGACAATATTTATTTTGTATGAAAAAGAGGGGGTCTAAGGATTCATAATTTTTGAAAGTTTGAGGAGTACAGCCTTTAGTTTAATTTATTGCTCCTGTTACAGGAAGCACCCTGTATGTTGTATAGAAATAGGTAATTCCAACTTGTCTGACAAGAAGATATGATTCTAAAATTCTGGTCTGGATTTAAACGTTACGGCCATGCCAAGGTCAACATTCCATAAAATTTTACTCCTTTTTATTTTGTTTTGGGTTTTGAGGCTACAATTTCCGAAAATGACCGTTTTGGATTCTGAAATACTTGACCGCCGTTTTTTTTTCTAAAATTCTTCCTTAGTTCAATCAAAAATCTAGACAATCAAAATTACGCTTTAAATTTCTGCCCTTTGTACGAACGTTAGATTTTATTGCCTATCATGGTGTATTCGTTTGTACAGTGGCGTTCAAAACTGTATGGATAGATGTCGACCGTAATGCCTTAATAAATTTAATAATACATATGTGACGTTCCATGGAAAAAGGTACCTTATGGCGGCTGGCGCTTACGTCGCATAGCGCCGCAATAATATTGGAGGGGCGTTAATAATAGCGTAAGCGCCAACCGCCATAAGGTACCTTTACTTATGGGACGTCACATATTAAGGTTGAAACATCTCCATGCACTTTTGAAGGCCAGTGTACTTGTGCTGCAGCTTATTGATAATGAGCATAATAAAATGAAACCATTCGTGTATCGTGTGTTACAGAAGTATCGAAGTTAGTGTTATCGGGTCGCATCGGCGAGGCGGTGGAGCTGACTCGGAGGCTGTACCCGGGGCTCCTAGAGCGGGAGAAGGAGCTGTTATTCCTACTTCAATGTCGGCAGTTCGTCGAGATGGTCAACGGCACGGAGCAGGGGGAGGCTGTTAGTAATATTATCAAATATATAAATATGAAAATGTGAGCCAAAAACGTTACCATGGCGAGTGCTACGTCATGTATGACGTTTCTCTGAGAAAACTATGTGCAAACTTGGTGTGATCAGAGTTTACGTCAACAAAAGAATAGACATTTAAATGCATGCTAATTTGCTAAATTTGTAGATAATCGGTAGAGTGTGTCATTTTCTTAAAATTTTGATATTTCTTATAATACTTCTCAGAAGTTGCCTAATAAGTATTACGTATTTAACATATGATCTGTATTCAAAAAGTTATGTTGTTAGAGAATCGTCATCGTCATCATCATCTCAGCCATAAGACGTCCACTGCTGAACATAGGCCTCCCCCTTATGGGGGGTGAGTGCCATAATCGCCACGCTTGGCAGGCGGGTTGGCGATCGCAGTCGAGTACACCGAATTTAAGGGACGCTGCTGCCCGTCCACCGGTGGTCTTGGACGTAGTTTAAGGACATACCCGGGGTCTCGTATCGGTCCCCGAGAATCGTGTAATGGAGTAAATAACCTGTTTGTTGTTCCAGGGCTGTGCGGCGGCGGAGAACGGCGCCAGCAACGGCGTGGCCACCTCCGTCATCTCGCACACCAGCCGCGCGCCCAAACACACCAACGGTCACTATCGCTGTTTTTACTTTTCTAATTAGACCTTAGAGGATATAACCAACGGAGACGCCATGTCTATAATTTTCGGTACAAAATAGTCTGCCGTTTTTTGCGGGGGAGGGGCACATCAAATGTGTACGTAACGTAAACATAGCCCTGTCAGATAACCGTCAGTCCATACATGTGGTTGACAGTCGTTGACCATTGGCCGCCTATTTTCGACAGAGGGGAACGCCTGTTAATGACCACTCCGTTGGTTATATTCTCTAAGAATTAGACCATCTTGTTTTATATTCTCTGAATCTTCTTTTGGTTTTCTGCTGACGACAACATAAATTTTGTGCAGACCAGCTAAGAGCCAACAGGAGTGGTCATTTCTCCATACAAACGTACTCGACTGTTTCCTCCGCGGTCTTTGTAACTAGAGCAATGACTTTTTCAACACAGATTAATATTGTCAATATCTGTGTTGGACCGTTTTGATTTTTTTGATATTTTTTTTAAGGCACTAGAGCCCTTCAAAAATGGCCAAAATGGCCTAATTGACTATGCCCCAATGAGAGGCAATGGGAGAAGTGGTATTCAAAACTGATATCTATTAGCCAAAAAAGCAAAACGGTCCGACACAGATAATTTCATAATCGTTTAAATTTCCTATGGCTACGATTGGTTAAGTTTTGGAGGAGGAAACAGTCGAGTACGAAACCTCGATTTATGAGATTTTTACGCAGGATTTTTCGCCTAAGCTGCAATTGTCCCTTGTCGACGGATATATTCACCTCAAAATTGAGAACGGGCTCAGCTTCTGTTTCACCTTAAATCATACCCATAGTTTACCTGTACTAAATATTGTCGAAATGACATAGCGTGACATATTCCAGGTGTGTCGGAGGGCGGGTCGCGGTCCGGGTCCGGGTCCGGGTCGGGGTCGGGGTCGGGGTCGGGCAAGGACTCGGACGTGGAGATGTCGCCGGAGCCCGACCACAAGCACGACGCCAACGGCGCGCCGCACGGTACGTGGCTAGGGCACACCACCAACACTACTGATACTGACCTCACTGTCCCGTGTGTCCTTAGGTCTATTTTCAAGTTACATTTCTTTACCATATATGTAAAATAGGTAAAATTTACCTCTCTAAGTGTAAAATCAAGAAATGTCTAAAAAACTAAGGTGTCCGGTGCACAAATATGTTTGACGCGGCGATGACAAACAAGCACTTCGTGCAAAAGAAAATTTACTACAATTATTGTCTAATATGGAAAAGGAACAAATACCATGAACTGTAGAATAAGTGATACCTAAAACAAAGTATGTGTATGTTGGGATCGAAATGGTCCAACCGGCCCAAAATTGGGAGTGATGTAGAGGGTTTCAAAATTTATTATATCTATAAACAGTACACTATACACATAAACAGTTGAAATATTATTTTATACTAGTAATATTAATTATAATGATTTTATTATAAACAATGTATTACTAATGTGTACATTATTATTTGTATGTAATTCCGCATTTGATTTCCAATTATGAATTATTTGCACACCACCCCATCCATACATATAATTTTGTTAGAATCATACAATAACATTCGACATTATTTATTTTATTATTTGCTAGTTGCTTTGTGTTTTACCCGAACGTTACAATAAAGTGGATATCAAATCAATAATAACTAACCACGTTTATATATGATGAAGGCCAACATATTATTATTGTATGCCACAATTGTTTTATATGTTTTATCATCTTATAATTTATTTATTTTATTTTTAACAGAATATTGAACTTAAAATGCAGCTCGCTGCTCAAATTGATTGGAAAATAAAATCCAAAAACCGCGACTTTGGTACAAAAGTCCTTATTTATAGTAAAGAAATTATTAATGGTAGAAAAGATATGAAGTTGAAAAATCATGCTTTCGAGTTTGACTGCTGAAGTAAATAGCGCTGTGCGGCGCCATATATGCCTTGTGGTAACTGAATTGTCGAACTTTTGACTGCCAGTGTTACCACATAGTGTACATGCAAGGAATTACATTTCTATTCCACTTCGTTCCTTGTCATTGTCACAGTAACAATCAGGTCAATTTGAACGTACGCTGTTATCAGAATGACATCTAACTAATATCATTCTGTTTTCGTGCATTTCGCTCGTACTTGTCCATACATTAAAAATTATGATGCCAGTGTACGTTCGAATTGGCCAAAATAATATATGAGGTGAGATCCCTAGCGGCTTTCATATTGATTGCCACTGTGACAAGATACGAAGTAGCATACAAATTAAAATTCTTGTCTGTATGGAGTTTTCCAGTGACATTTACTATAGTTCGTTTTTTTTAGCATTAGAAACATCTTGACATGTCTATTAGTTGAAAAACGCTTTTTAAAAGTCAGTAACTATTAATTATGAAAGCAAAAGAATACAAAATGATCGTATTAGATTCATAATTGTAACATATTTGCCGTGACTTATTTTTAAAACGTGTTTTTCAATTAAAAGACACATCAAGATTGTTTAACTTTTTTCTAATGCTAAAAATAACGAACTATATGTCAAATTCGATTCAGGAATTTTCGTTCAACTGAATACCTCTTCTACTATTAATAACTCTGTGTCGGATAGTGTTGAGTTGGCATGGTTTAGTTGAAGTCCCGGCTTCGTGGCACCGCATTAGAGCATCTCATCGCACCTAGTCGCATGCTATTTATTTACGCTGTCGGATCATCGCTTGCTCGCTAATCTGCGTATATTTTCGGTACAAGATGTTGGTTTCTTAACATATTCTAAATCTTAGTCATCAGTTTCTCTGATAACCTATTTTTTTTTCAACAATCTCTATCCAACAATATTTAAATCTTAGGAGACGGATTCCTGTTTTATCCATCCCAAAGAATCCTTCATTAATAAATCTGTTTATTATCTTTTGATTTACAGTTTTATGTTATTCGTCCAATCCAAATATATTATCCACAATAATATATTGAGAAAAGAACGTTTCGTATCGGAAACCTATACGCAGTGCTTACTTCCTACTCCTACAGCACGAGGTTTTGACCCACTGATGTGACAACTTGACATATACATTATTTGATGCTGTATAAATGTCAATATGTGACAATATGTGGGGTCTTAGGAAAATGTACGTCAGCCGCCGCACGAGAAGACAACCCGTTCCCCGTGACCCGGGTTAATAGTAGTTGGGCCATATTTAATTAATAGCATCGCATTGTAAAAGTAATTTAAATTATTCTCAACAAATAACTTGGAAATTGGTACAAAAGCCGGAAAGGAGGATAGGCCGTTTGTTGTATAAGATTGTATCAAAAAATTTTACTTATGTATATTATAAGGATCGCACATAAACTGTAGGAGTAACACTCTCAAGAGTGCTAAAGCTTTTGTTTTGTCAGTGTTAAAGCTTTCAAAGGTGGCAGACTCTCCAACGAGCATAGTCTCATTATAGTGCAACCTCCCTCCAGTGCCATTGGCCGCTATCTACTATTTAACTAGACGAGTGTAGAGTGTAGTGAGGGGTCGTGTTCCCCGTGCGGCGGCGGCGGGCGGGGGGAGCGGCGCGGGTGACGGGCTGTTGGGTTGTAGGTGCGGAGCCGGTCAAGGGCATGCCCGGCGTCACGGCCAGCGTGCACCAGCTCATGCCGGACTTCCACAAGGGTTGGTATCGACGACGACGTCACGGCCGAGGTCACCTGATCACCCCTCTCATGTCTGAGCAATCCTTGAACAGTGCGACCGTTCGTCGGATATTTCAAATGTCGAATATTTGTGACCAAATGTCGAATATTTGTGACCAAATGTCGAATTTTTGTGACTGAATGTCGAATATTAAAAGATAAATTGTCGATTATGTTACTCAGTGTCTAATAATATGAAATCTCGTTAAATGATTTGTAATTTAGTGTTGAATGTTTACGCGATATTTTTAAATATTTGGGACTAATCTTCTAATACCTGGTCTAACCCGCGAGTATTTTGAGAATTTGCGGCACATTTTAGATGTTGGTTTGGAATTTACACTGTAAATTTGACGAACAGTCGCATGAGTATTGTGAGTGCATACATGTGCATTTATGACGATGAGCATGATCACGTGACTGCGTCCGTCACGGAACGGCCGTTCGGTGTGTTGGTGGGCTCGCTTCAATCTCATCATCCTAATGGACGTCGGCCATTCCTTGACTTATACATATATCATCATATTTAACTTGCTATACTGGCACAGTTAATTAATCATTAGTAAACCTTATTGCAAAGATATAAGGTCTACTATTGTGCAATTAATCTTGTTGTTAAAACAAGTCAATAATGTGAGATGTTTGTAAGACAAGGAATTTGAAATATTAATCTTCATTATCTTTAAATACCTGTTTCCTTCCTGATTGAAAACCCCTTTAAATGTATCAATAACAATTATATTAACATATAAATCTTTTGTGTTTTTATTATTCGTCACTAACTGACTTTAAATTATTATTCTTTTTATTCGAGCACTAACTTTAAACTTCTTCTTAATCTTCCATACGAGTTTATTTTCTTTTTTTCTCGGTTTTAATACTAAAGTCATCGTTTTGTTTAACTTCCTTCTTATTAATATTAATAACCCCTAACTGCTCTCTTTCTCATATTTCAATCTATCTACCCTTCTCTATCTCCCCATATTCCAAATATCATATCACTACTTTCGTCCATCGTAAACCGTAAGTATTCGTAGCTTGGAAACAGTAAGTAAGTACTGTAGTTAAGTTCTAGTTTTGAAACCAGTTGTAACTTATTTGCTTTGAATATGTTTTTGTACTGTAGCTATGTGTCAGTTGAGACTTGGTTTGCATGGTTTCGGAATAAAACAAGTAATTTCTATAGAATACAAAAGTATTCTGATTTTCCTGTGATGTGTCCATATAACACGAAGTTGGTATCGAGACCGTAATAATTCTTCCATCAATCTATACTATACTTATGTGATAAAAATGCGCTTTTTCTGATACATTGCATCCTCCTTGTACTGACACAATGGTCAATTGGTCACAATATTTGATGATAATTGCTGATTTTATTGGTGCAAGTTATATACAAGTGTTACCGTCAATTTACCAATGTCAAATCGCTATGAACACGGGTATATCGTTTGAAACTTTGCTGTTTATCATGACATTATTGAAAAAAAAAATCTGAACGATTTGATCAATAGCAACATTGTAATACTCTAAAAATGTTGTATGGGTGAATTATTATCGATACTTACTCAGTATTCATTGTCGACTAAACTAACATCGATATGAGCATGCAACAAGGTACGTCTCGCATGCCGATATGCTTTATATCTATCTACGTATACATGTAAATGTAGTATCGTATGTATGACTCCTACAGTATCATCATATTATTGGTCTCGGGGCTCAAGTGCATGGGTGTGACGGCCGACCATCCGATCCACTGGTTTTCTTGCACAGTTTCACAAACGTCTATTAGAACTAATGTATTTAAGAGTTGCTATTACATTATGAAAAGAAAGTGGCAGCAGATTTTGTTGGCATTGGATATAATGAACGTTTGTAGAGACACAAGACTGGGTTTTGTAACATTCTTTAGTGAAAATGTATAAATGGCTGAACTTTAGCGGAACCTTGATAACCACACCAAACGTAAGAGAGGTTACCAGTCACATTTTCACGCGGGAAACCTAGTACCGATTACTGGGCTTAATCAGTGTTCTAAACGAACCCCCAACCTTGCATCGTTTGTGATTAATGTTATATCTCTGAATATGGAATTCATTTCAAGACCATAAGTGACCATATAAATATGCATATTTATGGACATTGTGGCATAAAAGCTCTTAGGTCCAAGGAAGATTCCAAGCTTAGTTGCATTATGATTAGAATTGAATTTTACCAACTATCAACACTTTAGTGGTCTTTAGACGCTCATGTATTTATTTAGGCTTACAGAAATGCTTATACATTAACTTACTCAGACGCTAAGACTTTCCAAACGATTGACCTTCTAAAGACAAGTTTTTTATCTCCATTAATTCACGAACTCATTTCAATTTCGTCTCAAGTTAATATTTTGAGGCCATATTTTTCTTTTTAAATCGGAGAAAGACCCAGCTTTCTAGCCATTATTTTATTTGAGGATGTTAATCTCAATTTCAAGCAGTATAATATCGCAATACTTATATTAGTTTTAAATAGCCAGCATATAAGTGATTTATGGATTGATGGCAAAATATGTTACGCTTTATCACAATTGATTTATTGTGAAGAAATGAAGCCAATACCTTAATATAGGGGTAACAAACTGCGTCATTCTCCGATATCACTGTCCAAACCTTCTCGACATGTTGTAACATGATGCCGTGTGCAGACGCAGAGGGTTGCGGCAACCGCGCCTCCGTGGAGAGGATGCTCGCGTTCGGGCGCGAGCTGTACGCGGCCAGCCAGAAGCTGAGCCAGGACAACTACCACAAAGCCATGCTGGAGGTATGTACATACCCCCCTCCCCGTGGAGAGGATGCTCGCGTTCGGGCGCGAGCTGTACGCGGCCAGCCAGAAGCTGAGCCAGGATAACTACCACAAAGCTATGCTGGAGGTATGTACATACCCCCCTCCCCGTGGAGAGGATGCTCGCGTTCGGGCGCGAGCTGTACGCGGCCAGCCAGAAGCTGAGCCAGGACAACTACCACAAAGCCATGCTGGAGGTATGTACATACCCCCCTCCCCGTGGAGAGGATGCTCGCGTTCGGGCGCGAGCTGTACGCGGCCAGCCAGAAGCTGAGCCAGGACAACTACCACAAAGCCATGCTGGAGGTATGTACCAACTACCAACGGTCTAACACAAAGAAACTGGCCATGGATAAAATGTTTTATCCACGGATAATTTTCCTCCTCTTAGGGGTCATCCATTAATTACGTCACACGTTTGGGGAGGGGGGAGACACAAACTTTGTGACGTCACTTTAACTTCATCAGTAACCGAAAATTTATTTAAATTATTTAGTTCGCTGTACATTTAAATAACAAATTTTTAAAACGAAAATAGTTTTTAATCGTTTAATTTTCTTTCCTAAGCAGTTTTGGGTTATAAAATTACTAATATTTATATCGTCAAAAATATTAATAATACTTAGGTACTTACTTAATTCGATTTGGCGATTTCATAGAAAAAATGTGACGTCACACTAGCCCCCTAGGTTTGCCAAATGTGACCAAGTGTGACAAGGGGGGGGGGAGGGGTCAAAAAACCTAGAAATTGGTGTGACGTAATTAATGGATGACCCCTTAGCGCGGTTCCATCCTGAAGGAATCCGGGATCTGCTTTTTGCAACTGTTTCGAAAGACGCACTTTTTGGTCTTTTTGAATGACCAATATCCTAATCAAATTTGGCGAATATTTATAAACCGTTGTTCGGTGTAGGTTCCATTCATTTTTTGGTCACAATTACGCTACGTCTTACGTAGGCGAACAACGCGCGAACGCGGCGCGGCGCGGCGCGGCGAAATCAATCCTTTGATGCCCATAGAAGTGTCCTACGTAAGCGATCTCGTTGCGAACGCGGTGCGGCGCGATTTGCACGCGAATGTCAGGCGGCGCGGCGCGGCGGCGGCCGCTTTCGCCGCGCCGCGCCGCGCCGCGTTCGCGCGTTGTTCGCCTACGTAAGACGTAGCGTTATAAAGTCGAATTTAGTAATGTGACGAATTGTTGCATATTGTGACCAATTGTCGAATATTGTGTCCATTTGACCAATATTTAGATAAACAATCGGCTCTGTTGTCGAACAGTAAATATTTTGACAAATTGGATATAAAGTTCAATTTTTATTGAATATTTTGATGTATTAAATGTGGTGATGATGAATTTAATCGAAAGCGATTTATTTATGAAGCGTAATTTTAAATATATTTTCATATATTCCAGGACGCGTTCAGTTTATTGGCGTATAGTAATCCATGGGACAGCCCCGTGGGCTGGCAGCTCCAGCCCGTCAGGCGCGAGGCGGTGTGCGAGGCGCTCAACTCTGCCATATTAGGTATACTATAATACGAGTATTTATAACTATTATAATAGGTAATTAGTTGTAATGTAAAATATGTTTTTCTGCGGCATACTCGCGACGTAAGCGAAGCGAATTGTCAAAAAAAAATCACGTTCATGTCATCCTGGAAGAATTTTCTAGTGATTCGTTATTTTCCGCTCGGTCGCTCAATCCACCGACCGCTTAAATGAGTCGCCGTACGCCTACCGCCCGCACCGCGCCCGTGCATCGTGCCTCCCCGTCGCCCCCGTACCGCGCAGGCGAGGACTCATTAAGGCGGTCGGTCTATATAGTGGAGGTTTTGATATTTGTACTTTTGTGGAAGAATTCGATGAGGAAATGCTCATGTTATGTCCAGAATCAATGGGCATGCAGTGGACGTCGCCGGTGGAGGCGTGCGTGTCGCACTCTCGGGCGCTGCTGCGGCGCATGTCGCGCGCCGGGCTGGGCGCGTGCGCCTTCGCCGACCTGCCCGCGCTGCTGCGCCGCTGACTGTACACACCCGCGCTCGCTCCCCGGCCAGGTATGCCGCGTGTGCTGACTGTACCCCCCGGGTATATAGCGTGCCCGCTGCTGCGGCGCATGTGGCCGACCTGCCCGCTAAACTGCACACGGGGCTCGCGTCTCCCCGTAATTTTTTTCTACTCGTCGACTGTTCTTGAATTAAGATTTCATATACCAAACTGCAATTGGGTATTTTTAATGTGTGGCCTCCCAACTCAACTATAATATTAATTACGATACGGTTTAGTCAACTATAATGAAATTGACCAATCACAGCGTCGCTCGTGAATCTAATTTAGAATCTTGAGCGCAGTAAGGGATTCAAAAGCGCACGAGATGTAAATAACTTTGATCTCGTGTAGTAGACAAAAAAGAGGGACAGAGATAATAAAACCCAAGAATATCGAACTTGTATTAGACCCCGCATGTTAAAAATGACATTTGACTATAAAGGTCACTTGAATGACATTTTGAGTGAGACAAAATGACTCAGTGAGCAAAATCGCATTTTGCTCACTGTTTTTAAGAAGCAAAGTACCCTTGTTCGAGCTGCTGAGGTGAAAAATTTTGTGTTTCACTCGGGGGTAAATTTTGTTTAACCCTCGTGCTTTGAAACCCTCGAAACGCTCAAAATTCCATTTTTCGAACCACTCGCTACAAGGGGGCAAAGTTATTGTTTAACCACTCGTATTAATATTGATACCCGAGCAAGCGAAAGATTCCAAAATTGAACCACGAGCGTAGCGAGTGGTTCGAAAAATGGAATCTTGAGCGTTGCGAGGGTTTCAAAGCACGAGGGTTAAACAAAATTTGCCCCGGAGTGTAACACAAAATTTTTCACCACACCAACCCGAAGCAAATATTAAATGTAAAATATCAAACAAAATCAAAAAATGTTATTAAATATTTATCATCCAAAATCATCATTTAAAAGTCAATCCTACCAGCAAACATAAGAAAACAACTCAAAATTAGCATTTGATTACTTTGCCTCACATGTGAATAAAATGCAACTTTGCTATCAGTTTTTGAAGTGCAAAGTAAGCCTTTCCGAGCTGGTGTGGTGAAAATAAACTATTGTTGACTCGTAGAAAAAGTATTGTATACATTAGTGATAATCAAGTTTTTCAATCTCGTACCTCACTGTACTCGACTGAAAAGATTTCTATTATATCACGATTGTATAAAGTACCTACTATTAAATCTCTAACTAACACATTTCACACCTAAACATATTTTCGTTTTCAGGTACCAGGCGGCGCCTCCGTGCCCGCGGTCCACCCGCGTCCTCTCGTCGGTAGAGGGCGTTAGCGCCGCGAGGAACGAGCCAGTGTTTAATAACCTATCTATTCTATAAATGCCTATAACTATAACTTTTCACATGTACCACCTATTGGTTTGGTTGTTAGAAGTAGGGTTTTATCGGAGGATGCAAAATGCTCAATAACTGCATATTGTGTTCAAGTTGTTAAACACTGGACCGTTCCGATATAACGCCGACGTTATGTTCGATTGCATAATGAAGTAGAAGCAACACAGTTTGTAAACAAGGCCTATTCCCATTGTTCCCCGCCCTGCAGTCTCTATTGTTCCCATTGGAGATTAACTGGTGGTATCAATGGGAATAGGCCTTAAAGATTAACAATATGATAAAAAATAGCCAAAAGGATTATTTTGAGAAAATACATTTAAAAAAAGCTGCATTTTGATAGAAAAGTTCTGTAGTTTGGTAAAAGAAAGATGGTTTTGAACTGACAATAAAATTATTATGGCCCATAAATTATGGCCCGTAATTATTAAGGAAACATTACATAGCTCTTTTTAGCCATCTCATTACTCATTATCACAACATACTTTCATCAGAGAGAAAAACAAACAAGGAAGGAGGCGCAAAACAGATTTATGAAAGTGAAAGCTAAAATTGCTTTACTTAATGTGTGTGTGTATGTCAGAAAAACAAGATTTTTTGTTGTTGTAATAAAAAACTACATACTTTCAATCTGTACAGTCGTCATCACATATATTGGAGCGGCCAAGGTGCACAAAAATATCTAAACATGCTCTGTAACGTCTTTATAATAGACGTTTAGTTCAGATATTTGTGACACCTTGACCGCTCCGATATAACTGATAATGACTGTACAATCTGCGACCTATGAAAAGCAGTAAATTGAATATGAATAGAACTGTATTTGTTCTGCAATGTTAAACAAAAACTATTACTTCAATATGCAATCCGAGGCGTGGACAGTGACGTGCGGGGGAAAAGAAGCCGAGTGACTTTGTATATAAAGATCAATTTACCTTAACGAATTAACGCACACTCAATGCCTTAAGTGACGTGTGAAGTGAACAAGTGAGTGAAGGAGTTTACGAGTACGAGTGATCGTTGTGGTTTATTTTTAAATAATGACTGCGCTGGTTACGGTGGATCTAGAATTGGTGATCTGTGACATATTTTAACATATTTTATATTAATAGCTGGTACAAAAGTCAATGCATGTAATAATTTATTTTATCGGGTAAACGGTAACTTTTCGATGTCAATGTTATTGATAGAAAAATTGGATATCGTACATATTGACATCCGAAGAAGCGGTACTCTTTGCCTGAGAACCCATAGAATTATTTCAATGTGAAAAAGCTGTACTATTTTTCATTATAGTGTTGATTTTAGTACCAGCAGCTTAATTGCTTCAAAGACTTGCTGTAAGGGTAGATTCAAGTGTGAAATGAAATATTTTTGAATTATTCTAACAGCAGCTCTTAGTAGGCTATAAATCATACAAGTTCCCAGATTACATATTCTAGATTCACCAGCAACCTCCTTGTAATAATAAATAATTGCGTTGGTCCATATTGTTGGTTCGTCAATCAGTTTTTGTATAAGTTTTATGCGTAGGTGTAGACCGGCGAGCGCCGGTCGCAGTTCCCGGTCGCACAACGCTGCAGTCACATTTACTACTTAATCAGCATTTCTATAGAGAACTAAAGAAATATAAATCAGTTGTCTAAAAATCATTTTTGATACAATCTCTTATTGCTGACTGCACTTGTCTTTTAACAGGCACTTAACCAGACAGTTGTCTCAAATCCAAACACAATTAGTTTGCGTTGTTTTACCACAGAGTTCCTAAGGCCATGTTCTGTGTCCATCGAATCAGGCCTATAACCGCGAACATCGAAGTTCGCAAATTGCGGGCATTTTTCTCTGTCACTCTAATTACGCCTTCATTGGAGTAAAAGAGAAAGATCCCCGCAATTTGCGAATTTCGGTTTTCGCGGTAGCCCCTCAGCTCGATGTTACCACAATATCGGTGTCACCCAACTTACATAAAGTGTCATTCTATGGAACTAAATAAACCGCCATATTGAAATCATCATGCAGTGACTTCAATATGGCGGTTTGTTTACATAGTTAGCAAGTTCCATCGAATGACACTGTTAAGTCTGCTGTAATGCTGTCTGTTAAGACAGCATTAGAAGTTGCCAAGCGGGCGAGGTGTTCAAAATAATCTTGACACGCTCTTATACTCTTAACAATAAAGTCGCATCAAGATCATTTTTAACACCACCGCCTAGCAACTTCTGCTGCTTACATGTTAAGTTTCAAAATAGTGAAGGGGTTAAAATAAATTTAAGGGAGGAATACAATAGTACATATAACTTAGTTTACCATAGTCAGTTTTTGTTTGTAATATAATATTAGCACCAATGTGAGACTGCATGCGTTGTGCGTCCGGCTGTACGTGCATAGTGTATAGATATATCTAACAAGAGAAGGACAGAGCGTAGAGTAAAGCAGCGATAGAGCGGGCGGGGCCTCACGTCGATCAAATAGTCACGCGTTTTCTTCATTTATACATCATTTGGCTATGTCAATGTAAATTAACACCAAAATATAAGACTAAAATACATTAAAATCAATATCACTGGCGCTTCTAACGCTTAATTTCAATTTGTATCAACTGATGTATGTAAAAGTATGTTTTTTATGTATGATAAATGCGGAAGGCATGACCATGGCTTATTTCATACATATTTTGTGATATGCGTGATTTTAAATTTGACGGTCGTATCTCTGTCAACGAATACCTATGTAATGTGTTCATAACGTAGCGCTAGTTAATAATTAAAACAAATGTGTAATCATACTTTCACTGGGTTTGTTTATTTGTATACATTTTTTATGAAACCCAGCATAGCTAAATATATTAACAGTAACCTTTTGAACGTCAATGATATCTAAAGTGGTAGTAAGCTATCATATCTAGGTTGTTAGTCTCTACATTTGTACAAACTAAGCTTACACACTTTTGTATCTTCTCAATTTGCAATAAAATATATGAATTTTCTAAGCGTCGTTCAATTGGTTATATAAGAATATATTATTATTCAAACTTAAAGGAATCGCTTTATTACCTTAAGTCAGACGCGGGCCTCGCCAGGATTAACATAGTTATATGATACGCCAGAGTCCTGCGTGTATATGCTTAGTATAGTGCTGCCCTCGCTCCGCGCAATGTTCGCAGGCGCATGGTTTCCCGATGTACCGAGGGGGCTATTCCGCTCTGCGTGGACACGTCGCGGGGCTATTCCGAGGGTGGCGGCGGCGACGCGCTGCACGGATCGAAACCAGCAATAAATTGGGGCGTTTTTAGAAAGGGTTACTTTTTAGCCTTTTGGAAATGTTATGTTATACTTCGAAATATTCGTATATTTCGTTTGTAATCGTAATTTACGTTCTTTAAAAGCTATTATACATATTGGAGAGGACAGAAATATGTTAGTAATCAATGTAATTCTCTGCGGGGGAGTCGTATGCCGAAGTTATAACGACAAACATTTGCCAATACATCATAGTTGCCAAGAAAAATGAGAAAAAAATAATATATGTAGTTCTACTGTTCTAATTTTGGCAGTATAGTAGAGATATAATTGCTAGTTCAAATATATTTGCAATTAATTGTACTTATAGTTATAGAATTATATTACTACCAGTATTTATCGTCTCTAGTGGATGATTATCATATCATATGGTATTAACCTTTTGAACGCCAAACGGCACATCCATTTGCCGTGCCGCTGACGCCACGGGGGTAAAATTTAGTTTTGTGAATAAATAATGCCAACCTAAAAGTGGGGTGTTTTTCGGTATATAATCATCAAAAAACGATCGACGTCAAAACTTAATTTATATTTTTTTCCAATTATAAGTAAATAACAATAACATAACATTTCCAAACATAAAATAAAATAAAACCTATCTCTAAAAACGCCCTCTAGCTTTGTGTGTAAACCTTTGTAAGTATAACGAAGCTTCATGTATATATGGGCGTGTTGTATGTACTGTACGCTTGTCGTGTCGTGTCGTGCCGTGCCGTGCGACGCGCCGCCGCCGGGACTGTAAATGATCCACAATATTGTTCTTATATTGTATTGTTTTCTTTTTTAATAATATATTGTGTTTAAACGGCGTTGCAGCATTTTATTTACCCCTGAATTCTCAACATTATAATCAATAATTATTATGTTAGGGACCCTTATGCACCCTAATAGGTGGAATACCAATTCCACCTATCCAATTTCTTTGTCCAATGTGTGATTTGCGTCTCAGATTTTGCCTAATGAGAGAGTGAGATGGAATGCACATTGGACCAAGATATAGGACAGATGGAATACCACCTCTATAGTACAGTCATTATAGATTTTGACCCGTGAATAATTAGTTCTTGGAGTTTTTTTTCGTAGGTCCCTCGGGGGGGTCACTGGGAGTGTAAATTCAAAAAGTAGGCTGAATCAGGCTCCTGCGTATATTCGAAAAATGTTTTTTTTTCCAAAAAAACGGTTTTTCTTCTATAACTCGGCCATTTTTGATTTTACAGTAAAACCGTAAGGACATAAATTGTAGGAAATTTGATTCTCTACAAGTTAGTCCAGTCATTATATCCAAAAAACCGACCCTTCCCGTGAATAATCAGTTCTTGGATTTTTTTTCGTACGTCCCTCGGGGGAATCACTGGGAGTGTAAATTCAAAAAGTAGACTGAATCAGGGTCCTGTGTATATTCGAAAAATGGTTTTTCTTGAATAACTCGGTCATTTTTGATTTTACAGTAAAACCTTGAGGACAAAAATTTTAGAAAATTTGATTCTCTACAAGTTTGGTCCTCACAATTTTTCTTCTAGGATCGATATTTTGGAAATAAAATTTGAAAAAAGCGACAAATTCAAAATATTTTCAACATCTCGTTTATTTTCAACTTTACGACATAAATGAAGAGGACTAAACTTGTAGAGAATCAAATTCTGAACAATTTTGGTCCCCACCTTCTTTCCCCCAAAATCGATATTTTAGAAATTAAACCTGAAAACGCGACAAATTCAAAATATTATCATTATCTCCTATGTTCCACGCTTTACGGCATAAATGAAGGGAAACAAAGTTGTAGAGAATCAAATTCTGAACAATTTTTGTCCTCACGGTTTTACTGTAAAATCAAAAATGACCGAGTTATTCAAGAAAACCCGTTTTTCGAATATACACAGGACCCTGATTCAGTCTACTTTTTGAGTTTACACTCCCAGTGATTCCCCCGAGGGACGTACGAAAAAAAATCCAAGAACTGATTATTCACGGGAAGGGACGGTTTTTTGGATATAATGACTGGACTAACTTGTAGAGAATCAAATTTCCTACAATTTTTGTCCTTACGGTTTTACTGTAAAATCAAAAATGGCCGGGTTATTGAAGATAAACCGTTTTTTTTGGAAAAAAAACCATTTTTCGAATATACGCAGGAGCCTGATTCAGCCTACTTTTTGAATTTATACTCCCAGTGACCCCCCCGAGGGACCTACGAAAAAAAACTCCAAGAACTAATTATTCACGGGTAGGGTCGGTTTTTTGGATATAATGACTGTACTACTAGGTATATCTGATAACGTGATAACATCTACAGATGCCAAACAAGTCATTTTCAAAATTTTCTAACGGTTACGTGATTTTAAAAACATGACTAAGACTTTCCTAAAGTTAGACTAAGAAAAGTCTGCAGCGATTTTGATAGCCGCAGATTTCATACGTCATAATTTCGTAGAAATTTGTTGTTTAAAATAACACTTGCACTGCGTGGGCTATCAAAATCTCTGCAGACTTTTCTTGGTCTAACTCTATACACCGTGTTTTTATTGAATTCCGTTAACTTCGGGGTATGGTTAAGTACATTTAAAATAACTAAATGGTATAGTTAATTATCAAAAAAAAAAAAATTTTTATGAATATGTTTTTCCAAAAAAATAAAGTTTAAAAAGTAATTAAATGGAGCATATAGCGTTGTTATAACACGGGCATTACATTTAACTCAACCAAACAATTGAAATCTTTGACATATCAATGTCATTTCGAATATCGATCGACCGAGATTGTACTTAAGTTTAGTAGCAAATGTATGAACTCATTCTAAACACTGATCAATATGTAAGGCAAGTGTACACGCTTGTAGAGACCTTATAGGAAAAAAATAAATTATTGATTATCTCCGAAATGGAGTTAATTAGAATATCGGTGTCTTTGAGAAAGTTACTTGATTTAAGCTCAGGAATGCACCCTTGAAATTAACGGAAACAAAAAAAAACACGGTGTACATATTACTAATCGATAAAGAAGTCCAGTAATTTAATTTTCACTTTAATACGACCGAAACAGATGTCTGGTTTTCAATGCTGCGTAGGTACTGGGAAGGATAAGGACCTATTCATATACCTAGGTACCTACTTACAGCTTGATAATCGGTGACAAGGCAGATTCATTCTACTGTGTATAAGAAGGTAGCTATAACTATTATCACGAAATCCTCAGGCTTTAGGCCTGTTGCAGGTGTTTTTTTACGAAAAAACGAAGAAGAGGATGTAGACAGTAGAGCCTATAGATCTCGTGTAATTAATTATCAATATTACTTCCCACCCTTCCAATACTTAAAATTCACGCATTATGGCTCATAAAACCATTAAAATTGAAATATCCCTGTACCATTCACCTGAAAGGCTCAATAGGTGATTACGATAATTTTATGAGAAACCTTTTCGTAGAGAAACGCATAGATTAAGTATTCCCCATGAAATGATATCCCACGACCAAGCTTTTCGGGTTATTCCCACATGTTACTGCTGGGATTTTATTTCCTTACCTTTGACTATTGACAACTGAGGAAAAAAACAGTACGTAGGTACCTAAGTACAAGTATTAGTTACCAACTCCAAACCAAAGTCTTAAATCACCAACTTAAGCTATAGCATAGACAAAGCTATAGGGTATCGTCTTGGGTCGTCTCATTCGTTTTTCGTCAAGTTCTTAAATTAGTCCTATTCTGCTTTCGTCACTCATTCTACATTGAAAGCCACCGACGATTGTAACGAATGTAGAATGAGTGACGAAAGCAGAATAGGACTAATTTAAGAACTTGACGAAAAACGAATGGGACGACCCAAGACGATACAAGCTATAGGTAGATACACGAAAAAAATATACAGTTATAATTTTAAACTAATTACGAGTATAACTAACATATCACCTCAGATAATCACATCACAGTCAGAAATAATTACAAGTCCAATAAAAAATCACTTTCGTGGTAACTCCTCGGATTTTTTCAGTCGTTTCCAATGGTTACAGTTACAGATCAGAAAGGTAACTGCTGAGAATATCAAATAGTTACCAGTGGTAACAACTTGGTTTCGGCTGGGAATAATCCTGCTTTTCATATGAAATAATATCGTTTTAAAGACAACGATTCATTGAATAATTATGTTAATTGCCGCAGTTATGGACAAGGTCGATAAAGAAAGGGAAATGATTGGCGCACGCACCCCGAGCTGACGATATAGTCCGGGGGCCGGCTGCATGAAACAAACCTCATCAAAAAATAGAATATACCTACCCTGTAGAGGTACCTGACATTTAGTAGATTCCAACGCACTTGGTCGGCCTAGGCTTAACCTGGCAGATTTTGTACAAATGGCAAAAACGTTGGACAAAAATTCATCAAAAAAAACCTCATCGAAAAATAGAATGAAACTTGTATGGTAGGATACCTGACCTTGAGGACAGTAAAAAAAAAGTGGTCGGCCTCACCTTAGCCTGGCAGTTTTTGCAGTCCGACCAGATTTATTGGGTCACGTGAGAGCTACAATTTACCTCATCGAAAAATAGAATGAAACAAACGGATTATAATAGCTTAAATAAACCTGTTGACGTATGTCTTGGTCGGCCTCACCTTAACCTGGCAGTTTTTGCAGTCCGGCCAAATTTATAAAAAAATCATCAAAAAATTTTTATCGAAAAATCGTCTGATACTTGTATGGTACGATAGCTGCCTTTGAGAACAGTAATAAAAAAGGGGTTGGCCAAATCCTGTGTTGGCAGGTTCCTGTGTCCGACCAATTTTGTGGTACCACGTGAGAGCTACAATTTACCACATCGAAAAATAGAATGAAACAAACGGATTATAATACCTAAAATAAACCTGTTGACGTATGGCTTGGTCGGCCTCACCGTAGCCTGGCAGTTTTTGCAGTCCGACCAAATTTGTGATACCACGTGACAGCTAGAATAGGACCACACATGCTGTATTCCATACGCATCATGACTTTGTACCTATCTGATGGGCGGGCGTATATGAAACGCCTTCTTGTACGTGCAGGTGATCCAGGTATACACCAAAGCTTAGTTTTCAATCGAACACTTGTAATATAAGAGGAAAAACTGCACGTGATCCTTCCAAAATTTAAATAAATGGTAAAATGTTCCTCCACGATGTTCTCAACGGGCATCTAGACTGCGTTGGATTGCTGTCACAGTTAGGGCTCCGCGCTCCCACGCGCCGAACTCGTCACACCACACTATTCCATATTCCCTGTCATCGTACCAATTATGGCCAAAATTCTATTCTATTAAATTCTGAGTAGAATCGCACGTACCTATAATAAATCGTTCCAAAACATTGACCCTTTCTTCTCCTCCAGACGTGTTTTCAAATCACAAATTGCAAAGCAACTTTCCTGGTAGTCACGCACTATCACACCCACTTACACACATACACCCACCCACCCACACACACACACACACACACACACACACACACACACACACACACACGAACACATAAATTCCAATAAATGCATACAAACTA